>NC_042616.1:141251121-141903621 GCF_901001135.1 Rhinatrema bivittatum
TCACAAGAAATGGATTACATAACTGTAAGAGAGCGACTATGATGTGTTGGCTTGTTATTCTAGAAAATTCTAGCCATATGTGGAACTTTAACAAATTAAATTCTTACAGAAATTGTTTCTAAATATGCAGTACTACTATCACTGAAATATACTGTAGCTCTGTCTGTGCATCTCCTGCTCTGAGATTTTAAACTTTGAGTTTACTGAGAGCTCCATTTATCCAATGTTTTCTTCTGTGATGCCTCGATATGACTTTTATTTCTTTTAACCTAATCACAGAGTGAAAATTGATTTTTAAATCTCAGGTAACATGTAGCACTGAGAGGTTTTTTTCCCCTTCTTCCAAGGCTCCAATAGATTATACACCTTCCATTCTGGTCATTTTCTTAATGCACCAAAGCCGTGCTTCAGTACTAGCTATACTTTTTCACAGCACTATTATTTGGTACAAATAGACTTACACCTATACAATTTGTTTAACCCACAGCTGCAGCAAAACCACCGTGATCAGGTGGATCAATCTCTATATCAATTAGTCATCTTCACCAAAAACATATAATTGCCCCCATCACTCTTCACATTCCTCTACTTAGTAATCATTTTTGTAACTATAATTCTGTCCTGGGTTTGCCAAAGGTGCATTAAGGCTTTGCTGCTTCACATGGCTCTCCACTCTTTTCTGAAAGCTATTAGTGATCTGAGAAGCAAACAACGTGCAAAGCGGCCAGAGCACAGATCTAGCCAAGGTGAACCCGTCACCCAGAGCTGAGCTACCCTAGATGTTCGGCTTCTGACGTCCAGGCTAGGGCTGAACCCTTTTGCAGTTCAATTTTATAGTCCATTCAAATAAAAACAGGATGGCTTATGTGCAGATTAGGTGCCAGTTTCCTTGTGTTTGATTGTGCTACAAAGACAAAAAGGGAAGGAGGGAATGGGGGGATGGGGGAGTGGAGAATGTTCTTGCTTTCTTTTTTGTTTTTTAAGAGCATCACCTGGAGCTCACAGCAACACAAGAGCAGCCAGGACATAGAGGTATGGAATTTCCTTCTGTTTAATGCAGAACCCTGTGTGCCAGGGAGAAGATCTGCGTACTAAATAACTAGGCCTCCCCAGTTCTGCTAAACACATCTCCTACCAGCACAAGGGCAGGATCGGTTCACATCAGCAGAAAGAACGGCATCCACAGTATAAAGGTGACTGTGCCCACAGCCCTACTACATAGCAATATGCTGTCACTTTATTATGAGACTACAATGTCATTCAAAGATTTGCTAAACTTTCTGCGTGATGAGCAGACTATTGTCACAGACATGGAACAGTTTTTGCTTGTTGCTCTTGTTGGTGCTCCTACAATTTGTAGAGCAACCAAAATGCAGGGAAAGATAAAAGGTGGCGCATGCTTTTTTCTTCTCCCGATTTTTTTTTTCCCCTCCATTGTGATTTCTTCTATTTTGGTCTGCTTCTTCAACAGAGCCTAAAATGACAGTCTTCTTTGAAGAGAAAGCCCAGTCTGCCACCAAAACATGCCGCCGGCATAATTAAAAACGTCACCAGGAATGCCACTAAACTCATTCCGTTGCTGAGGTGCTGCAGTGTGCCATGCTCCATGAGTAGGTCGGCAAAAGTGGCATCACTAAGGGCTTCCATATAGCACACGCACCACCATTACAATTGGTGCTCCTTTAACGGGTCAGCAAGAATGGAGGAGTATGGCACCAATATGCCGTGCAAACAATATTGGAAACCTTCTCCTTGGGTTGGTTGGTGCATTGAGAAGCAGATGTCTTCCACAGGTAAGATCAAGCAAGACATGCTATACACTGTATGTATTAGGAATGTGATGTCATTTTCAAAACGACAGGGAAAAATCAATGACATTTCCTGGATAGTTCTCTGTTGTTTCCAATCCAAAATGATATACAACCCAACAAACTTTCATTGAGTTTTTGTCCTCATGTTTTAATCCGGTTCTGGCCTCACAACCCCTCCCCCCTCCACTGCTGCAAGGAAGCCACAGCTCTCCCTGCTGCTAGCACCACCTATCCCCTCCATGTGCAGGGCCCCCAGACTCTCATATATCTCTGAACCGCACACTATAGTTACCATCATTTGCTCTATGCCCGTGGGTCCTAATGGGACATGAGCGATCCCCAGGCGCTCCTTGCCCGCTGATGCCTCCACCCAAAAAATATGTTGGCCGGCGGTGAGGGGAGAGGGTTGAAGAGGGTTAGAAATTGTTGATGTGTTGGGGAGATAGTTGGGAAAGGGGACTGGGGGGGGGGGGGGGCGCAGAGGGAGGGAAAACAGCTTCTCATGGTTGATGGCCGATAAAGAAACAAAATATTACAAAAATGAGCTGGGGAAAAATATAAGACAAAATCCCTAAGCAAAATGAAAGGCAAAAGAAAACAACATTTTCTTAGCTGCACACCCTAATATGTACAACCTCAGTTTATGGGCAGTTTGCAGTTTGTAGCTAATATACCGCCACTCTGCAGGGAAGACAATGTTTCACAAAAAGGTGAGTTTCATCAGAAAGGAAACAGACTATCTTTCTTTTACAGGGTGTGTCTCTTTTTCTTTGCTGCTTTAGACAAGCTATGAAAAGGTACTGAATTTCTGAAGCTACAGTAAATAGAGCCAGCTCATCAAGCACACAAGAACACAAGTTTTCCATGCTGGGTCAGACCAAGGGTTCATCGAGCCCAGCATCCTGCTTCCAACAGTGCTCAATCCAGATCACAAATACCTGGCAGGATCCCATGAGGTAGAGAGATTCCAGGCTGCCTACGTATCCCAGGGACAAGCAGTGGATTTCCCCAAGTCCACCTTAATGATGGTTTATGGACTTTTCCTCCAGAAACTTGTCCAAACCTTTTTTTAAGCCCAGCTACACTGACAGCTTTTACCACACCCTCCAGCAAAGAATTCCAGAGTTTAATTATGTGCTGAGTAAAACAGTATTTTCTCCTACTTGTCTTAAATGTGATCACCTGGTAACTTCATTGCATGCCCCCTGATCTTTGTACTTTTGAAAGCATAAACAACCGCTTCGCATTTATTAGGCATGTGCAGCAGGAAAAAAATTTGTTTTGTTTTAAAATTCATATCATGGGGACCCTAATTCATTTCTTTAGTTTCAAAAATCATTTTTTAGTTTGATTTGTTTTCATTTGCCATTACAGTCAACAGGGAAAGCATTACAGGTAATTTTTAGCCTATATTGGGCGTCAGAAAGGAGGTTTTCTAATGCAGTGGTTCTCAACCGGTGTGTCGCAACACACCAGTGTGTTGCCAAGAACACGCAGGTGTGTCGCCACACTTCCCGGTCCCCTGCTGACCAAGCTGCTCCCTGGTCCTCCTCCGCCCGGGCTTAAAATGCTGTCAGCCCGGGCGGAACGCGGCAGGACAGTTGGAGCCAGCGGCATCGGCATGGTCTCTTCTTCCCGCCCCCACCCCCACCGGCCCGGAAGAGGAAGTGGTGAGCATCGGGTGCGTGTGCGGGAAGAAGAGACCATGCTAGTGTAGTTAGCGTCGGCCCGAAGAACAGAAGAGAGGCGCTGCCTGAGGAATGAGCAGCGCGGCGCGCAGAAAAATGAAGAAGAACGTCAACCCCCGCGTCCGATGGGTCTCCTTGCTCCGCCAGGGCTGAAAACAAAGGAGGTTAGGGTTGGGAAGAGGCTGCTGCTAGTTCCGGGGAGGGAGAGTGAGTGAATGAGCAAGCAAGCATGTGTGTTTGAGATCCTGTGTGTGAGTGAGAGATTGCATGTATGTGAATGATTGAGAGCCTGTATATGTGAAAGAGAGTATGTCTGTGAGAGAGAGAGCATGAATGTAAGTTTACCATTGGGAACTTGTATGTGTAAGTTTGTGATTGAAAACCTGTTTGTGTGAAAGAGTATGTGTGTATGATTGAGATCCTTTGTGTGTGAGAGAAATCATGTGTATGTATGATTAAGAGCCTGTGTGTATAAGTAAGAGAGAGATCATGTGTGTCTGTGTGTGATTGAGAGCTGGTTTAGGTGATGGAGCATGTGAGTATGTGATTGAGAGCCTGTGTTTAAATGAGAGAGAGAGACCATGTGTGTCTGTGTGATTGAGAGCTGATTTAGGTGAGGGAGCATGTGAGTATGTGATTGAGAGCCTGTGTGTAAATGAGAGAAAGAGAGGACATGTTTGTAAGCATGTGAATGAGAATCTGTGTGTGAGTGAAAAAGATAGCATGTATGTGTGTGATTGAAAGCCTGTGTGTGTAAGCCTGAAAAGATAGACAGCATGTGTGTAAATGTGTAATTAAGATCCTATATAAGTGAGAGAAAAAGCTTGTGTATATGTGAGTACTGAGAGCATGTGTGTATAGGTATGTAATTAAGAGCCAGTGTGAGAGAGAGCGCTGGTATGTGACTGAGAGAGAGGAGAAAGTTTCAAGCAAACCACCTCTCCTCCTGCAAATTCAAAACAATCTCAGGAGACCTGGATATCAAACATTCCCAGGTATGCAGAGGAAAAAAAAAATTTGTATCCTTATTTTTCATTACTTGATCTTTGTGTCTGCTATTTTGAAATATTTTATTGGTATCTAGAAATTTTTTATATGAGTTTTTAATTATTGGATATTCCACTATTCAGCTGTTTCGAAATAATCTGTTCTTTTTGTTAGTATGGTTTTACTGCTACTGATTTTATATTTCTTGATTTGTTTTATAAGGATGGGTGATGTTTCTTTTTTTCTTTTGTTGCACTGCATACAGAGACTCTGGCTTGTTGCAGTTTCCAATTCAGTTTTTTCTGCATGCTTCTAGTTATGCGTTTTGGTCTCTTTATTCCTTGTTAGGTGAGGGTCAGCATATGTGACTGAGGTGAGGTATTCTGCTGGCGTGTAGTTTCTGTGTAGGGCTCTATAGCAGCCTGACTTGGTCCGTTTTCCTAATAGGAGATGTATTGGTGTCTTAAGGTCTGGTGTAATATTTTCAGTGTTGCCTTTTCTTAGGTAAGGTGGTTACTGTTTACGTGCTGGAAATTGGTGCTGTTTTGGTGTGGGATGTTTACTATTCATGCAGTTTCTGTTCAGACAGAATGCGTATCTTTTCCTTATCATTTTAAACAATAAAATTTACTTTTTATTTCCGCCGTGAATTGTGTCACACATGTGAGCGTGGCCTGTCAGGTGTGTCACGATGGGAAAAAGGTTGAGAACCACTGTTCTAATGTATTGTCTTAAAACTTGTGGGAAGAAATCAACAGAAGGGGGAAAGAACTCCAAGGTACGTAGAAAGATTGAGGAGACTGGAAATGGCAGCAAACGTGGCATGAATAGCCTACGACTCCATAAAGGGGCAAAGGGGTACCAGCACTGACAGGATTTCACCAAGCCACTGCAAGAAGATCAAAGAAGCAGAAAAAGTGGGAAGAACACCTTAAAGCTCCAAAATAGGGCACCAGCAACAGTACCATAAACTCTTGATGACATCTCATGTGGCAAACTGGCAGCAAAAGTGCATTAGTGCATCATAAGGCAGCGTGAAGGTGGACAAAGCAGAAAATGTGGCAGTAAAGCCTCCAAGACAGGCACTGACCAGAACCGCACACACAGTATTCAAGGTTCTGTCACAGCATGGCGTGATACTGAGGCATTATGGGTGTCTCTATTTTATTCTCCATTCCTTTCCTATTAATCCTTAGTATTCTATTTGCTTTCATGGCCATCGCACACTGGGCAGAGGATTTCAACATATTATCCATGATGACACCTAGATCTTTTTCCTGGCTGGTGACTGCCAATGTGGAGCCTTGCATTGTATAGCTATAATTTGGGTCCCTCTTTCCTATCTGTATTACTTTGCACTTGTCCACATTAAATGTCGTCTGCCATTTAGATGCCCAGTGTCCCAGTTTGCAAGGTCCTCTTGCAATTTCTCACACTCCTCTTGTGATTTAAAAACTGAGTAATTTTGTATCATCAGCAAATTTGACTATCTCCCTTATTATTCTCATCCCTATGTCATTTGTAAATATATTAAACAGCAATGGTCCCAGTACAGATCCCTGGGGCATTCCACAATTCACCTTTTTCCAATGAGAAAAATTACCATTTAGCCCACTCTCAGTTTTTTATCTTTTAACCAGTTCGCAAATCACAATAGACTATTGCCTCCTATTCCATGACTTTTTAATTTCCTCATGAGGTATTTTGTCAAATGCTTTTTGAAAGTACAGATACACTATATCAACTGGCTCACTTTTATCCACATGTTTATTCACACCTTCAAAAAACTGTAGCAGATTAGTGAGGAAAGACTTCCCTTAGCTAAGCCCATGTCAGGCTTGTCCCTTTAAACTGTGACTATCTATATGTTCAGCAATTTTGTTCTTTATAATAGTTTCAATCATTTTTCCTGGCACTGACATCAGACTTACCTGTCTGTAGTTTCCTGGATCACCTCTGAAATCCTTTTTAAAAACTGGCCACCCTCCAATCTGCAGATACCATAGCTGATTTTAATGATAGATTATAGATTAATAATAATTGGTCTGCAATTTCATTTTTCAGTTCTTTCAGTACTCTGGGGTGTATACCATCTTGTCTAGTGATTTGCTACATTTAATTTGTCAATTTGCCCTATTATAAGTTCCAGGTTCACTGAGATTTGTTTCATTTCCTCTAAATCAGTGGTTCCCAACCCTGATGCACTGCAAATTTTCTCTCATGCATATTCATTGTGGATATCCTGAAAACCCGACTGGCTGGGGGTCCCCAGGACAGGGTTGGGAACCACTGCTCTAAACCACCACCTTTAACTATCACTTCTGGCATGGGTATCTGCCTTACATCCTCCTCAGTAAAAACTGAAGCAAAAATGAATTTAATCTCTCTGCTATAGCCTTGTCCTCCATTAGTGCACCTTTACCCCTCGATTATCTAATTGTCCAAACGACTGACTCGCAGGCTTTTTGCTTCAAATGAACCTGAACAAATTTTTATGACTCTTTGCTTCTTCAGCAAGTTTCTTTTGAAATTCTGTCTTAGCCATCCTTATCAATGCTTTGCATCTAACTTGCCACTGCTTATGCTGTTTCTTGTTTTCTTCATTTGGATCCCTTTTCCATTCTTTTGAAAGATATATTTTTTGCTATAATAGCTTCTCACTTTTGAACTATTCCAGCAGTCGTTTGGCCTTTCTTCCAATTTTTATAATGCGCAGAATACATTTAATCTGGGCTTCCAAGGTGGTACTCTTGAACAGAATCCATGCCTGATGTAAAGTCTTAACTTTTGCTCCTTTCAGGTTTTTCCTAATCATTTTTCTCATTTTCTCATATCATTTCCCTTCTGAAAATGATATGTTGTTGCAGTAGATTTCCTTAATGTCCTCCCTCCAGTTACCAAGTCAAATTTGATTATGTTATGATCACTATTGCCAGGTGGCCCCAACATTACTACATCTTGCAGCAAATCATGTGTTCCAGTAGGGATTAGATCTAAAATAGCTCCCTCTCTTGTCGGTTCTTGGACCAGCTGCCCATAAAGCTGTCATTTATTTCATCTAGGAACTTTACTTCCTTAGCATATCCTGATATAACATTTACCCAGTCAATGCTAGGGTAATTGAAATTACCCATTATTACAGTGTTGCTAATTTTGTTAGCACTTCATTGTCTGTTTATTCTGCTCTGGTGCTCGGTAGTACTCTCACACTGCTATTTTATTCCCTTTTCATATAGAGCTTCAATCCATAAAGATTCCAAACTACATTTTGGTTCTTGCAGAACTTTTATCCTGTTTGACTCTATGCCCTCTTTAACATATAGTGCCACACCTCCCCCAATTTGAACCATCCTATCATTGCAATGTAATTTATATCCCGGTATCATAGTGTCCCATTGGTTATCTTTCTTCCACTAAGTCTCTGAAATGCCAATTATATCAACGTCTTCATTCAATGCTATGTGTTCTAATTATCCCATCTTATTTTTCTGACTTCTAGCATCTGGATACAGACATTTCAAAGTTTGGGTTTTGTTTGTATTAACAATCTGCTTATCAGTTGACGGGTAACTTGGGATCGTTTTGCTCGGTCTGCTGTTTGCTTAAAGGGATCTGGATTACTCAGCATTTATTGCAACTTCTGTCAGGATGCCCTAATTTCCCTATTTTGTTAGTATCATTCAAAGATACATAATTCTGAACCATGCACTTCTGAGCAATGGTCAGCTTTCACCCATCTAGTTTAAAAGCTATCTCCTTTTAAAGGTTAATGCCAACAACCTGGTTGCACTCTGGTTAAGGTGGAACCCATCCCCTTGGAATAGGCTCCTCTTTCCCCAGAATGTTCCCCAATTCCTAAGAAAGCTAAAACCCTCTTCCCTGCACCACTGTTTCATCTGTGCATTGAAACTCTAGAACTCAGTCTGTCTTTGAGATCCTGCATGTGGAACAGGGAGCATTTCTGAGAATGCAACCCTGGAGGGTCCGGATTTCAGTTTCCTACCTAAGAGCCTAAGTTTTGCTTCCAAAACCTCCCTCTTGCATATTCCTATGTCAAGGTACCCACATGTTAATGATAGCTCCTCCCCAGCACTCTCTAAAATCTTATCTAGGTGGCACGTATGGTGGGCTACCTTCACACCAGTCAGGCAAGATACCAAGCGATCCTCATGCCCACCAGTCACCCAGCTATCTACAGTTCTAATGATCGAATCACCCACTATAACAGCCATACTAACACTTCCCTCCTGTGCATATGGCCCTGAAGCGACAAACTTGGGGTGGGAGGATAAGGCAACACCTACAGAGCAGGTCCTAGATACAGGATCACTTCCTGCCATACTAAGGTAATAGTCTCCTAAGAGTGACCTTGCTCCTCCAAAGCAGCACAAGTGCTGCTTGACTGAAGTTGGGACTGCTCTACTATGTCCCGGAAGGTCTCCTCTATACATCTCTCTGTCTGCCTCAGCTTCCCCAGGTCGCAGTCTCTAGCCTCCAGAGACTATACTCTATCTATAAGAGTCAGGAGCTCTTTGCACTATGTGCACACAAATAAGGCTTCATATACAGAGTACACCAGGTACCACCAGTCAAATTTGGCATTGCTATATTCTGAATACTATGCAAGTGACAAATAGATTTCATAGGAATGCCCTGATACAGAACATTACAATAGTCAAGCTGTAACAATACCAGAACATATGTAGCCTTCTTCAAGGGTTTCAGCTGTTATACCAATTGTAAGCTCAAGAACGTTCTCTTGGCCACCTGGGAAATCAGTTTTTCCATTGTCAAATTAAAGTCCAACAAAACACCCAAACTGAGTTGAGTTGATAATGGTCTTAGGCTGTGAAGTCATGTTATTAACTACAAGAATTGCCCCTAAGGTCTTCCACATGTTGAAGTTTTCAAAGATAACTAATGGCTTGCAGAATTTACTTATAATAGGTGATCTTAATCTGCATATGGACCAGCCAGATTCTCCAATGTGTGAGAGGTTTTTTTTAGCAGCTGTATCTTCATTTGGTTTCTAACAAATTGTTAATGTACCTTCACATATTACTAAGCATATATTGAATATGATTTTTGCAAAATACAATTTCATGAGGAATGAGCAAGTGAATAATCATCCAATACCAAAACACTTTGGTCAGATCATTTTTTAAACTTTCACTGTGTTTTAGCTGGAATAGAAATGTAATCAACAAACCTGGTATGCCACAACAGCAATGTAGGGGGCCTAATGATCCAGATGAGCTTTTGAAGAACTGGAAACAAGTCACTGATGAAATGGATTTCACTACTTTAGATAATATGAATATGATTACTTCATGGGACTTGTCAATTACTCAAACCCCTACTGTAGTGGCCCCCCTGAAATTTTCTAAGAATAGCAGGGAAAATATGTTTCCTTGGTTTTCTGCTGAGATATTGGCAGAAAAAAAGAAAGTTAAGGCAAATTGAGCGTAAATGGTAGAAAAATGAATCTCAGCAGGGCAAGGATAGGACATAATGCTCTTTTTCTGCCATCATATTTCTATACATTGTTTGTGATGGCAGCCAAAATAATTATTTTTCAAATAAGATTCAATCAGTATTGAATCTTCCTAAGAATCTGTTTGCTGAAGAAAAGAAACTATATCTTGTCAGGGTTAATTTTCCTGATGGAGACACTTATTGTGAGGAATTGGCTAAGAATTTTGTCACAAACTCGGTCATTTTTCAAATCGTGTTAGGGCCTTATTGCAGGCGTAGGGCCCTATTGCCCGTGATAACACCATAATGCCCGTGATAAATAACGCATTGCGAGATGTGTATGCAAATTTTAAAATGTTTCCCGAATGGGAGGAGTTTGGGTGGAATAAATTAAAATGAAGGGTGCTTAGCATTGTGTGTGATAGTGTAACACACATTATCATGGGTTATAACACCAGAGGTGCAATAAATTTAACACACAATGTGGTAAAATAGCATACGTTGAGGTATCTCGAAAATTACCCTAACCACACCCCTTTTTTTATCACAGGCACCATTTTTGCAAAATTTACAGCAAAATTATAAATCTAGGTCAAAGATTATTAAATTATAGACTTCTTTGAATCCATCTAACTCACCCTGTGTTTCAAATAAGGGTTGTTCAAAGTATTATGAGAAAGGTTCCATTTGGTAATAAGGTCAGAAGTTGTCAAATTAATAGGTTAGCTGAATTGTGTTTCATCTTACTTAGAACTGTGGTCAACTGGGCTAATAAAAGGCTTAAGGAAGCATTAAATGATACATTGATTTTTATCATTAATGCATCTATACGTAAGATGTGTTTACCAAAGGCTCTAAAGACAGCAAGAGTACACCTGATTTAAAAAAAAAAAAAATGGAACTTAGATATTAAATGTGACCCCCCAAGTAACCAAGGAAACACTGACCCCCCAACCCAGGACAGTCACCATTTGGACCTCCTTCGAACCAACTGCATCCACAGAGATAAAAAACATCATACAAAAGATAAACCCAGCCACCCACCCCCTCGACCCCATACCAATCAAAACCCTAAAGCTTATAAAAGAAACCATCGCCAAACCTATAGCGGATATCATCAACATATCACTAGAACAAGGAATCTTCCCTGAAGCTCTGAAATGTGCCATCATCAAACCTATACTCAAAAAGCCGCAACTAGACACCACTGACCCAACCAACTTCAGACCTATATCAAACCTCCCTTTTCATATCTAAAATTCTTGAAAAAACTGTAAACGCCCAACTCTCCAAACACCTGGAATCTCAAAAAATTCTATACCCATCACAACACGGATTCAGGAAAACTCTAAGCACGGAGACCCTACTACTAACCCTAACCAACTCAGCACTCAGAGGTCTAGATGCCGGCAAAACCTACCTTCTAATACTGCTAGACATATCTGCCGCATTTGACACCGTCAACCACAACACCCTGATAACCAGACTGAATGAGATTGGACTAGACGGCACCACAATAAAATGGTTCAGTTCCTATCTATCCAACAGAACATATCACTCAACAACAATGAATCTAAGCAATTCCCCCAATCACACGGCGTCCCCCAAGGATCTGCACTATCCTCCACTCTGTTCAACATTTACATGCTCCCACTATGCAAACTCCTATCTGACCTAAAACTCCAATTCTTCCTCTACACCGATGATGTCCAGATCTTCCTACCCACCAAAGAAAACACACAGAACACCCTGCAACAATGGAACTCCATCTTAACCCAAATTCAAAAACTTCTATCCCAAATATCGCTCACTCTTAATCACACAAAAACAGAAATCTTATACATTTCTAACAAACCCCCAGCATGGAACACTCAAGACCCCTCCTTCACTACAATCAAGAGCCAACTCGTTTCAACTACAAGAGACCTAGGCGTCATCCTTGACTCCGACCTCAATCTGAAAACATACATCAACACGATAATAAAAGAAGGATACTTCAAACTTCAAGTCCTCAAGAAGATCAAATACCTACTACTCTTCCAAGATTATCGGTCAGTACTCCAAATCCTCATATTCTTCAAACTCGACTACTGTAACTCCATACTCCTTGGGCTCCCATCCTCCACCCTGAAACCCCTCCAACTACTGCAAAATGCGGCAGCCAGATCCATCACAAACAGCAAACGATCCACACACATCACCCCCATATTAAAAGACCTCCACTGGCTCCCGATAACCCACAGAATTCAATACAAAGCCCTTACCCTCATGCACAAATCTATACACGACAACACGACAGACTGGCTAAAAGACAGCCTTATCCCACACACCACCCTAAGAAACCTGCGATCAAAAAACACTGGCCTACTTACCATCCCCTCCAATAAACATGCCCATCTCACCTCAACTCGAGAACGCACAACCTCAATAGCAGGCCCCGCCCTGTGGAACAAACTACCACCAAACCTCAGAACAGAAGCATCTTCACAGATCTGTAAGAAATCACTTAAAACCTGGCTATTCCAAAAAGCCTACACAACAAACAATCATCCCACCAATTCAGATACAACTCATCACCACACCGAACCCGACAAAGCCTAACACTCCATGCAAATATCCAATCTGTTACAATCAAGCCCACTTCATAATGTTGTAGCACTAAATGCAATGATGTACTGTTAGAAAATTCCTTAAAAGTCACACTACTATATTAAGATAATTCATTAATTGTCATGCTATACTGTTCAGATAGTCTGCAAAATGTCATGTTATGCTGTGAAGACAACTAGTTAAAATCACGTTATACTGTTAAATCAACTAGCTAAAATTCATGTTACACTGTTATGATAAGTCGTTACCTGTTTTCTACAATGTTCCAATGTAAAAGGATAATATGACCTGTTGTCAATTTATCCCTCAAATTACCATGTAAACCGATGTGATACTCGTTTCGAATATCGGTATAAAAAAACAAACAAACAAACAAATAAATAAATAAATAAAATGATGGTGTAGCAAGACCCCCCCAGATCACTGGAGGGCTAAATCTGGGGCGCTACAAAAACCCCAGGGTCTATCTTTTCTCTCACTGGTGTTCTTCCAGTGGGGATGAAGTTTACACCTTTGGGGCCCCCTGTTGCAGAAATGGGACTACGCACTCAGTCCAATGTTCACTCTTATGGGTCAGTGGGTATTCGCAGTGGCTGATCTGTGTGGAAGGACAATGAACTCTTGAAATAAAGGTTGGAAACCAATGTTGGTGTTAAAATAAAAAATGTTCCTTTAACTTAAATAAGATGATCCAAGACAGTATTGCAAAAGTCATGAATAACAAAATAAAAATCATCACTAGGAATGAAATGGTTTCTTTGTCCTTGGTGCATCTTCTGGCCACTCTTCTCCTTACTCCAGCCCACCCAGTCTCCAATATCCCTTCCTCACAGAAGATGGGATGACTGTCTTCATTAACAATCATAAAAGCTGGAGTAACCCTAAAATTATTTTTTTTTAAAAAACCTCTTGTTGGTTCAAAAGTACTGCTTGCCAAAAAACTCCAGTCCCAGGTCTTCTCCTTTGCTATTAACTAGGCACAAAAAGGGAAGAACCCCAAGACTCAGTCCATCCAGAGATGGGGGTTTGTCCTTATAGCAGGAACTGGTCCACAGGAAACAATAAACAGACTCTTCACTTCTCCAAAACCTTCTCAACACCTATCAAAAATTCTTCTTACTTGCTTTCTCTTTCAAGTCACTTCACTAGGGAAGCAGAAAGAACTTGATCACTCCTCTGTACCACATATAAGACTGCCCCTCAAGGGGGACATTTATACCCCAACACACATCCCACAAAATGGTGGGGCACAGGCAAGGAGAGGACCCCGAAAATGCAAAACCCCTAAGCTGGAAAAATAGGGACAAAAAATAGTAGCAGGACTCCATTGGCTATGAGGCCAATCTCAAACTTGCCATTTTTAGGAACATTTCTTGAAAATTCAGTTTTAATCCAGCTCCAAGATCTTTAAGCTGAGCATGAACTATTGGATCCATACCAGTTTAGTTTCAGAAAGTATTATCGCACTGAAACACTATTGACATCCACCCTTGATACTCTTCAACAGGATCTGAATAAGGGGGGTTGGTCTTTGTAGATATTTCTTCTGTGTTTGATACATTTCACCAAATAATTCTGCTATTGTAGCATATTTTACTGGCAGCTCTAAGGGAAGAGAAAAACCTGAATGTATTTCGGAAGCAGGGTAAAGCGTTATTTTTCTGAAAGGCAATTTATATTGAAACTTTATGATTTACTGTAATTTTTTGTTTTAAAATATTTATTATGTATATGAATGTTTTAATTATATATGACTTTTTAAAATGTTTTTTACGGATTTTTGTCTGTAATCCGCCCTGGACAGAAAATATTTTTGGAAGCTGTGGAATATTAGATTTTTAAAATAAATAAAATAAAATAAAGACCTGGGGCTTTGTCTGAGTATTGTACAGTGGTCTGAGTCTTTAAAGGAGAATAATGTCTGCTTGTTCATTGTGGAAGCCCCTTGATTGTGAAGTTCAGCAAAGCCCAGCACGTTCAGCATTCCTATTGAAAATGTATTTGTTGCCATTTTGCAAACTGTCAGCAAACTGACATTCAATATTGCATTTATACTCATGACATCCAGCTGTTTGTGCCATTACATCCCAACTATGAAGCAGCATTGTCAAACATTGCTAACTGTACTAAAGTAGTAAACAGCCGGATGTCAACAAACCATTTGTCACTGAATTTAAAGAAGACCAAGATATTATGGATGAGTCATAACTCACCCCTTCTGCCATTACAACGTTAGTTAAAAAACATTGTGCTTCCTTGGTTAGAACAGGTGCAGAATCTAGGAGTCATATTTGACACCCAGTAATCTTTGACAGCTCAGATTAAAGCAATTGCAAAGACTGCATTTTTCAACTTGAAGCTAGTTGGCAGATTAAGGCCTATCTTGTTTCATGATGATTTTAGAATGGTGTTGCAGGCAATGGCACTGACTTATATGGATTACTGCAACTTCCTTTATCTAGGCCTTCCAGCCTATCTGATGAGTGCTGCAGCTAATTCAGAATGCTCCTGCCTGCCTAGTTGCTGGCTGTTCATAGCACGAACCTGTGACTGCTGTCTTGCTAGATCTACATTGGCTGCCTATTGCCTGGCGCATAAAGTTTAAGACAGTTACTTTGATTTTTAAGGCTTGGAAAAGAGAATCAGCTAATTATTTAGGTGAGCTTTAACTGAATATGCCCTAGTTCTATGTTATGTATGCTTGTTTCTGACTGTATGTGATTTATGTGGTTTTGTCATTATTTAATTTTGCTATATGTTTTTATTCCTGTAATCCGCTGAGAATAAGTAAAATTAAGATCAGTGGAATATATGTTTTTAATAAATAAGCATATAAAGTAGACGGAAATTCCAATAGCTAATTCTAAACTAAATACTGACTTAAAATAAAACTACATTACAGTGCATTCACTATAACACTAGACTAGTAATCAGCTCAACGTCAGTGTAAAAGTACTATATGCAAAAACGCTAAATTTACCATGCCTGCATTTGCTCTATGTTCACAGCAGAAATGTTCCTTTTGCTATTCTTTCTGAAATGCATCAATGCTTGGGTAACCGATAGATATTTAGCACCAAATTATAGTCCCCCTCCTTGTGACACTCAAACTGTAGCAGCAGTATTGGAAGAAGCCTGTACCAAGGGTGCACATGGCCGGTGTAAATGCTTTGGTCCCACTGCTTGCAAAGTTCCAGACTCACTTCCACCAGCCTATAAATGTGTTTGTCCTTCCTTAAGACCTAGTCTTCAACTGCCATGCAAAATCTAGCAAGCAAGTAAAGCATTTGCTAGGCTACCATCATTCAGTATGACTTTTTTTAAAATTGACTTTACGAATGCCTTCTTGCAGCTTGAAAGCATGAGTCATATTATCACAGCACACAGCTGAAATCAAATGAAAGAAACATCCTTAATCATAAAACACCATCATGAAGGAGCCACTCACCACTCTGGTATCGCTAAAATCCTTCGATCCAAGATCACTAAACAATCTGCAGTCGGGTTTCTGGCAATACTCTTCAATATTTTAATAGTGCATAATGAAAGTCAGAATCTTGAATTTATTATCAACTACTTACACAGTTATGATTTTGAGAAGATCAGGATTGGCTCAAGGGTAACCGGTGCCCTTTGTGAAAGGTGAAATTGACGCCCTCCCCCCTTGGCTCTGGTGCAGCTTTGCCTCCTTTGGCACTGATTTACCCATCTCTCTCCTCCACACACTTCCCTTCCCCTCTTCCCAGCACCAGTATCCCCTCTGCCCTGCCCTCTTTATTCCAGCTCACAGTGCCCAACATCCCCCCCCCTCTCTCTCACTAGCATCCTCTTCTCTCTCTCTTTCCCTTTTCCTGCCTAGTAGCATCCCCCTCTTTTTCCTCACCCTCCGTCCTCCCTTTACCTTCAGCACAGATGCGTCCTTTCTCCTGCACAGTGTTCCCAGGTCTCCTGCTTGGAGATATGGAATGGAAAGCTGCGGGAGGGAGAAGGTAACAGTGCCCCCTTGAGCAGGACACCCTGTGCCGCCACACAAGCTGCACACTGGTATCCCTTGGGAGAAGATTAATATTGGTATAAACTAATGCTCATGGGAGCTAAGTACTTTCCCAGGTAAATATTCAGAATTTCATTCAGTGCTAGGCACTTCAAAAGCAAACTGCCCACTAAATAAAGGAAGACACGTTTAATTTATTCCATTAATTAATAAAACACTTCAGGATGAAATATGTTTTCATGATCCAGAAAGTGCAGTGAAGTGACTTAAAACGCCAAGTTACAAAAGTCAGTATTATTTAAGAACAGCACTGCTGCCCCATTGCAAGACACTAGGTCCATGCTTTACTAATATATTTTATCAATACACAAAAACTAGAAAAGAATATCGAAATCTTGCATTACAATTATACTTAGTGCTTCTGTCAATTGCTCCTACACTGCTCTTTGACCTTTCATTTGTAAATGATTTCCTACCGGAGACTGCTACAAAAACACTAGAAATATGGGAACTTCCATGTCGTGACTGATTAGTAAAATACTTCATATATATGAGTCACCTTTCTTCTCTGATACAGGAATGATTTACTAATCTGCACAAAAATAAATATGTTTATATTATTTGGCTGGGATGGAACGGAATGGAAAAAAATGCTCTTTAACTTGTAGGATTAAAAGGGTGTATGGACTAACTTCATGTTTGTACTCCGTGCCGTTCCTGAGTTCACATCCCCGTATCCTCTCTATGTGGGGAGGTCAATTCCCAAAATGTTCTATGAGGGTAAACTTGTGTTTACCCGTGCAAAACAGGCTTTTGAAAATTGCCCAGCACTACAGTAGATAAAAGTGTGCCGCCTGTGAAACGATGCGGATACTTTGATTCGTAGGAAAAGGGGCATTTCCAGGGGCAGGGCTGAGTACTTTTCCCCACAGAGCTGACCCACTCAAACAGCAGGTGCAAAGTTCATGGATATGTCTTTGTAGGTCCCATTTTCAAAGTGAAACTCATTGGGGCATTTCCCTTTGAAAATGAGCTTGCAAGTCTACAGAGATTTTGAAAATGTCTCCCTTTAAAACCATCATTAGGGTAAATAATTAAGTGCCATGTACTGTCTTAAGGGTGAATTTTAAAAGGCAGGCGCATGCCAAAACCAGGAGATGTGCACGCAACTAATACATGCAAATGTCCATCTGATTTCCTAAGCTGCCCACATGCATATACAGGTACTGATGTGTGAATTGAGAAAAGGGGGGGGGGGGATTATGGGCGGGGCATGGGTATTCCGGGATGGGGCCAAGAGACGTGCACACAAGTAGCTTCGTGCCTGGCTGTGCGCCCAGGTATATTTTAGCGCAAAGTCACTTCTGCTATGGATGAGGTGTAAGTCTTAATACAATTATTTCCAGGCATCTATGAAGTGTTTAGGGCTCTGGGTTAACCGGGGGAGTACAGGCCAAAGAACCAGGGGGGCTTTTTGGAGGACCAGGGGGCTTTTTGGAGGACCTAGCTCTAGACTGGGCAAACTGGTGGAGGAACTGGTGAAACTGGTCACGACGTGGATGCACACATACGCATGCTAGGGCTATTTTATAACACGCGCGCAGGATATAAAATTTCCACATATATAGCCACTAGGGATGTGCCTCGGGTGCCCGATTGTTTGCGCTTTCAGATTCCTGTGGCCGTGGGAAAATCTCGTTTTCCCGCGGATCATCATTTTTTTTTTTTAGTAAAAAGAGCGCGCACTAACAAAAAATAACAAAAAGTAACACAAAATAACAAAAATAAACGTTTTTTTTTGTTAGTGCACGCTAATGGGAGTTGGCGCGCACTAACCCGAAAAACTATCTTTCACAAAAAATCGGGGAAAATGTGATCGTTTTCCGATTTAACGATATATAACGAATTAAGAAATATCGTACGATATTTTAATTCGTTATAAAAACGATTCACATCCCTACCCACACACCCGTATACACATGTACATGTGTGCCCGCACTCTCATTTTAAAGTTACCGTCTCTGTGTGGCCATCTGAAGAAATGGCACAAATCATAGAGAAGGACCTTTTCTGCAGTTGTAGTTTACATCACATGCAATCTTGTTCAACATTTCTTTCACCTTATTTAGTTTACTCTGCTGTTTTCACTCACTGATGTCACTTCCTTTAGCAATTTCACGCACTCCAGGATCAGAATACTTCATCTACCTTTATTCAGGGTCTGAGTGGGAAAGTTAATGGCAAGGGTGTTTGTCCCTTGGAAATATTTTGTTTTAAAGTTACTCTTTTTCAGTTTTTTCTAAATATTCAAATTGCAAATTATAGGTGTTTTATCAGGATCAGCTAATTTGCTTGACGGTAAAAACAATAATTAATTACTACAAAGGATGCGTTATCTCTACACAAATAAAAAGACAAAATATACTTACAGGAAATATGAAAGCCTAGTTAGCAATATCACACACTGACCCCTACGTTACTGGTCCAGCTGCTGCCTGAACCATTGTCATTTTGCCAGGTATTTCATTTGTCATAGAGCCCACCATGGAACGCAAGAGGCCAAAAGGCCTTCAGACATTTGCTTTTCAGTCAGATTTAGGCAACGTGCTTAAAACATTTTTTAAGGCCTGCGAACTAACTCCTTCCTGCTGAAGATTTACATGCAAGCCGATCAGGTTTCTGTCGCCAGCTTACAGTTCGCAGGTGTCTTTCGACCAATTCAGAGTTCTCTGGTTTCAGCTTTCTACGCTTGTGGACGCTGAGCAGTAAAACCCCACCTTTCTGTCCCCAGGCTAACCCTTTAAACTAAACTTTGCAGATCTCGGGCCCTACCCCAAGCCATTTCTCCATGGCCACAGCCAGCCAACGAAGGAGAATTTGATACCTGCTCACACAATTTCACTTAATGATGGATGTAAGCAGAAAGGTGGCCAGAACAAAGCACCCTGTTTCTGTAGCTAGCCTTATTTACAAATGCGACTGATGGGACCATCCACACCAACTGGAAGCAAAAGATGAAGCTGGAGTGTGACGTAGGCATAGGGTTGCTCAGAACCACCTCTTAGGTAGAGGAAATTACTTCAGGATGTGCGTTTGTGCACATCAGTACTGGATCAGTTTCTTTTTTCCCCCCATTATTTTTTTTCCCCCATTTTTCCCCCATTATCTTTTTTCCCCCCATTATTTTGCCCCCCTACATTATCACAGAAGACGATCACAGCCAAGTAGCACGGGCACATGCTAGGCAACTTAAAACGGCACAAATGAATGCGACATTTTAAAATGTTATTTAAAAAGTGAAACGTGAAAGGTTTAATTATACGTTTCAATAAGTAAAGTCCTGGATTAAATGAAAGGAAAAAAACAAAACAAAACAAAGCAGAGCAACATTCAGTCAAAGGACTGCATTCTGCCGAGGACACATCTTTGTCCTTTGTTCCTTCTGCAAATACCATACCTGAGGCGTTTTTGCTCAGCATTATTCACATCCCCGGATGACACACTGCCACATCCTGAGAATGTACATCCTATCACCTCATTTCTCAGACTCACCGCCCTTTACATTTGGAAAAGAATTACTCCATGCCAAAAAAAGCTCGATTGTACTCAAGCAAGAACCTTCTTCTAACTCGCCAAAAGAAAAGTGGCCTAGAAAAAACCTATGCAAAAGTACTTTTAAAAATCTCTCTCAGGTGTATCCATACCTGGGGGTCTCACAGGTGATGCACAAGGGAAGTTATGTGATCCAACCGCTGTTCACCCACAACAAGAACCAACCACGGGAAAAGTTTCAGTTCACAATGAGCCCAGCTGTAATCCTTTAGAGCTGTCAGGTAAGAAACCTTCCATCTCTCTGCCCTGCTTTTCCTTTGCTTTTCCAGCAAGGCTGCGTCATTTGCATAAAAGCTACTCCCAGCCTACAGGACATTTCTTTCTTTTTTTTTTTTTTTATGCAGCTACCTGTTGAATTGGTTGCCTTAACATGCTCTTTCAACCATGACATCATAAAATCTCTATGGTTACATTAACCCCACCTGCTGACATGCCAGCGTTGCTTGTCAGACCTGACAACCCACTCGGACTTTTACAGGGGGGGGGGGAGGGGGTTTGAAGAATTCATATGTACAACAGAAGCAAAAAAAATGTTAAAGATCACACAGCGCAACTTGTGCCAACACAGAACAAGGAACTGAGCTGTATTTGTTCGTTTGTGAAAGAAAGAACAACAGAAAATAAAAGCCTGGCATGCTCTTAAAAGACCAGTCTCGGCCTTGGGAATCACAGGTTTTCATTGGCTGCCCCTCCCTGTCTGAAAATGTACTTATCAGTTAACCGAAAACCTAGTGTGCCACATGTGTCTCCGACTGCCATCTAAGATTACACTGGAAACTGATTTTTAATATCCACCAGCAGGGGGCTACTTTTGGACCTTTATTTAAAGGTTTGCCTGCACAGGTTCTGAGACGGCTTCACTTTACTTTCGGCTCCCCCTTCAGGTGACTCTATTTCTTTTTCTTTTTTTGCTGTAAAATGCCATGATGTTTATTTTCAAAGCTCAAGATCCTGAGGGAGGGCTGATGGCAGAGGCTGCATCTGCTGGCGTGTGACAACTTGAAATGGGTTAAAGCTTGTTTTTTTTTTTTTCAATATTAAGCTTGTAGTATTGGTTTATAGAGGCATGAATATTGGTTTTGCTGGGGGAAAGTGAGTGTTTAAAGTTTTGCAAAAGAAAGTGTTCGCTGGGTTGAATTAACATTGTGCTTAGATAAAAATATTTTGCAAAATAAAGTGTTTGCCGAGTTGAATTAATAGCGTGTTTGGACAAAAGAGTTTTGCTAAAGGGTGTTATTTTGCTGTGTGAAGGGGAGAGAGCTGTTTCTTCCCATCAATCCACTGATATGTATTGGAGGCAAACTTTTCACATCAACAAGTAAATAACTTGACCTTTGCAATTAACTAATTATAGTTCTATTGCAGGTCAGTGACAAACTAACATAAAATATCTCTCATACATTTAAGGGGCTTTAAATTAGATAAAGAATCCCCACTTCTTAAGATGCAGACAACAGTCCAGCAGTGGGATGGCAGCTATCCAGTGCCACATGTATGATTATTTACCTGTTAATGACAGACAGGTTGTATGCGTGCACCCAGGGCAAAGAGCACCTGGCTCTCAGTGAACAAGTCTGATCTCTGGAGACTAGAGTGGCAGACCTGGAAAAGCAGAGGCAGATGGAAAGGTATACAGAGGAGACAATCAAGAACATGGTGGCGTGGTTCTACCTTCAGTCTGGCAGCCCCTGTGATGTTTTGAAAAGCAAGGTCACCTAGAAGAGGATGCTCATTTTGGTGTGGCAGGATAGAAGGGATTTTCTCTTAGTGGCACAGATATTTAGCAAGGCAAGAGCTCAGTTACCTTCCATCCTGAGGGATTACTGAGAACAGAAGCTGTCTGTGCCGGTGAACTGACAGCATCTACAAACACTGCTTTGCTGAGCATCTACAAACATTGCTTTGCTGAGCAATTTTTGTGACTTAACACTTGGTAGAGAAGATAAATTGTGGGCTAAATTAGTTATTCCTCTATCTTTTTGCCCATCACGCCTCCCCAGCTCCTGTCCATCCAAACCACATTCTCTGATTCACAGACTGTTATCCCAATTAAAAGGACAAGAGGGAAATTTTTCACAACAAGACTCAGGGATTTAGATAAAACAAGAGAGTAATCCTGCCCTATTAAACAGATTAACTGATTGTCTTCTTAATGATCATTGGCAAACTTACATACAATACACCAAATAAATTTAAGGGACTTTACATTAGATTAAGCATCCCTACTCCCTTGGCAATCTTAAATAATAACTCAGTAATATTAAGATGCAGTTGGGGGCTATCTAATGTTTTGAACCGAGTGCTACAAGTTTGATTATCTACTAGCTGGTGAGAGGCTGTATATGTGCATCTAGTGCAAAGAGAACTTGGCACTCAGAGAACACATATGCCTCTGATGATTAGAGTGGCAGACCTGGAGGAGCTGAGAAGACCTTCGGGAACATAGCAGAGTGGGCCCATTTCTAGTATGGCAGCCTTTGTGCTGCCCTGGAGGAGCCTGGTCTCCTGGAAGGAAAGCATTACTCCAGTGTTGCAGGAAATGATCCTGTAGCTAAGACCTGCCCTCCAGTTGACGCAGTATAAAATCACACCAAGGATATGTCTCCAGGGACAAGTGCCCAGAAAGGAAGGGTGAGGATGACTACTGTAGTTGGTGATTCAATCATTAGGATGTAGATAGCTGGGTGAATGGTGGGCATGAGGATCACTTGGTTACTTTCCTGGCTAGTACAAAAGGGGCAAACTTCACACATCACCCAGAAAGGATTTTAGACAATGCTGGGGTGGACCCAGCTGGTATGATACATGTGAGCATCAACAACACAGGAATATGCAGGAGCGAGTTTCTGGAAGCCAATTTAAGCATTTAGGTAGAATGTTAAAATCCAGAACCTTCAGGGTAGCATTCCCAGAAATGGTCCCAGGAAACAAGACAGAAGGCAATCCAAAGTGGCAAAGTAGCAACCAAGAAGAAATGATCGGTAAAAACAGGATTCGTATATTATGTGGTTTAGTAAAGGTGAAAGCCCGACTCTGGCCGAGTTTTGCTCATTTGAACGAGCTGCCTCAGGGGCTGCAAAGTACTCTCAATGGTCCTTTAAAATATCACATTCAATCCTCCTTTGTTACCACGAAACAATGTTGTTATAAAATATATCAGCTCTGTTGGTCGCCGAAGTCAGTGCATCCGGCGTTTCCATGCAGATAAACCGGAGACTGTCTTTTGAACTCTGCTTCCTGTTTTTACTTGTCCTTATGTATCCTGAAACTTTAATACAAGCTTTGTTAGACTCCGGAGTGAACACGTCTAGAGTTTTCGCACGGATACTCTGGAAATAGTCCGATCATTTCTTCTTGGTTGCTGCATTCCCAGAAATGTCCCCATTCCACACACCAGGCACCAGAGGCAGACAGAACCCTGGAGTCTCAATACATGGATAAAGTAATGGTGCAAGGAAGAGGACTTTAGATTTTTTAGGACCTCAGCAACATTTTGGGGAAGGAGCAACCTATTCTGAAAGGATTGGCTCCACCTAAACCAGGGTGGAACTTGGCTCCCGGCGACTAGATCATGTGGGAAAGCCGACACTAAAACAGGAGAACATCGTTCAGAGAGAGGTATCTTCAAAGGATATTGGCATAACGGGTGTGGCCAGGCTTTGCTCGCCACTAATATTTTACCCTGTTTTTCAGAAATTATTAGGGTTTTTGCATTTTTGGGGTCCTCCCCCTGCTGTCCCCACCTTTTTGTGGGCTGTGGCCTAGGGGTATAAATTGGCTCAGAGTTAAAGGGTTAGGAGCTACTGGAGAGGATTAGGAGATAAAGCTAAGTGTAAAGTGACCCAGGAGTAGCTGGAAAGTTGAAGAGTGGGGTGTTTTGAGGAGAGAATAATTTTGGAAGATTTTGAGGATTAGAGTTTTGGCTATTTTTGGATTTTGGATCAATTACTGAAAGAGGGGCACTTCCACCTACTCTGGAAGAGCTGTGTCTGTTGGAATCTGTGGGAAGGAGCGCTCCCAATTCCGGGGGTGTGTGTACCCATGGACCACGACGCGACTGCAGAGAGGAGCTCCGTGGAAGTACCACGGCAGGCAAAATGTGTCCCAGCATGGGAGGAGCAGACTGACCTCCGCCCTGCCAAACCTGCACGCACCGGTAGAGACCCAACAATGCAATGCTGGTTTCTGAGGTAGCCCTCCGGCCACTCAATCGCCCTTTCGGGCCTACCACTGGGTAGGATGGACAGAGGTCGAGGACAGGTGATGGTACTGGTACCTGGAACAAGACGAGACCTTGGCCTTAGACTAGGCTGACGGCTTGAAGAAGGCGAGGAAGTTCGGAGGCTCAGATGAAATGAAGACACGTGAAGCTTGGGACTCAGAAGAGAAGAGAATACATGAAGACTCACACAAGACAAAGATGCTTGGAGACTCAGCCGAGACGAGGACGCTTGGTACTTAGAGATTCAGATGAGACGAAGACGTGGGGTGACTTGGAACTCAGACGTGACGAGGACGTGAGGTGGCTTAGAACTCAGACGCAAGACGCTCAGATGTAGGTGGAGATCAGAAGTGGATTCAGAGAGTCAGGAGAAGATTCCGGATACTCCAATGAGGATTTGGAACTTGGAAAGACTCAGGCGAGGATAAGGACTCGGGATACTCAGACAAAGATAGAGGCTTAGGAACTAGGAGGAATCCGGGTAGTGCTCCAAGACAGATCCTGCCAGAAGAGGGCTCCAGTCACCAAACTCAGACACCAGATAGAAATGGATTTACTCCCAGGAAGGTCAGCTGAAGACGAGGTCCGGGCCGAGCGAGTTATCTTGGTGTTGGGTTACATAGGCATGCAGAAAAGCCTTGAGACTTTAATTCACCTATTTGGTTTCTCCATTCTTTGGGAGTGGTAAGCTGAGATGAAGTCCAATGAAATTCCAAGCTTTTTGCACAAGCCTTTCCAGTAATGAGCTGTGGATTGAAACCGCAATCTGAGAGAATATGAGGTGGCAGGCCATGTTAGCGGAAAATGTGTCAGACAAAAAGTTTAGCCAATTCAGGCACTGATGTAAGCTCTGGAAGGGGTATGAAATGCAACATCTTCGAAAATTCTGTCCACTTCCACCCATATGGTGGTGTTGGTGCCAGAGAGGGGAAGGTCAGTGACAAAGTCAGTGGCCAAGTGGGTCCAGGATTCCTTGAGGACTGGCAGCGGTTGTAATAACCCCCTTGGTCATGCTCTGACACTTTTATTCATTGCACATGTAGGGCATGACTCAATGTAATGCTTCACATTGGTTTTTATCTGGGGCCACTAGTAGTGTTGCATGATTAATTCTAATGTCCGAGTGATGCCAGGATAACCAAATAGGTGGGGAATCATGATTCCATTGCAGAACGTTTTGTTGTAGATGTCAGGGCACCACAGTCTTCCTCGGAGGAATTGTGAATGTGGCTGCTACAACAATTTTAGTGGGGTCTCTGATGTGCTATGAGACTTCCAGAGTTTCTTTGCTATCAAAAGATCAAGAGAGCCCATCAATTCTTCTCTGCAGGTCGATACCATAACTTGAAGTCAAATTGATTAAAAAACAATGACAAGCAGGCTTGCCTAGGGTTTAAACTTCAAGATTTTTATGATTCATATAGATGTTTACAGGGTGCTTAGTTTCTTCCAGCAGGTGTTGCCATTCTTCGAAGGCCAATTTGACTGCTAGTAACTCGCAATCTTCAATGATGTAGTTCTGTTGTAGTCTGTTCTGTTGTAGTCTGTTCTGTTGTAGGAGGACAAAACATACCCCAAGGGCAGACACAGCTACCTCCAAGATGAATGGCCCAGATGGATCTGGATGATGAAGGAACATGTTAAGGGTAAATTCTTTTATGAGATGTTCAAAGGCCTGGACAGCTTCCTGAGTCCAATTCTTGGAGCCCCTTTTGATCATGGCCTTAAAGGGGGTCACTATGAAGGAGTAACCATGGATAAATTATCTATAGTAGTTGGCGAACCTCAGGAACTATTGTATCACTTTAAGGGTCATCAGCTGGGGCCACTCCAGTATGGCCTTTAACTTGACTGGGTCCATTCGTAGACCTTGATGAGAAATAATAAAAACCCAGAAAGGGAAGCTCTTCTTGTTCAATTGTACACTTCTCCAATTTGCATAGAGATGGTGCTCCACAATCTCTGGAGGACCTGTTTCACATGGCGGTGATGCTCAGTCATGGACTTGGAGAAGATCAAGATGTCATCCAGGCAGACTACCACATTGGAATAGAAAAGATTTTGGAAGATCTCAATGACCATAAATTGGAAAACTGCGGGGCATTGCACAACCCGAAGGGCATCTCTAAGTGTTCATAGTAACCATCACGAGTATTAAAGGTGGTTTTCCACTTGTCGCTTTCACAGATTCTGATCAGATTATAAGCCCCCCCCACCTCCCCGAAGGTCCAGCTTGGTAAAGAACTGAGCGCCCTGAAGGTGGTCAAAGAGCTCAGAGATTAGAAGAAGGGGATAGCAATCTTTCTTAGTGACAGAATTAAGACCATGATAGTCTATGCAGGAATGTAACAACCCATCCTTCTTCCCCATGAAGAAGAATCTGGCTCCAGCAGGTGAGGAGGAGGGTTGATTGAAGCGGTCAAGAGGCCGCCAATGAAGAGTGGGTGACTCGCCAGAATGATGGCTACTGCCTGGAGACAATACTCTTATTAAATAAACATACACATGCTTACTGTGACTCCAACATCGCTCTAAGCTTCAGCAAGAAGAGGAAATGTGGAAAAAAGGATTCACACTCACAAAGAGGGGAGTAGCTGGCTTGTTACGGCGGTTACTACCCCAAATCAAATAAGCCTGATACTTCACTTTCAATGCATATACAGCATAGTTCTCTGCTTCAACGGCAGGGGAGAAGAAAAGAGGGTTCGCACTCACAAAGCGGGGAATAGCTGGCTTGTTACGGCGGTTACTACCCCAAACCAAATGTGCCTGATACTTCACTTTCGATGCATATCCAGCAGGGCTCTCTGCTTCAACAGCATGGGAGAAGACTGATACTTCACGCATATCCAGCATAGCTCTCTGCTTCAACGGCAGGGGAGAAAAAAAGAAAACTGATACTTCACGCATATCCAGCATAGCTCCCTGCTTCAACGGCAGGGGAGAAGAAAAACAACCAATAAGGGCTGTATAACATAGTCTGGGTAAAACAAATAAGCATGGGTGTAGCTTGCTTATTGGCAGGGGAGAAGCTTGCTTATTGGCAGGGGAGAAGAAAAACAACCGATAAGGGCTGTACAACATAGTCTGGGTAAAACAAATAAGCATGGGTGTAGCTTGCTTATTGCGGCGGCTACTACCCCTAACTAATCAAGCTAGATATTTCACTTGGATGCAGCTCCATCACTGCTCTCTACATTAAAGGTGGGGGTGGAAGGGAAATAGAACCAAGTGCTAAGAGAAACAGATAAGTATGAGAGAAAAAATGTGTGAAGCTTGCTGGGCAGACTGGATGGGCCATTTGGTCTTCTTCTGCCGTCATTTCTATGTTTCTATATGTTTCTATGGCACAATCATAGGAGTGATGGGTGACAAAGTCTCCGCTGGCTGTCTGCTGAACACATCTGAACAGTCTAAATATTGTAGGGGTAAACTGAATAGTTGAGTAACAGCCACCTGGGCAAGGAGGTTCTTGGTTGAACTTGGGATAGGCAGCGTGTCTGACAGGTGGCTTGCTATCTGGGGATCTTCAGGGTATTTCAGTCAATATAGGGCTGGTGCTACATTATCCAAAGAGGTCCACGATGACATCATTGATAGCCTCCAGCAGAACATATAGATGGATCTGCTCCTGGTGAAGCAGGCCAGCTTGCACCTGTAAAGGCCCAATAGACAGGGTAACGTGGCTAGACAGGGGCTCTCCTGTGACAGACGAAATGATGAGCGCCATTTCCAACAACTCTGTATGGATCCCATGTCAACTCACTAGGTCCTCTGCAATTAAGTTTTCTGCCATGCCTGTATCCAGAAAGGCTTGCACCTGGATGTGGGTCCACTCATAGAAGAGGCAAATAGGAACTAGGAGAGGAGCTGGGTTGACCTAGGTTGGCCTCTTCTGCTATCCCTAGGTCCTAGTGTTTCCCATCTTAGCAGGGCAGCATGCTGCAAAGTGCCCCTGGCCTGCATGACAGATGCACTCTGAAAGGAACTGGTCCAGGTTGGATAGGAGAGGATCATCCCTTTCCCAGAGGAGAGAGGCCCAAGCCACAATGAACCCCGCAACTGAGACAAAATGTATGTCACCTTAGTTTTGCTGTAGAAAAGAGGACTGCCTGAAGGTCAACATGCATGCTGCATTGATTAAGGAAACCCCTGCACTCCAAAGGCTTGCCATGAAACTGAGGTGGAGGTGGAAGCTGTGGCACAGGCCTAGGGGCTGGTGTCAGGACTGGCTGTAGCTGGATTACGGGAGGGTCAGGAGCCAGAGGTACCACTGGTAGATCCTCCAGGTGAGAAGCAAGTTTCTCCAAAACCCCAGTGATCTGATCCAGGATATCCTGCTGCTACTGCTGTATCCGATGAGCTATGCCTGGAATGGCCTATAGGGAGGCTAAGTCCGCCGGGTCTATGACCTCAGCAAACTGTAATGCCGGCATGGGAACAGGTATTGGTCAACCCTTGGTGCCAAGGGGTGATTGGCACAGCCTAGCATGCAACTCCGTTAGGCCAACCCTGTCTGCTGGTGGATGCACCCTTTAGCGGGACAGGCTGGAGCTTCACCTATACCAGCTGCCTTCCCCTTTTTTCTTTCTGCCTTAAGGCAGTGTTTCCCCCTGGAATTCCCTTTAGAGTCCCTTTGTTTTCTGGAGAATCTAACTGTCCTGTCTCTTCAGGCTGCTTCTGCCTATATGAAACTCAGATTCCAAATTATCCATTTTAACTGCTAGGCAGATTGTGACTAGAACTTGGTACTGTATTGCTACTGTATTTTGATATTCTTTTTTTGTTTTAATTACAATTGTGGTTTGCGATATATTTTCTTATTTATATTGTTTCTCGCTTTGATGCTTTTTGAAAAAGGCAAATCGCCAGGATAAATGAAATAAGATGTAATTTTTGTTTCAGGCCAGAGGACACCTCAAGTTGAAAAGCTGGCAAGAATCAACAAGTGAGCTCATCTTTGGAAATTTCGTACAGTTAGCAGTCACTCAAATTTCATAGTATAGCTGCATAACTATTTGGATAACTATTTGTAACTCCTATGAAAAGGGTATTAATCCTGACACAAGCCTTAGGGTTCTTTAATAGTCAGAGGGTGTGGTAGACCAACAGGGTGAGCCAGTCTCCTGAATGGGCTGATCAGACCCCTCTGAGGACAGGGAACATTTTTCTGGATGTTATAGGTAACGAATTACTTGGGCTATCACTTCTTTACTCTCTTATGCAGGGTGTGAACAACTTGATGAGTTCAAACCACTCCAGGTATTGTGATTCTAAAAGTAAGTCAATTCATTTGCATGAAGAAATTTACAAGTCCTATCCACAAACACAATCATATAAAAATACTTCTTTGCTAAGACTATCAGAGTAGCATGAACATTATCATCCATTTTAGCTCTTCTTTCTGGGTAGGCTAAACCAGTTTAAATTACAGGTTCACAAACATTTCAAGAGCTACTACAGTTGTTTCTGAGTCCCTGTTTCCATGACCTGAGTGGTGGCACATAACCGATTACATCTCAGAAAAGATGGAGTTCCCAGCTGAGAAGCCTGATTCTTTCAGAAACCAATTACAGAGGAAGTTAATTACTGAAAGCCACCAGATGCAAGATGGTAAGAATAACTCCTGGAAAGAGGAAATGCTTAAAGGGTTGAACTGAGTCTTCCTCCTATGGTTTAAACAGTTGGCCAGCTTAGGAGTGAGCTAGAAACATTTATGAGGGAGCCATGTGCTAGCATTCAAAGATGTTCGTTCTTCAGCTTCTCCCTGCCAATCTCAATCTGTGATTCTTAAGTCTGAAATCACTAGGGAACTTCTTAATACATACTAATCACATACAGGGTCTCTGAAGCTAATCTGCAGTGGCCTCCAGCATACACCTCTTCAACTTCTGAATACAATCAACCACCTCATATTACTGCAGAAACCCATAAAGTCTCTTACAAATCCTTTGAAGCACTTGCTTCAAAAAGGATAAAAACCTATACATTAAAAACCTTAAATTCTGCCTTCCAGTTGTCGAGTTCCTTGATTACATGTAGACTATTTAAATGCACAGAAATCTAATAATGATAGCACACGGGTATCCCTTCCCCCATAAAAACCTACAACCTGCCACCCAGTTAATTCCACTTGAGCAGTTTGCATTTCATACCTGATCTCTCAGTCGTTCCTGGTGACCCATTATTGCATTTGCATGGTGAGGGTATTTCTGCTTAAGATGCTCCAGGAAAGCCTCTCTCTTTTTGTCCATCTCTGACGTCTGCATTCCCAGGATTTCTTTGGAACTACGCGGCCCACCTACTGTATGTCTTCGAGGAATACTGCGAGTGGACTTCGGATTGGGATGGTGATTGCTTCCATTAGCAAGATGTTCTTTAGCTCGGTGACATTCAGCATCTTCAAAAGATGTTATATGGGTATTCTTTTTCCCTTGGTCTGAAAACATAAAGTGCATGATGAGAACTTGATATCTACAATTTCAGCTTTTAGAAGAAAATATTTGTAATTGTACCAATACAATAAATTGTAACACCATAGGCAGGACTTATATGATAATAATGGTTTGCGCAGGTTTGTCTGTAAAGTTTTGCTAGCTTTGCTCAATCAAGTCATTGACAAATGTTAAGTCTACCTGCTATTGAGTTAGATCTATTGTTCCATATTAAAAGTTTAAAAACCAAAAGAGAACTTTAGAAGTTTAGAAAATAAGATGTACTATGTTGGGCCAGTCCAAATGCACATCGAGCCCAGCATCCTGTTTCTGACAGTGACCAGTTTGAACAGTTAAGCAGTATCTGACAGATCCAAAGAGTAGATATAATTCCTTGTTGCTCATTCCCAGATTGTTAGGAATTATTAGGAAAGGAATGGAGAATAAAACAGAAAATATAAATCTTCTGTATCATTCCATGGTTTGACTGCCCCTATGAGTACTGTGTGCAATTCTGGTTGCCGTATCTCAAAGAAGATATAGTGGAACTAGAAAAGGTACAGAGAAGGAATACCAAAATTATAAAGGGGATGGAACAGCTCCCCTATAAAGAAGGGTTAAAGAGGTTAGGGCTCTTCAGCTTGGAGAAGAGACAGCTGAAGGGAAATATGATAGAGGTCTATGAAATCATGAGTGCAGTGGAACTGTTAAATGCAAATCATAAGAACATAAGACATAAGAAATTGCCATGCTGGGTCAGACCAAGGGTCCATCAAGCCCAGCATCCTGTTTCCAACAGAGGCCAAACCAGGCCACAAGAACCTGGCAATTACCCAAACACTAAGAAGATCCCATGCTACTGATGCAATTAATAGCAGTGGCTATTCCCTAAGAAAACTTGATTAATAGCTGTTAATGGACTTCTCCTCCAAGAACTTATCCAAACCTTTTTTGAACCCAGCTACACTAACTGCACTAATCACATTCTCTGGAAACAAATTCCAGAGCTTTATTGTGCGTTGAGTGAAAAAGAAGTTTCTCCGATTAGTCCCAAATGTGCTACTTGCTAACTTCATGGAATGCCCTCTAGTCCTTCTATTATTCGAAATCAGTTTCTTAATCTTTTAAAAACTAAAAAACTAGGGGATACTCCATGAAGTTACTAAGCAGCAATTTAAAACAAATTGGAGAAAATATTTTTTAATTCAACCCACAATTAAGCTCTGGAATTCATTGCTGGAGGATGTGATAAAGGCAATTAGCATAGCTAGGTTTAAAAAAGGTTTGGACAATTTCCTGGAAGAAAAGTCCATAACTTTTCTTAACCAGGTTAAACTGTTATTAACTAGGTAGATTTGAGGAAAATCAGTGTTTATCCCTGGCATAAGCAGCATAGAATCTATTTACTATATGGGATCTTGCCATGTACTTTTGACTTGGATTGGCCATTGTTGAAAATAAGATACTGGGCTTCATGGACTCTTGGTGTGACCCAGTGTGGCGGTTTTTATATTTTTTAAGTGGTTAGTTTCTCTAAGTCTACCTGGCTAATAATTTATTGTAGGCTTTTCCTTCAGCAACTTGTCCAAACCCATTTTAAAGTCAGCTCAGCTAGAAGTCTTCACTATGTCCTACAGCAACACATTCCATAGCTTAATTGTGTGTTTAGTGAAAAAGTAGTTTCTCCAATTTGCTAAATCTGCTAATTTCCAGTTTCATGGCATGTCCTCTATTCTTAGTACTATTTTAAAGAGTAAATAACTATTTTTTATTTATCTGCTCCACCCCACTCATGATTTTAAAAACATCTATGATGTCTCTTCAGTTGTCTCTTCTCCAGGCTAAATAGCACTAACCTATTTTGCCTTTCTTCATAAGGGAGCCATTCCATCCTTTTTTTTATCATTTTTGCTGCTCTTCTCTGTACCTTTTCTAGTTCTGCTATATCTTTCTTCAGATGGGGTGCTCAGAACTGCACACAGTACTCAAGGTGCGGTAACACCATAGATCTATACAGAGGCATTATGATATTCACAGTTTTATTCTCTATTCCTTTCCAAATAATTCCTAACATTCTATTTGGTTGTTTGTTTGTTTGTTTTACCACCACCACACACTGCGCTGAGGATTTCAATGTATTGTCCACAAAGACTCCAAAATCCTTTTACTTGGTGGTGATTCCTAATAATGAAGCCAGTTTTATGTAACTGTAGTTGGGATTACGTTTCCCTAAATGCATCTCTTTGCACTTGCCCACATTAAATTTCATCTGCCATTCAGATGCCAGGCTCCTAGTCTCGCAAGGTCCTTCTGCAATTCCTCACAATCTGCTGCAATTTTGGCAACCTTGAATAACATGAACCCTTATTGGTTTGTAATATTCAGAGAGGATACTACAGTATGACATCTTTTTATCATGAACAAAAAATATTAACATAAGAGGCAACAAACACTACCATCATATTGCAAAATACATTCCTCTTTTGAAACCAAACCCTTGTTAAATCAGTCAGCAGTCCTAAATGGTAGCCCAAGAGACACATAAGCCCACACAACATCTTTCTCCTACAATTCACAGTGGGGTAGATTTTATAATTTTGTGCGAGCGCGTACTTTTGTTCGTGCACCAGGCGCGAACAAGAGTATGTGGGATTTCAATAGATACGCGCATATCCATTAAAATCCGGGATCGGCGCGTGCAAGGCTGCCGATTTTAGGCAGTCTGCGCGCGCCGAGCCACACAGCCTGCCTCCATTCCCTCCGAGGCCGCTCCAAAATCAGAGCGGCCTCGGAGGGAACTCTCTTTCGCCCTCCCCTCACCTTCCCCTCCCTTCCCCTACCTAACCCACCCCCCCGGCCCTATCTAAAACCCCCCCTACCTTTATCGCCAGATTTACGCCTGCCGGAGGCAGACGTAAATCTGCGCGCGCCAGCGGGCTCCTGGCGCGCCATCACCCGACCCCGGGGCTGTTCCGGAAGGCGTGGCCACACCCCCAGAATGCCCCTGGGCCGAAACCACGCCCACGGCGCCGCCCCCGAAACGTCGCGTCACCCGCGCCACGCCCCTGAAACGCCCCCAGCACGCCTCTCCATGCAAGCCCCGGGACTTACGCGTGTCCCGGGGCTTGCGCGTGCCGCCGAGCCTATGCAAAATAGACTCGGCGCGCGCAGGGGGGGTTTGGGGTAGGTTTTTGGGGGATACGCGCGTACCCCTTTGAAAATCTACTCCACTGCATCCACCAGAGCAAGAAACAGATATAGTGCCTGATTCATTAAGGCCTCTCTCCTATTCTGTGTCTTCGGGCCTGATCTACGAGAGGGGTTTTCCTATTTTGGCTCTATGATAAAAAATGCTTAGTACAAAGGGCTCCTTAATAATGTGCTCACCACTTAAAAAATTTAGTCTGGAGCAGAGGTTAGTGAGGAATTAATGTTGATGAATACTGCTCAAATAAAAGGGGAAGGCGGCGGCCATTTTCAGTAGGCCATGTTTTTGCTATGTAAGCGGGCGCTTTTATCCTGGCGGATCTTGTAATTTCCCCTTGAGAGCATCCTACCAGATGTGCGGATACAATGCACCTGTATTCTTTGCACCCAAATAGGGGAAAGTGGGAAAGATACCGGGCACCTGTTTGAGAATCTTAAAATCTGTGCATAAGGTTCACTCCCCAGAACACCTCTCTTAAATATGGTTTAAAGCAGGATTGTTGTGAAAGCCTACATTACTTCTAGCTGCTGTGAGGGGGACCTATTTTCCAATATGTTTTCCAATGTCTTCTGCAAATTAGACCTGAACCTGAGTTTCATCCGCTTAGGGGTTTTATGCAAAATCAACAGAAGAAAATCATTTTTCCTTCTGCAGACTTCATGGATCTCCCCGGGCTTTTACTTTTGTTCCAAATGGTATCTTCCTAATGCTCTGACATTCTCATTTGTTTAATTATAAAGGCAGAGTGAAAGCAGTGTACATCAGGCTGAATATATAAAACAATATATAAAAGTCAACTTTTAAAAAAAGTATTTTAACACCATTAGCTATTATACAATGTCATGACAGTTTAAAGAATAAGAAATCTGCTTCTGCATCAAGATACTGGTTAATAATCCTCTCTTAAGGATACAATTTTAACACTATATTTGAAGTCTGAATAGTTGAAACAGCTTTTTACCATTATTAGTTGGACTACAGAATAACAGGTTTCAGCAGTAAGCATTTTGGGGATTTCAGTTGCACTAGGGAAGTTAAGACAGGTAGAAGGACAGAAAGCCAGTTCACTCCCCAGTGCAGAGTCTCATACACAGGAGACATATTACACAAACACAACACTGCAATATGACCAATCATGGCACCCAAATAAACTCTATTAACCCTTAAAGTGCTTTCATACTCTAATAGTTTGCTTTTTTTTTTCCATTATTGCCACCTATGTGATATATATCAGTATTACAAGCTAACAATGACATCCAGCAAAGCATTTTGTCATTCAGTTAGAAATATATATTTTAAGGCATTTCAAAGAGCAAGAAGCAGGCGCTTTGCTAAAATCTGCATATTTGCTGAATTTAAGTGGCTGTGTTATTCAGCAACTGCAGCCTGCATTATTTTCTTGGTTGTAAGCAAATATGTTATCTCAGGATTCAGCTGATATTGTGTTTACCCAAAAGCTAAAGTTCAGAACAGCAAGCACACCTCTGCTGCCTTGACATGCAAACCAGGCCAATACACTTTTGGGCATTATTCCAAAATAACTCTGCAGACAAGCCTTCTGCTATAAACTCCGGTTGATCATTAAACTGCATTCTGTTTTGCTCTGTAGAAAGTTATTTTGCTCCAGGAGTTGCCACGGAGTACAGCGTTAGTTACCAGAACTGCCAATGACACCAGATATCCTTCCTGTGCTATCGGGTAACATCTAAGGCATCGTGTTTTAGTGTGTCACTGAAAGTGATATCAACAAACAGCACTCTTCTCGGCTTCAAGCATTTAGACACAAACAAAAAGAACTTTCTAAAACTAAGACAAACATGAGAAAGCAATCCATTAAATAAGTTTTTGACAGCTGTCTTCATTTTTCTGAGCTTTCAGGTTATAAAAACAAAATAGTTTGCCATTCAAGTTATAGAAGCAGTCAGTGACTATTTTATATAATGTACTGTAATTCCACCTTTCAGTGACTTGGTTACTTACCCTTCATATGTCTGCTCTCTGAACTAGCCAGGCACTCCAGCTCAGATTTCTGGAGTCCATTTTCCTCCATTGTCCCTGACTGCAGAACAAGTTTCGCTCAGTAAACTTCAACAGAGGTTTCACACACACAAATTTGGGGGGGGGGGAGAAAAAAAAAGTACAAGGAAAAGCCCACAGAGAAGAGAACAGTACCCTGGTGCTCTAAAATGCCAAGTCTCTTTCAGAAAGTAAGCTGCATTCCAGGGGCGTGATTATATCCCGTGCTGAGCGAGGCTCATGGTCTGCTCCTGCCAGTGCTGCTACTGGGGAATAGCCTGTAAAGCTGCTTTCAGTCAGGGCCCCAACAGGTGACGGTCTGTGCTGTGGCTAAGAGCCTAGCCTGCGTGTTTTCCACTGATCCCAATTACAAATATAGCTAAGCACGGTGGCACTATGAAAGGAAAACATTTCACACATGATTGAAAGGCATGCATCTCGGCTGGAATCTCAATCCTCAAGTTATTATTACTTTTTTTAAAATATCTAACATGGGACCAAACTTGAACATTGTAAACACAGAACCCTGCTGTGCCTGTAGAGATTTCTAGAAAACTGCACAATTGCCATTTTGGAAAAAAAAAAAAAACCCAACCCTGTGTAGAGTTTAAATGAAAAGATGATGTGAAACCCTTCTTGGATAAATGTACTCAGCTGCAGAGACATTTAGAATTGTGCATATAATGCTTTCTAATGATGATACATGTGCACACAGTATTCACAACTTCTTCAATAGAGCAGCTGTCTAATTATTCTTGGAGTTTAGGATATTTAGCAAATGGCAACTACGAGAATGCTAATTTCCCCTCAAGTTACCACATTGAGGAAAAATAAAATGGGATTATATATCTTTCAAGTTTGTCACCATTTTAAAAAATCGGAAAGGATTCTTCACTGCCTTGGAGCAAACAATTGCATTCTCTCCTAAAATAAAAAATAAAAAATACCTGCAAATATTTATGTTGCAACTTACCAATGATTTGTACTCATTCACAGAAAACTGGCAAAGTGCCCAGACAATGAATGCAGCAAACAATGTCTGCAGGCTACGGAAGGGAAAGGCAACCTGAACACCATGAGCTCTGTCACTTCATATAGCTAAACGCAATACAAAGACCTGGGGCATAACATCGGCTTTTAGATTAGCGAGGACCAGTGATTAAAAATTATGATTTGCGTGAAATGTTTTAGACGTCATTACTGAAGATTCTTGATGGGCCAAGACTGACGAAAGTACATTTTTTAAAGTGATTTTAACATTATAAAGAGAGCTACCTCATCAGATTTGCACTCATTTGGTATTCGCTGGGCTGCATACTATGGGCGTGCTTTACTAAGGCTTTTCCCCTATCTTCTTTCTTTTTTTCTTTCTTTCTTAAGAAGTCTTATATACCGTAGTCTACAGGGAACGGATGATGCAGTTTACAAATTAACATGCACAAGGAAATCATCAACACTCAAAAACACAAATAAAACAAAAGTAAAAGGACTAGTAACAAACCAATCATTCTGCATAGAAAAAGAAAAACATGAGATGTCATTGTGCCATGAAGAATTAGATTGAGAGTCATATATATATATATCCTGTTATGTCGAAGCGACTAAACAGAAGGCCGGTTTGAACAGGAAAGTTTTTAAGTTCCTTTTAAATTCTTTAACATCTGTAGCCACTCTTAAGGCTTCTGGAAGTGAGTTCCATAATTTGGGTCCAGTGATTGAGAAAGCACCGCTTCTGGTAATGTCCAGTCTCGCTACCTTAAGTACAGGAATTTTGAGTAGGAATTTATTTGCGGAACACAGTTGTCTTGCTGGCTTGTGAGTGGAGTCTTTGCATAACAGATTGAACATTATAGTTCATTCTTTATATTGAACCCCAAACACAATTAGGAGCCAATGTAAGGAAGAAAGTACGAGTGTTATGTGGTCTCTTAAACGGGTTTTTGTTAAGATGTGGGCAGATGAATTTTGGATTAATTGTAATGGACGTGTGACATTAGCTGGTAAACTTAAGTATAGAGAACTGCAATAGTCCAATTTTGTGAGTATTAGTGTTTGTAAAACCACAGGAAATCATGGGTCTCAAGCAGAGGCTTTAAATCTTTTAATAGTTGCATTTTGTAAAATGATTTCACAACTGATAAAATATAAGTTGCATAGATAGTGAGGAATCAAGAATTATTCCTAAATTCTGAGCTTTAAGTGTTATAGGTATACTAAGATTTTCAAAATTTAGATGAGTTGAAATTTTGTGTTTATATGAGGAAAAAAAGTTTAGTAAATAAGGTCCTATACTTGCTAACAAGTTCCAGGTCATGAAGTCATGTTTTCAAAATTACATCCCAGTGCATTGTGGGAGGTCACATCCTACTTCTCCCCGCATCGCACATTTTGTTACCGATACTTAAATTTAGCATCAAGGGAAGTACTATAGATGGTAAAAATTAGTCTTGGGATGAGGGAGAGTGGGGGATAGGGGTATAGAACTCTCATTTTAGCTGTTACATTACAAACTAAAACTGCTGGAAGAGGGCAGCTGAAGGAGGAGGGATACAGTAGAGGAATGGTATCAAAATTGCATGAAAAAAGTTGATCACATTTTTTAAAAACACTTTCAGAAGTAAATGGATTCTGTGCCATGTACACACATGTAACGTAGGATCATAGTTGGATTAAGTTCCTTTAGGGTGACAATTTCAAGAAGCTAAGTACTTTTGTTTCTAAATGCAATATGATCTTTGAGTGACACATCAGGCATTATATATATATAAAAATTCCCTCCCAAACTTTCTTTTGTAAATTTTAAAGGCCTTACAAGTTTTCAGGGTGGCATATGTTGACATGGGGTGGAGGTCTTTACTGTGGAAATTGATGGTGAAGTTCCATGTTTGATGCCTGTATTTCAACATTCATTCATTTTATGATTGATGTGTTAGCTCACTAATAGGCCGATTCAGTACCGGAGCATTCTGTTGACCCTCGTTTGGACGTGCGTTTTCATCGCGCTAGCTTTACCCCTTATTCAGTAAGGGGTAATAGCGCATCGAAAACGCGCGGCCAACCCCCCCGAAACTAATAGCGCCCACAACATGCAAATGCATGTTGTTGGCCCTATTAGTTATTCCCGCGCGATTCAGTAAGTAAAATGTGCAGCCAAGCCGCATATTTTACTTTCAGAAATTAGCGCCTACCCAAATTTTTGCCGGCACTGGGAAAGTGTACAGAAAAGCAGTAAAAACTGCTTTTCTCTACACCCTCCAACTTAATATCATGGTGATATTAAGTCGGAGGTCCCAAAAGTAAAAAAAATAACTAAAAATTAAAAAAAAAAATTAAAATCAGCCCGCGGCTTGCGGGTTGAAAACCAAACGCTCAATTTTGCCGGTGTCCGGTTTCCGAACCCATGGCTGCCAGCGGGTTTGAGAACCGACGCCGGCAAAATTACGCATTGGCTGTGTCCCTAGCGCCTCTTTTTACTGCAGGCCCTAATTTGAATATTTTTTTTTACTGAATCGCGCGCACAGGAGAATGGCCTGTGCGCGTGTCGGGAGAGTGGGCGCTCGTCCGTTCTCCCACGTTTCTTTCTGTATCGGCCTGTAATTTAGTATTACACTTATGTTTTGGATTTTGGTGCATGCAGGATGAGAACACAAAAGTAGGTGTCAGAAGACTTGCAGAGAGCAAGTCACTAACCAGTAAAATCAAGGCCAAATTTCAAGGCAATGAGTGGCAGGTTCTGAATGTGGGTCCATTTGAAAATGTGACGAGAGCTGACAGTTGTACCATTTTCGCATGAACATATTTAAGTTTAGCTGAATATTCTGCTTTTAGCAAGCTTTACGGTTATTTCTTTTTCTGACAAGGTGTGCTGATTTTGATGCATCCTCGGGGAAAATCCTAGGATTAAGAAGTTTTATGATGTGTAACACTGAAAATCACCTGGGCTTTTAAATGTAGTAATATGGTCTTGTTTGCTGACCCTTTGGTTTTAATAATGGGTAAAGTACCGGTGTTTTGCTTTCTGAAATGATGACTTAGATTCTCTGCTTTATCTCCGGCTTGTTAGTTGTACGGGTTATTTGCAGAGGTGCTCCTGGATGTGCTCAAATGATCAAAGGCAGGGCATCGCTTTGAGTTATTACGCTACAAAGCCAGGGCCGACCACAGGCTCGTTTTAATGCAGTTCTTACCCACAACATTCAGGGGTTAGGAGATTGTCAGGAAGATAGCATGCCTGCACATTTTAAGGGCCGCTCACAGGAGTCCTCAGCAAAGCATTAATGAGTGCCTTTGTAAGACATCTTTTATAAAAATATATATTTTTTACATTAAAAAGAAGACCCCCTCCCCCCCACCCCAGTGCAGGCCTCACTGGGTCTCCTTTCAAGTAGAAAATGTATACCCCCGAAACCAGCCAAGCAAAATATTTCAGATCTGCATCCTGCAAAGGTTTGTTTTGGGAATTGTCTGTTGAGGCCAGGCGGCTGTACGGTACATATCTAATTTCAAAAAGGGAACGAAAACCTAATAAAACATCCTACAATGATTTATGTACCTGAGGGCTGCAATGTAGCACAGCAATATTTCTACTAGCTGCAACACATATTTTAGAATTTTATTCATAATATATGTATAATTTAAGAGGAGCGGATGCCCTGCTCTTTTCTTTCATGTTCTCCTCATCAGAAAGCATTGGTAAGAAGGCTGAATTCACTCAAATTGTTTTTCACCCTTTGGAGGATGAAGTGTGGGGACTATTTGGATTTTGCTGAATAGTAATTGCTGCTCAAGGAGATTGCAGAAAGGAAATATTTGTCATGGCCTGAGCAAAAGAGGTTTGCTGTGTGCAGGAGAAGGACCCACCCATTGACACTCTCTCTTCTGCATCAACGCATGTCCACATGTTCACCCTCCGACACCAGCTTGTGTCCTCTCAAGGAAGGAGTGAAACCGAGTGCCCCTGCAGCCGGGCAGCGTCCAGAAGTTCATATGGAGGCAAATCTGACATGCCTGGAACTTGTTTCCCATTTTTCAAAACCAAGAAACCTAACTGTAACAAAGCACTCTTCTTTAACGCTAACAGATAGCATCAAAACACCATTTTAACTACAGTTTCTTATTTTTAAACACTGTCTAAAGTTTTCCGTGCAAGTGTAGCCATAGAATGGCCAGTGTCATTGTTTTCTCATTAGGGATATGTTAAAGAAAGAATATTTTACATAGCATACGGACCTCTAACGGACCTTATAGACAATCAATCTGTATACATATGGCTATATAATATTAACATAATTCCATAAATCATACACATTGTAAGTGCAAAATGCTTTACCCATTAAACTCTCATATACATCCATAGCTTACCCTCCATTCATACCAAACATACCTTATAACTCACATACCACTCACACTTCACCTTCATCTGAAACCAAAAATATCCCCATCACATGTTAAAACAATATTACTGTATAGAGAATACAAGTAATATACAGAGAAAAGTAGTATATACGATTTCTATTAAGTACACAATTGTTTCTCAAAATATTCAGTAATATTGTTTTAACATGTGATGAGGGATGTTTTTTTATGAGCTTATGCTAAGCTCATAATTCCGCTGAGGCTTGTGCACCACCCTCTGGCCGTAGAAGCCGGGCAGCTACCACTGACACCTAGCCGTCGAAGCCACAGCGTCATTGCTAGTAACCCGACCGTAAAAGTCAGGGTCGTTTGGTCTAAGTGCCTCAGTGCTCCCTCACCCTCATCTTCTTGGCCGTCGAAGCATCGGGGGTCTGTGTTGGACCTGTTGGGCCGCTGGCCCAGTCAGGGCCGCCTGCTTCAGTGCGACGGGGGCCGCTGGCCCCCAGGGCCGTGCCCTACGTAACCTATATGCGGAGGTGTCACTTGGCTGGTCACCGCGCCACGGTTCCCGGGTAGCGAATCTGCTTACTAGGAAACCCCCTAGCCACGCCCTAGGCTGTGGCCATTAGCGGTAAGACAGCCTCAAGTCCATCTTGGATATGCGAATTGAAAATATCCCACCCTATATCGGAGAGGTGTGTACCATCTGGCCTGAATAAACCTGGGTTTTCATCCAGTAACTCGTACTTAATACATAAACCATTAATTGTGGGCATGAATTTTACAATCCATTTATTAATTTTTCTTCTAACTTTCTCCATAGCATGATGTGAACGCTCACCTCTCCAGATCCTACAGGGGGTAATGTAGGACCAGACGATTACCGATTGTGGGAACATATTGTAAAGTGTCACCAAATCTCTCTGTATTTTTTGTGTGAGTTTGACCTCCCAGATGTATGATTATAGCTGATGGCGGGGGGGGGGGGGGGGGGGGGGGGGGGGGGTGTAGACTTTTATTAGTTCCATGATAGTCGGCATCAACTGGTCTCACCTCATCCCCGAGATACCTTTCCATAGCAACGATACCCGATGCGCCGCCATGCCGAGGTGTTCTCCCTCCGGCCGTTCAAAGGCCCTCCTATGTGCCCAACGCACATAAGAGTGCCCTATAATCCATGCAATGCACATTCGCGGTCCCTGATCTGTTGACAGATAAAAGGCATGTAAAATGAGTTAGGTTATATACAGTTGGTAAAATATTCGAGTGGTCTTACATAATGGCTAAACCTTCCTGAGCACCATCTGCCTCAGGGGCGGATTGGCCTATCGGGGAATCGGGCATCCCCCAGTGGGCCGGTCGCTCTAGTCACGTGGTCTACCGAGCGCGGCTTTGACAGAGCCGCACTCGGCAGACCACGTGGTATCTCCGGGGCCAGCTGGAGCGGCAAATCCCTGGGCCAGTCCGTCATCGGGAATCCGCCCCGATCTGCCTATTGCCATTATCTCCTTGTCCTTCTAACTTAAGCTTGCAGTCGTGGTTGCAGCCCCTATACGGAAGGAGTGAGAGGAGTAACCTGCTACTCTGACTCCTGCTGATTGCAGAGCCTTGTGGAGAACCCGAATGAACTGGTATTGGGTTAGTGAGCTACTTCCCGCGTGTACCAGCAATTGGCCTCCGCCAGGCGGACAGTGAATTAAATAGATCTTGGTGCATCGCACTGGGCAAGTGGCCTCCCAAGACCATTCCTGGAGGATGATATTGGAACCGATGCCCAATTGGTCGGTCTTTGACCTGAGGATGCATATGGTGAGTTTTTTATATTCGAATACCGTATCTTCCCTCTGTAAACATGCAGAGGAAGGCCTATTAGCAGAATGTGCAGTCAGCTTGTTAACGCGCAGGGCCGCATAAAATGACAGGGAAAAAGCGCATTTAAATAAATTACACTCAAAGGTATCCGAGCAGATGACTTCCAAGGACACAAAGATTTGTCTCAGAATATCCAAAGTTATGGGCCTCCTAGTATCCTTTGTCTTAGCCGCCTCCCTATGCCAACCTAACATAGCCCTTTTTATCGGGAATAGTGAGGCGCAGCTGGGGAATCCTAATACTCTGGAAAAGAATGAAAGGACAGCCAGGCAGCTCGCTACTGCCGTTCTGGATTTTCCCTGACTCTTGTAGTGTAATATGTAGCGTAATAGGGAGGTAACCGAGATAGGCCACATGTCGATTTCATCTGAGTTAGTTCCCAGGAAGCTGCGGAATTCTAGCAATGCTTGCCTATAACTCCGTCGTGTATTTTCGGATAGGGATCCCAACATTAAGTCCCAAAATTTGGGGGGCCAAGATGCCAGACCTTCTCGGGTATGGGGGTAGGTAGATGATCTGCTGTCGGGGTGTGGGATCGGAACGCTGTCAACTGGAATCGAGAGACAGAATCTGCAATGTAATTATGTACACTGGGGATGTGCGCAGCGTGGCAGGTAATATTAAAACGCAAACAAGTGAGAACCAATTGCCTAATGAGTGCATTTGACTGAAAAGTGTGAGCGGACAAGGCATTAATAACCTGAACAATCACCAAATTGTCAGATCTAAAAACAATGTGAGACCTGACTAGTGACCACCTGGAAAGGAACAACATTCTACTTTCCACGCAATTCGGCTTCAGGAAACAACTAAACACTGAATCACTACTCCTACCATTAAAAGACACCGTGCTCAAAGGATTCGACAATGGCCACAGCTACCTCTAGTCCTACTAGACTTACCAGCAGCCTTCGACACGGCAAACCATTTATTACTGATTGACTGTCTCTCCGAAATCGGTGTAAAAGAAAAAATCCTACATTGGTTCTCATCCTATCTATCACAAAGGACCTAACAGGTTTCAATCAATGACACCCTCTCAAAGAAAATAAACCTTGACACTGGAGTTCCCCAAGGCTCCGCACTATTGGCGACACTCTTCAACATTTATCTTCTCCCAATATGCCATTTCCTCTCAAACCTTAAACTGACTCATTTTATATATGCTGATGATATCCAAATACTTATTCCAATACAAAACTCTCTGGATGACACCTACAAAAAAACAGCCACCTACCTCACCAAAATAAAGCAACTACTAACCAACATGAGACTTATCCTAAAGATTGATAAGACAGAAATAATCATGCTGGATAGAAAGAATAACCCTATGCACATACCACCACTCAACATAATGAATCAAAAGTCAGCAATCTCTCCTGTCACCCATGCCCGCAACTTAGGAGTCATAATTGACAAGGAACTAGCCTTCAAGAATCACATCTCCACAAAAATCAAAGACGGATATCACAAAGTCTTAAACCTACGACACCTAAAATCTTTCCTTTCCCCCAATGACTTCAGAACAGTCCTCCAACTACTCATCTTCTCCAACCTGGATTACTGCAAGTCCCTGCTATTCAACTTACCTCTCACCACCATCCGACCTCTCCAAATCCTGCAAAACACAGCTGCCAGAATACTCACAGGAACGAAAAAATACGATCACATTACTCCAACTCTCATTTCACTACACTGGCTCCCAATAAAATACAGGATAGACTACAAAATACTATCCATAATACACAAAATAATATATGAAAAACAAACAAATTGGCTAAGTGCATCCATAAAACTTCACTCACCAAAACGAAATCTCCATTCAGCTAACAAAGGTCTATTAAAAATTCCACCCGCTCGTCACAAACTTACCTCAACTTGGAAGAGAACCATATAACTAGGAAGCCCCGAACTATGGAACTCCCTCCCAATCGAACTGAGAACACAACAAAATTTAAAAACATTCAAAAAAGAACTAAAAACTTGGATGTTCATCAAAGCCTACAAAACGCCTTATGACTCTATGCTACAATTTCCCTCCCTATCAGCCCATATAAACATGCAGAACCAATCCAAAGCACGTAATTTAACCTGTACAATTTATAACATAAAAGCACATAATTTAACCTATACAATTTATAACGACTAAGACAACTATGTTAACAAGCGTATGAATTTTGGAACACTCTGTTAAACATCGAAACTTTGTAAACCGTTGTGATGGCGAAACTGAACGACGGTATAAAAAACTTGATAAACAAATAAATAAATATATTGAGTGCGACTATGATTGGAAACAATTCAATGAAAATTAGGTCCTTGGCGATCTTGTGTTGTAACCAATGGGGCGGCCAGCATTCAGCACACCAAGCCCCTTGCAAATAGATGCTGAAGCCAACGCCTCCTGCCGCATCCGTAAATAGCTCCAGCTCATTATTGTGCCTAGGTGGATCCTGCCAAAACGTGACACCATTAAAATCTTTCAAGAATATTTCTCAAACAATCAAATCCTCCCTTATTGCATTAGAAACCCGTATGCGATGATGTTTCTTGTGCAGCCCTGCGGTTGCCAAGGAAAGCCTGTGGAGGAAGGCTCTGCCCATCGGTATGACTCTGGATGCAAAACAGAGCAAACCAATAAGGGATTGAAATTGACGTAAAGTGGCCTTTTCTAAACAGCTTATTTCACTAATAGCACCGCGTAGCTTGCATAGTTTATCCGTGGGGAGTTGAGAGATCTGTGCCTCCACATCTAACTCTATCCCTAGGAATGTAAGTTTTCTAGCTGGCCCTTCAGTTTTCTCTTCTGCTAGTGGGACACCAAAGTGACTCGCGACCGCTTTTGTTGTGACTAGCAAGTTGATACAATCGGCATTGTCTCGCCCTACCAGTAAGACGTTGTCCATGTAGTGAACCAGCTGTGCAGGAAATCGAGCAGCTCATGGGGATGTATCAGTCGTAATAGAATAGCCCTCTGAAATGAAACCCAAGTAAGTGGAAGGACTCCGGGTGCACTGGTAACAGGCGGAACGCGGACTCTATGTCAACTTTTGCCATTTGCACACGGGAACCCGCTTTTTTTATGATACGTATGGCAGAGTCCAAAGAGGTGTAAGACACCGAGCATAGGTGTGGGTCTATCTGATCACTGACAGAATTACCGGGGGGGGGTGGGTGGGAAGGAAAGGTTGTGTATGAGCCAGTAGTGGCTCGGCTCTTTTTTGGGAACCATGCTCAAGGGGAAATCACCATATTTGAAAAGCGGGGGGGGGGGGGGGCGGGTGTGTAGGTGAATGGGCCCGCTACTCGCCCTAAAACCAATTCAGAGTGAATTTTCTTCGCTGCTTCCTCCTCGTGTAGGGATAGGGAATGCGCGTTGCGAGTTGGGGGACGGGGCAACTTATTGACAGGGATTTCCAAAGCCGTAAATAAAGCCATTAGAAATGTTTTCAGCTTTATCGAGGAATGGGTAGCCTTGAAGCCAGGGGCGCATAGCACTAACGCTGACCGGGGTTGGGGCAAGCGAACACAGCTGGGCGGCCACTGGGAGTCTGGTGCATTGGTCTGCATTCTCTAGCTTTCCGGCATTGAGTAGCGGGGTGAGACCCAAGACCACCGGTGGAGCAGAGGTGTTTGAATTTTCAGCTTGTCCATGTGCAGAGGCCAGCGTTGAACTGCCTGCACATGTCATGCCTTCCGTTACCTTGAAAAGTATACTTATCTCGAGCAGTTCCGGGAAGGGATCTATCCTGCCAAGTGGACTTATGTAACGTCATTTCGTCCAACCATAGGTCTAATAATTTATGTTTCCAAGAAATTGAGCGATCCTGCACCATACTTTTCCTGAATCTGATGTCATAATTTAACCAGGCCCATCCGCCTCACTTCTGGGCTTTCATTATGGTTCGATATATCTAATGAGAAAAGGGGACTGCTCAGGCTCACGCTCTACAATGACGCTCATAAAAATGTGGGACGCCTTGATCCAATTATGGATATTCTTGGCAATTTTGAGTCGCTTATCTCTTAATTCGCCCAACCCCCCTTTTTCTGGCTCAGCGTCCAAATCTGTTATTAGTAGGGAATATATGTCAATGAATTCGTGATTCCATATTTTATTTTTTGTTGGCAGAGGGACACTGTGCGCCAAAGAAGTGACACTGCACAAGACTTCTTCCGCAACCAGGGGTACCGTGATTTGGGACCCCGCAACTGTGACTTGAGACCCCACAACCGGGACGCCGTGACTTGAGACCCCGCAACTGGGGCGGGGATGGCTGCAATGGGGGGCACTGGCAACGGGACGGTTGGAGGGAGCGTGTCCACCCTTGGATGAACTAGCTCAGGTAGTGTGTCTGCATTAGGAGATGCAACGTCACCTGCAGAGTCGATTACAGGGTTAGCGTTCCAAACCGTTGCAGCCGAACCTGAACCTCTGCACCCAGATGACCGCTTCCTTTTGTAAGACTTAAAAGCGGTGTGTATAGCCCTAGCCAGAGCCATCTCATCATCACTGCAGTTTGATGACGAACCTGTGTCAGAGTCGGTCGGTAAGACCATGGGCTTACCTCTTCTTAAGTCCTGACGGCTCAGCCCACTCCTTGCCGAACTCGAGGTACTCTTGAAATTCCTTGGCAAAGTGTCATCGTCTGGGTCAGCTGCTGGGGCCTCACGATTTTTTGACGCAAAGCTATTGTTTGCCGCCGTTGAGAATCAGATGCTGCCGCAGTGTCATGAACCGCCAAGCTTCTTTGTTCCAAGGTTGCCCTCGAGAAGCGAGCAGGGTCTGATGCCTTCTTGGAGGAACCTATGGTTTTCTTGTGGGATGTCGGGGGTTTTACTCTCGCCATGCGCTGCCTGACCCAATCAGTCCCATGGGCCGTTGCTTGTTCCCGGATCTCTGTTAACAGCTGTTCCATGTCTGTCTGTTCCACTGCTGCTGCCAAAGTGTCCTCCACCTGTCGGCTTCGAGATTTTGCTGCCCCCCATCAGCTTCTGGGTTTTGCTGGCCCTTGTCGTCCTTGGAGGGATTCCAACGCATTACAAATCAAACAAAAAGAGCCAAAAAGATTCCCATACTAAACAATCACATATAAAAGGGAATCATCAAAAAAAGTTTTTCAGTATTCATACCAATCTTCTGGATCTACTTCACTCAACTTAAATACACATCCATTTACATATCTATCTTTAACTGCATCAGCAAGCCTGACGATGTGCCTTCTTTAACTCAAAAGGCCGTCCGGATGACTCAATCATTTGCTGTATCAGTTCCAATTTTTTATATATTTTTTTGTTTTTGCAATTAAAATATAACTTCACAAACATGTAGCTTTCAGAAAAATGACTGTGGCTCTACAACGGGCAATGTTTCGCATAAACTGCTTCTTCAGGAGCCGCAAAGTCATTTACAAATAGTTATCCCTGTCATCAACAATGCTCTAAAAATAAAAATTAAACAACAGTCATTAGAAATATCTTATCACACCCTCCTGAAGGTACTTATCTTTCCGCTGGCAAAAAATACCCTTTATCCAGGACTCCACGTCTCAATCGTCTTCACCAAAGGAAGACGATTAGCCAGCATGCCTCTTATAATTTTACTTTACTGTTTTTATTTTGCAATTTTTTCCTTCCTCTTTTTATTTGAATCATTCATACACTACTTTTGGAAACCATGTCAAATTGTTATGTTAATAAAAGTTATCTGTATTTGATGAATCTCACACACTGACTACACAAATGAATTTACAAAGGTATTGCTCACTCCCTTCATTTGCACAACATACACAGAAATGTATAGTTTACTACTTATACCTTCTCTATCACACACAGCACTTGTGAACACGTGGCGTACACAGAGTAACAGCTCCTACAAGAAATTATGACAAATAAAAATATTTGGATTTCTCAAAAATGTACACTTAATTGAATTCCTAGGATAAGCAAACAGAAGCGTTGCTGTACCCCTGACACACGGATTCACACATTGAAATAACTTAAGGTTGTGTAACTTGAGGTAAGTAGGAAAAAAGCCTGCTGGATGCAGAGGCCTGTCCATGAAGCTGCTGAAGAAACTAACCTGGAGAGAGGACCTCTCATTTAACAGGGTGAGCAGACATATTTTCAAAGGCCCTTTAATCACGTCTATACTGTTCCAACATTACACTGAACCATTATCCCCAAAATAGATATTTTTATCACCTGCATTTTGGAGAAATGTGCACATTTTTCTCTGAAGCCTGGGTGTACGTATTCTTATTTTCCTTTCAATTTGAAATGCAGCAGCTTTATTATTAACATGCTTCTCTACAGTTTTGCCATACCAAGCAATGTACGGTGAAGTTGATAAAGGGATACATATACATGATAAAATAATTCTCAGAACCTAACTGGATTCTCCCAACAAGTAAATGTCTTTTCTCCAAACAACTTAAATCTAATCATGAAGAAGGTCCTTAAGTTAGCCAGTAAATATTGACATCGCTCTGCTACTCCCTATAAGGCTTTAGTTGTCAATTTATATCTCTTTAAAAAAATGGAATGGCTTTTGCCATTTTTTTTTTCCAATTCATAGGTAGCACAGCTGTTGCCCCCTACTGGGCTATTTTTCAATCATAAGTATGTTTTCTGTTGTGCCATTTCATCTGCTGCTCAGTAGAGAGAGCTCCTTACTTCTGTTCTCTAAGGGGTAGATTTTAAAAGAAGCGCGATCAGCCTACTTTTGCTTGCGCATCAGACTCAAGCAAAAGTACGCTGGATTTTAGTAGATACGCGCGGAGCCGCGCGTATCCACTAAAATCCTGGATCGGCGCGCGCAAGGCTATCGATTTTGTATAGCCTGCGCGCGCCGAGCCGCACTGCCTCCCCCCGTTCCCTCCAAGGCCGCTCCGAAATCGGAGCGGCCTCGGAGGGAACTTTCCTTTGCCCTCCCCTCACCTTACCCTCCCTTCCCCTACCTAACCCACCCACCCGGCCCTGTCTACACCCCCCCTTACCTTTGTCGGGGGATTTACGCCTCCCGGAGGGAGACGTAAATCCCCGCGCGCCAGCGAGCCTGCTGCGCGCCGGGCCGCCACCTGGGGGCGGGTACGGAGGGCGCGGCCACGCCCCCGGGCCGTAGCCACGCCCCCGTACCCGCCCCCAAAACGCTGCCGACACGCCCCCGGAACGCCGCGACGACCGGGCCCGCCCCCGACACGCCCCCGACACGCCCCCCTCCGAGAACCCCGGGACTTACGCGAGTCCCGGGGCTCTGCGCGCGCCGGGAGGCCTATGTAAAATAGGCTTCCCGGCGCGCAAGGCCCTGCTCGCGTAAATCCGCCCGGTTTTGGGCGGATTTACGCGAGCAGGGCTCTGAAAATCCGCCCCTATATATTTATCTCCCTGCCATGTCACCCAGTGTTTTTCTTAATAAATTTACTGAATATTTCACACAAAAATAGTCTAGTGCTAGTAAGGAAACCTATCACAAAATGACAGGAAACCTAAATGTCAGGGTGTGAACTCACTCTCCAGTTCCATCCCTTCCCTTACTAACCCCTTCCACTAAAGAGACCATGTGGGACCCCCCCCCCCCCCCCCCCAACTCCTCACATGTCCTGGGAGTGTATTAGAGTAGTCCTGAGCCCTCTGGGCCCGCTTGAGAGCTGACTCTGCCACCTCCGAATGGTGAGGAAGCTGAATGACTCCAAAACTAGGGGCAGCTTGCCCCCTATACTTCAGGTCAAGCTTACGGTTACAGGTGGGGAGACTGCCACATCCTTATCTAAAAATACAGAAATAGCTTGTGATCCGGAATCACCGCAGAATCTCAATTGGCAGCCGCTAGCTATGGGTCAGGAGAGATGGTTCTGTGCGGGCAACATGGCTTTGGCAGTTTGAGGTGAGAGAGGAAGTGCTAGCTGATAGGGTCCTGCTCAAGCCTGCACTATTTTCTGGGGTGACCACTCTTTTCTGCGCTACATCTCCACACTATGCCTCTGACTCTGATACTCCTGTTCACGCACCCTATCTACCAATATCTCTTTCATGTATGTGAGGCTCTGGGCCTGGAGGGCAAGACTCCTTTTCACCCATGGATCAGAAAGCGTGACAGGCACGTATTCCTTCTTTTGTGTCAGACACTTCAGTCTCACTTGTACCTGCTGCTGCAAGGAGTTCACAAACTGCAGCACTTCTGCTTCCATTTCCTCTTGCTCACAGAAAATGTGTCTCTTTTCCTCCAGACTATTTAATATAAGGTGGACCTTGCCCAGGATGGTGCTTCTGGAGCTCAGATCCTCCATGGCATCCTTGAAGGGCTTTGGGATTTGTATCGGCTGCCTGATCATTACCCAATCCTGATGCCCTAGAGGGCAGCCCAACTTATCTCTTTTTCCAGAGACAGATCATGAAGGGGTGTCTGCTGCTCCACTGACCTCTGCGGCACCATGAAAGAGGAATTCCAGTGGGTGCCAACATCTTGATTCAGACACTTATGAAGCATCCTGCCTTCTTCCTGATTCTCATGGAGAAACTGCCTACCCTTCAGACTTTGATGGAAATGCCCCACTATATTCTTGCATCTCTCTATCAGCTCCTTCAGGAACAGATTCCCAAGGTCCTTGGGTCCCAACATCAGGGCATCCCTCACTGCCCGCAAAGCAATGATCCCCTGCAAGCCTCCATCTTCCATTGCCCTTATCGTATTTTTTCAATTGTCTGTCACAAAAGAAACCTGCCTGAAGACCCCTGCCTCTGCAGTCTAGCTGCCAACCCTCCAACATTTTTCTTATGGCTGACAGAATATTGCATGAAGTAAGATAGCTATCTATCTCCTGGTTGGGCAGTGCAGCCCACCTGCACCCCGATGCCCGGTCCCTGATAGAGCTGCTCCCCTGTGCCTTAGCCAGCTGTGCCTGTATACGACTATGGCACTGTTGCAAAGAGTGGGGAAAACCCGGTCTACTAAATATAGTCCTGGAGGGCACTTTTTAATTGGGGGTCAACACATGCAGCAGATGCTTAAAGCCCAAATTCTCCACTACCTAAGGGGCTGGTCATCCAGGGCAAGCATTTCCCCGATGAACCTCATTCCTCCTTTTGATGCTGCTTGCTTTTTGCCCTGAGGCAGTGATACAGAACACCATCCCATTTCCTCTATTGTGTGCTGCCACTGCAGACATAAAGCAGGGGGTTGCTTGACTGCCACCTGACTGGATGGGGCTATGGGATCGGCTTGGAGAAAAGTCTTCTCCTTTTCAACCCCTTTCCTCTCACGTTTGTGTTGAGTGGCAGAGGGGTCCCCAGACTAATACTGCTACCCTTCCCTGATGCCAATGCTAACTGGTGATGTTTTCACAGGTGAAGCTGCATACCAGCATTTGTCAAATGCTCCAGTATCTTCTCTCAACTGATCTCCTGCTTGCAGTGAACACACTGAGGAAAACATATGTCCTCCACCAGTTTAAGGTGATTCCAGATCAAGGATGTTTTGCATGATCACTTTTCTGCATCCTTGGGGCTGATGCTGGATGTGGAGTTGAGGATGAGGGAAAAGGCCAGGGGCATCACTTATGCTCTTTACCTGCATTGCCTGCTCTTCCTGGGGGTTGCTCTCAACACTGTCAATATTACCTATCTCCCCCATCACCTCACTGCTTAACTAATACAAGTAAGAGATAGAGCAATCTCGTTAGCCAATTCAAAATTATGGAACTTACTACCTGCTGAAACTCGACTACAACAAAACAAAATGCTTTAAGAAGGAGATTAAAACATGGCTATTCATGAAGGCATACTCTGATACACACTGATAAATACCCTTAGACACACTATGTACCATTATTTTATGCAGAACTATTATGTGATCCTATAACACCAATAATACCTAATATATATCATCCAATTATCATTACAACTTTGAATTGTTTTATTTGTACTTAATACTTAACATTTTATGTATACTTTAATTTTGTGTACTTTTATGCATCTAGTACTTTTATGTATGAAATGTATTATAATAGAAATCTGAATTTGGATTAGATACTTTTATACAAATGTTGTAAACCGCTGTGATGGAACCCACCGAATGATAGTATATAAAAATTTAGAAATAAATAAATACTGACTAAAGCTCCCAAATTTTCATCTGCGACTAGCTCTTCAATTTCTGATTCAGAGAATCCCAGACAAGATTATTCCTCAGAATCAGTTGTTGAAAATGCTACCTCCATTGCCTAAGAAGAAATAACCATAGAGGAATGTGCTGCTGGCTTGCTTGTTATACTTCTGCTGCCTCAGTCTGTGCCCCTGCCCTGCTAATACCAGCCTTGGATGGATCTCTCATCTTTTGCCCTGCTCCAAAACAAGAGGGTGAGGAACAAAGGGCAGTGGCACATGCTCTCCAAATTTCAACGTTTTCTGGCTTTAGCTAGTTTCCACAGCTTGCATTCTGTGTCTAAAAAATTATCTTTTCAGTTTAGGAGCAGGCCTGCCTTTTTTCTTGCCCTTACTACTAGGCTGGCACTGCAGCAAATCGTCTGCCCTTTCCTCAAAGTGGCATAAGATAATTTGAAGTGCCTACTGGGCTTCTTAATATCACAAAGGAATTTGATACCGTACCACCACTCACAGTACCACTCTAATACATGCAAAACTGCCTGTTGCACACACACACAAACATATACAATGTATTTGTGAGCCCTGCTGATCGACTTCTTTACCACATACCAAAAGATTTGAAAAACAGAACCAAGAAGGCTGGCACCCTGACAAAGCTCTTCTTCATTTTACTCTGGCAGTGTTTACTCACCTCACTGCACTGCGCTGTGCTATGTCAGACAGAGACAAAAAAATCACTGGCACTGCTTCAATCTTCACTCCACTTCTATCCTCCACCCAGTGAACAAAGAAATCAGTGCTACTGCCTGTTTATGATACATTGAGAGACCACTGCAGCAGAAAAGATCAGAAAAGCTCTTTACCAGTGCCAAAACCTACTTTTTAAAAAAGAAATTTCAAATCTGAAAAAACTTCTGCAAAGAGATATTTCTCTGTCAACCATCAGAAACAGAGTTTCTTGCACATGCTTAGACCCTTCAGTGGGAGGACATCAGTGTCACTTGATCCAAATGGCAGCTATAGGCTAGTTAAGAAGATGCTTCACTATGCTTTGTCCTCTGTTTGGTCTCCTTGCCAGCTTGTCCTGCCTCAACTCTCAGGATGCTGTGATGTCACACAGGGAAGAGATAGTTGCTATAATTACCAGCTGTTTGTTTGCTCAGCATAGCCATAAACTTGAATGGGCCATAGCCTTGAATGGGAAACATAAACAAATGAGATGAAAATTTTTGTTCTAATTTGTAAACACCTTTTATTTGTTTTGCGGGTCCATAAATGAACCAAAAATGAACTAATCTGTTACATTTTACCTATTCATTTCATGCAAATGAACACCCCCCTATGTAATGCGTAGCATTACATAACATGGAAGGTGAGACCATTTTAGGACCTCAGTACTGAGTGACACTTGCACAGATAGAGAAAATTTGGAAAACTGAGTGGTGACTTGGATATGACAAGAAACAACTATGTATGGTGCCAGTTAATTTCACCTGAAGATCTACAACAGTAAATTTAATTTTTTACCCACTTATGTGTTCAGCTGGCTTATCTGGCATCTACATCTACATTTACATGTTTAAAAATGGTTTTTACATGTGTAAATACACTTTACCCATGTATGTGGGCTTTTGAAAATTGCTACAATATATGCCATTGAATTCTCCAGAGGATTTACCTGTGTAAGTGCACTTTATGTGGTTAAATGGCTTTTGAAAATTGCTACGATAATATGTTACATTTATACGTGTAACTCCTTTGAAAATCACCTGTAACTGAGGCTATCATCCACAGAAAAACTAGAGGTATATCTTTCCTCTCTTTTGGAGAATTCACACTGGGGCTCTGAGAGACTTGGTCAGGACTTAGCCCTAGGATTGAGTGTAACCCCTGCCTTCTCCAGAAAACCTAGAAGGAAAAGTCTGAAGGAAAAGGAAGGAAGACACCAGATAAACAAAAAAACACAAAACAGGAATAGACAACAATAGAGAATGGGAGAAAAGAGAGTGATGCAAGACAAAAAAAAAATGCCAGAGACACTATAGGTTACAAATAATTTTATTATTTGATAAAGAATATTAATTACAAAGAAAGACATTCTTTGAGGGTGGGGACTAGAGGGAGAGAGAAAGTCTGTGCAGCCTCAGCCCTGCTCCTTTATTTCAGCTTTCTCAAACAAGTGGGTCACCAGCCACCTATGCCCCAGCTCCTACCACAGAGACAGTAGCTGAACCTCTCTGTCCGTTAGGGAGGCCTGCCTTCCCCACTAGCATGACTCTTCTTATCTGGTGCCTCTGTCTTTTCTGCTGGTGGGTCTTGGATACCCCATCAGTCACACAGCTGCATTCCTTGGATTCTATAGTCTGCTTCTCTCACTGGGCAAAGGCTTCCCAGTATCTGTGTTGCTGTGAACTGCTGGTGGCTGGCACACAGTGCTGCGTGCCTCCTGCACATGCATAGTTGGTGGCAGGGAGTCAACAGCTGAAGAAATGAACTATCTATTATATAGAGTGGAATATAAAACCTTTTACATGAGATGGCAACAGTAAAAGTACATTTTATCCATTCCACTTGACCTGATAACCCTCTATTATTTATATTTGTTTGTGAAATCCAAGAGTTTTCACTGACTTGGCCAAGATCAGGTAGCTCTAATCCGAAAGAGCTCATGCACTTGAACATCAAGCAACAGTTTATGTAAAGATGCTACCATACCACATTGGTCTTAAAGAGCAAGAACAAGGCTTAAGATTTTCACTGCATAGTAAAAATATATATCACTTTACTAAAAAAAAGTCACTTATAATAAAAAATATGCAGTATATAAATATACTGTACACCTATATATATATATATATATATAAATATATATAATATCTCTATTGTAGGAACCCAGAAAAACTTTTAAAATTATCTTTTTTTTAATTGTATAATAACACAATATTCAAGCATAATAAGAACATGTCTTTCCATAAAAAATACATTAAAAAATTTCAAATTTTTAAATATCCATTTTCTATGGATTAAAATCCAAGAAATAACCCACTCTTCTGCTTACAATATTTTTGAAACAAATAACTCTTTTACTAAGGTATAAGTTCTCCAAATAAATTCAGTCACAAAGGCTAATAATATCACTTCTTTAGGTATATATCAATTTGTCCATATAAATTTATGCCCCATATTATAATTGCTAAGTTAATTATTAACTGATATGATGCTTGTATCTGTAATGCTCCTTTCTATTTGCACGGTTTCATTGTTTACCCTCCAATTGTACTGTTTTCTATGCAAATCCTTTATTTGAACAATGTTTCTTTGTAAACCGATATGATGTGCAAACGGCAATCGGTATACAAAGACCTTTAAAATAAAAATAAATAAATAAATAGTATCCCAGAGTCTCATGACAACAACATTTTTCAAAGTTTTCAAAAACACAGTCTTCTAAGGCTGTCTTCTACCTCACTGTTGTCATTAGGTAGATCTTCTACCACAACGATGGTATTTAGATAGGTTTTTTCACCCCCAACATACATGTATATACATACACACACATACACAACAGGGGTTACACAGAAAATGCATGTGGCAAGGAGATACTGAGGAAAATGAAGAGGATAGCAGATATAAGAGAAAGAGACAGAAACAGAAGGTGGGGCAAGAGGGTTATAGTAAGGATATGCAAACAGTACATTTTAGATTTTACTACTAGTTTCACAAACTTTGCAAAATCTGCACATTCATGAAGCAGCCGCACATGAATTTAACTTCTACAATGGTGTTTGCATGTCTGTGATCACAGGGATTTTGTGAATCTCACTATAACATTTTTCAACCATAATAACTGAACTCTTTCTTCAAGTTTCTTTCTTCCCCACGGCGAGCCTGAGCAGCGATCGGGCAGGCAGAGCACCACCACACCACCCCGACTCGCGGCCAGAAGACCCGCCCACTAGCCTCACCAGCCAATTAGGGAGCAGAGAAGGACTTTAAATTTTCCTTCCTCAGGCGCCGCGCGCCAGCGTCGCGCGCCAAAGGAGCGCAACAAAGGGGCCTGCCCCTTTGTCTCGCCCCTTCGGCTCAGCCCCTAGGGAGCCCCGAATCCACCCTAGGGTCTTCGGTTCCTCCTCAGCAGGCTACCTACTGCAACCCCTTCAGCATTACAGCGGCTCCAGCATCTGTACAAAGCCTCAGAGCTCAAACATCAAAACACAGCCACATTAACCTTCAATACACGGTATACACGGCTCACTTCACGTTTGTCAACTGCAGACAATTGCGAGACAGCGTTCATCAAAACAAATCGCTTCTGGAACTCGAACTAACAGTAAGAATAAGACCAATCATTGTACAGATTCCATTATCTCTGTCTCTCTTTATTTCAAACCTAAATAACCAATCGAACCCTGCCTCCACTGAACACACAGCGCCACTTCTTACTGCAGTTACAATAACCTATAGACTTTCTTCCCTCACAATCTAATTTCATTAATCCATTTTTCATCAATCTCAATATAGTTATCCACGGGACCTAGCTAGAGTTTCTAAGAACCTTTTTCACTTGCAACTCTGTCAATTAACCCTAAAAAATGCTAAACCAACATATCCCTATCAGACACCATCGTCTCCTTCACAACATGTCACCTGTTCAAGAACTACCAATTAGAAATCCCAGATCTCTCATTCCAATCATGATCTCTCCCCTAACACAGTTCCTAGGACTAACTCTGCTCTCAGTAACTCTAGTCAATGCACAATCTTTGACCAAAAAGACTCATATCCTCAACGACTATCTTCTAGACAGTAACCCTGATATATGTGCCATCACAGAAACCTGGCTAAAAAACTCGGACATAGCACTAATTAACCAACTACCCAATCACAAATACGACTTTTTCTCAATTCCCAGACTTAAAAAATGAGGGGGTGGCTTGCTATTAGCCACGAAGAAAGAATTCAGACTAACATCATATCCTATTAAGTTGAAATCTTCAATAGAAATTGGTTTATTCAAATCGAACCTCCTTCAAATTCTGCTAGTTTATGCCCCCCCAGGAACCCTTGATGCTGACGCCTCCCCCCTTATAGAAACTATTGTAAAACATATTAACACAGATTCCCCTACCATAATTATGGGAGATTTTAACTTACACCTTGATTCTTCCCCACTCTCAGCCAATTGTGAAGCCCTCCTCACTTCTCTTAGCGCTATGGGATTCACTCAGATTATCAATAATCCAACCCACAAAGCAGGACATACATTGGATCTTATTTTCATCAATGCTAATTTCCTCTGCTCTAGGGAACCTACATGTACCCCCATCCCCTGGTCGGACCATTTCCTGATAACAACGACCCTCTCCTCCAAGAATAAATCTATCACCACTCAGCATCTCTCCACTATTCACTTCAGAAAATCTTGCGCTTCAGACATTCTCAGCGAGCAGCTCACCAAGGAACTCACAAACCTAGATATATCCAACCCCAACTCTGCCGTGCTTTCCTGGCATAAGATCACGGAAAAGGTAGCAAACAATCTGTGCCCTTCAACCTCAAAATTAATTAATCCAGCAAAAAAAGGAAACCAACCTTGGTTCACCAGTGAACTCACACGGATAAAGCAAGAACTACGCCAAAAAGAAAACAGATGGCGCAAAGCCCCTTCACCATCTACGCTATCATCATACAAAGGAACCTTACATTTTTACAGAACATCCATCCTAAAAGCAAAAAAACAATACTATGCCAATAAAATCCATGACCTCCTATATGATGCAAAAGCTTTATTTTCATATGTATCACAAATCACAAAACCAATTCCTCCATCAATACCAGACGAACAGGCTCAACTCAAGGCAAATGAGCTAGCCTTGTTCTTTCAACAGAAGATTTCAAACACTATCGCACTTCTTCCAACCAAGACAAACCCCTCAGCCTCATACATCTCTAACCACACACTCAAGGAAGCTAAATTCGACAACTTTGAACTAACCTCCACAAAAGAGATCGAATCCATCCTAAAGAGGCAGAAACCATCCAGCCACCCAACAGACAACATTCCCTCCAAATTACTGCTACTCATCCCAGACTCAATCGCGGGACCTCTGACCAACATCATAAATTGCTGCCTAACACAAGGTCTGTACCCAGATAGTCTAAAAAATGCTTCCCTTAAACCCCTCTTGAAAAAACACAATCTAGACTCCAGCATTCTAGCTAATTTTCGTCCAATCTCTAATCTTCCTTTCCTAGCCAAAATTACAGAGAAAGTAGTTAACTCCCAGTTATCAGATTACTTAGAAGAAAACAATATCCTTTCCTCTTCCCAATATGGTTTCCGCAAATCACGCAACACAGAAACCCTGCTCATCTCACTAACAGACCATATTATTATGGGACTGGACAAAGGACACTCATTTCTTCTAATCCTTCTAGACATCTCAGCAGCCTTCGACACAGTCAACCACTCCATCCTCCTAGATCGCTTGTCAGACATTGGCATAACCGGATTAGTCTACAGCTGGTTCAAGTCCTTCCTTGATAACAGAAACTTCAGGGTCAGGATCAATAACAAAGAATCGCCATTGACAAATTCTTCTCTTGGCGTCCCCCAAGGATCCTCCCTTTCTCCCACCCTTTTCAATATCTACCTCCTTCCCCTTTGCCATCTGTTAACAAGTCTCAACCTCATTCATTACATCTACGCTGACGATGTTCAGATTCTGATTCCCATAACAGAATCCATCACCAAAACTCTCTCGCTTTGGAAAAATTGTCTTCAATCTATCAACAATCTCCTCAACAACCTAAATCTGGTCCTCAACTCCGCTAAGACTGAACTACTATTTATCTCCTCCAACCCAGACAACCACCCTCCACAAACACACCACAGTTATAATCTCACCCTCACTCAAGTGAGAGATCTGGGAGTAATCCTTGACAACCGCCTTAACTTAAAGACCATGATCAATACAACTACCAAAGATTGCTTCCACAGACTACAGGTGTTGAAAAGACTCAAACCCCTCCTTTATTTACACGACTTTAGGACTGTTCTCCAATCCTTAATATTTGCAAAAATAGATTACTGCAGTGCTCTTCTCACTGGCCTTCCCAACTCATCCATCAAACCACTTCAAATTATACAAAATGCTGCGGCCAGAATTTTAACCAACACCAACCGAAGAGAACATATTACTCCCACTCTCCGAAACCTACACTGGTTACCAATCTACCACAGAATCCTTCACAAATCTCTCACCCTGATACATAAGTCCATCCATAACTATTTTCATCTTGACCTTGAATTCCCTCTCAAACTCCATACTTCCATCAGACCAATTAGAGAAATCCATAAAGGAACGCTACAACCCCCTCCAACCAAAGCTATTCGCCTCGTCTCGACTAGAGTCCGAGCTTTTTCTTTCGCAGGTCCAAACATCTGGAATAGCCTCCCCGCAGACCTCAGGCTGGAACCATGCCTACTAACATTCAAAAAAAAACTTAAGACTTGGCTGTTCCAACAAGCCTTCTCGGATCCTTCAGACTCACAATAGACAAACAACCTATTCTCGAGCTTCGGAACCATGCTACTATTTCTGTTGCCTATTATTATGATTATCCTAACTCCTCAGATAATATTGTTTCCTGTTTAATCTGAATCCATTACAACTTTTGTGTTTAAGTTATTGCCCTTCTTGGGCCTTTTATTCTTCTTACTTCTAAGCTGTAAAGCCTCCAAGTTTATTGTCCTTGTTTAATGTAACTTACTGCTCTCTTCTGATTATTTTGTACTGTTCCATTTTCTGTTACAAGTTTCTCTATCCCCCGTTCGATGTAAACCGATCTGATATGGTATTTAACCATGAAGTTCGGTATAGAAAAAAATGCTAAATAAATAAATAAATAAATAAATAAATAAGTGTAATTAAGAAAACCATCTATAATATATTTTTTAGCATACAATGGGCTTCCCATTGGGGCTAAGCTTGTCAAATTTACCCAAAATATGTTCCTAACTTGAGCAAATGTGTGGGGGAAAAATGTTTTCAGTATTAAAAGGAGTAATACCATGGATTTTTTTTTTTAAGGATGAAATGAAAACTGCCATAGGAGAGCTCAATGCAAGAAAAAGATATTGTGGTAAAGGAGGAAAAATACGAGAATGGTACTGATAACAGAAATGTCAATACCAAGAGATGCAATCAGAGACCAAGAAAATGTGGCAGAAAGATACAGAAATTATCCCAATTGCTGGGCACCATCGGCCTGATTAAAATGAACTTCCACGCACACTTTGATATGCTGCCTGCTCACGGTACAACCTATGAACACCAGGAGGAAGCTGTCTGTGGCATAACACAAGTACTAATGAGAGCATTAGCAGTAAATTTGAGAGATGGCAATCATACCCAAAATAGCCTGTCCTTACACGAGATTGATTTCTGTATTAGTATTTGCAAAACAAACCCATTTGGAGACATTACCCCGAGAGAGCCTATAATTTTGGAAACCACACAATAATTCAGTAGGTGACAGCAGAAAAAGACCAACGGTCCCATCCAGTCTGCCTGGATACATCCCAGCTGCTAGCCAACTGCGAGATCTCTCCCTATCCGGGGCATTTTTTTTTGTCTTTCTTCTTCCTATGCCACCATCTTTGGAAAATGAGCATACAAGATCCCCCCTTAGTTTCTACACATACCCCATCTTTCTCATGAATAACCACAAGTCTCTGTAATAATCTAATTAGCCAGCAATCCTAGCATGCTCGTTGCCCAAACCATCAGCAACCTAGGTCACCTGTGTATTCCGCCAAACAAACCTGACTACGTGTGCATGTGTGTTTTCAGTGGGTCTTCTAGTTATTACAGTACGTACAGCCTTCCAGGCAGAACCAGTTTCAAGTTGATTCTACTGTCTCAAGAGAAACCCAGCCATGCAATTGCATGTGCTTCTACTACGACTTCTAACCTTTCATATTAAGCACTTTGCCATTGATTCTGGCAGCTTCAGCACTCATCATTGAATGAGTCCTAGTATGGCACTATAAATACCTTTACGTTACATTTTCTCCTATCTCTTTGCTTTTAGCAACCAAGAATCCTGTTGTCCAAAGACTAGGTGTAATATTTGGCCAGTTGTGGGACATCCCCGCGACCAGCCACACTTATCCTGGACACTGCCCAACACTGACACTCCCTCCATTTGGTATGAAAGCTGCCATCATGCCTCCTCTTGCTGAGCTGTGCTGATCCCTAGGGTGCACATGCACGCGCACCACTGGCCGGCTTTAATAGGTCCCATGGCAGGAAACCAGCGTCATCTCAGAAGGATGTCATCAACAAGGGCTTGGGATTTAAACCTCAGCCATGCTCCCAGATCCAGCCCCAGCCCTAGCAATAGGTCTCCTGCCTTGCCCGCAGTATGTATTGCTATTGTTCCTGTGCTTGTCTTGCTTGCTATGTCTCCTTGCTGAGCCTTGCCTTGACTTTCCTTCCTTTGCCATGCTGTCTTGTGCCTTCTGCTCTGCTCCTTGTCTCTCTGCCTCTCTTTGCCTTGTCCTGGTCCACCTTTGTCTTAACCCTCCTTGTCCATCCTGTCCTTGTTTGTTGCTTGCCTGGTATTGACCTCTGCGTTGGTTCTGGACCACTCTCCTGCCTGCCGCCTAGTATTGACCTGTGCTAAAGACACTGACCAATCTTTGGTCACTGCCTTCCTGACTCTTGGCCTGGTCTCAATTATTGTTTGAACCCTGCCAGCCCTCAACTCAGCCCTTACCTAGGCTCTTTCTCTCCGACTGCTCTTAAGGGACACTCACCTAACTCCTGCCAGCCCTTGGAACCCAAGAGTTGATCCTGCGGGGAATGGGGCTGGTATAGGCGAAGCTCCCGTTCAGTCCCAGCAAAGGCTCATCTGCCAGCTGCCGCCATTGGCCTGGTAAGTTTTCTTACTAGGCTACATCAACTATGCCACGGCACAAGGGCTCACAACTGTGACACTAGGATTTTAAAATGTTAGGATTAGATGACAAAATATCTTAGTTGTTTATGTTAATTTGGTTCGTGTATTTATTGTAACCCACCTAGGATTAAAAATTGTGCAGGCTAGAAATATTTTAAATAAAAAAAAATAAATAAAAACACTTAAAAATGTGTTTCTAGGTCACATTTTTTCCTATCTCTTCACTTTTAGAAAACAAAGATCCTCTGTGCTTACCCCTTTCCTTCTTAAACTCTGTTTTAGCTGTCTCTACTAACCCTGGGAGAGTGTCCCACACATCCACCACTCTTTCCATGAAAAAAATGTTTCCTGACATTGCTCTTCAATCTTCCACCATGGAGCATCATATCATGTCCTCTTGTTCTCTAATTTCCTTTCCCTTGAAACATGTTTGCTTCTTGTGCACATTTTATACCTTTCAGGTATTTAAATGTCTCTATCATATCTCCCCTGTGTCTCCTCTTGTCTAGGGTAGACGTGTTTAGATTTCTAAATCTTATCTCAAGGGCCTCTGCTAGGAGACCCCACACCATTGTTGTGGCCTGTCTCTGCACCACCTTCTATCTGTCTATATCCATCTGGAGGCAATGCCTCAAGAAATGAACACAATACTCCAACGGGCCGATGCAATATCGGTGCACGTAAAATGGGCGCTCATGATTGAGCACCCGCTCTCTTAATATGCACCGATCTACCTCTCCCAGGTGCCCAATTTAATATTTAAATGGACTGCAGCAGTAAAAAGGAGGCACCAGGGGAAAATGTGCATCCCTAGCGCCTCCTCGGCATCGGACGTCCAGGAGAGGTGGCTGTCAGTGCAGGTGAGGAAAACGGATGTTCAATTTTATGAGCATCAGTTTTCCTAACCTGACCACTGGCGATATATTTTTTTCCCTATTCTCCTTTTTTTGGTTCCTCTGACTTAATATCACCACGGTATTAAGTTGGAGGAACTACAGAAAAGCAGTATTTTCTACTTTAATGTTAACTTTTGGGGGTCCTCAAGAATTAATGCCTGCTCTGGGGCAGGTGTTAATTTTTTAGAGTAAAAATGGGCGCACTGGGCGCAAATTTTTTTTTAGCATCAGACGGTAATAGCTAATTGCGTCATCAACATGAAATTACATGTGATGAGTGCTATTAGCTACATGCTGATTTGGACACATGTTTTGGACATGCTAATTGCTGCGCTAGAGGTGGACCCTTGGCTGGTGCAGGGTTGCTACGGCCCTCTGGTCGGAACCGGAGAGCATCTGCCACCAGGAGGTGGAGCACAGGAGGAGACAGAGGCTAGTTGGAGCTTCACCAATAGCAACCCGGGGTTTCCAAAGGTTGAGCCCTTGGGTACCCAGGCCGCCTGGTCTTAGGTGGGCCTCATAGAGTCTCCCAGAGAGGAAGTGCCCACCATGAACAAGGGTGCGCAGTCAATGTTCAAGCAAGCAGGTTCAGGAATCACAGGAGGCCAGAAGAGAGTATCTGAGAGGATAGCGAGGATCAAGGCCAGAGTATCAGTCTAGAATGGTCAGCCAAAGCAGGGGTCAGTACCTGTAGTCAGTCCAGGAGTAGTCAGGTCAGGCAAAGGTCAAGTTCCAAGCAGTGGTCAGACATGGACAGTGGACAGGCAGAAGTCAGTTCCAGGTAGCGGTCAAACATGGTCAGTGAACAGTGGTAAAACGTGGTCAGCGGACAGAAGAACCGAGGAGCAACTAACCCGAGGAAGGGAAAAGTTGCTAAGGCGACCCCTGAGTGTAGGGAGCCGCCTTATGTAGTTCTCCGGGAGTGATGTCATTTGGAGGAGCCGGCAGTCCTGGCACACCGCGGACCCTTTAATAAAGGGGGAGGAGCGCGCGCGTGCGGCTAAGGGCCTGCACAGGAGAAATCAGCGGCGGCGACCTTGCCGCGAAGCAAAGACCTGCAGCGGGAGGGCAGGCCGGAAGTGTGCTGACAATCTCCGGAAAGCCTCCCCTGGAACAGGGCTAGCTCCAGGATGGCACAGGAAGGCAGGTAAGAGGGGCCGCTCGCGAGTCCTGCAACCGGCTGTCGCAACACTAATCCCCTTATTGCATGAGGGATTATGGAGGTGCGTCCAAGCATGTGTAAAGCCATACACTCAGCCAAGCACACTATATTGCTTTGGCCTGCAAGTGAGATCTCACTTACCATCTGTGAAATGGCATAATCGCGCCTCTCTTTTCTTCTAGTTATACCTCTCCCTAAGCACCCAAGCATCCTTCTGGCACTGGCCACTGTCTCTTTCTTACTTTGTGGAAATCAGTGCCTTACCCCTCACCATATTCCACGCCCTTGGATTTCTGCTTCTAAAATGTACAAATGCATTTTTTTGCTATTGTAACTTAGCTGACAAGTAGTAGACCATTACTTAAGCTTTCATAAATCTTTCTCATGACCATCTGCACCCTCACTCATGTCTACCATGTTGCAGATCTTTGAGTCATATGTAAAAAGAAACATTTTCCTCCTAATCACTGTGCAATATCGATCTCAAAACTACTGAGCTGGTTGGGCCCCAGGACTGATTCTTGAGGCATTCCACTTTTTTTCTTCAGGGTGAAGGCCCTTTACCACCATCAGTTCAACTCCTTGGGGCCCATCCTCAGGCTGCTGAAGTTTATTTATGAGTTTTGCTGAAATCCAAGTACACCATTTACAGAACTCACCCCAGTTCAATTTCCTGATCATGCAATGAAAGAACTCAATCAGATTCATCTGACATGATCTCCCTCTGGTATAACCATGCAGCTTTGGATTTTGCAACCCACTGGATTCAAGCTGCTTCACATTCCTTTCCTTCAGGAGAGTCTTCATTAATTTTCCTACCATTAAAGTCAGACTAATGGGCCTGCGATTTCAAACCTCCTCCCTAGCACCACTTTTATAAAGATGGGGCAACATGCACTCTTTTCCACTCCCATGCCACCACATCCATCTGCAAAGGTTTACTAAGCAGGCCCTTCACTGGACGCGCCGGAATGTCTCTTAGCTCCCTTAATATCCTGGGATGTATCGTGCCTGGTCCCATGGCGTCATCACTTTCAGTTTTTCTACTAACACACAAGCAAGCTCTTCTGTCAATGGCCTAGCTACAATCCCACTACTAGACGTACCCTTTCCAACAACTGACGGTCCTTTTCCAAATTTTTTTTCAGTGAATACCAAGCAGAAGTATTTGTTTGACATTTCTGCTTTTTTCCCTTTGTCTCTCCCATATTGTCTTCGCGTCTCTTAAGCCTTGCAATTCCATCTCTGCTTTTCCTCTCTTCATTGAGTACCTGAGAAATACTTTGTCTTCTTGCTTTAACTCTTTAGCTCTTTCCCCGTCCAATCATGCCTTTGCCTTCCTGACCACCTTCCCCACTTCTTTCAGACTGATTTTATATCCTTTCCTGTGCTTCCCTCTGAGATCCCATGCACGCTCGGAATGCAAATCCTTTTGCCCTTTCTCAGCCACCTCTTTTGAGAACTGAATCAGCCTCTTTACCCATTTACTTTTGTGTTTGAAAAAAGTCTAGTCCTCTTAAAAATATTTTTCTCATACTACCCTGATGCTGAAAACTTGTCTTTTAATATGACTGATGATATCACATCACTGCACAGTTCCATATATAGGGAGCCCCCCAAATTCTTGTTGTACTCTTTTTTTTTTTTAGCCTGGTGGGTGTACAGAAGGCTCTGGGTGGGAGAGATCCCGGGAGTTATCAAAGTGCCTTGTTTTGGAAAGTGTTAAATGTTTGTTCATGTAACAACGATAGTTGACCACTGGATGGCATTTCAGATGTGTGAGCATTATATTAACATCTAATAATGTGCATATGGGGAAATGTATGTCTGTTTCCTTAAAGTATTTTGGCTTTCTGATTGGGTGCCCAAGGCTGAAGTGGGAGGTATGACAGGGTTTTGCCTTTTCTTCCTCTGCCCTTTGCAATGTGGGGTGGGGTCTGGGAATCTCCAGAGAAATGTGATCATCTTGAATACTCAGTCTGCGGGCTGAGAGGTCCAGGGATCCTCCAAGGTGAGCTGAAGACTGCAGGGGCTCTCCCCCTCGAAGGGAAAGGCCAAAGGTTCTGAAGGAGTGGAGGTCATTTCTTCTTCCAGAGGAGTCAGCCAAAGAGAAGTCAAAGGAGAGTCTGATGGCCAGGGAGGTACTTGGAATGGGTTTCTTTCTCCCTCCAGGGGAATTAACCAGGAGTCCAGGAGAAGATGTCTAGAGCTGGAAGGAGTGGGCCAGAGGGTCCAGGAAGTGCAGCTGTCCAGGGAAACCCACACTGGAAGGACCGGGAGGACTGGAGGTCTGAGGATGAGTGAGTAGACCAGTATACATTTGGCCCTCATTGGATGTGAGTTTTGATATGGGAATGTAAAAGGAGAGGTGCATGTTCCCAACAGTCCTCACTAAGGTATATAGGGTGATATGAGAAATGGTGCGGATGTATTCCAGCCTTCCAGTTTGGTCTAGGTAAAGGTATGGGAAAGGAGGTGGATACTTTTTCACTATCCTGCTAAGAGGGATGTGCTGTGTTTAATGCTGACTGTTGTGACTGACACACATAAATTCTGATATATTCAGTGCTGTACTGTAGTCCTGCTTCTCATCCCTGTAAACAGCTGTGCTGGCTGGTTTACTCCAGATAATAAAGTTAAGTGTTTTTCATTTTGGAACTCGGCGTCTGTCACAATTATTTCTCCATCCAGCTTTTGGATGAAGCAAGTTTCATGGAGGGGAGTGAGCGGTTTCTTTCCTTTCCAGTCAGTGAAAGAAGAAGAAGGAGCTGACCCTTTCCTGGCTGTCACCATAAAGGTCCACTTAACCATCTGTATGACCAATATTAAGAGCTCACAAAATAAAATGTGGAAGGGACCAGCCCTACACAACAAGGAAGTCTCATTCTATCATTTTATGTACCCATTTAGGGTGTAGAGGATACGTTTACACATATCTGAAGCTGAAGCAGTCACATCACAAGCCTGGTTACAAAAGAACATAACTTGCCATACTGAGTCAGACCAAGGGTCCATCAAGCCCAGCATCCTGTTTCCAACAGTGGCCAATCCAGTTCAAAAGTTCCTGGCAGGATCCCAAGGGGTACATAGAGTCCAAGCTGCTTATCCCAAGAATAAACAGTGGATTTCTGCAACTCTACCTTAATAATTATTAACGGACTTTTCCTCCAGGAACTTGTCCAAACCTTTTTAAAACGCAGCTATACTAAAAGGTTTCACCACATCCTCTGGCAATGAATTCCAGAGCTTAATTATGTGTTGAGTAAAAATATATTTTCTCTTATTAGTTTTAAATGTATTACCCAGTAACTTCATTGTGTGTCCCCTGGTCTTTGTACTTTTCAAAAGAGTAAACAACTAATTAACGTTTACTCGTTCCATTCTACTCATTATTTTATAGACCTCTATCATATCTCCTGTAGAATTCGTGGACCCTTGGACCGATCGGAACCAGATGGTGAGCCGCTGAGTAGGGTGATAGTGGAGGTCCCGATCGGAAGGCGGCAAGGACGGAGCTGTGGGTGGCTGGAAGACGATCCTGGAAGGCCCTATGCGACCAAGGGCCGTGGCAAGGAAAGAAGAAACTGTGGAGCTGGTACAGTGGTGAGGTGGTCTTCGCCCTGGAAGCCGAGCCTCCCCCGAGAGGAGCTCGTAGGAGTTCGGCCGCTGGGACTTAGGAGATTCACCCTGGAAGCCGGCGCCCCCCCAGGAGGAGCCCGTAGGGGCCCGGCCGCTGGGACTTAGGAGAGCCCGCGGGGGCGGAGTCAGACGGAGTCCAAGGTTGTTGCTCACCAGGCCGGAGTCGTGTACCAGGGGATCGTCGCTTGCCAGTCCGGGATCAGAAGCCAAAGGATCGTTGTCAGCCAAACCGGGGTCCGAGAGCCAGGAGACGTCGTAAGCCAGTCCGAGGTCCAGAGCCAGAGGGAACACCGAAAGCCGTACCAGGATCAGAAGCCAAGAGTAGTCGTAAGCCGGTCCAGAGTCAGAAGCCGAGAATCGCCGTAAGCCAGACCAGGATCAGGAAACACCGGAAATCAGACGGAACAGGAAGACAGCAACTGGAGGCAGGGAACACCTGGGAACCTCGTTGCAAGGCGACGTTCTGGTCCAGCTGCAGGGCTTAAGTACCCTGGAGGCGTCTGATGTCATCAGGGGGCGTCCCCAAGGTTTCCCGCGCTGGCCCCTTTAAATATTTGAGTGAGACGCGCGCGTCTAGGGGGTGGGGCTTAGCGCCGCGAGGCGCCGGCTGCTCCGGCGAGGCAGGGGAGCGGGAGCAGAATCAGCTGTGGGCCCGGGCGAGCTGGGGAGACGCCGGGCCTGCGGCCGCCGGCGTCCCTGGAGGCCTGGGGAGCGCGAGACCCGCGCCAACCAGCGAGCAGGTGGGTGGCGATTCCGGGGCCGACCCGGAATCGCAACATCTCCTCTCAGCCTTCTCTTCTCCAAGCTGAAGAGTCCTAACCTCTTTAGCCTTTCTTCCTAGGGGAATTGTTCCATTCCCTTTATCATTTTGGTCGCCCTTCTCTGTACCTTTTCTAATTCTGCTATATCTTTTTTGAGATGTGGTAGCCAGAACTGCACACAATACTCAAGATGAGTTCACACCATGGAGCGATACAGAGGTATTATGATCTTCTCTGTTTTATTCTCCATTCCTTTCCTAATAATCCCTAGCATTCTATTTGCTTCCTTGGCTGCTGCTGCACACTGAGCAGAAGATTTCAATGTATTTTCAATGATGACACCTAAATCCTTTTCCTGAGTGGTGACTACAAATGTGGAACCTTGCATTGTGTAGCTATAATTTGGGCTACTCTTCCCTAAGTGCATGATTTTTGCACTTGTCTACATTAAATTTCATTTGCCATTTGCATGCCCAGTCCCCCAGTTTTGAATGTCCTCTTCCAAATTCTCACATTCCTCTTGTGATTTGACAACTTTGAATAATTTTGCATCATCGGCAAATTTGATCACCTCACTTGTTGTCCCCATTTCCAGGTGGAGTGCCCCAGAACAGGTCCCCAGGGCACTCCACTATTCACCTTTTTCCATTGAGAAAATTTACCATTTAGCCCCACTCTCTGTTTTCTATCTTTCAACTAGTTGGCATTCCAGAATAGGTCACTGCCACCTATCCCATGACTTTCTACCACTATCAGACACAGGATTCTTTGGCTCAATTACAAGTGTTGTGTTAAAAAAGTAAAAAAGAAAAATAAGGAAGGACTGATTTTTATAACAGATGCAGTTTGAAATATCAGGGCCTCCCATAGTAAGTGATTACAAGATTCATTTATGGTAGCATTCTTAACAACAACAAAAAAAATGTACAGAATGTACCACAGTTTCCCTTTAATGTTCACTTGCAAGGGGAATTATTGATAACATATTGTTAGTTACAGGGTAAAAAAATTGGCATCTATCCGTGAAAGCTTCAGTTTTCTTTAGTATTGGAAAATCTAACATGTGGCGGGATACTGAGCCATGCACTCGCTGTAGTCGTAGGCAAAACAGGCAGCAGGTCAAGGCAGGGGACTACTTACCCTTTCTTTTTTTCTGTGAATCCCATGTCTAAACAATAAAGCAGCCAAGCACAACTTACATATTTTGAAACTGTATGGCACGAGGAGTTCAAAAGTTAGCAAAATATTTTCCATTCCATACTTTTCTTGCCCACAGACCTACCTGAATGGAAATAACTTGCTTCAACTTTCCCACTTTGCAGTAATTGTGGGGGGATTATGTGGTAAAATGTCTTTGTAAGAGAAAGAATTAGTATCCATGGCGAGAAGTTATTTCGTCTACTTTCAGGAAACTGAAGTTGTGTCAGGATTATTTATTATGCAGGCAGTCTTTTCACAGAGGGAAAAAGGGAATAACCCCAGGGTATTTGAGGATGGTGAGTGAATCGCTGTTTTTGGGACACACCCCCCCCCCCCAGCCCTCCCTTTTACCCCTGTAAAATATTGCAGGCGTGTACAAACGCAAGTTATATTTTCTGCAACTGCACAAAATGAGGAAATCAGAAACAAGAAAACATCCTCCTCGGTTTTCTTCCCTGTACACCCTCCTGAAATGTATAGTTGAAATGGGTTGGGGTTTTTTTGGCCCACCCTTATGGAATTTGATGCCATAACAGGTAATACAGGAAGTGAGTTATTTCTCCTTCAGGAAAATGGTTAAGACCTGGCTCTTTAGTCAATCATTTTAGGAATAGCTGAGTGGAGCTCTGAGACTTATTATTGGGATTAGAGGGTCAATATTGACTTTGGCCTGTTTTACTATTTCATGCTTGTGTGTCCCCATGTAATGTGTTGTTAATAATAAGAATGTAGGCATCTGTATTGAATTTTATTGTTGTAACCTGCTTTGGGCTTAATTTGTAAGAGTGGGAGATCAAGACCCACTAAATAAACAAACAAGCAAAAGCACATTTTGTCTGGCTCCCGGAAATATAGCCTGTGGCAGATTGACTTCTTGCTGAGATACTGCTTTCACAGGAAAACAGAGGGAATGGGTCACAAGCTGCATGATGGACTCATGGTCAATTTTCCTATGAACTCGGTGTCTAAACAATTCCCCTCTCTGAAAAGAGACAAAATGGGCATGTTCAGGAATGGCGGACTCTAATGTGTGTGTCTCATTGTGCCGAGAGCCTACTGCTGTGTCTGGAGCTCTCCCTGTGGTCAGCCTTGGCTGAAGTTTGGTCAGAGAGTCTCTTACATGAAGTCCCAACACTGCATCCAAACTTTCAGCAAGATCGGGTGAAGGAGAAGTCCCCTGATAGATACGTCGAGAGTCAACGCTTAACATACAAGGAGACCATGGCGTGCGTCTTCTTTGCATTATGCTACAAGCATAAACTTCTCCAACACGTTTGCATAAAATTTTCTCAGCTGTAACTGACCTTGAGCTGGAGCAAATGTACTGTAATTTAGTACATCTTATTGTAATACTTCAGTTCAAGAGGGATGTGAAATAAAACTTCACACAGGAAAGTAATGTCACCCATTACTGAAAATGACCTTCTTTTTCACCTCATTTAACAAAGCAGTGCACGGAGCCTTATATTTCTCCCATAGTACTGCAGGATGTGAAAAACTAAGAACAGATAAGAAGCTGGTGTAATCTGCTTTCTAATTAAATGTTTATAATTTTTATTTCTGTCAAGCTCTCGTTTGATATGCTTTTCTATTTTGCTCTTTGTTGCTAACTTGCCTTGGGCATTCTCAGTTGGAAAGGTGAGTAATAAATACAATATTCTAAAGATGTGATGGACCATAGGAAATTGCTCCTCCTTGGTCTTTCAAGTAGCAAAGTTGTCCAAATGAGGGCATGCATTACAAGCCACAAGATACCAATGCCATCATTATGATACACGACAGCACGCGCCCATGGGCAGGGAAGGAGTTAAAAGCAGAGGGGTAGATTTTAAAAAACTGCGCCCGCGCGTACTTTTGTTCACGTGATCGGCGCAAACAAATGTACGCCGGATTTTAATAGATACGCGCGTATCCTTTAAAATCCGGGGTCGGCGCGCGCAAGGCTGCGTAAAATCGGCAGCCTGCGCGCACTGAGCCGCGCAGGCTGCCTCCGTTCCCTCCGAGGCCGATCCGAAATCGGAGCGGCCACAGAGGGAACTTTCCTTCCACACAACCCCGCACCTTCCCCTCCCTTCCCCTACCTAACCCACCCCCAGCCCTATCTAAACCCCCCCTACCTTTGTTGGAAAAGTTACACCTGCCCGAGGCAGGCATAACTTGCGCACGCCGGGCCGGCGCGCCATGTTCCGGTCCGGGGGCTGGTCTGGAGGCCGCGGCCATGCCCCCGGGCCGGAACCATGCCCGCGGCCCTGCCCCCAGAATGCCCCTGATGACATGCCGGCCGCGACATGCCCCCGACACGCCCTCCCCCCCCCAGGCCCCAGGAAAGCCCCGGGACTTACGCGCGTCCCGGGGCTTTGCGCACGCTGGCAGCCTATGCAACATAGGCTCAACGTGCGCAGGGGGAGCATGGGGCAGGTTTTCAGGGGGGGGGGGACGCGCGTATCTTACGCGCGTACCCTTTGAAAATCTGCCCCAGAATTTCTATCCTAAAAGCTGAAAGTAGTGACATTCAAAGGTTCTACTGTGAGCGATTTTGAAAGCAACTAAAAGCTCAGTATTGCCTATTATTTGTCTATTTCACAAATTTTTTTCCCAAAGGCAAAAAAACTAGTGTTCGTACTTTTTTTTTCTAGACTGTCTTTCCAATTTTAGCTCAGGGTGGTTTACAACATTTTTGTTTCATGCAGAATAAGTCCCTGCTGAAATGAGCTTACAATCAGGGAGGCTTACTTTCAAACAACTGCGCATGGTGGCACATACACATGTATGTGCTGCACATAGTTTTACCGTAGTATTTTATAACATGTGCGTATCACAGACACGCATATTATAACATATGCAAATGTCTACCCCACAGCATACGAGTGCATGGAGGCCAAGGTGTGAGTACATGCAATTTACTGAAACCACGTATTTCAATGCACTGAATGCGTGCACTTTATTCACCTGTTTTAAAAATGTGCAAGCAAATACTTTACATGCGAAAATAAAGTAGGATTTACTCAGCCTGAGTCAGGATTTACATGCGTAAATCGGTGTATTTGAAAACATTAGAGATGTACAAAGCCCGAACCTTTTGGTTTGGGCTTCATTTTGGCCCGCCGCAGGAAATTTCGTATTTCTCGCGGTTCAGGCCTTTGTAATTCGGGGGACCAGAATTTCGGGTCAGTGTGCACTAACGGGAGTTAGTGCACACTGACCCGAAAACCGAATTTTCCTGAAACTGACACTTTTTTTTCTGTATGGATGAGGGCAGTGTGCTTGAAGGGATTTGCATTCCTACTGTATGTACATGTTCTGTCAAATATAGCAATTCATACTAGAAAAGTAATGTAGCCTAACAGTAGTGATTACACATGTCTATCATCCAGCATTACCTAAAAGCTTTGCCTCAGCATGTTGAGTGCATGCTAGAAAACCCCAGCAATATACTACATAAAAAACAAAAATAAACAACTGTCTTGCTAGCCTTGGGTATACATTTTTCTATAACTGGCCTACATTAGGAATAAAATCAAAATCATTTCATAAAAGAGACACAGGAGGTTGACCCTACAGACTGCTGCGTAGACTCTAGAGCTGTGCTCTGGCACTGAGAGACCTCAAATTGGGTCTCTTATTTGAAGAGGGGTTTGGGCAAAGTTAGGAAACATTAAATTCCTGGGCTCCAGGAACTGCTGCCCCCTGCATATATAAAAGTAGCATAAATGGGCTCAGCATTGAAGGAGTCTTCCCTTCCATTCCTTAGACAGCTTCGGCCCTCCTGGGAGGGAGGATGGAGATGAAGGGAAGAGTAAGAAAAAATGTTCATGGTTGTCTTGAGTGCTCACTCCGTACCACTTATGAAAACAGAAGGCAAAATAAATGCATTGTTCTGACTGCAAAAAAAAACCAAAAAACCAACAACAAAGAAGAGCCTAGCTTTCAAGAGGATAAAGCTATTTTTGCACGCAAGGTTTCAATGAATCTCAATTAAGAGGGATTTTACTTCCAAAAGAAGCTGTACTGAATCCTTCCTTACTAGTAGAACCAACTATCTAAACCCTGGTCTCTGAAACAGGGTGCGCCCTAAGGCTGGCATCTAACACCCATTTTGTTCAATATAATACTTCAAGCCACTCATGACCACTGTAAGGAGATGTGAACATACAGCATCCAATCCATCTATGCAGACAACATTCAAATCCTTGAATTCAAAGCTTGAAGAACTTACAGTAATCCTACTAAAATGTGTAAAGGAGGTAACATGGAGATGACTAACAACTGGCTCTGATAAGTAGGGACAATCTACAGCTCTAATACTAAACTTTCAAAAGGGAAACTTTGATAAAATGAGGAAAATAGTTAGAAAAAAATTGAAAGTACAGCTGCAAAGGTTAAAAGTGTTCAACAGGCATGGACATTGTTTAAAATACAATCCTAGAGGCGCAGTCCATATGTATTCCACACATTAAGAAAGGTAGAAGGAAGGCAAAACGATTACAGTCATGGTGAAAGAGGCTATTTTAGCCAAAAAAACATCCTTCAAAAATTGGAAGAAGGATCCACCTGAAGAAAATAGGAAAAAGCATAAGCATTGTCAAGTTAAGTGTAAAACACTGATAAGACAGGCGAAGAGAGAATTTGAAATGAAGTTGGCCATAGAGGCAAAAACTCGCAATAAAAACTTTTTAAAATATATCCGAAGCAAGAAACCTGTGAGGGAGTCGGTTGGACCATTAGATGACCTGGGGGTTAAAGGGGCTCTTAGGGAAGATAAGGCCATTGCAGAAAGACTAAATGAATTTTTCCTTCTGTGTTTACTAATGAGGATGTTGGGGAGATACCAGTTCCGGAGATGGTTTTCAGGGGTGTTGAGTCAGACGAACTGAATGAAATCACTGTGAACCTGGAAGATGTAGTAGGCCAGATTGACAAACTAGAGTAGCAAATCACCTGGACCGGATGGAATGCATCCTAGGGTACTGAAGGAACTCAAAAATGAAATTTCTGATCTATTAGTTAAAATTTGTAACCTATCATTAAAATCATCCATTGTACCTGAAGACTGGAGAGTGGCCAATGTAACCTCAATATTTAGGAAAGGCGCCAGGGTGATTCGGGTAACTATAGACCAGTGAGCCTGACTTCAGTGCCGGGAAAAATAGTGAAAACTATTCTCAAGATCAAAATCGTAGAGCATATAGAAAGACATGGTTTAATGGAACACAGTCAACATGGATTTACCCAAGGGAAGTCTTACCTAACAAATCTGCTTCATTTTTTTGATGGGTTTAATAAACATGAGGATAAAAGTGAACTGGTAGATGTAGTGTATTTGGATTTTCAGAAGGCATTTTACAAAGTCCCTCATGAGAAGCTTCTAAGAAAACTAAAAAGTCATGGGATAGGAGGCGATGCCCTTTCATAGATTACAAACTGGTTAAAAGACAGGAAACAGAGAGTAGGATTAAGTGGTCAATTTTCTCAGTGGAAAAGGGTAAACAGTGGAGTGCCTCAGGGATCTGTACTTGGACCGGTGCTTTTCAATCTAACTAGATAAACGACGCTTGACCGACGTGCCGCAAATGCGCAGTAGAGAGCAGCTCTACTGCGCATGTGCGGGCAAGCACGTCGGTCTTAGAAAGCATAAAAAAAAAAACAAAACATGGCGGCAGCGGGCGGCGGTGGTAGCAGCGGTAGCGGCGGCGGTAGCGGGCGGCAGCGGTAGCGGGCGGTAGCGGCGGCGGTAGCGGGCGGCAGCGGTGGTGGCAGCGGGCGGCGGTGGTGGGCGGTGGCGGCGGCGGTAGCGGCAGCGGGTGGCGGTAGCGGCAGCGGGCGGCGGCAGCGGCCAGTAGCAAGGGAGGGAGGAGAGAGAGAGAGGGAGGGACGGACTGAGTGGGAGGGAGTGACTGAGTGAGAGGGAGGGAGGGATTGAGTGAGGGGGAGGGACTGGGGGGGGAGGGACTGAGTGAGGGGGAGGGACTGGGGGGAGGGACTGAGTGAGGGGGAGGGACTGGGGGAGGGACTGAGTGAGGGGGAGGGACAGGGGGGAGGGAGTGAGTGGGACTGAGGGAGAGGGAGGGAGGGAGTGGGACTGAGTGTGAGGGAGGGAGAGAGGGGGGAGGGACTGAGTGAGAGGAGAGGGAGGGTGGGGAGGAGTGGGTGAGTGTGAGGGAGGGAGGTAGGGGGTGGTGAAGAGTGAGGGGAGAGAGAATGAGGGGGAGGTGAGAGACAGAGGGATGTAGCCCGTTTTAACGGGCTTAACGGCTTGTATATATATAAATGATCTGGAAAGGAATACAATGAGTGAGGTTATCAAATTTGCAGATCATACAAAATTATTCAGAGTAGTCAAATCACAAGTGGATTGTGATACATTACAGGAGGACCTTGCAAGACTGGAAGATTGGGCACCCAAATGGCAGATGAAACTTAATGTGGACATGTGCAAGGTGTTGCATATAGGGAAAAATAACCCTTGCTGTAGTTACACGATGTTAGGTTCCACCCAGGAAAAGATTCTAGGCATCATAGTGGATAATACTTTAAAATCATCGGCTCAGTGTGCTGCAACAGTCAAAAAAGCAAACAGAATGTTAGGTATTATTAGGAAGGGAATGGTTAATAAAATGTAAAATGTCATAATGCCTCTATATCGCTTGAATTCTGTGTACAATTCTGGTCGCCGCATCTCAAAAAAGATATAGTTGGGATGGAGAAGGTACAGAGAAGGGCAACCAAAATGATAAAGGGGATGGAACAGCTCCCCTATGAGGAAAGGCTGAAGAGGTTAGGTCTGTTCAGCTTGGAGAAGAGATGGCTGAGGGGGGTTATGATAGAGGTCTTTAAGATCATGAGAGGTCTAGAACGGGTAGATGCGAATCGGTTATTTACACTTTCGAATAATAGAAGGACCAGGGGGCATTCCATGAAGTTAGCAAGTAGCACATTTAAGACTAATCAGAGAAAATTCTTTTTCACTCAATGCACAATAAACTCTGGAATTTGTTGCCAGAGGATGTGGTTAGTGCAGTTAGTGTGGCTGGGTTCAAAAAAGGTTTGGATAAGTTCTTGGAGGAGAAGTCCATTAATGGCTATTAATCAAGTTTACTTAGGGAATAGCCACTGCTATTAATTGCATCAGTAGCATGGGATCTTCTTAGTGTTTGGGTAATTGCCAGGTTCTTGTGGCTTGGTTTTGGCCTCTGTTGGAAACAGGATGCTGGGCTTGATGGACCCTTGGTCTGACCCAGCATGGCAATTTCTTATGTTCTTATGTACAAAGCACAAATCCTATAGGTGAGCAATTTGCCAGGACCCAACAACGTCCCCACCCTTCCAACTTGTCATGGACAGTATAACCCTATATCCAAAACAGGAAGTGAAGAGTCTGGGAGTCATCCCGCTGAATATATAGGACAACTTATCTGGTTAATTTTAGCCAGACTACTTGTCTACTAAGTAGCTTATTGAATATTATTCCTCAACAAATTCACAAATAACATAGAAGTTTTAAAAAATAAACATTCATAAAACACATATATGGCAGTGAAACCATAGATTGTATGGAACTCCAAGCGGATAACCAAGAGGATAGGTTTAGATATTAATTTAAAGCATCAGAGTAGAAGATTACCACCATAAAACCACTAAAAATTACCCACCAATCCATATAATTCATAAATTTTGATCTGGACTAAAGCTACTGATCCTAGTCTACCATGCATTCCCTAGAAAAGAAAAAACCTTCCCCATGGAAAGCTCTATATTCAAAAGTCTTCATCCTTACAAAGCAATTTAAAATCCCTGATATATGAGTCAATAGATCATAAACTCCAGAAAGCCAACACACTAATACATTGAAATCACATAAATCAGAACATCAAAAACAGGGCTATAAAACATTAAAAAAACATTTTTCATTATATTTGATTAAATTGTCAGGTCTTCACTTGGCAATAAAAGGCTGCACAGTCAGTGTCCAGCCTACTTGTTAATAAATTTCACAAGGTTAACATTTAAACCCATGAGGTAGGTTATTTCCTAAGGGACTCAACACCTCTATATTCCCATTCCAGCAAGCAAGCAGACCCTATGATGCTTACCCTTCCTCTCCAAAACCATCATAGCCCCTTGGAGCCCAGTGGTTTGTCCCCCACCCACCCCCAAAACAGGAAAAGCCTATATGGAGGCTACCTGACCTCCCTTCCACCCGCCTCATACTGTCCTGATCTTGAAATTTTGAGGCATAAGCAATGCAATATACAATTTGTGCTTTGACATTAGCAAAACTCTGATGTTCAGAACAGTTGAGAAAAGAGTAAAAAAAACTGTGGGAAGGTGGCTTGGGTCCCTGTTTGGATTTCACATGTGGTGTATGTTTTTACCACTAAACCAAAGACTTGCTCTCATGCAAATGACACAATCTGTTCATGTTTTCAAGATAATGGTTTCCTGTTAACTCATACTGAACAAAACTACTTCCTGACATCTGAAGAAGGCATCTTTGTGGTACTGAAAGACATATCTTTAGCTACTTTGTATGCTGGTGCAATAAAAAGCTAACACAACTTACAAAGAATCCAGTTTTTGGCAGGACCGATTGGGCTAGCAGGGCTCCGCTGTAGAAATTAGCAGATAACACATTTTACTGCAGTTCCTATGGGAACTATGTGGTGCATATGAAACTCCAGTGCTCTAGAGTTCTGTTAAGGGTAGTAACTGCCGCCCCATGCAGGTTACCCCCAATTCTGTTAAGGGTGGTATCTGCCGCTCCATGCTGGTGACCCCCATGTGTTCTGTTAAGGGTGGTATCTGCTGCTCCATGCTGGTTGCCCCCATGTGTTCTGTTAAGGGTAGTAACTGACACTCCATGCTGGTGACCCCCATGTGTTCTGTTAAGGGTGGTATCTGCCGCACCATGCTGGTTACCCCATGTGTTCTGTTAAGGGTGGTATCTGCCGCTCCATGCTGGTTGCCCCCATGTGTTCTGTTAAGGGTGGTATCTGCCACTCCATGCTGGTTACCCCATGTGTTCTGTTAAGGGTGGTATCTGCCGCTCCATGCTGGTTACCCCATGTGTTCTGTTAAGGGTGGTATCTGCCGCTCCATGCTGGTTGCCCCCATGTGTTCTGTTAAGGGTGGTATCTGCCGCTCCATGCTGGTTACCCCCATGCGTTCTGTTAAGGGTGGTATCTGCCGCTCCATGCTGGTTACCCCATGTGTTCTGTTAAGGGTGGTATCTGCCGCTCCATGCTGGTTGCCCCCATGTGTTCTGTTAAGGGTGGTATCTGCCGCTCCATGCTGGTTACCCGCATGCGTTCTGTTAAGGGTGGTATCTGCCGCTCCATGCTGGTTACCCCCATGCGTTCTGTTAAGGGTGGTATCTGCCGCACCATGCTGGTTACCCCATGTGTTCTGTTAAGGGTGGTATCTGCCGCTTCATGCTGGTTACCCCCATGTGTTCTGTTAAGGGTGGTATCTGCTGCTCCATGCTGGTTACCCCATGTGTTCTGTTAAGGGTGGTATCTGCCGCTCCATGCTGGTTACCCCCATGTGTTCTGTTAAGGGTGGTATCTGCTGCTCCATGCTGGTTACCCCATGTGTTCTGTTAAGGGTGGCATCTGCCGCTCCATGCTGGTTGCCCCCATGTGTTCTGTTAAGGGTGGTATCTGCTGCTCCATGCTGGTTACCCCATGTGTTCTGTTAAGGGTGGTATCTGCCGCTTCATGCTGGTTACCCCCATGCGTTCTGTTAAGGGTGGTATCTGCTGCTCCATGCTGGTTACCCCATGTGTTCTGTTAAGGGTGGTATCTGCCGCTTCATGCTGGTTACCCCCATGCGTTCTGTTAAGGGTGGTATCTGCTGCTCCATGCTGGTTACCCCATGTGTTCTGTTAAGGGTGGTATCTGCTGCTCCATGCTGGTTACCCCCATGCGTTCTGTTAAGGGTGGTATCTGCTGCTCCATGCTGGTTGCCCCCATGCGTTCTGTTAAGGGTGGTATCTGCTGCTCCATGCTGGTTACCCCATGTGTTCTGTTAAGGGTGGTATCTGCTGCTCCATGCTGGTTACCCCATGTGTTCTGTTAAGGGTGGCATCTGCCGCTCCATGCTGGTTGCCCCCATGTGTTCTGTTAAGGGTGGTATCTGCCGCTCCATGCTGGTTACCCCCATGTGTTCTGTTAAGGGTGGTACCTGCCGCTCCATGCTGGTTACCCCCATGTGTTCTGTTAAGGGTGGTACCTGCCGCTCCATGCTGGTTACCCCCATGTGTTCTGTTAAGGGTGGTACCTGCCGCTCCATGCTGGTTGCCCCCATGTGTTCTGTTAAGGGTGGTACCTGCCGCTCCATGCTGCTTACCCCCATGTGTTCTGTTAAGGGTGGTACCTGCCGCTCCATGCTGGTTACCCCCATGTGTTCTGTTAAGGGTGGTACCTGCCGCTCCATGCTGGTTGCCCCCATGTGTTCTGTTAAGGGTGGTATCTGCCGCTCCATGCTGGTTACCCCCATGTGTTCTGTTAAGGGTGGTATCTGCCGCTCCATGCTGGTTGCCCCCATGTGTTCTGTTAAGGGTGGTACCTGCCGCTCCATGCTGGTTGCCCCCATGTGTTCTGTTAAGGGTAGTAACTGACACTCCATGCTGGTTACCCCCATGTGTTCTGTTAAGGGTGGTACCTGCCGCTCCATGCTGGTTGCCCCCATGTGTTCTGTTAAGGGTGGTATCTGCCGCTCCATGCTGGTTACCCCCATGTGTTCTGTTAAGGGTGGTATCTGCCGCTCCATGCTGGTTACCCCCATGCGTTCTGTTAAGGGTGGTATCTGCCGCTCCATGCTGGTTACCCCCATGCGTTCTGTTAAGGGTGGTATCTGCCGCTCCATGCTGGTTACCCCATGCGTTCTGTTAAGGGTGGTATCTGCCGCTCCATGCTGGTTACCCCCATGTGTTCTGTTAAGGGTGGTATCTGCCGCTCCATGCTGGTTACCCCCATGCGTTCTGTTAAGGGTGGTATCTGCTGCTCCATGCTGGTTACCCCCATGTGTTCTGTTAAGGGTAGTAACTGACACTCCATACAGGTTATTCCCATGCAGAAATATACACCTAAAGTTAACAGAGGTTGCCCCATTTCTTCATTTCCATTCTCTTGCCACTAGAGATCCTCTGCGTTATTCCATGTACTTTGGAATTCCATTATCACTCTTGTCTTCACCACCTCTTCTTGCCTTAGATGAGGGGTTTTTTTATGCAAACTAGGACAGAAACATTTGGTCAGCCCAATCGTCTGTGCCTGCTTTTCAGATTATTTAATGACAAATGCACTAAATACTGTACTATAATCATATGGAGTCATTGCTGAATGCATTTTACTTTTAAAACTAGGTTGAAGTCTGAAAACACTTTGCTTGTTTTGGGTAAAGTTAACGTTCTTACATTACAAATACATCTTTAGCCGTTATAAATTGTTTTCGATGTATTTTCATAGCATGTAACCTCATTAGCTGGTATGCATTTTCCTGGTCTTAGAGCTCTTCTGGAAATAGACAGGAGTTGACTATGGAGGTAATTATGTAACACAGGGCATGAGCTAACTGGCAAATATGCGCATACGCTACACCATGCTTAGGGCCTCTTTGAAAATGAGCCCACCAAATCTACCCACACAAGTTACACCTGCTAAAACTGCCGTACAAATTTCTCATGAAAATGTACATGCGTACTTTTGGAAATCCAGAAGTGTGAGCAGAAGTCCAAACCCCTCCCCAACAGGAATTCCTCCGCTCATTCCGGGTAAAGTTACATACAAACATGACATACGCTCATAAATTTACCCGCATATTGGGTAGGCGATTTAGTTAAAGGCCATTTTCTGCACGTAAAAAAACGCTTACACCCATGGTAAGCCTTTGACTATTACCCTCCCTATGCCTCACATCAGACGAACAAAAAGGGCAGTGTTTCATCCCATGGAATACCATCTCATTGCTCAATTGACGTGAACACCATCTCCTCTCCCTTCCCACAGCAAACAGAGCTATTTATGAAGCAGAACCCATTATGTGGCTCGAGTTCCCAGTGGTGCTCTTTTACGTCCTGTATATGAAATACATTTCCTTGCAAGAACTATCTTAGCATGGAAAGTCCCAGAACAGTCCAAAAGAAAACATGTCAGCCTCCACCCTTTTTCTGGCTGAAAACTTCCTACAAGGCTTTTGATTACAGTCCATGTATGGGTTGGAGGGGAAATTAGCTAAACAAAGGGATTAGACTTTGATTTAAAAAAAACAAAACAAGTCAAAACAAAAACACCACAGTTTTTGTCAGAAACAAAAAAGAGCTACTGCAGCAGGATGTCCTTGATGCTTCTTTGATGTGGTATCTTCTCCAAAACACAGGAATTTGCAAACAGAATTACCACTCACTATGCCTGATTATTTGATTCACTTTTGAAGACCCTTAGCTGAGGTTGGACTTGTACCGTAACTGTATAATACACTAAAGTGCATGTAATTGCTAGACCCACAGAGCTAAATCGCTCAAAAGCTGAAAACTTCACAATTTTTTCCCATGTAGATGTTAATTGTACTGCTCTGGCCACATTCCAAAATAAAACAAAGTAAACTCAATCACTGAAGTTGTACTACGAAAAAAAAAAAAGAAAATAACTCTCTTGTATTTCAATTGGAATTTGCAAACAGGCTGGCCCAGAGGCTGAGTAGAAGCGCTAGACACTGCCGTGTGGAAAGTCCCAGGGTTTTTTTACATTCTGCTTTTCTCACTTTTTTAAACACTTCAAAGTGGATTATATTCAGGTACTGAAGGTATTTCTCTATCCCCAGAGGGTTTACTATTTAAGAGGCCAATGCAATACAGTGCACTCAGCCAAGCGCACTGTATAACCCACACTCGGACGTGGGTTAAATAGGCGCTAATCCACCCCCTAATGCAATAGGGGGATTAGCGCCTATTTAATGCGCGTCTGATGTGGAGTGAATGCAATAGCGCTCATCACATGCAAATGCATGTGACTGAGGCTATTATTCATTCACTCCGCATTCGAAAAAAAAAGTGTGCGTCTCAGATGCACATTTTGCTCTCCGATATTAACTCCTGGGGTTCCAGCTTTTTTGCATCTGGTGGAACCAGGAAGAACGTCGGAACAGCTGAAGCCACGACCCCCATGACATCACCAAACGGGGACGGACTGCTTCAGGTATAAATTCAGGGAAGGTGGAAACCCTAACCGGAGGAGCCTGAGGGAGAAATCTCTCTAAGAAGAGATATTGGCCATAAGACTGTGCCTGGGGTTCCAGCTTTTTTGCATCTGCTGGAACCAGGAAGAATGCTGGAACAGCTGAAGCCACGACCCCTGTGACGTCACCAAATGGGGACGGACTGCTTCAGGTATAAATTTGGGGAAGGCGGAAACCCTAACCGGAGGAGCCTGAGGGAGAAATCTCTTTAAGGAGAGATATTGGCCATAAAACTGCGCCTGGGGTTCCAGCTTCTTTGCATCTGCTGGAACCAGGAAGAACGCTGGAACAGCTGAAGCCACGTCCCCCATGATGGCACCAAACGGGGACGGACTGCTTCAGGTATAAATTCGGGGAAGGTGCGGCGCGCAGTCGCCGGCACGCAGCTGAAGCCGCGTGCCGCGTGCCGCATGCTCCTTATCAAGATGTTCTCCTCTTGACTTATTCTATCATACTCTTATGGGAAGGAAAAGAAAGGTTAAAACCTGGACTTCTTCGCCAATGATGCCTGTTTTGAGGGGACCTATGGACTCTCATGTTGCAAGAGGGGTAAGTAATGCTGTTAGAGAGCCTATCCCTGAAATTTCTTTTTCATCTGGAAGCACAGACAGTCCTGGGCCACAGCAGCAACCTTTAACCTCGATGGAAGAACCATACCCCACAGCACAGATTTTATCTATGGGATTAAGGGAAACAGTACATTTTGAATGTGAACAGCTTGTAGTGAGGGGGAATATAGAGGGTGGAGGGGTTCATGAGAGCTCTGTACCCCAGGAGTTGGTCACAGAGCCTATTGACCCCCAAAATATAATGCTGGGAGATGTTTGGAGAGTTTTAGTTGGTTTACAGAAGACTATGTCTAGTTCAATTGTTCAAAATAATAAAACAACCATTGAGCTAAAAAATGTGATTGAAGTACATAATACCCGATTGAATCAATTAGAAGAGCAAGGAAAAACAGTTGTAGCTCAATTAAATGTACTACAGGAGGTTAATAACTCTTTTATAAAAGATGGATTAGTGATTCATAGGCAGATAGAGAATCTGGAAAATTTGAATCACAATAGAAATTTGAGATTTTTTAATTTTCCTGAAACCGGATTGATATCACATATTGAACTACTTAAAAATATCTAGTAGAGATTTTGGCTATCTCAACAATTGATGAGACTAGTATTTCTAAGATTTATTACATTCCAAGAACTAGGTTAAGGATTCAAGAAGGTGAGGAGGGAATGGATCTGGTTCAACAGTCCCCAAATCTGACTTCATTTCTGGAATCATCCTTGGATGACATTCCACAAAGGGCAACTCTTATAGTCACATTTTGTAGAGAAAGGGACAAAAATCAGATCCTACAAAAGTATTTCTTAAATAAAGACTACATATTCTGTGGTCAAAGGATTCAAATATTCCCTGATGTGTCTCGTGTAACATAATTAAGGAGGAAACAATTTTGGTTTTGTTGTTCAACAAGGAGTTGGGGGCAACATTCTTTTTAAAGTTTCCTTGTAAATGTTCTATTGTCCTCCAAAAGAATAAATTCATATTTCAAGAACCTTCTCACCTAGAATCCTTCCTAGTGGATAAAGCGCAAGGTTGAGGTAAATTTTTTGCAAAATAAAAGTATTTTTTTTTCTCCTTATTTCTGTAATAAGTATAATTACAGGTTACCTGATTTATTGCTTTGAAATATCCTCCCATAATGTGGACTAATGGTTTATTGTTTGTAATTAAGATAAATGGTGTTATAAATGTTCGTTATCTTTTTATTTTTTCTGTAACAAAAACTAATTCCTGAATTTATGCAAATGTAAATTTGTTTAAAAACCTCATAAAATATAAATTACAAAAAATAAATAAATAAATAAAAATGAAAGACCCCGTACCTCTGTCAGGCCGATACAGTAAAGCGCGGCCGCGGTTACCCTGCTTCTAACCCGTTTTGTACCCACAATTTGGCCGCATAAGTCCAACCCGCGATTCACTATCCCTTTTAACCCATCCTTACCGCTTCTTTAAATCAACGGGTAACCCTTTCCGCCCGCAGCATGCATATGAGATGTAAACGATCGGATTAGCTATTCCCTCCCATACAGTAACGTGCGCCCCGAATATCGCCTTTTTAACCTGCAGTTTTGCCGCGTGTTTAACCTGCTAATTTACCGCCTACCCTTACCCCTGTGTTAGTGTGGAGCGTCAGGTCAGAGAGACGAAATTTCACGGGCAAACGACCCCCTCACCCCCCGGGACAAGACCTTTAGAGGACCAGGATCGGGCAAACTTTCCCCCAGCCCCCGCTCACCTGCCCTGGTCGCGTCCATGGGTGCCGGTCTCCCGTGCGGGCACGCTGACAGCTCCGGAGCAGGAAGAAAGGATCTGTTGTCTCCAAGCATAACCTAAACTCTTGCCTGCCCAACCTAAAATCCAATGCACTGGGAAAGCCACTCTTCAGATCGCGACTAATCCCATCACTGGAAGGACAAAAGATTTTTTTAAGCGTCCCAGTTCCTCTCTCCGCTATATCAATGCATTCTCCTTTCCACTGCAATGCGAACAGTATTCTGAAAAATAACTTTCAAACCCAGGGTGGTGGAGCATTGTTGTGCTTGATAAAACCTGCACTCAACAGGATCGGGCAAACTTTCCCCCAGCCCCGCTCACCTGCCCTGGCCGCGTCCATGGGTGCTGGTCTCCAGAGCAGCCCCAGTTCTCTCTCCCCTCCTCCCGGGGGCAGCCGGCGGCGAGAGCGAGAGCGGCTTCAGCAGCCCCGGGCGGATTGGGCGCTCCCCATGCGAGGTGGCTTCCAGCAGCCCCTGCCTGCGAGGGTGCATAAACGCACGCCGTGACCTGAGCACCCGGCTGGACGTCCAAGGTCACGGCGTGCGCTCATGGCAGCGAAGGTGCATGAACGCACGCCGTGACCTGAGCGCCCGGCTGGGGAAGGTGGGAGGAGGCAGAAGGCAAGTTCCCTCCGAGGCCTATGCGTTCCCTCCGGCTATGCACGTATCTTATAAAATCCAGCGTACTTTTGTTCGCGCCTGATGCGTGAACAAAAGTACGCGCGCGCACTGTCTTTTAAAATGTACCCCAAAGGTTGGGGGTTCTGACTCCACCCATGTGGGAGAAGGAGATGGTGTCTTCTGATAATACAGAAACTCCTGTCACCATGTTAGGGTGTGGATTCTGATTTGGATTTTTGGTTAACCTTTCAGAAGGCAGGATGTCTTTGTCTCCTAGTATTAATTTTGGTTAAACTGTTTAAGAGGATTCTCCTGAGTTGCTCTTCTTGAGTCAACCATCTGACCCATTTTTGCTGGGTTGTGCCATTTAGTTCCACTTTTTGGAAACCTTCCTTGTGATAGCCTTGGTTCCCCTTCACAGAGGGTATGGGGAGTCCCTGTATAAGGTTAGACTAAGGGGTAGGGGAAATTCTGCTGCTCGCTATCTCACCTCACCTGGCTGGATCAGTCAGTGACTTGTTGCAGAGAAGTTCCTCTTTGAGTTGTTTTATCTCAATGACCATCTTTTCATTTGGGAGACAAGGACATTTTTATACCCTTCCTGTCTCTTATTGTGTTTTTTCCCCTTTTGAGTTAGGGTCTATTTTTCTTCCTGTAGCTACTGAGTGTCCTTTATTCCAGGGACCCCGTTTCCCAAATCTTTGGGAAGAAGAGATGTCTTTCACCTGAGGAGTTGAAGTTTCATCAGAAAGAAATGGATTCCAGTTCATTAACAGAGGAAAAGAGTTGAAGGTATGGCTCAAGACTTATTGCTGACCCAAGTGTCCTACAGGAGCTATGAGAACTGGGACTTCTTGTAGCCTGATAAGTAATTGGGACTATATTCTAATTAGTCTACAGCAGGAGAAGCTTCAAGGATTACACTTTCTTCAGCCTGAGTAACTGAAAAGGAGAAGGAATTGCCTTCCATAAATTCAAAGACTTTACAAGAACAGCGAAGTCACAAATTTATTAATCTTTCTTCTTCATTGTTGTTCATCAAGGAGTTGGAAACCACATTGCTTCTTGGTGTGATTACTGCTCTAAAGACCATGGGGATTATGAGTGCTGTTTACAGGGACTGGAAAAGGGTTGTATACTTTGGTTAATACTACACTCCCCCCCCCCCCCCCCCCCATGGGGAGCCCTGGACTTCTCAGAAGCAAAAGCTATCTGTGGAGAATTGCTAGCAAATAGGGTCTATTTTATTTCTATGTTCCTCTGGGTCTAATGTCTGGGTCCTATCCTATCCTAGACAGGTGAGGGCACAGGGAGTCTTGAGAAGTCAGTCTACAGTCTGAGGGTACCATCTGGTCACAGAGTGGTGCTGTTATGGAGGTCTTTCCCTCCACAGGGAAAGGGTCAGGAGTAGGCCCTTTCTCAACAGAGAGGTGCCAGGTATAGCTCCTGGGTGGGAAAGGATAGGTCTATACTCCGTTATCTCTCAATTTGGATAAAATATAATTTTCTTTTTCTTGTGAACTTGCTTAAAGAAAGGCACTCCCCCACTGGGGAGTGTCCAACCTCCCCAAACACATCTATTTTATTCTGACATCACTCACAGGGGCAGGGGGGGGGGGGGTCCGTTGATAACACCAACTCTACACTATCTGGGGCAACTCTACTAGCAAGCAGCAAATTAGGGGGTCTGCTTACATATGAAACAATGTACACAAAAATAAATTAAATAATGCTCAGCTGCAAAAATACATTCTGATAATAATATATTAAAAACCCCCCGAATAAAATCAAAGGAAGGTTTGCAAAAATAAATGTGTCTTTGCAATCTTTCTGAAGGATAAATAATTGGTTGCTTCTCCAGCCTCAATTGGCAAGTTATTCCACAAAGCTAGACCACAATACCGAAAGCATGTTTTCTTGTACCAGTCAAATGGGCAGATTTCAGAGATGGGATGGTCACAAAGAAAGTGTGAGATTGCAGTAGGTCTGCTTATCAGTACCACACAAAGATGTAAATACAGCAAATCAAGTTCAACTGAGAGCCAATCTAATTTTTTTTAGCACAGGGAACATTCTGTCAAGATCATTACAACCAGTTTGCAATACATGAAGTAGCATTCTGCACTACTAAAGCAATGTTTCCCAACCAGCGTGCCGCTGCACACTACTGTGCCGTGGCTGACCTGCAGGTGTGCCTTGAGAAGAGCCGAGTACGAAAAGTTGAGCTGCCGCCAGTCTGAGTTGTTTCTTTCCTTCCTGCCTGCAGAATGTCCTCCTGCCAGCAGCGTCTATCTACTTCTGCTGCTGCTGCTTGCCTCTCTGTTAGCTCTCTTTGGCCGGACATGCTGGCCTCGTGCTGTTATCATTGCAGACTGCAGAGGAGGAAGCAGCAGCAGCAGCAGCAGGTAAGTGCTGCTCCTTCTTCTGCCGGCTCCGGGGAGGGAAGGGATAGGAAGAAGCAACAGCTTCTTCCTATCCCTTCCCTCCCCGGAGGGGGGGGGGGGGGTGGATATGAATGTGCCACAGAGTGTTGGGGGAAGAAGGAAGAGTTAAGTGATGATGTCAGAGGGTGGGAGAGAGGGAAGGTGATGATGATGACAAGGGCAAGAGGGGCTGAGTAGAGGGACAGAAAGGTGTTGATATACCGGGGGGGGGGGGGGGGGGGAGAGGAAAGGGAAGAAGGTGATGATGCCAGGGGAAAGGGAAAATTAAGATGTTGGACGGTGCTAGATGGATAGAGGGAGAGGGGAGGGAAGAAAAAGTGGTGATGATTCCAAGGGGAAGAAGGGAAAGAAAATGGAAAGGAAATGGTGATGGTGACAGGAGAGAGGAAGAGAAGGTGCTGCTGATGCCAGAAGGGTGTTAGGACCGCCGCGTCCGGGGCCGGGTGTCATGGCCGCCGGCTGCGGCGGGCCATGACCAGGGTCGGGCCAGCGGCAGCGGCGACATTAAAATCTTACCCGAGGTGTCGGGCTGGTCAGAGGCTCCTGCTGTGGCAGGCAGCCTTCTCTTTTGCTTTCTTCGTGGCCGCTGCCAAGCCCGGCCGCATGGTTCCTCTCGGCTGACTCCTCCCCCTCCGCCTCTGCCTCTGCTAAGAGCCCCTCGCGCGGCTGAAGAGAAAATTCAAAGGAGCCATGACAGGAAATTATCATGGCTCCTCCTGGGACTCCTCCCTCCAGTTCCTGTATTTTAGGCAAGGTCTGATACTCAGACCTTGCCTTGGTATTGAGGCTCTGTGCTTGGTTCCTGTGTTCCGTGTTCCTGGATCTGCTCTTCGTTCCGCTTCTGCTTCTCCACCTCGTTGGATTGATTCTTTGGCTTCTGACCGGCGGTGGTGATTTTCTGGTGTTGACCTGGACTGGCTTTAGACCCTTCTCCTGTGTTGCTCCTGGATTGGCTTCGGACCCATCAACAAAGGGTTGCAGTAATCAAGCAATTATGTAATGTAGGCATGCATCTTTGGCAAGCAAAAGATGTCTTGCAAATAGATCTTATTTGAAGCAACATAGTTAAATGTTCATCAAGCACCCCAAGATGTTAAAAAGAACCCCCAATAAAATCATACAAGAGAAATAAAGCACAAGAAATACTACAAAATCATATGTACCTTGACAGCCTCAAAGAGCAACCACTATGGGTCTCTCCTTCAGTGATAACCTGCCAACAGCAATCCATCGGCCTGGAAATGATGTTATCAGAGGATGGGGGTTAGGGCCAAAAGAGATAACTAGCCATATGGCCAAACAGGAACAGCAGCAAAGGAAGAGGATAGCAAAGCCCATGTGGGCAAAGTCAAGAGCACTGCTCCTCACCACAGGGAAATGTGAAAAAACAAATCCCCACCAGGTGGCAGCCATTAATAGCAATAGTGTAAATGATGGAATCTGGGGCAGCAGAGTAGAAAAATAAATACTGAATCCATTCAGGTTTTTGCACATAAAAGGCTAGAGATTGCTTGATTTTCCCTTTGAAGAGCTAAGTATTATCCAGTTCAAAATACAGCTTTAATCCCCCAAGACAGAATGCGGAAACGTGTCCTAAAGGAGAATACCCACTATTTTTATTGTTTTGGGTTCAATGGTTCCTCATTAGACCAGAACAGTTTTTGAGGAAAAAAAAAATCCACAGTAAAAACTAAAGAGCAAAAGCGAAGACACAATGTCTAAAAACAAACATTTTCACAAACATTTTTCTTTCGCACTTCAGTGTTTCTCTGTCATGCCAAGATAAATCTATGCTTAAATCCCACCAGCCCATTAAAGCGCTATCCGTGGAACGCTGTGCCTGAGATGCAGAAACATGCCTACCCTCGGGAGAGCCAGCGCTCAAATTAAGTACAGAATACAAAATCCCAAAACTTTGCTCCTTGCAAGCAGCCAAGATCTTTTTCTAACATGCTGACATCTTTTTAATCAATCAGCATACGGTTCGGCTTAAGCAACACAGCATGAAGGCTCTGTCTTGCAGCCTTCTACTTTTGCAAACTGTGTTTCTGATTACTGTTCTTGAAAGTGAAATGCTGCTCTCAGTACCTAAGGAAGAGAACCATTTTTTTTTTTAGATTAATAACCTGAGATAGTGCATACCACAGTACATCAGAGAGACGAAATGAACATTTTTCTTCTCTCTAGCCCCCAGCTTATTTGATTTTAGCAAATAAGGCAGATTGTGTGGATAGTTTTCAGATAACAGCAATATGTGGTAAAACTATATAATTATCTGACTAAGCATGAGGTTTTTAGACACTGATTGCAAGGCAAGTCGGTTTTCTTGTTAAGCCTTCACATCTGGACATAAGCACAGTGGACTCAATTCACCCAAAGTGATAACTTTGAAAAATTCCTGGCAGAAAGGTACTATTTAGTAACTTTCATGAACAAAAATAGTCAAATCCTGTGTTAAAAAAACATGGGCTCAGAGACCTTGCATATATGTCTCTGCATTTAGCAGATTGTTAGGTCAAATCTTCAATATCAATGTAAAAGACATGCCTTTGACACAGTGGATCATTCTACCCTTCTAAAAAAAATATTCTCTTTATATTTCTGGTCTGGCCTTGGATGGTTTTCTTCCTACTGGTCAAATTGATTCCTCAGCATTTTTGTTACAAATTCCTCATTTGTTCCAAGATTCTGTCCTGGGTCCCTTGGTCTTTACTATATACCTTCATGGCCTCGGCCCTCATCTCCACCCACAAGTTCTGGTAGCACTGCTATGCAAGTCTATATCTGATTTTCTTCCATATCTTCCTCTGTCTCTTAAGAATATAAGAACATGCCAGGCAGGGTCAGACCAAGGGTCCATCAAGCCCAGCATCCTGTTTCCAACAGAGGCCAAAACCAGGCCACAAGAACCTGGCAAGTACCCAAAACTAAGTCTATTCCATGTTTCTGTTGCTAGTAATAGCGGTGGTTATTATCTAAGTCAACTTAATAGCAGGTAATGGACTTCTCCTCCAAGAACTTATCCAATCCTTTTTTAAACACAGTTACACTAACTGCACTAACCACATCCTCTGGCAACAAATTCCAGAGTTTAATTGTGCGGAGTGAAAAAGAACTTTCTCCGATTAGTTTTAAATGTGCCACATGCTAACTTCATGGATTGCCCCCTAGTCTTTCTATTATCCGAAAGAGTAAATAACTGATTCACATCTACCCGTTCTAGACCTCTCATGATTTTAAACACCTCTATCATATCCCCCCTCAACTGTCTCTTCTCCAAGCTGAAAAGTCCTAACCTCTTTAGTCTTTCCTCATAGGGAAGCTGTTCCATTCCCCTTATCATTTTGGTCGCCCTTCTCTGTACCTTCTCCATTGCAATTATGTCTTTTTTGAGATGCGGCGACCAGAATTGTACACAGTATTCAAGGTGTGGTCTCACCATGGAGCGATACAGAGGCATTATGACATTTTCCGTTTTATTCACCATTCCCTTTCTAATAATTCCCAACATTGTTTGCTTTTTTGACTGCCGCAGCACACTGAACAGATGATTTCAATGTGTTATCCACTATGAGGCCTAGATCTCTTTCTTGGGTGGTAGCACCTAATATGGAACCTAACATTGTGTAACTATAGCATGGGTTATTTTTCCCTATATGCATCACCTTGCACTTATGCACATTAAATTTCATCTGCCATTTCGATGTCCAATTTTCCAGTCTCACACGGTCCTCCTGTAATTTATCACAATCTGCTTGTGATTTAACTACTCTGAACAATTTCGTATCATCTGCAAATTTTTTATCATCTGCAAATTTGATTACCTCACTTGTCATATTCCTTTCCAGATCATTTATAAATATATTGAAAAGTAAGGGTCCTGATACAGATCCCTGAGGCACTCCACTGCCCACTCCCTTCCACTGAGAAAATTGTCCATTTAATCCTACTCTCTATTTCCTGTCTTTTAGCCAATTTGTGATCCACGAAAGGACATCGCCACCTATCCCATGATTTTTTACTTTTCCTAGAAGCCTATTCACTTTCTGCCTCTCCTCTACCTCCTTTCTGGATGTGCTTTCTTTCAAATTCAGGGGACTTATACACTAAAATTAACACAAAAAAGAAATGAGCTAGTGCTAAAAATCTAACATGCATGTTAAAACATCAACTAACATATGATGCCCTAGCATTTGTGCTAAAAATTAAGTTTCAAAAGCACATGGGCACTATTAATGTACATGTTAACCCCCAAAAACTGTATCTTCTATGTGATAATAGTGTCTGTGTGCTACAAGACAGGATGATGTGACAAAAAAAGCATTTAAATGCCAAACTGAATATGTATAGTCGTCATTTCCTCATGGCTCTGCCCTTTTGCTACAAATCTTGTAAGAGTTAGCCTGGCACGTAGGGTTGGTTCTCAGTGCCGACGGCAGAAGTGAGAGAGGGCATCTGGAAACTGGGAGTGGAGGTGAAGGAAAGAATAGACTACCAGGAGAGTGAAGATCCAGACCAAGAGCATATGCATTTCTGTCTGCCAAGGAGGAAAAAACTTAGGATCAGAAGGTGCCTCAGGCAGCCCTGACACATCCATCCTGTTGACAGGGAGAGAAACCTGCCAGCCCTGAATCAGAGGGACACTGGCATCTGATCATCCCTTATCTATGAGCACTCTGTAGTTGGGGCAAAAATGGCACAATGATAGCTGTTCCTTCGGAAGTCTTATGATACCTGCAGATGTCTTTGGACAAAATGACCAACAAAGTGAGTTCAAGCAACCGCCATCGCTGTGTGCCTTGTCCCCCAAAGCTATTCCTGTCTTTTCACACCATCCAAACCGCCCAGGAGCAGCCTACTCAATGGGCCATGGAGCAGAGGGTTGTAAAGGCTGGAGATGAATATCCAAACTTGGGTGGAAAGTGGTGGCCTTCCATGAAGGATTTACTTCTCAGCTGTTGCAGCCTTGTCTCTGCTCCAACACTTGTGATGCAGACTTTTCATACCCTCTAAGACCATGCAGAACATGTGAAATATGCAGTGCATTCATGGCATTCAACTGGAACTTGTGAGAAATATGCAGTAGTTACAACACTGTGCCTTATACGCTGAGCAGTGTACAACCATGTTTAAAAGCTAGGTTTCACTGGTGAACCTTTTGCTTTAAAATAATTTTTTGTCAAAATAAATGTGGAAATTTGTTCTTTCAGTGCTTAAGTGTGTATTGATGACGCTTCTCTATTTCTCTCTCATCCACAATTCCATAACTTCTACAACATCTCCTGTGCTAACAGCTCCATTTCCTCCATTAGTTACCCCAATGCATCTTCTTAGCCGAGATGAAACTGCATGCAAGTTAAAAAGTTAACACAACATATACGTAACGTTGTCTAAGTATTACACAAACAGTACTTGCTGTATAATGGTTGCGGCCTGTCGCTTACCAGTTTAGTGTTTATTGTACTAAATGTTTTCTTTTGGCTTGCAAATAAAAACAGTTTAAATACAAAAAAAAAAAAGTTAACACAAGATTTGATAAATTTTAGGCCTTAGTATGAGTGCACTAAATTGCACAGAGAGAAAAACATACCACAATATTTCCCACACACCCACTGAATCCTAATTCTCATTGCGTTCCTTTATTTACCTGTGGGTACACATTCATTTTTGCCTTATTGAACCCTATGCCACCCGCAGACTATTCTTTGGCATACATCTCCCTGTTTTTGGCTAAATCACCAATAGTACAATTTTTCCAGGGATTCGTGCAGCTTTCTGGGATTCAATTATCCTCACTCTGAGGGCCATGGTTTCTGTGAAGCTGCCAGTGCTGACTCGGAGACAGAACACCTCAAGTATCTGAATGGGGGCTAGAGATAAACATTCTTCAAAGGACAATTTGGATGTGATTGAAATAATAGGGGACTTTGAAGATCAGGTATGTGGGAAGGCTAAATGGAGTGTATCTTTGTTTTACTACTGGATCATGACAGAGTTCCTAAACAGGTAACGTGAAAAGGTCCCGCTCGTTACCTGCACTACTCAAATGTGTATGAAAGAGTTTTTGAATCTGAGAGATATTGCATTATGACAAGAGACTCAATTTATTTTGAAATACCCTTTTAAATGTGCTGTTAGATATATTAATAATATACATTTTTTTTCAGTGACCTTGAACAGTTATCCACTTTCCTTAAGGTACATTCTAAGATGGAAATGAGTCTGGCAGTTTGATTAAATATTTTAGTTTGATCATAGCAGTGGAATGTATGCTCTCATGCTTGGCTCTTCTGGTGCACTTATTTGTTGACTTTATTGGAACCATCGCTTGTATATGGTTTGTTGAGGCTGCTTCTGTTGAGACTATTGGATTTCCTCCTTGGTGGTGTTATATTGTTATTTGTGTTATTCCAATAATGTTGATATTTTGGAAGAAAATTATAAAATGATTAAAAAATAAAGTAAAAAATACATTTTTGTATTTGTAATGCCTCATCGTCAATGCACATTCTACCTGACCCTGATTCACATCTGAGCAGCAGAGCACATCAAGGGTGATTTTTCTTATCACACATATATATGCATACCACAGCTCTCAATAATCTTCTGAATTCTATTTCTCCTAGTACTGACATTTCAAAACTGCAAACTACAGAGCCATATAGCACAAGAAGGTTAGAAAGTTGGGGAAAAGGATCCTCATCTGCCTCTCACAACAGAGGTAACCTCAACCTCAAACAGACCTTGACCTGAAACCCAGAATTTCATAAAAGAAGCATATTACAAAACAGTCAAAGATGACCACACATATACACACCATATCCAATCCAGTTAACTAAGTTCACATCTTCCACTTTGCACTGTTTCATACATACCTTCAAGGACTTACCTAAATTGAGCTATTAGACCCAGTATGGCCAACTGAACTTCAAGGGCTACAAACTATCACTAATGAGAATGCACAAGATACATTTGCATGCATTGCCACTATGATATGCAAATCTATGTTATGCATATTTTTTGTGGACCTACTGAAAACTAGGCCTGATTATGGCTCCTGAGGACCAGAATTGGCTACCACTATACTAGACAATTTCTCTAAAATATCCTCATATCACCCGAGGATCCACCTACTTTTCTCAGATGCCACATCTCAGCCACCTTTGGCTTTTCCTTCTGTCAAGACAGATAATGGCAGAGATATGCATAGTGTTAGGCATGCAACATATTATGAACACTTTGCAATCCTGTCCGGAATTCAATGGTAAATAAAAATCCTCCAATATAATCCACACAGTGAAAACATGTTTTTAGGATACTGTACATGCACATCATAACTGCCCTGGTAGTTCAGCAGGCATTGTTTTACAGCTATTCAAAGCTACTAGCTGCATACAGCAACAGAGTTATCAGTCCAAACTGACATTATTACTTACAAACACAACCAGAGGGAAATATATTATTTACAATAACCAATAATCATTTCACAGTATAGTTATGTACAAAAGTTTAGGCACCCCTGATCAAATTGTGTTTCAATGAATCTCTCCATGAACAGAAACTGACGCAACCTCTACATGATACAAAGTTAAACCCAACATCTTTCTACAATATTTAATGCAAAATTATTATTTGTTTGCTGATTTTAACAGATTAAAAGTAATATGACATTAAATATGGTATGTGCAAAAGATTGTACACTCTTCCAGTTGATGCATTAATCCTTAAAAAAAAATTAATAAGACCCAAAACATTGATTGACTCATTAGATTTTATTGGTCTGGTGAAGACATTTCCATGGTTTAGCTTAACTAATACTCTTAGCTGGATTTATCAAGTTGCTGTAAATACTGAGAGAGAGAGAGAGAGAGAGAGAGAGATACTATCTACAAGGCCCTTGTAGGGGCCACTTTTACATGCAGAGTGAGACGTACGAACGAAACAGTGCACTCTTGTGAAGATTTGATGTCCTTTGGAGTAAGGAAACTCACATAAAGATGAGATTTGTACAATGTTCTCTCACCCTAGCTTGATGGACTCTCTACCTGAGTAACAACAAGGTAGGTTGAAAGAACAGTGTACAAATCTCATTTTTGTGAGAGTTTCCTCTCTCCGAATGACATCAAATCATCACAAGAGTGTACTGTTCTGTTCGTATGTCTCACTCTGCATGTAAAAGTGGCCCCTAACTCCTACACTACTACCTAAACCTCACCTCGACTTACTAGGTGGGCCTCCTATAGTTACATAAATAGCTGCTTTCTATGATGCCACCCCAGAGGTTCTCTCTCTGTCTTTCCAAAATTGCCCAAAATGGAATTTGTGAAAAAATTGCATTATGGGCATTTCACACAGCTTAATGCAATTGAAAAAAATGTAGTTATTTTTGGCATTAAAACTGTGTGATATTGTGCGTTATGGCTTTGCAAAGTGCGAAGCCAGCCCACTTTTTTGGAAATCCCACCCTGGACTCCTCCCCAAACCCTCCTCTTTAAAATATTTGTATCGTACCATGTGTTATGGCGCTTATCGCGTGCGTTAAGGCATTTTCACACACGTTAAGGAGTTTTTCACTTGCAAAAATGCATTAACACATGCAAAAATGCCATAACACAATTTGATAAATGACCATCTGATTGTTGTTCTATCTACTTTCAATAAATATAGGCCTGGATTATTCAAAATGTGAAAAATATTGCATGCGATAGGAAAAGGGGTGTGTTTTATGGTAATAAGCAGTTTATTGGAATTTGCGCTAATACCTATATGAAATGCTAACCTTTTCACACTTTGTCATGATGTGAGAGTGAGTGTGAGAAGGAGAGAGAGAAACTAGCCATGGTAGCCTCACACTAGATTGGTATTTATATCTGTATGGGAAGCCCACCTAGTAACTTGAGGTGAGGTTTAGGTATTAGTGTAGGATTAGGGGCCACTTTGGCATTCAAAGTGAGATGTACGAACAGCACAGTGCTCTCTTGTGAAGATTTTGAGGACCTTCGGAGTGAGGAAACTCAGCCAAAGATGAGATCTGTGCAATGTTCTCTCAACCTAGCTTGATGTTACCCAGGTAGAGCGTCCATCAAGCTAGGTTGAGAGAACATTGCACAGATCTCATCTCTAAACTACTAAAACCAGTATGGGCAAAACATCACAATAAAGCTCTCTCACACAGCCTAACACTAATGAAAAAGGTATAGTTAAAGCCATGCAATAGGGCTTTGCAAAACTGAGCCCTACTTTTTCAAATTTGCGTCGCATCATGCATTATGATGCTATCACATGCGTTAAAGGTGCTTAACACATGCAAAAACACCATAACACAATTTGATAAATGACTCCCATAGGCTCCTATAAACAGCTGTCTGAGCTTTGAAAATGAAGATAATTCACTTTTACAAAGCAGGGTAAAGCTATAAAAAGCTATCTATATGCTTCCAGCTAGCAATTTCAACTTTGTTAAGAAATGGAAGTTACATGGAACTGTTGAGGTCAGGGCAAGATCTGGAAAATAAAGAAAAATCTCTAATGGAACTGTCTATAAACTGTTCAGATCTGCAAAACAGAAACCACAGATCACTGCAAATGATCTGCTGAAAAGTTTAGCTGCCACTGAAGTAGTTATTCACAGGTCCACAGTACAGAATTGCATATAGAACAATTTATTGCATGGGAGAGTTGTTAGAAGGAAACTTTTCAACAAAATCACAAAAGTCATCATCTAAAGTATGCAAAACAAAAACCTTGATAAGCCTGAAACCATTTTGAATAAATCTTTTGGAATGACAAAATGAAAAGTGATCTGTTCAGTCACAACCACACAAGATACAATTGGAGAAAAAAGGGTGAAGCATTTGAAGAAAAGTACACCAGACCAACCGTTAAGCATGGAGCTGAATCTATTGCACTTTGAGACTGCGCGACAGCCAATGGCACAGGAAAAATTTTGCAGGTGGAAGGAAGCATGGATTCAACTACATAACAAATCCTAGATGCTAATGACCCACAGTCAGCGAAGAAACCGAAGCTTAAAACAGACTGTATATTTCAGCAAGGCAATGATCCAAAGCATTTTGGGGTAAATTTTAAGACATACGTGCGGGTATACATAGGCGCACGCTACCTGGTGCGCACACATGTACGCCCGATTTTATAACATACGTGCACAGGCGCGCGCATGTTATAAAATCGTGGTTTGGCGCGCACAAGGGGGTGCACACTAGTGCATCTTGCGTGCATCGACACCCGCGTCCTTCCCCCGTTCCCTTCCCCCTATTTTAACCTTCCCACCCCTTCCCCTAACCTTTCCCCCCACCTAGTACTATTCTAACCCCCCCCAATCTCTGTCTTACCTTTTGCGCCTGCCTCTGGGCAGGTGCAAGTTGCACACGCCAGCAGCCTGCCGGCACGCGATCCTCCAACACAGCAGCAAATGCCGCTGTGCCGGAGGCCTCTGGCCCTGCCCCCAGACCGCCCCTTTTGTAAAGCCCAGGGAATAAGATGCGTCCCAGGGCTTTGCCCGCGATGCCGGGCCTTTATAAAATAGGCCCGGCACGCGTAGATGTTTTAAAATCCGGCCCTTTATATTTATTTATACTCTGCTTCAAAATCAACTAGGAAGTACTCACGGGAGAGAAAGATGAAGGTTTTGGAATGGACTCCACAGTCTGCAGACTTAAGAATTATTGAATATCTGTGGGGAGATCTCAAAACTTGCAATGAATATTATTGTTATTGTACATGTAAGTCTAATTTAAATGTGATTGTAATTTGCCTTGAAAAAGGTGGAAAATCAAATTCTTGTAAATTAATAAATAAATAAACAAGCAGAGATTACAAGCAAAGAAAAGTGGGAATACATTCCAAAAGCAAGAACAGAAAGATTATTAGCTGGCTACAGAAAATGGGAAGTTGCTATTTCTGCCAAAGAAGGTGTTACAGAATACTGACTAGCGACTAAAAGGATGCACAAACTTTTGCACATGCCATATTCCCTGTTTTCTTGTTTTGAATGTGTAAAATATTGCAAGCAAATAATAATTCTGCATTGAAATCTGCTGAAAGAGAACATGTTTAACTTTGTAACATGTAGAGGCTATGTCTGCCTCTGTTCCCTTACGGCCAAATTTTAAATCTCCTGCGTGCGTAAAAAATGGGGGTTACGCATGTGGCCGGGCCTTGCACGCGCCACGCACATCATCAAAGGGGCCCGGCCACGTGCGTAACCCCCATTACGCGCTGAAGTGCTGGGCCCAGATAAAGGGCGGTCCAGGGGGTGGGGCTGGAGGCACTGGTACAGCCATTACACATGGTGGCTCAGTTCAAATACTGTCACTCACTGTGATGACTGCAGATTTTAGTACCAGCAGGGGACTTTTGTATGATTGCTCAGGCCTTCATTATGACCACAATTGATTACTGCATGTGGGCTTGCAAAAATATTGTCATAGGGCTTTACAAATGTTACAAAATTCCGCCATCTGCTTAAGAATGGCTTGCCCAGTTCATGATCACATTATGCCGGTTCTAAAACGGCTTCAGTAGCTACCTGTTATTGAGCAAATTCATTTTCAATGATTAGTTTTGGTTTTTAAAGCATACCATGGTGAGGCTCCATCCTATTTAATGGATCAAATTGTGAAATATTCTCTTCTCCATCCCCTGCAATTTGCCGATAGACGTTTGCTCATAGTTCCATCGTTTAAAGAACTGCGTCTTCAATCTACTCGCCACGGGGCATTTCCAAGGAGTTTTGTGAGCGCAATGACTGTATGGTCTTTCACAATAAATAAATAAATAAACAAGCAAATAAACAAATAAAGTTAAAGCTTTCCTTCTTCTTTAGAATGGCATTTGATTGATTTTATGATTGCTTTTTAGCTATCTTGAGGAGGATGTTATTGTCTTATGTTAATTTTATTGTTATGTTTTATGTTTTGAAATGTCATTTTACATATTGTGTAAATGTAAATACCATTATAGGTGATATACCCAAAATTTTAAATAAATATAAATAAGTAAATAAGTTGGGAGAGGGGAAAGAAATCCCCAGGTAGTTCTGGATGAAGGCTGATTCAAACTGAGCTGAAAGCCTGAAAGAGTAGGAGGAAACTCACACAAAAAAAAGGAATAAAACACAATTTTGAAATCATAATTAAAAGAAAGTAATTGAGTTGAGCATGCCCCCCCCCCCAAAAAAAAAAACCCAAAAAACAACCAGGTCGAGTACCCCCCGAAGTGAGTCAGCCACACCGAATGGGAATGCTCGCAAAGAGAAGTGTCCTCTAACCTGCTCCTTCCTGACACACTGCTCTCTCCTGAAAGCCAGCCCTGTGAAGAGCCTCAGACCCCAGCGGAGTCAGTCCTGAAACTGCTCAGGATGCTGGCATTCAGGGTACAGAAGCTTGCTGGCCGAGAGGATTTTGTGTATTAGTGTGCCAAGGGTGCAGAGGTTGCTGACCCCCGGAACAGATTTTGGATATAATTCATTCCAGCCATGACCCCAAACATCCTAGAGTCGTCGTTTAAAGAAAAAAAGGAGATATATACTGCCACCTCTGGGATGAAAACCCACTGAGGTTTTTTCATTGCATGGCCACAGCATGACAGCTTCTGAAGGTTAAAGGGAGGAAGACACAGAGTAAAATTTCATAGACTAGATGCCTCAGACACATTGGAAGTAAAGACTTAACTCTCGTAAATCAACCATATTTAGCTAAATGGATTTTTAGCTGGCAGAAAACAGGAGCATACTTTCATAATGCGCACACCTCTGGCCGCTTAGAAAAGAGGCATTCCAGGGGAGGGGTTTTCAGAGGCAGGTTTGGGAACTAGCTGCATACATTCCAGTTTTAAAAATGCACATACACAGTAGGAATGACGCTAACATGCATTTTGTATGCCATCCTTTAATACCATGTAAGTGTTAGATACAAAAGAAACCCAAAATATGCAGATAATTTGTGTTTGAAACTTAACTGGATTTGTGGGGGCTGAAAAGTAGATGTGTACATTGACAGTTGTCCTATTAAAAATGTACCCCAATGAGTAGCCAAGATCAGTGCCTTTTATGTAAAACGACCTCACCTAAGGAAACATAACATTTTGACTTGTGCTCTATGTGAACGTGGATCTCTAGTTTTGTCATTCTCTCTTCACAGTTGCTTAATATTCTCTCTCTGTGTTTCTTTAGGAGGGTTCTCAAATCTAGTCCTAGAACATGGTTTGACAGGGAACCCTACAGTGCAACAAATTTGTGAGAAAGTAAGACAGGTCTCTGGCCCGGAGCACAAACGACACAAAGTCAATACAAAGAGAAAAAGAGGGCGTGATTAGGCTTCCCTGAAAATACGCTGCACTTGCTGCAATTTGATACACTTCAGCAACAGAAATAATGCTCAGACATATCCTTTTCTAAACATCTATTAATCTGAGTGACAAGCCAGAGCGTGAGAATGAAGATCCATGAGCAACTCAGATGCCCTTGGTTTATCTGCAGCAACAGTACAGAGACAATCCACTCTGCCACTACGCTGACCACTCTGATTCTACTACTGGAAAATTGCCAGCTTGGTGTGGCTCCTTTGAAAACCACTCTGTAGAAACAGAAAGTTAAAATCATAGGGAAGTTACTCATCTTGTCCCATACCAAACGGAACTGACAGTTTCCTGGGCCAGAATCAGATAATTAACAATGGGAGTGATGTCAGACACCATCATGTCACCATGAAGGTTGATAGGGGAGTTAAAGAAACAAACAAGACTTGTGAGAAAAAAGCTAACTCTATTGGAGGCTCTGTAGTCTGTTTGAGGAAGGAATGGGGAGGCTGATGGAGCTTGCTGCAAGGATGCCTAGAAAACGAAGTTGAGGTTGGAATGAAGGGTGTGGTACTGGTTTGGCACTGGTTTCTCACTGAAGAGAACAAGGGAAGGAGCTGACCTGAGAACTGGTGGTAGACAAAGGTGGGTGAGCAACGGGGCTGATGCGGGATTACAGAAGACTGTGCAGCTCTTGCAGAGAAGAGGGAGAGAGGTAGCTGGAATAAACTGCACAAAGTGAGTGCAATTAAACTTCAGTACATTTCAGTCAGCGCACGTGGAGTGGCATAGGCGAAAGCAAAGATCTTCCGAAATGAATTCTGATTTCTAGTTGGTGAATAATGCAAAATCCATGGATGGCAAATGTCACAAAAGCAAATAGTCACAAGATATTTGGTACCACCCAAAAAAGGTATTAGAGTGTGTAGGAGGAGCCCCCATAGTCATTGCTTCCACCCAGTGAAAGGGGATGACAAAAGGAGGACCAGATACAAACTAACTCTTAACCAAAGGATAGAAGAAACTACAACGTTAATAAAAGAAATAACTCTGTAAGCAATGACATCAGACTTTTGCAAATGGGGAAAGGAAAGATAGTAATATCTCAATGAAGACAAGTATGAGAAAAACCTTGAATAAATGATGAACTCACCCCCCCCCCCCCAACCTCAAAAAATGGCAAACACTAAGCCACCAACAATTACTGCCACATGTATGCATCACAATCAGCCCAATGTACACCGGGAACGTAAGCCAACTCGGTTTATCTCAGATGTATGCAATGGACAAAGCGATGATGCTGTAATAGATGCAGGTGCTACTGACACATAACCAGAGATTTTCGTTTTCAGTGTTTATTTTTTCCTGGGAATTTAAACATCATAACAAAAATATCAATGGAAAAATGACTTTGTTATAACACACAGGAGAGAAATCAGTGGAAAAGCAATTTTCCCTACTGATTTTTTTGTTATAACATTAAAATTCCCAGAAAATAAAACAAAATAAAAACTGAAAATGAAGGTCCCCCTACACATGACACACAAGTTCACACTTGCAGCCAGAAACACACATAAGGCCATGCTAGCTTCTGAAAACAGAAAAAATAATAAAGTGTTCACTGTTCAACAGTATAGGATGTGCTATAGCTGCTGTTCATGTGGGATGTATTCCCTTGGGTCATTCTGTAGGGAGGAGGATGTCCCATGGAGCAAAGAGCTTTTGCTTGATTCCCCCCAAAAGGTTCTAGCCCATCATGCACCAGTCTTAAATACAGCAAGGAAGTGCATCCTTGCATTCAACAAACATGAATATTCATTTACTACAATCTCTAACCACAGACTAGAAATACAAGCATGCACAAGAAGCACACATCAATTATAGACTAACTCCCTCTGTCGTACATTTTGCTCACCATTAGATCCAATATAAGTGTAGCTAGTCAACGTTTGTGCGATTATCATCAACCAAGGGTGCTACGGATCCGGATTCAAGGCCGGATGGGGAGAAAGAATTATCCTTCAGGGCCCTTGCTGTGTCAATCACTATCACAGTCTCCAGTTCACACTCTAGCTCAAAAATCTCCAGGAGATGCCACACTGTCCAGAATAGGAGCAAGGAAGTCAGAATTAGCAAAATAGGAACAAAAACCAGAATTCAAACCAGTGTCCATCCATTCCGCAAATGCAATGGGGGTGAAAAGAACAAAACCAAACAGAGTCCAAAAGTGGTGTTCAACTTAAAGAAAAGGATCCAAGCCAAAATTACACAAATCAAAATCAGCATCCAACAGATCAGCAAAACAAAACAAATGGTTTCCTTGTTTATTTTAGTTCTTCTTGCCTCTCTCCTATCTCTTGCACTTTCATACATAGATAACATAACCTTACCAGTGAGGGTGGGATAACCAGCGAGTAGCTCCAGCAAAAAAACTGGTCCAGTGGAAAAAGTATCCCAAGCTCAAAAAACACTACAGAAAAAAATGGCAAATTCCCAACGTGCATCAAAACTCTCAACTTTAATCTAACTCTCAAAGTTCTTCAAATCTCTTGAGTTCTTGGCTCAAAAGTCTTAATCCTTCTCCCCAGCCACACTATTCACTAGTTGCATTGTGAAAAAGACCTTTGACCCGGTCCTTTGGGATACCAGGGATATGCCCTTCCCTCTGGTACTGGTCAATTAATCTTCAGCTAAAATGTTCTTTAAGTCTCTTTCCTGCAAAACCCTTACTGAAGTTCCTGGGGGAATCTCTGGACCTACTATCCAACTCTCTCACTCACTCCTCGTCTTGAGATCCTGAGGGAATCTCTATATCCACTGCTTACTCACTCTCCAGCTGCCTTCCCCCGAATCACTGAGCAGGCTCCAGGGGACTTTAGATGCCACTGAATTCTTTCCCCCCAAAAAAGTGGGGTTATGGTTAGGAGAGGAACCAAAATTGTCAAAACCCCCTCCTAATTGCCCATTGCTGGCAAAATACCTGAGAATAATATTCTTTCTTTCTTTATGTATTAGCATTTTATATTCTGCTTTTCGGCCCTTCAAAGTGGATTACAATCAGCTAATATACAGGTCGATCCAGTAAAGTGTGCTCCGTCGGAGCGCACTGTCACCCTGCTCTGGACGCGTGTTTTCCCTTACCCCTTATTCAGTAAGGGGAGAAAAACACGCGGCCCACCCGCGGCACCTAATAGCGCCCTCAACATGCAAATGCATGTTGATGGCCCTATTAGGTATTCCCGAGCGATCCAGTAAGTAAAATGTGCAGCCAAGCCGCACATTTTACTCTAAGAAATTAGCGCCGCCCAAAGGTCGGCGCTAATTTCTTCCGGCGCCAGGGAAGTGCACAGAAAAGCAGTAAAAACTGCTTTTCTGTGCACCCTCCGACTTAATATCATAGCGATATTAAGTTGGAGGTCCCCAAAAGTAAAAAAAAAGTAAAAAAAAAAAATAAAAAAATTTTGAATTCGGCCTGCGGCTGTCGGGCCGAAAACCGGACGCTCAATTTTGCCGGCGTCCGGTTTCCGAGCCCGTGGCTGTCAGCGGGCTCGAGAACCGACGCCGGCAAAATTGAGCGTCGGCTGTCAAACCCGCTGACAGCCGCCGCTCCAGGCCAAAAGGAGGCGCTAGGGACGCGCTAGTGTCCCTAGCGCCTCTTTTTCCTCGTTTGCACCGCGTCGCCTAATTTAAATACTGGATCGCGCGCACCGGCGAGGGGCCGGTGCGCGCGCCGGGAGAGCGGGCGTTAGTCCGCTCTCCCACGGACTTTACTGGATCGAGCTGATAGTTATTTCCCTATCCCCAGAGGGCTTATAATCTTATTTTGTAGCTGAGGCAACAGAGGATAAAGTGATTTGCCCAAGGTCAGAAAGAGCAACAGTGGGGCTTCCCTGGTTCGTAACTTGCTACTCTAACCACTAGGCTACTCCTCCAAAGCCCTGTCACATAAGAATACGATGACACGTGGTCACCAGGGCGGGCAGAGGGAAGCTCCGGAGTACCCTTTGTGGGTCTCTGTAATGTTTCCAGAACACCAGCTGCAAATCGGGAGTGGGGAACTCTGGCCCTTGTGGACTGAAAGTTCAAGCCACAAAAACCCAGTTTTATGCCCATAAGTGACTGTTTCAAAACTGCCAGTGCACATACAATTATGCACGTAACTCGGTTTCATTTGTATTTTTACGTGAAATGGAGAGAGGCGTTTTGGGGGGGCTGGGGTGCACAGAGTTCAGGCAGAGTTGAACTTACACATACATTTTCAGTTTTATAAAGTATGTATACAGACTCACCTGCACAAGTCACACCCTTGGAAGAACAGGCGCACCTTTGTGCAGGTTCACTGCACTTAGCCAATGAATTTTCAAAGCGAACTCATGTGCATAGGTTTGCTTTGAACATCTGGGTAAATTCTGCACAGTAAAGGGACATGCAAACTTTACCCCCAACCAGCACAGTTATAAAATGACCTGTCCTATTTGAGCAGGACTCTGTGGAATGAAGAAAATCACATAACAGGAGTGCCTTCTATGTGATCACAAATACTTAATGCAGGTAAGTTAAAGATTTCAGTAAAGCGATGCCAAGACAAGGATAGGATGAATGGTCTGACTTCCTAGCTACTTGGCTGATCAAACAGAGAATTGCGTTGGCTGTCCAAGTGTGTGTCTGACCATCTTGTTGATATCTGTCATTAAGTTGGAGAATATTTAATGCTACTGTACATGTGCAAAACCAGTGTTTGTAGGCCTGTCTTCCATTTGATTTTTAATGAAAAGTGATGTGAGACACACCTGGCATTAGTCTGTTCTCCACCATTGTGACAGTCAACAATGGCATCGCCAAAGGAGTTAAAAGGAGTTATCCCCCAGTACATGCCCCATTACTGTACATGACAGTGAAGAGGTGCCACTGTGCTTCTATTAGATAAGTTACTACCTCAAGAGAAGTGAGCCTGAGGATGACGGTGGAGCCTCATCCACATGGCAACTCTCTTTCAATTCCCCTAGCCCTAACCCTCTCTTTAGATAGCTACTCAGCATTAAGGATGTGCTATCATTTTTTTCGCTTCACACTAGATGTATACTTAAATGCGTACAGTGGATTTTATGTTTACTAAAATGAAATAGTAAAAATCTTTGGGCTGCGCACCCTACTTGGAATTATGCAGTGTGTAGGTGAGAGTGCCGGTTGTGCCAGGATGGCTGGTGCAGAGTTGTGCAAAGTCAATAAATATTTGTGAAAAGACGGTCCATTTGATGTGCAATGCTGCTGATAAGGGAGTGATGGAAAGGCTACATGTGCGCTGTGAATGAGAGAACTTCATCACCTTTATTTGATGTTTATATAAATGGAAGTTTTCCCTAACGGCTACTGAGCATGCTCTCAGAAGTATATCATTCTAGTAAGCTTTTCACTTTTGGTAGAATTTTTAAGAAATGTCTACTACTATGAATTCTTTTCTTGCTGCCACTCTTCCTTCTTTAAACATGGAAATTGTTCTGTTAAATGCAGTATATGCATTTGCAAAATATTCTCAAAGCTATTTGTCACATTGAAAATGTTTATCTTCTTACAATATTTACTCTCCAATGCCGCACCTCACTCCTTGACAAAGAAAAAGATCTGTGCTGAAAGTATCTTTTTTTTTTTAATTCGTTTTAAAAATTCCTAGTGCAAATATGTCAGGAATATAAAGGGAAGGGATTTCCCACGAACTAAATGGGGTTTTTTTCCCTTGCATTTTAAGAAAGCCTCTTGTAAAGTCATATGCGAGAGACAGCTACATGATGGATGCAAACAACTGGAACGGCAGCATACATGCTTTCACTGGGATTTGTTAGCGTTCTATTATAATGGCAGAATAATTTACCAGAAATCAACCTGTGTGAAAAATAACCTTGCTTCTTTGTAAAAGAAATACAATGCCTAGTCTTATCTTCACCATGTGGCCCCCACTTCATGCAGACACTAATCCAACAGTATTTGCACTCTGCTTTGATTATCAAAACTTTATTCGATATTTGACCAGTGCTTAACACCCAGATGTTCTCTAAGGATTTATCCTCTGTTGATATGGATCAGTACATTTCAATTACTGAAGCTCAGACTTAATATCTCACAGTCAAACACTGACTTTGATGTCAGAGAAACATTTTCCCTTCTTTATTCATTCTTCATTTGAGAAAGCCTCTCACAATTTTATTGCATGGTCCTGGTTCACCTTTAATTTTATTGGCACATTAAAAGCTCTCTGCTTCTCTCTGCTGGTGTTTTGCATAAAAACGAAATCTTTAAACAACATCCTTGCCATGTGATGGTCCTGATGTCCTCATGAAAGGCGGAATATAAATCAAATAAATAAATAAATACATCTCCACTTTAAACACACATACAGACTTCTCTCTGAACATTACCGGTCAGGGCTCAGTGTTCTTTTTTTTTTCCATTTTGTTTCTATGGTGAAATTTGACAATAGATGCCTCTAATATATTAATTTGGAAATAAGGGGAATGGAAGTTTGCCTATTCCAGAGCATCTAGGATTACTAGAAACAGCGTGCCTTGGTGTGATGCACAGTTTCATAAGCCAGGATAACATAGAAGAAGAAGCCAGTAGAAGCCAGGCTAACATAAAGGAATTGTACTAGAAAATTCTGAAATTTAGCAGTGTGTGTTTATGTCTGTGGGGAATTTTGAGTTCTCCGAACTACACCAGCTCCTGCTATAAAGCTGCTCTTCTTTGGGCTTAATTTTTTTTTTTCAACTCATTAGCCATTCCCATCAAGGTCTGCCTTTGAAAATAAGTTTGCAGAGCTAGCTGCTGCTGCCCACCCCTCCGATCTTTAATTACTCTTTTACATTCCATGCACTGCAACAAGAAAGCCTGAGCTGTCTTTCAGGATGGGTCAGGAGAATGAAATGCAGCAGGAGAAGTGAAAATATACTGCCCATCGGTCATTATTCCAAAGCATTAAAGGGAGATCCTGATTAGAAAGCAAGATAGCGTGGAACATTAATTCTGGAGTGACACATACTGCAAGCTGGGTAAATTAAACAGCTGCAGATTAACAGTGTCAGGCTACGTGTCTGTTGCCTCTTAATTGTTTGGAAGTGTATTCTAGCTCCCATTTTGGCTGTCAGATGCAACTCTGACTCCTAAATATGGCATTACTAGGGACTGGAGGAAGATGTAGGCCTAGAGACTCAGGCCCATGTAGCTGATTGGTTTATTTGAATTTTAGTCATTCTTCTCTGTTTTTTAGCCTTCCTTGCCTGGAGCACACTGTGGTGCTGGAGTCAAACCAGGTATTTCTGAGATTTGTAGTCAGAGTGGAGGAGTAGCTTAGTTCAGGAGAGGCCAACTCCAATCCTCAAGAACCACAACAGGTCTGGTTTTCAGGATATACACAATGAATTTGCATAAGATATATTTGCATACAATGGAGGCAGTACATGCAAATGTGTCTCATGCTTATTCATTATGGATATCCTGAAAACTAGGCAAAGCAGCTCATTACTAGGTAATTTTATGTAAATAAAATAACATGACTTACCTGAAAAATAACATGACTTACCTGAAAAATCGCAAGCCACATTGTTTTCAGGAAAGTTAGCTACAACTTTGGCATTGTAGTTAACCTTCCCTGGGAGTAACGGGACACAAACGCATGTGCCGATGCTTCTGGACCTGTCCTTAAAATACCTAAGCGGACAGAATATGTGGTTATCCCAAGTAGATGTGGCAGGCCCTCCTGGTCTGGCCACTAGATGTCACTGTCCCTGGATTATAACACTCTCATAAGCCATCCATACCCCTCAGTCCCTCTCACATGGAGAGTCTGGATTGGATGTCTGAAGATTATTTAGCCCAGCCATTTTAAGACACAATGGGTTTCAGTTTGAGGAAGCAGTCGAGGAGTAAAGATGTATTTTTTCCATACTCTGGTGGGGCCTCCCAGCATCACCCAAAGGAGTTTATTTTAGAAGTAATATCTCCCAGTGCACTCCCTGCCTGAGGGTCCTTCTTATAATATACAGAGAGAGAGACTTTTAAGCCTGGTACCCTTTAAGGGCAAAAAGGCTATCTCCAGGGGAACCAACCTGTGAGACTTCTCTAAACCCTAGGTAGGCAAGCACCAGTGAGGGATCCTGCTGTGAGAGACAGTGAAGGCTGAAGAGATATCCAGTTTAAGCTTTAAAGTATTTTTTGGACATTGGGGTTTCAGAGCAGAGAACTTGCTTGATCCCACTGACTTTTCCCCAAGAGAAGTTCCCCAGAAAGATTAGAGAATAAGGATGAAAGAATCTTTAAAGAAGGAAGAATAAGAGCAGGAGACCCCATCCAGATCTCTAGAACTATAGGACCAGGACAGGCTGGGTGTCAGAGAAGAAGATGTTCAAAGGTAGGATTTTGCAGTAAAGTTGGGGGCACCTCCAGTAGGATTCCCGCACAGCCGCTGGGAGAGTTTACTGCATTTAAAAACACCATGGGCTCTACCCAGAGATCTGGTAAAAGGACACCCAGAATTATACCTGTACCATCAGTCTGATGTAAATTCACATGAGTATTAATCAGTAAACCTTATTTTAACACCCAGACCTGGTCCTATTACAGCCTCTCACCTCATGGGAAGCACCAAATCGCTACACACACACTGGCGACCTTTTCTCATCATCTGGGTCATATGCAAGAGCTTCCCTCCTTAAAAAAAAAAGTCCCCCTCCCCCCCCCCCCCCCCCTCAGAGATTAAGAGTCGGCATGGGATGGAATGGTTACCCGGAGCAGCCCCTGAAAAAATGAATTAGTTATGTGCCCTTAGGAGGAACAATCTTCCAATAAAGGGGTTACATAGAGAAAACCCTCCAGAAATCGACTGAGATGCTCTGTCCCACCCCACCCCACCATCGCCCCTTGAGGCGGCTCCAGTGCATAAAAAGTAAAAAGAAATCACAAAGAATAGTGGCACAGGCACTACCGATCCCTCCCATACCCGGATCTTTTTTAAAAAGGGCACTGCCCTCACCTTTATCAGCTCCCCCTTTGCCATTTACTTAAATCCCTGGCAGGCTACTAGGGCCCAGAGCAACCCCTGGGCTCCAGGCCTTGTGCCATTACTGTTTGAATGGTGCCAGACGGCCTGGTTTCTTCTTATGCCCCTAAAACAGGCCAGCCAGTGCCATTTTGACAGTGCTGACATGGGGCCTGGAGCCTGAGGTTCACTTCAGGTCCCCCTAGTCCACCAGGGTTTTAAAGGTAGAGTAAGGGGGAAATATTTGAAAAAGGGACAAGATTTAGAAGGGTGGGAGGGGCCTGCATTGCTAATTTTGTTTTAAAATTTTCATCCACTGTAGATACCTCAAGGGGCACTGGGGGGAGGATGAGAAAGTGGGTCTCACTGACTCCTGGGGGGTTTTCTCTCCTTGGGGGGAGGGGTCATATATTCAGGCAACTCAGGCTCTTTAACAAGATGGTGACCCTGGGCTGTGGGGCTGCCCTCACAGGAAATTTCCCCTGGCAGTTAAGCTGCAGTATTGTTCCTGATGATATTTTACACTCTGGGAAAATACTGCATCTTAGTAAATAGACTGATTATATTGTAAGGTCTCTGGGGACAGGGAAATACCTACCGCATCTGATTATAACCCGCTCTGAGCTACCAGTTGTGCTGGGACTTTGCAATCTTTTTGCAACATTTTGGTTGGTTTTGCATTTTAAGGACACTCCCCCTAGCTTTTGACCTTCCCTTTCTTGGGATGGGCTCAGTAGGTAGATAAGTGCTTACTGAGCATGCTCAGCAGGTTTTCCCTCTGGACCCTCTGAGCCGGAGTAATGCAGAGGAAGGAGTCTTCAGGTGGTGGCTCTGGTGGACCTCTGGTGGACCTCATGGTTTACCATTGTTGCTGCTCCTGTGGGTACTGGTTTTTTTGCTGGGTGCCAGCAGCAGGCACAGATGGCAGCCTGGTAGCATGGCATCTTCAGAATTTGGTGTCATAGGCGGTTTCTTACATTGCTTATGCCAAAATCTAGGCCAATGCAGGACACGATTCAGTGAGCGGATCAACTGCAGGCTCTGGTCCATTGAGAGGCTTGGCTCTCCCCCAATATTTACTCTATGCAACCCCCCCCCCCCCCCCGACAAAATCCTCTCTCCCCTTTCAGCTTGCAAGAGGTGAACAGCACTTCATGCTACATCTGCCTCTTCTGATGGATAGGTACGATCACAAGACTGAAGACACATGGCCCCATAGTCTTGGGAATTTGATGGCCACAAGCATTCAGAATGCAAAGGGTATCCAGCTGGCAGAGGATGAAGACACAGGGCGAAGCACCACTCTGCTTCTGATGGCCAGAAGGAGGTGCAGGATCAAAGAGAGTGGGGGACGGAGGACTGCAGGATGGGGGCAGGACAGAGGACTGCACAGGTGCAGGGGTAAGAGAGAATCATTCAGGGTGTGTGTGTGGGGGGGGGGGGGAGGGGGGGATGGATTGGGTGAGAAGATCATGCAGGGTGCTGAGAGCTAAGGGCAGATTGCCATGCCATATCAGGATTTTGGGCATGTCACTATTTGTGCCTGTACCACTACACCATCGCCACCTGGAAGGAGAAGCAGTAGCAGCTCAGCCTGCCGCTGCCAATAGCTCTGCTCTGCTCTGTGTGTGCTGGTACCATGATCACATTGTCAAAACCTGCCAGCCAGCACTTCCCGCCCGCTAATCTCTTGTGCCATGAGATCAGCAGGCAGGAAGTGCTGGCCCATGAGCTTTTAACATGCTCTTGGTGCCAATATAGAGCAGTTGTGGTCGGCAGTGACGGGGTATGTTACTGCCGCTCTGTTAGGGCAGCTGAATGAGGGAAAGAGATGGAGATTCTGAGGCTGGCAAAGTGGGGGGAAGAGATGGAGCAGATCCGGGGAAGGAAGACGTAGGGGAAGGGGATGGGGGATATAAGGAAGGGGGAAGATGCTAGGAAGAGTGGGCGAGAGAAATGTAGGGTGGGTGGAGACAAGGAGTAAGAAATGTGGAGGATAGAAACGGAGATGAGGCGGAGAGGGGAGAAACAGGAAAAGGGAGTGGAGGGTAAGGGAGACAAAGAAAAGGAATGGCAGTGTAGGGTGAGAAAGCTGAAAGAAGTGAGAAAACATATATAAGAAGAGATGGCAATGGAAGCTGAGAAGAGAAAGATGGAGAGAATGAAGGGGAGAAAGGGGGAGAAAGCCAGACAAAGCTAGGGTACCTGCTGGTGGCATCCAGAAATTGCATTGCTACAGTACAAACAGGAGTCCTGGTGACAACAGTGAGACACAGAAAGATTGCATTGCTACGGTACAAACAGGGGTCCTGGTGACAACAGTGAGACACAGAAAGATTGCATTGCTACGGTACAAACAGGGGTCCTGGTGACAGTGAAACACAGAAAGATTGCATTGCTACGGTACAAACAGGGGACCTGGTGACAGTGAGACACAGAAGGTGTTTTCAGCACCTTGGGGGATCCTCACACTCTTCAGATCGCCTCCCTCGCCGACCAATAATTATTTAGGTAGAATCCACCCTTGGAGAAACACTATTACTGGACTCTGCTAATAGCCTGACAGCTTTGCAGCCATATGAGCAACATTATGGCACCAACCTAAGAGGCAGCAAAGGCATTTGGGAAAACAAAAGCTGGTCAGGCAGCCTCAGACCTTGGATAGTCTTGGAAAATTGCTTAAAACAAAGTAACTGCAACATAAATTCACTTTGGTCCAGCATCAAAAAACATAAAGATACATTTTGTACGGAGACGTAGTGTATACTGCTGACTGTGTGACAGGAGGGAATCAGTCAAGAGGGCCAGTTAGTGATAAGCTGTTCACAGAAGCACTGAGCATAAAGCACAGAGACAGTCCAATAAGGCAGAAAAGTAGGACATTGGTTTTTCTAGGGCTGAGAGAAGATCATCTAGCATTAATTAACATCCCTTTGTAATTATGCATGGACCCAGAGACTGAAACCTCAGGCATGAAATTGGATATAAAATGTAAGAGAACAAGAATCTGAGAAAGTGAAAAAAACCCAAAAAAACCCTTTTGGACTAACTGATAAAAAGAACTAGAAATAAATCATCGCATGCTAACCATGGTATTGGAGAACTTGGCCATTCAAAGGTCAGTGAGGAGGTTTCCACACGTACTGCTTAAGGCTCCATGACTGCTTTATTTGTACATCTTTTGTAAGACAGATAATAAAAGCATATTATTGGTACTTAATATTCCTCTGCTGTCGTCGTTTTATCATTCTGTTTTTCTGGTATCTGCACACAGGTATCCATTCAGATTTAGCTTCACAGTGTGAGGAAGAAGAGTAAAAGCTCTAGAAGTCAGACTAGATTCTACGTTATGGAACCAAACACTGCCATGGTCTCTCATGCTGCTAATCTGTAGCTAAGGTTGGTGAGGCAACCGCATCCATTTATGGAGGCAACTGCATTTAAATCTGTGATGTATTCACTTATCATTGCCCAGCTTGATTACTGGAACATATTATACCTTGGTTAACCGATAAAAGTGGTACACAGGCTGAAATGTATTCCAAATCTGGATGTCCAAATGGTTTTGGGGATGGCCTAGGAGAGTGTGCGCTTCAGCTGCTCTTTGAAGATTACACTAGTTGCCAATCAAGGAGTGAATTAGGTTTAAGCTTCTCACACTGACATTTTGAAATGACACTGATAGGTACCACACAAATCATATCGAAAGTGGCTTCATGGCTCTGGGAGATAGGATAAAGCAAATAGGTGCACAAGTGATATTATCCTCCATCCTCCCAGTCAAGGATAAAAGCCTAGGCAGGGAAGCTTGCATTCGGGAGATGAACGAATAGTTGCGGACATGGCGTCAACGAGAGCATTTCAGCTTCCTGGACCATGGGATGATGTTTCAAGGATGTTGCACTGGAGGTGGACCCTTGGCCTGGCGCAGGATTGGTAAGGCCCTCTGAGGGATCCCAGAGGGCGCCTGCCGCCAGGAGGCGGAGCACAGGAGGAGACAGAGGCTGACTGGAGTTTCATCAATAACGGTCCAGGGGCTCCGTGGGTTGAGCCCTTGGATTCCCACACTGCCTGGACTTAGGTGGGCCTCTGGGGGTCTCCTGGAGAGATGACAGAGAGGTGTGCCCACCAAGAGAAGAGGTGAGCGGCTGTCGGAGAATAGGCGAGCTAGACTGGAACCAAGAGTACCGGAGACCACGGGTACAAGGCAGGAACTGAAGGTCCTCTGGGTAGGATAGGCAGCGCCTAGTGGTCTAGCTCGAGGAAGGCCGCAGGCAGCGTCAGAGCAGGCAGGCCTGGTGGTCACAGGAGTAGCAAAGAGAGTGTCTGAATGGAGCACAAGGGTCAAAGCCAGGGTATCTGTCCGAGGATGGTCAGCCAAAGCAAGGGTCAGTTCCAGGTTTCAGATCGAGTGTGGTCAGTGGCAAGCAGAGGTCAGTTCCAGGCAGCGGTCCAAACATAGTCAGAGGCAAGCAGAGGTCAGTACCGGGTATCAGTCCGAGGAGGTACAACCTGGGTAGCAGAACGTGGAACAGGAATCAGGAACAGACGCTGGGACACAGGAGGAACCACGGGAACACGGGAACGCAGTAACACTGGAACAAGCACAGGAACAAGGAACGCAGGAACACAGGACGGCAACTAGCTTCACACAAGTGTGACGACCCGTTTGCCAAGGCGAGGAACTGAGGGAAGGGCCTCGCCTTATATACTGTGCCTACGTGATGTCATTGGGAGGCATCTGAGCCGAGGTTCCCGCCCTGGGCCCTTTAAATAAGGGAGCATTGGCCGCGTGCGTGCCTAGGGCGGGGCCGAGGACGCAGAGCCCCTGCGGGAGCTCTGTTGTGAGGCCTGTGAAGCCGGAGGCGTTCGGGACGAGCGTTGCGGACGCCGAGAGCTGGCTGCTGCAGCTAGGGAGGACAGAATGGAGCCCGCGGAGGGCAGCCCGAGGTGAGCAGGCCCGGCTACGGCATCAGCGCGGCCGGGACGTGCAACAAAGGACTGTGGAGGAGAGATGGGATCCACCTGTCAAAGAAGAGGTGCAGCGTCTTTCAATATTTTCTATTGCTTCACCTATACAGTGAAATAGCCTTTTGCCTGAGATCAGACAGGAAATTAATTTACTATCTTTTAAGAAAAAGGAAAAAAAAAACCCCGGATTTTTTTCTTTTGATCCCTAGTTTGGGAAGCTGCTGCAATGTTTGAGTAACTGGACTGGTGTTCAGCTTTCATAGGATAAAAGCATGATGTGATAGTTTTAGGTCAGTTATTGTAGTGGGTCTATTAAATGGTGTTATTTATTTTTATGATTAGATTACATATGTCGACTGTAATTCAGTTTGGGCAATTCATGAACCTGGAAGGCATTCTATAAATGTTTTATAAATAAATTAGAGAGGCGTATACGGGTGGAGGGGAAGGATAAGGAAGAGGGAGAGCCCCTCCCATAATAATTGGATGCCTCCCCCTCACCTCAAAGTTGTCATGTTGCAGCTGGCCTTGGCCAACTGTGTCTTGAATAATTTACACTGGACAGAATCCTCCCTCCAGTTCAGTGGAAAATATGAATTTAAAATAAATCTCAGCCAACTCGCCAACAATGTGGTCATACTGGCAGGCTCCATTCTCCTTCAAACCAACTGATGAAAGACTGCTGCTAGATTCAGGAAAAACGTAAGTTGTGCAAAGTAATAAAAAGTTCATGATAAGTACTTTGGATTGACAGAAGCTGTGCAGGATGGATCAAAGGACAGAGCAGAACAACTGAACTCAACAGTGGTGAGAGCTCAGCGCTAGGAATGACATAGAAAAGACTGAATCCGTTTATAAGATGCCGTATAAAACGATATTATAGTAATGCAAAGTCTTCCTGCTTATGTAAATGCAGACTAGTCAGTTTGTATCAATATATAGCACCTTTCATCCAAATAAGATTGTGATGTGCTTTTAATGTGACAATAATGCAGACGAACGCCTCAACCATGAATGTTGACTCAGACTGTCTGACAGCCTTCCAAAGGGAGAAGGGGAAAAAGGAAATAAGGCACAGAGGATGAAATGATTCATGGAAGCTCAAGCAGACTCAGGAAAGGTCAGTGCTCACAAATTCTCATGCCTCCCAGTCATATGTTCTTTAATGGTTTTTATTTTTCCTGTGGGGGATGGGTTGTGAAGGGTGATTATAAAACCTGACTGAGAATTAGTGGCAGGGAAAGGAAGGTAAAGTCTGGTGAGTGACAAAAGTAATGAAATAGGGAGGAGCCGTGGATGTAGTGCTCTTACCTGGACATCAGTAAGGCCTGTGACACTGTTGCATGGAGAAGAAAGAGAAACAAACCAGCCGGTACAGGAGTAGGACAGAAAGTAGTTAACGGGGTGGGGAACTGATCAAGCAATGGAGTTCAGACAGGGTTTGTCAATGGAGCTGGCTCTGGTGGAGGTAATGTGACCAGGAGGGTGCCTCAGGCCTCGGCCTTAGAGTCAGCTCTTTTCATTATGTTTATTAGTGACATTGCAGAAGGCCCTGAGGGGAAAATACGCCTACCGGCAGGTGATAAAAATTCTGTAACAGGTTAGGCATTCTGAGAGGAGTGGGACAAATGATACAGGACTTGAAAAAACTGGAAGAATGGTCAAGGCCCAAAAGAGTGTAAAATCATGCATTTAGGGGTGCCCGCATACGTTAGCCTCCTATTGATTAGCAGGATAAGAACTGGCAATTGCCAAACTGGAAAGAGAGACCAAAGAGTAATCATTACGTATGACCTGAAGGCTGCAGTCAGGAAAAGCTAAAACTAATCGGAGAAAGTTCTTTTTCACTCAACGCCAGAGGATGTGGTTAGTGCAGTTAGTATAGCTGTGTTTAAAAAAGGATTGGATAAGTTCTTGGAGGAGAAGTCCATTACCTGCTATTAATTAAGCTGACTTAGATAATAACCACCGCTATTACTAGCAACGGTAACATGGAATAGACTTAGTTTTTGGGTACTTGCCAAGTTCTTATGGCCTGGATTGGCCACTGTTGGAAACAGGATGCTGGGCTTGATGGACCCTTGGTCTGACCCAGTATGCCATGTTCTTATGTTCTTATGCTTGGGTGTGCAAGAGAGGAATCAGCAGCAGGAAGGAGGAGGTAATATTGCCCTGCTATAGGCCTTTAGTGAGACCAACCCCAGGTACTGTGCCCGGTTCAGGATGCCATACCTTTGAAAGATTACTGGGGCCTGTATATTAAGCATTTTTCCCATAGATATTCAAAGGGTCTTGTCCAGATACCTTTTGAGTTAGCTGGATAAATCCAAAACTTTGACTATCTGGTCCCAATTTTATCTGTGTAAAGTCATTAACTAGATAAAATTTATCCAGATAAAGAGGTGGTGTTCTAGGGCAATATTCAGTTACTCATAGGCCAATACAGTAAAGTCCGCGTTTGCCCGCACTCCCGGCACGCGCACCGGCCACTCGCCGGTGCGCACGATTCAGTATTTAAATTAGGCCCAGCGGTAAAAACGGGCAAAAGGAGGCGCTAGGGACACTAGCGCGTCCCTAGCACCTCCTTTTTGACAGGAGCGGCGGCTGTCAGCGGGTTTGACAGCCGACGCTCAATTTTGCCGGCGTCGGTTCTCGAGCCCGCTGACAGCCATGGGCTCGGAAACCGGACGCCGGCAAAATTGAGCGTCCGGTTTTCGACCCAACAGCCGCGGGCTGAATTCAAATTTTTTATTTATTTATTTTTTTACTTTTTGAAACTTTCGGGACCTCCGACTTAATATCACCATGATATTAAGTCGGAGGGTGCACAGAAAAGCAGTTTTTACTGCTTTTCTGTGCACTTTCCCGGTGCCCAAATAAATTAGCACCTACCTTTGGGTAGGCGCTAATTTCTTAAACTAAAATGTGCGGCTTGGCTGCACATTTTACTTAGTGAATCGCGCGGGCATAGCTAATAGGGCCATCAACATGCATTTGCATGTTGAGGGCGCTATTAGGTTCCGTGGATTGGACGCACGTTTTCCGCCCCTTACTGAACAAGGGATAAGGGAAAACGCGCGTCCAGTGGCGGGTTAACAGTGCGCTCCATCGGAGCGCACTGTACTGTATCGGCCTGTCAATAAGTTATTCGGCCAAGCCTGGACATGCCTCAGAGAAGGGTTAAAGTTAATTAGCCTCGTGGGGAGGAGGGTGCGGTTGTGGAGGGGCTCTGTAGGCACATATATTTTGTAAAAGTGTGGGATGGGTGTTGGGCACTGGGCAGCTCTCAGGGGATGAGGAGATTAAGCGCAATGCTCAACATAGCTTTCCAACATTTAGTGGGTTTGGGGCGGTGGAGGATCTGACCTGCAGGCTCGAAAACCTTTTTTTTTTTTTAATTTCTTTTTTCAGCACTTAATGACTATATCATTTCAGTATAACCAGCTAAGGTAAAGTTATCTGAGAACATGTATCTGGATAGCTTTAAATCTAACCATCCAGGAAACATTACCTGGAGGATTTTACCTGGACATTTATCCCACTGCATAGACCTGATAGCTTATCTGGCTAAACTTAGCTGGATAAGTTATCTGTTCTCTGCTTTTCTGAATACTGGCCTCAACAAATGAACACCTCTTTAGGACATGAGGCTCATTGAAAAGATGAAGGCAGTTCAAAAAAGGGCTGCCAAAATGGTAAAGAGCCTGCAACACAACCCCTACATGGAGAAGCTTGGGGAACTCAAAATGAACTCAGTGGAAAAGAGACGGGACATGATACAAACATTCAAATGCTTAGCAGGCTTCAATAAAGTAAGTGGAATCTAAAACAGTTTAAATAAATAAAGTGTACAGGAAAGTGATATTGTCCATACAAAAGAAATTCAAGGAGAAAGAGTCAGAATATAAAGTTGGTGAGAGAAAGGATCAGAGGGAATACTTTTCTACTGAATGGGCAATAGATGTTTGGATCAGCCTACCAGAAGAGGCAGCAGTAACCAAAAGTGGGACAGAATTGAAGCACACCTGACATTTAAACAGATAACAGTGGTATGAACAGGGATGGGTAACAGTAGGTAAAAGAAAAGTGTGTGTGTTTTAGGGATGGGGGGTGCGTCCATGGTTAAGTACAGAAAACTATATACTCATCTACCCAAAAGAGAAGAGGGTGAAAAAGGGAAGATACCAACGCTAATTTGCACAGAGCTCTCTCTCTCTCTCTCTCTCCCCCGTGTCTGGGACCATTAACAATGGTCCCCCAGTGGTTGAATGCAGGAAATACAACAGGTTGGCACTTATCGCAGAATCTGAAAAGGGTATCGCAATTTGCGCTAACTTAGCTCTTCGCACAGGTAATTAGCGCAAATTGCGATAAATGCTATATTAGCATAAAACACGCCCCTTTTGCTATTGCATGCAGTACTTACCGCATTTTGATAAATCCAGGCCATAGTTCTCTACTTCAACAGCAGGGGGAATGATGAAAAGATGATTTATATTTGGACAACAACCAGCAAGAACTGAATTGCACAGGCTGGATAAACATGCGTGGGAGTAGCTTGCTATGACAGCGGTTACTACCCCTAACCAATTAGCTAGATACTTCACTTAGATGCAGCTCCAGCACTGCTAACTACATCAATGATGGGGGTGGAAGGGAAATAGATCAATGACGGGGGTGGAAGGGAAATAGAACAAAAAGTTACTTACAAGGGACAAGAGTAACAGATAAGTATAAAGAAAATAAGTGTGAAAGCTTGCTGGGCAGACTGGATGGACCGTCTGGTCTTCTTCTGCTGTCATTTCTATGTTTCTATATGAAATGGCAGAAATTAAATCTGACTTTTTTTTTTTTTTTTTTTACAGTTTTTGGGTGGGGGTTCTGATGGAGGGTATGTTGAACTGTTGTAGGGTCTGGGCGAAGGCCTAGGTACACTGGTACTTGGAAGTGTGTGCACAGAAGTATTTGCGCAAGTAAGTATTTTCATAAGCAATATATGCAAAGACATACAACATTTCATTAGCAGATATAAAAGCATGCACACATGCTTGATGATGTAGGAAAGAACTCCACCTATAAAACGCATGAATGTGTGCATACTTTACATCCTCGACATGAAACATCCACACAATACCCTCTTTCAGCGCACATCCTTTACAGCACAGCAGCAATACGACCCTCGGAAAATCTGCTTGGTCTGCACAAAGGCTACTTACATGCCTGAATGCTGATTTTAAGCAAACTCCCCTCTCCCCTCAGGTAAGTCTTTGAATATTCACCTCTGTGTTATTTGTTTATATAGATTTAGTTCATGCTTTCTCATTGGTAGCTCAAGGTGAGTTCTATTCAGATACAGCATGTATTTTTCTGTCCAAAGAAGGCTTACAATCTAGGCATGGGGGAAGTGACTTGCTCAAGGTCACAAGGAGCATTAGTAGAAGACCTGAGATTAAAACCCTGCTTCATAGGTTCTCAGCCTGCTGCTCTAACCACTAAGCTACTCCTCAAATCTATCTATCGCAAAAAGTTAGCATGTATTAACAGTGCTATTAACATGAGTAAACTAGCTGGTGTTAGTGCTAAAATAAAATCTATGCTAACTAGGTAATGAGATGTAAAAGTATGTAAAATAGCTCATCTCCTACTAGCACAGCGAAACAGACACTTTTTAGAATGCGCAAAATGTGACATAGATGCCTTATTGCAATAAATGTAATTATGAACCAGTAAGGTATAGTTAAGATTTTGCATTGCCATCTATGGTGATATGTGCCTCATTTGCATTTTATTCATAATGCCATTATCGTGCCTCTGAGCCCTGATTCCTCCCTTCCTCCCAGTATTAAGAAGAGGAGGCCTCTGAGTCTCAACCTCACCTCATTCCCCCCTGGTGGCAAAGTAGCATGAGGGGGTCAGCAGGCACCATTTTTTTAAATTACTAGCAGCAGGGCGGAAGGGAGCCCAGGCTCTTTCTGTCCCAATTTTCACCTGGCCATCATTAGACTGGGTAGGATGTTGGGAGGAACCTTCCAGAGGAAGGAAGGGGTCATGAAGTAGATGTCAAGTTTTGGAGCCCTCTCCATGTGTCTGGAGGGCTGTGGGGGGATGTTATGGCTTAGAGGCCCCTTCTTGGTGTTTGGTGGTTTGTGGAGGCAAAGCGGAGAGGAACTGAGCCTCAGAGGCTCCTTTCTTTGGTGTCAGGCGGGGGGGAGGAAGATGGGGCCGTAGAAACCCCTTACACGGGGCTGATTCTCTGTGCCAACCATCCCTTTCATTATGGGCTACTTTGCTTGGGGGAATTTTGGCTGGCAGTAGGGATGTGTATTCATTTTAAAATGAATGGTCATATGAACCAAACTGGGTATTTTTGTTTTGGTTTGTTTTACCCCAAAATAGATACACAATCCTCCCAAAAATCTCTAAAAGTTTTGGCTTAATAGTGTGCACTATTTTGCAAAATAAATGAAAATACCAAAAGCTCCTCATAATTGGAAAAAACAACAAATAAAATTGATCCTAAGATGAATAAAATGAGCCAAAACATAAAATATTTATCTTCACATGCCTTGCCAGTAGCTAGCATGCATGGCATAATTTCTTTTGTTATCTACACTGCTACTCTGGTCATGCAAATGTGGCAAAATATTACATGCAACCAGTAAAACCTCTCGCCTACCATGTGAAGTGGGGTTTTATCGTGCATGTTACATTTTTACCAACTCACACACTAATAATTCTTTATTGTCCTTAAGCTTATTATTTTATTTCTAGCACACTGCGGTTGGCTAAACCCATGTGCAAGAAATTAAAGTGAAGTCCTCAGCTGACACAGAGTAAATGGCAGAGCTAGGAGTGGAAGTCAATATAGTTGAAACTCTGCCATTTGTCTCTCTTTCGGTTTCCAATAAAAATAAACATGCCGCATCACCAAAAGCTGACATTTTTCTAGGCTTTTAAGATAAGATGAAGTACTCCAGTGAGAGCTATACTAGTGCATGAAGCCCTTCTCCGGAAATGTCAATACTCATCTAATGGCAATCACAGCGTGATCAACACCCTGGCAGTCGGTTTATGGGAACTTCACCTGCTCTTAAACTGTTTTTTTTTTTTTTTAATTTTTATGGTGGTTGGACCATCATGTCTCTGTTTGACTCAGGTAACTCTATGGTGATAAACAGAGGAAGAAGTAAGAAATCAACCACACAGGCATTTAGGAAGATTTTTTGAAATGCAGCAACTTCCTTGAGGCAGCCAGAGGAATGTGAGCTGGTACGCAGTCACTGAGAGAAATAAAAGACAGACTGTGCCTGACCTACTACCAATGGCTGGATTTTTCCCTTTCTTTCTATTGCATATCAACATAATAATGTCAAAGGAGGTACCTGATCATTTTTGCCATAATTATTTTTCCCTCAGCGTTTCTGTAATGGCATAATAGCCAACATTTTAGAACTTCATAGGTTGTCAGAAAAATGTAAACACAAATACTGGAAATAAAAAAAAAACGCATGAAGGCCAAAAAAAGCTATGCTGTTAAATTTAGGCTCCTATGTTAGCTGAACTTTGGAGCCTGCTATTCATTTTCCAAGACCAGGGAAGCCCAAACTTAATCCTCAAGGCCTGCAACCCAGTTGGGTTTTCAGAATTTCCATAATGAATATGCATGAGATCTATTTGCATGCCTCCATTGTATGCAACTAGATCTCATGCATCTGAAAACCCGACTGAGTTGTGGACCTCAGTGGCTGGAGCGCACTGTTAGCCTGCTATTGGACGCGTGTTTTCCCTTACCCCTTATTCAATAAGGGGAGGAAAACGCGCGTCCAACCCGCGGCACCTAATAGCACCCTCAACATGCAAATGCACGTTGAGGGCCCTATTAGGTATGCGCGTGGGATACAGAAAGCAAAATGTGCAGCCAAGCCGCACATTTTACTTTCAGAAATTAGCGCCCAGCGCTAATTTCTTCCAGCACCGGGAAAGTGCACAGAAAAGCAGTAAAAACTGCTTTTCTGTGCACCCTCTGACTTAATATCATGGCGATATTAAGTCGGAGGTCCCGAAGAGTAAAAAAATAAAATAAATTTTGAATTCGGCCCGCGGCTGTTGGGCCGAAAACCGGACGCTCAATTTTGCCGGCGTCCGGTTTCCAAGCCCGTAGCTGTCAGCGGGCTCGAGAACCGATGCCGGCAAAATTTAGCGTCGGCTGTCGGACGCAATAGTGTCCCTAGCGCCTCCTTTTCCCCGTTTCTACTGCGCCGCCTAATTTGCATAGTGAATCGCGCGCGCCGGGAGAGTGGACATTCATCCGCTGTCCTGCAGACTTTACTGTATCGGCCCGAAAGTTAATAATTTATTAAGCTGTGCTAATGCATTAACACATGGTAAACACATTCCTGGGAGCTCTCAGGATTTCACCCTGAGACTCAGGGAATCTGCATCAATTGCAGGATCTCAGAAATCTCAGGGCCTCTGTCTATGGCTCAGCCACTCCCCTTCCTCAGTAAACTCTCAGAGAACGGGAGAAGTGGGGTGAGCCTGGAGGAGACACTACAAGCAGCATGGGGGAGAAACTGGAAAGGGGCTGCAGCACACACAAAACTCAGTCTGCAGCTGTGATTCCAGGACGTGGGAATCAATTGGCTAAGGGCAGAGTGAAAATGCATAAGACATGGAGCTGTGACTTATAGTGGGTGAGAGCAAAAAGCATGCTGGGGTTAGGGAGAGATGAAGGGGAAGAATGCTGGGTCATCTCGGGAGGGGGACAGGTGATGGGTGGGAGAAAAAGAAAGTGTGGATTAGTTGGGTGTGGAAGGTGGGGGGGCGCTGGAAGACAGAAAGCTGATACATACTATTCCATTCCTTCCCCCTCCACCCCCTCAGGGTGACCGCAACGCAAAAGTTCTCAGGTATGGCAAACAGCATTTACTGCACATTAAACAAAAATGGTATTGCAGAAGTAGGGCACTGAGGAGGTAGATTTCAAAGCAGTTAATTGCGTAAATGTAACATACTATCGTAGCAATCTTCAAAAGCCCATTTATGTGCTTAAAGTGCACTTACACGTGTAAAACCTGTTGACAGTTCAGTGGCGTGCACTGTAGCAATTTTCAAAAGCCCACTTATATGGGTAAAGTACATTTACACATGTGAAACCAAGTTGCAAGCATGTAAATCCTTTTGAAAATTACCCCATGGATTTATAATTTCTGCGCATTATTCCCAGGCTCATAAACCGGCTGCAAACTGCAGCTATGGTAATGAGCTGCATTGCATGCAAATACATGTAAAGTGTCTCATTACTATGCTAATTGAATAAAGTAACATTATTCAAGGAAAGTTAACAATACCTCAGGAGGTGTAGTTAGCGTTTCCCTGGGAGCATCAGAATGCTAACATGCATTACGATGCTCCCAAGCTTGGAATTTAAAGGGGATGCATGGCCTCAGAAAATCATCCCAATTGGAATATTTATTTATTTAGCATGTTTATATACCGAACATAAGAGCATAAGAACTTGCCATGCTGGGTCAGACCAAGGGTCCATCAAGCCCAGCATCCTGTTTCCAACAGTGACCAATCCAGGTCATAAGAACCTGGCAAGTACCCAAAAAAGAGTGAGTGGATATGTATGGGGTTACAGATTCATTGAGGTAGGTAGGTTCCAGGCCTTTGAGAATTTTGTAGGCAAGGGTTAGGAGTTTGAACCTGTGCAGTATCCAGTTTAGGGCTTTTAAAATAAGTGTTATGTGATCAATTTGTTTGTATTCATTGTCAGGCAGGCAGGCTGGGGCATTTTGTATGAGTTGTAGGTGGCGGTCAAGAATTTTAGTGATTCCAGCATAGAGTGAGTTGCAGTGGCCTAGGCAGGAGGTTACAGTGGCTCATGCAGCAGTTACAAAGGCAGTGTCATCCAGGAGGGGGCAGAGATGGTGGAGCTGTCAGAGGTAGACATGGTTTTCACTTCATGTCGGTATTCCAAAAATCCCAGGGGCTCTAGTGAAAACCCTATCCCGACCCCCCCTCCTGCACCTTGAACCATTAAAACAATTATAAATGAATAAGAAACCAGCTTAGGGCTCAGCCCCCAGGTAAGAAGCTCGGCCTCCTTGGCAAAAACTGCCCTTGCATCCTCCTGGACCCCATCAAAGCTTCCTTGAAATCCTGGTGGTTTGGTGGGGGCAGAAGCAACTCTTAAACATACTTGCTCCGCCAGCATCATTTTTCCGAGGGGCAAAGGAGCACCTGAGGTAAGCCAGTGCCATTTTGAAAAATGGAGCTGTGGGATAGGAGAAAGTGGGGGGATCACTCCTTTAGGCCACTAGGATTTTCAAGTAAGGTTTAGCTAATCTGGGGGAAGGTGGGAATTATTTGTCAAACGCCAGGGCTTTTTAACTGGAGGTGGGGGCTCATAAGGAGGCTTCTTACTGATTTTTTTTTTTTTTTTTAAACAGGTTGAAGTGTGGAAGGGTTGTTGGGAGAGGGGTCCTACTAAACCCCCAGGGATACCTGAAACACTCTGGGAGAGTTTTTCTGGGGCCTTGCAGTCAGGATGTTGCCATGGTCAGGAATGCGTGAATTTCCTGCCCCTCACAACGCGCAGAAAACTAGCGCAGGATTCACTGAACTGCCATACTCAGTACCGCAGTTCAGTAAATCCCAGGGCAGTTCCCCCCCCCGATACAAACACTGAATTTTAGTAAACAGGCCGCACATTTAGGTACCTGCACCTTTTGAAAATTGTTCTCAGTGAATGAAATACTAGATTAAAAGCTATCTGCCTGGCTACACTTTTATCAGGGCAGGTAACTGAAACAAATGGTTTAGCATTTAATTGAACTTAAGTATCTTTCTAAATTCTATTGATTGGTAAAGCATTAGCAAAAGAAGCCTTTCCTCACATTTATTTGGAGACCATTCCAGGCCTAAATCTAGACATCCCCCACTCCCACCCCCATCTCTGCTGCCGGCTATTACATTATATTCTTGTAGCTGTTTTACATTTTACTTACTGAATCAATCACAGATACTGGAGCCCAATTAATGACAATATAATTTCAGGGCAATATAAAAAATGGCATTTAAAATGTTGTCTTGTATTCAGTACCTGAAATGGTTTGTACTTTATAATCCTGGTGCGAAATAAAATACCGGGGGCAAACTATAGCCAGTAAACGTGGACTACAACTGTAATTCGCCTTGAGGCCGGCTTTGGGAATAGGCGGCATATTAAATGTTCATACGTACATAAACAAATAAATAAATAAATGTGCTTATCCTTATGAATCTGCATATCAAAATATGCAAAGTGCTTCTTTGGGATTCTCAGAATCAGAAATACAGCCTTTTACCAATATACAGCAGGGGAAGTAAGATACAAATAGACTTAGACAGTAACTTTGATACCGGCGGGCGGGTGCACATGTACGCATGTATGCCGGCTCGCACCAAAGGATGCAGCCATTTTATAACGTGACCGCGAGCATGTGCACATGGTATAAAATAGGCTGAAAGCGTGTACATGGACGCACAATTTTATATGGATGTGCAAATGCCGCTTCTGTCATGTAAATGGGGGGATTTTATAAGGGACGTGCACTGATGCCATTACTAGTTTTCCCAGTTCGTTCCCAGTTCACCCAGTTAAGGGATAGGACCCCCAGCCCCCTTTAGATTATTAGCCTCCCTTTCCCCCTGTTAGCTCCACCCCTTAAAACCCTGCTGACTAGCCTAGGGTTTTTTTTGTTGTTTTTGTTTTATTACTTACACGCCACCCGTAGCAGTAGTAAAGTTATAGTTCAGGAGACTCTGGCGCGCGCTTCTGCGTGTAAACACTTTCGAGCACATTGCATATTAAAGTCCCAAAACACCCATGCCCCGCCCTTGCCCCACCCAGACCACGCCCTGCTCCTTTTTTGGGCTCTCTCACCTGTGCATGTACCAGGAGATACGCACGTACACGGGCGGCTTTTAATATCCACTTGGCGAGCGCCGGCCGGACAGACTCGTGTATCTCCCAGTTTTGGTGAGCGCCGGCTTTTGAAATCCACCTATTAGAGGGTATCACATAAGAACATAAGAAATTCCAGGCTGGGTCAGACCAAGGTCCATCAGGCCCTGCATCTGATCTCCGACAGAGGCCAGTCACAAGTACCCGATAGATCCCACAAAGTAGATCTATTGCTCGTTACTTCCAGGGATAGCAATGGCTTTCTCGAGTCTACTGGGCTAATAAATGCTTTACATATTTTCTTCCAGGAAATTATCCAAACTTCTTTTAAATCCTACTACACTAGTCGCCTTGACTACATACTCCAGAACTTGATTGTGTGTTGAGTGAAAAAGTACTTCCTCCAATTTGTTTTAAATTGGTTGGCTGTTAGTTTCATGGAGGGTTTCCTAGTTTTAGTATTATTTAAAAAGGTACATAACTGTCTTTTGTTTACTTGTTCCATCCCACTCTTGAATTTATCGTCTTCTGTCATGAGGCTTCCCGTGTCCTTTACAGGCTGAAGAGCCCTAACCTGTGTAGGGGAGCCATTCCATCCCCGTTATTGTTTTTGTTTCCCTCCTCTACACACCTTTTCTTGTTCTGCTATGTCTTTCTAAAAATGGGCCAACTAGAACTGCATACAGTGCTCAACGTGTGGTCATACCATGGATCAGTTTAGAGGCAATACATTTTCTTTTTTATTCTCCATTCCTTTTCAGAGCATTCCTAACATCCTATTTGCTTTTTTTTTTTTTTTCCGCTGCCACACACTGACTATTTAATGCAGCAAGAAATCGTGCAATAGTTGCCTGGTGATTTTATCTGCTACAATATCTGGAATTCCATGTCTTCCAAATAGTTGTCATAATATAGTGATAGGCCTGAGGCAGGCATTAAAGTTAAGCAAAGTCAAGTATAGTCTATATATTTATAATCCATTTGCATTAGTCTGTGTAGATGCTGCGTAACACTGCATGTGGCCATGGAATTGGGAGAGAAGAGAGGCAGAGCAAGAAATCAAAGCTGGTGAAGAAGAGGACATCTGTACATGTCAGCAATGTTGGACTTTCATTGCAAGGACAGCAGCCAAGATGACAGGACAGTAGAAGCACAAGTAGATGGCAAGGCAATGAAGGAGAGGTACCCCAATGAAGGCAGCAGGCAAGAGGCAGGATAGGAACTTTGTACACTGCACTACCACCACCACCAGTTTCACAAAGAGTTGCACACTAAGAAGGATGTCCCAGCTGTAGTCAAAAGCACACCCAGCATTTGAGTCCATCAGCCATACCTCTGCCTGCTTGTCATTCTGTTGAACCTCAAATAGCATGGTAAAACCGTGCATAATCTTTTATACCTTTCATACTGACCAATCAGAGTACATTCAAAGTGTAATTCTTAGATAAGTGCAGTGCATTTCATTTGAGAATGTATTAGACCAATCAGCTAATGGGTCTGGGGTGTTGGCTGGCTGCATTCCAGCACGTAGGCAGAGTCCTTTGCATTCTGTATCTAACACTGGTATACAGGAATACAGCACTAAGAGGTGTCAGAAAGACAGTGCATACCTACAAACCAGTCTTGCTAATTTGTCCGAACAGTATACTGTACCCGTTCTCTCATAGCTGCCATTGTTGTTTCTGTGAACTCTGCAGGCCTCGTTTCTTTTACACACAGATTTTTCATCCAGGGCTCCCCAAGCAGGGTTGCATCAGTTTGGTACATTCACTTCCCAGGCAAGGTTGTATCACTCTGCACTCCAGTTCCCTTTCACTAAGATGAGCAAGACAGGACCATCTACCTCAGCCTACTGGAGATCTCTTGAGTACAGGCTCATCTGTGCCTTTGGGTTGTCCTGTAATCACCAGTTGTGGACTGGCACGTGTATTATCAGTAGAGGAGGGTGACAGAGAGGGGAAGATTAATCTCATTAACAAAAGAGAGTGTTTGGGTGGAACTAGCAAAAAGTGGATAAGGCCATGGGACCAGATGAGATGCATCCCAGGATACTAAGGAAGTTCAGAGAAGCGCTGGTGGGTCTGCTGAAGGACCTGTTCAATAGGTCCTTGGAGACGGGAGTGGTGCCACAATATTGGAGAAGGGCAATTGTGGTCCCACTTCACAAACGTCGTAGCAGGGAAGAGGCTGGTAACTACAGGCCAGTTAGTCTTCCCTCAGTGGTGACAAACTTAATGGAGGCTCAGCTAAAGGAAAGGATAGTGATCTATCTACAATCCAATGGGTTGCAGGATCTGAGGCAACATGGTTTCATTAAAGGAAGTTCCTGTCAAATTAATCTGATTGATTTTTTTGATTGGATGACTAGAGAAATAGAGTACTCACTGTGATTTACTTGGATCCTAGCAGCGCTTTTGATGTGCGTGGATTGGGAAAGAGATCTCAGTGTGATCGTGTCCAATGATCTGAAGGTATCAAAACAATGTGACAAGGTGGTGGCTAAGGCCAGAGAGATGCTGGGCTGCATAGAGAGAGGCATCACTGGCAGGAAAAAGGAGATATTAATGCCCCTATACAGGTCTTTGGTGAGGTCTCACCTGGAGTACCGTTTTCAGTTCCTGGAAACTGTATCTCAGAAAGGGTAAGGACAGGATGGAAGCAGGCTAGAGAAAGGCAATCAAAATGGAGGGAGTCTGCACTCAAAGACTTAGGAGAGAAGACTGGAGGACCTAAATATGTACAGCCTGGAGGAGAGGAGAGACAGGCAAGATATGATACAGACTTTCAAATACCTGAAAGGAATTAATGATACACAAAATCAAACCTTTTCTGAGGGAAAGGAAACTGTAAAACTAGGGATCATGCTATAAAACTCCAAGAGGTAGATTTTAAAAACATTGCTTGTGCAAAAACAGCCACATACACATGTATGTGGACTGTGCACAAGCAATATGAATAACTTTGCTGTGAGAGAGAGAGAACATAAAAACATTCCATACTGGATCAGACCAAGGGTCCATCAAACCCAGCATCCTATCTCCAACAGTGGCCAATCCAGGCCATAAGAACCTGGCAAGTACCCAAAAACTAAGTCTATTCCATGCTACTGTTGCTAGTAAAAGCAGTGGCTATTTTCTAAGTCAACTTAATTAATAGGAGGAATCCTGCCTCCTCACCTTTAATTAATAGGAGGAATCCTGCCTCCTCACCTTTCGAAGGAAACTTAAGACGTGGCTTTTCCTCCAAGCCTTCCCCTAACTCAATATAATCCGTCAGACTCAGATCAAGGAACCGAATGTTTACTAATTTCACAACCTATCTTATATGATTTATATTTAGTTATTCCTATCTCTCTTATTCCTAGCTACTATAGCTACCAAGTTTAATCCCTCTGTATTTTGTAACTTTGCTATTTTTCAGCCTTCTTGTTTTTGGTTACTTTCGTTTATCCCTTGTTCCATGTAAACCGGCCTGATATGAATCCCATTCATGAAGTCCAGTATAGAAATATTTTAAAATAAATAAATAAATAGCAGGTAATGGACTTCTCCTCCAAGAGCTTATCCAAACCTTTTTTAAACCCAGCTACACTAACTGCACTAACCACATCCTCTGGCAACAAATTCCGGAGTTTAATTGTACGTTGAGTGAAAAAGAACTTTTTCTGATTAGTTTTAAATGTGCTACATGCTAACTTCATGGAGTGCCTCCTAGTCCTTCTATTATCCGAAAGAGTAAATAACCGATTCACTTATACCTGTTCTAGACCTCTCATGATTTTAAACACCTCTATCATATCCCCCCTCAGCTGTCTCTTCTCCAAGATGAACAGCCCTAACCTCTTCAGCCTTTCCTCATAGGGGAGTTGTTCCAGCTCCTTTATCATTTTGGTTGCCCTTCTCTGTACCTTTTCCATCACAACCATATCTTTTTGGAGATGTGGCGACCAGAACTGTACACAGTATTCAAGGTGCGGTCTCACCATGGAGTGATACAGAGGCATTATGACTCTGTATAGAGTCAGTCTGACACTCTTTACATACATACCACTGTAGAGGGGCACTTTGAATCGGGGTAGATTTTCGGGAGGCAGGTTGGGGTTAGAGTGGGTGGGTATTCATTGTAAAATTGACATGACTAAAGAATTTTAATCCTTATAAGCAATGAAAAGGCATTGATTTGTACAATGCAGCTAGCAGAGACTGCAGTATACAAATTTACTCCTCTTGTTAGACTTTTTATTGCAGCTTACAAGCCGATACAGTAAAGTTCGCGGGAGAGCGGGCGTGTGCACATGTGCACAGGCCAGTGCATGTGCACGTGATTCAGTAAACTAAAATATTTAAATTAGGGCCTGCGGTAAAAAGAGGCGAAAGGGACACTAGCGCGTCCCTAGCGCTAGTGTCCCTTTCGCCTAGTGTCAAACCCGCTGACAGCAGTGGCTGTCAGCGGGTTTGACAGCTGATGCTCAATTTTGCCAGCGTCTGTTCTCGAGCCCGCTGACAGCCACCAGTTCGGAAACCTGACGCCAGCAAAATTGAGGGTCCGGTTTTCAACCCGCGGGCCCATTTAAAATGTATTTTTTTTTTTTAACTTTTGGGACCTCCGACTTAATATCGCCATGATATTAAGTCGGAGGGTGCACAGAAAAGCCGTTTTTACTGCTTTTCTGTGCATTTTCCCGGTGCCAGCAGAAATTAGCGCCTACCTTTGGGTAGGCGCTAATTTCTGAAAGTAAAATGTGCGGCTTGGATGCACATTTTACTTACTGTATCGCGCGGGAATGACTAATAGGGCCATCAACATGCATTTGCATGTTGCGGGCACTATTAGTCTCGGGGGAGGAGGGGGGTTTGGATGCGCGTTTTCGACTCGCAATTGCCCCTTACTGAATAAGGGGTAAAGCTAGCGCGTCCAAAACTGTATCAGCCTGTATCGGCCTGTTAGTAAATAGATCTCTAACTTGTTTCTTTGTAAATGTATTAGGCATTTATCTGATCCATTTGCATGTCTGTATTGATTTTTGACAGCTAACTACCATGAAAACCTTTGATGATTTAGACCAAGTTGTGCCAGATTGCCTGTATCTTGCAATAGGAAAGATTACTAATTCAGAGGCCATTGTCATAAGGTGCACTCAGCAGAGCTCACAGTGTTACCTGCTGTCGTAAGCACATATTTTGTGTGCAAATGTTACTCCTGATGCAGCAAGGAGTTTTACGCATAAAACAAGTGCATTCTGTTTAGTGCCCTCACATGGAAATTCCATGCTGATGAAGGCATTAACTATTACCTCCCAGAAGAGAGCGGTGTGCTGACTTACCTAAGGTTTTCTTAACCCTGGAAGTTTTACTCCTGGTCAGAAGTGAAGTCAGGATACCAGTGCTAGGATCAGTTTTTGGGCAGAAGCAGAAGTTTCAGTGCCAGGACCTGAAATCGGGATTTATGTGCACAAAACATGCTTTGCACACACAAAACATGTTTTCTCCACATAAATATGATTTATGTGCACAAAAAAATGTTTTCTGCGCCAAAAGCATTTTTTGTTTGCATAAATAATATTTTATGCACATAAACAAGCACAAATCATTTTCTTTTGTGCATAAAATCTTATGCACCCAAAACATGATTTCTATGTGCAAAAATCATATCTGAGGGACTCCCAGACCCCCACTCCACTGAGTTAAAATGTGCGATCTGCCTGTGTGGAACGCACATTTTAACTTGGGTTTGTGCTGTTTTCAAGTGAGTGCACTTTTTAAATTCCTGATGCATTAGGATACAACTAGCTTACTCCACTGGGAGTTAAAAAAAAATTATAGCCTATGCATTAAGAAACTGTGTGCTGAATTTCAGTGCATAATTTTAACACATACCTTATTACATCGGGATTTTTGTCCACAAACTATGCAAAAAGGAGATTTGCATACAAAAAATGTGTGCACAACAACTCATATTTTATGTGCAGTAAAAGTGTTTTACAATATGTGCCTAAATTATGTTTTCTGTGCATAAAACATTATTTATGCACATTAATCATGTTTTGCTGTGCATTAAGCCTTCCTTTGTGTATATTTTCTGGTTTGTGTGCATTTTTTTAAACTCCCAGTGCATTAGCATACCATTAGCTTATTGCTTTGGGAGTTGAAAAAAAATTTAACTTGTGCATTAGGAAACTGTGTGCTGAATTTCAGCGCACTGTTATAACGCTCAGCTTTTTATATCAGCCTCATAGACAGAAGGTGGATAATTACTGATTTTATTTTTTTACATAATTATTTTATTAAGATAAATGGAACAATAATACAATACCAACCAGTATCACAATAACAAGCTAGCATAGAAATACCAAATAATATATGCCATCTTTTAATGCCCCCACTACAGAAACAGTAAAGTGCACAAATGTAGTTATGTAACCCAATCAATTCCCAATTATCAAATCATCAATCCTTTATACAGTAGAAGAGGTACACTGTCTCTTGTCAGACAAGCTTCGCAAGTATGAGTCTTCGATTCGCACCAAGGTCAGGAACAGTCCCCAAATTTTCTGAAAAGTCTTAACATAAAGACTAGTTTTCACTGGGATAGATTTAGCTTCAAAACATAATAGATCTACCAGTTTTGTATGCCACATATTAACCATTTTAACAGAATACATTGTTTCCCGATCAAACAGCATTTGTAAAGGAAGGCCTGATTGTATTCACTAATAGAGAAGTATTGAATCCCAAAATACAAACCTCCCCCAAAAAAAGTATAATATGGTCCAACCACTCTGATAATTTTTCACTTATAGCATTCCAGAAATCAGCAATAAATGAATATTGCCATTGTCCATGTATCAGCGCAGCATCAGATATTACTAATTTTAAACAATCCCCATGGTTCGCAATACCCATTTTATATGCCTGGGAAGGGGAGATAGTGTTTTTATGTAATATTCGTAACTGTAATTCTCTCATGGTATCTGAACTGATATTTTTATGTATTTTTTTCAATATGGGTGTAGATATCATCTTCTCAAACTGCAATCTGAAACCAATGCTCCATTTTGCGACAAGTGAAGACTGAATAGAGAACAAAAATCTATACAGTATAGATAGGGAGTATTTCCCCTGTACTGAAAAGCTCCTGAAGTATATTGGTAAGAGCTCAGATCAAAGAGTTTCTTCACAGAATTATGAATCTGTAAATGTAGTAAATAGTCTGTTTGTTAAAAATGTAGATGTTCAATACAATAGTGAAACGAATGTACCTTTTTATTGTGTAAATCAATAAAGCATTGTGCTTCATCCTTGTGTTCTCTCTCCAATGCTTTATATTTACTACACAAATTTCCAGAAGGGAATCTAATATTCCCTTGTAATGGTAAATAATATTAGCAGATCTTGGAGAAGGAGGCATTTGCCCTTCATGAACCATATCCTCAAATAAAGCTTTTAAACTTGGGATCAAGTTGTTGTATGACCCTTTAACAATCTGGCCTGTCAAACCATCCGGTCCAGTTGATTTAAGCAAGAATAAATGCCGAGTCTTCTCCGTTGCAGGCCCTTTACTATGGAACTCCCTTCCTGACCACCTCAGATCACTATCTACTTCTAAAGAGTTTAAGCAACAGTTAAAAACGTACTTATTACACTTGTATATAAATAATTCTTTTTCCTCACCTTTCTTTCCTCATAGATTTACTCTAACTCATTTTCAATATGTATGATTTTAATTGTTTTTATCTTTACTTGTTTTATTATGTACATTTTAATATACTATGTATGTTTTTTTGTAAACCACTTAGGTCTACCCAAATTGAATAAGCAGCATATAAAAAGTTTTAAATAAATAAATACATATACAAATAAATAAATAATATGGCCTGTTTTATTTCTTCCTTATGAATAGGTTCATTTAGCTAATTGAATAGGTGTTAAGCATGGCGGTAGAATATCTCTCTAAAATGCCTCCTATGCTTGCTCATTATTCTGATCCGCAGAATATAAAAACTGTTAGTTTTTAAATACATTACAAATAGTTGAGGAAGAAGTACATAAAGTACCCTGTCCATCAGTAATCACAGTAATGAAAGAAGCTGCAGATCTTTGTTTCATTACAGTCACTAATATTTCCCCCACTTTATTACCATAAAAGAAAAATGTATGTTTCAGTGATGATCGGGAATAATTAGCATGTTGATGTAATTTATCATTAAGTAATTGTTGGATAGTCCAGAATTGTTCTCTTTCATTGGCATCCAATATCTGTATGAGTGATCTTTGCATCACTCGGATCATCTCTGTAAATTTAAAAATATCCCTGTCTAATTTCTTATTTTTGCCAATAACATAGCTAATAATGTCCCCTCATAATACCATTTGGCCATTTCCCAGAATAAAATGGGAGAATCAGCATATATAGCATTACATGATCAATTCCACTCAAGTAAGAGACCTTGGGGTTACCTTATGCAATAGGCTGAACCTCAAAGAATTTGTCAAGAACACAACGAAAGAATGCTATTACAAACTACACATTCTGAAAAAGTTGAAACCTCTCCTACATTTTCAGGACTTTAGAACAGTCCTCCAAACAATTCTATTTTCAAAAATCGATTACTGCAACTCTCTGCATATAGGCCTTCCAGCCATCACCACCAAACCTCTACAAATGTTGCAGAACTCCGCTGCCAGGATTCTTACTAACACCAGCAGAGGTGAACACATAACACCCATACTAAAAAACTTACACTGGCTCCCTATCAGATCCAGAATCATTTTCAAAGTGCTAACTATAACACACAAGACCATCCATTCCCAAACATCGCTTGATCTAAGCTGTCCACTTCGTCCACATGCATCATCAAGACCAATCAGAACCAGTTACTTAGGCACCTTACACGTACCTTCAGCCAAGTCCTCACTCAAGAAACGTGCATTCTCGACTGCCAGCCCCCTCCATTGGAATGCCCTCCCCACGGACATTCGTCTTGAAACCTGTACTCGAACATTCAAAAAGAAACTCAAAACCTGGCTCTTTACAAAAGCCTTCACTTAAAGTTTTCGCTCAGAGCCACGTCCCAGAACTAGACTCATTCACGCATTTCATAATCACGTTAACCAGATGTCTGATGCCGCAACTCTTAATTGTATTTCTTGGTCTCATATTCCCAATCGTTAAATTTACAGCATGCTACACCAATACCTTTTAAGTCAGATGTAACCTCAGCTTTGAAGTCTACAAACCTTGAAGATGTAACCGTTAGTTCTTGTAGATTTAAACATTATTCTGAAGATGTAAACTTAGATTTTGAAGACTGTAATCTGTAAGCATTTGTATTCATTGTAAGAATTCGTATTTATTATTTAGCTATTTACATTGATCTGTTACCACTTGGTCCTGTTCTCTCCTTTACCTCAAGTTCTAAGTTCCTACAAAGTTAGCCTTGTTATTTTATACCCACTTGTTTGATGTAATTTTCCAATATTGGTTCTGTGAAAACCGAAGTGGTATGTACTAGTACATGAACTCCGGTATATAAAAGCCTATAAATAAATAAATAAATGATTAAACTCCAGCCATTTAAGTTCAAGAAAGGAGCCTAAGTCTTTATTCTGAGACAACCATCACAGCATTCTCAAATTCAAATACGACAAAGAAAGGTATCTACCTTACAGTAACAGGGCAATGGACTGAAATAATTAAAGTCTCGTTGGTAGCAGATTGAAGGTTTGAAAATAGACCCTTAGATACCAATAAATAGTCTATTCTCAATTTAGTATTATGAGCTCTAGTTATGTGGGTAAAATCTAACTCCCCTAGGTGAAAGATTATTTATGTGTCCAAGAGCTATAAGTTGTCACAAAGAAAGGTATCCCTTTATTCGTCCCCAAAGGTTTTTATTGACTTTGAGACTGTCTATCCAAAGAGTTATCCACTATGCATGGAATTAAAATCTCCATCTATAACAATTGGCGCATCTCCCAATGAGGAAAAGATTGTTGTAAGTTTTGTAAAGAAAGAATGGTCATATCGGTTGGGTACATAAACAGATGCCAACACAATAATCCTACCAAATAAAGCCTATTTTATTACCACATACCTCCCTTCCAAATCTATTATCTTCTCTGAGCAAAAAAACCCCAAAACATTTCTATTCATTAAGATGGCTACCGAACTTTGCTTAGAAATGCCATAGGCTGAAAACACTTAAGAGACCTATTTCCTCATTAATTTAAGGTGTTCAGCACTTGTTATATTGGTTTCTTGGATAAAACCTAGTTGGTAATTTAATCTATTCAAGTGAGAAAGGACTGTCTTACGTTTCACTGGTGTTCTCATACCTGCCACATTCCAACTGATAAATTTAGTGATAAATTTAGTTACAGCCCGCGAGTATTAATTACTATACAAAGAAGCAAAATTTGAGCCTGGCAGTCAAATTGTTTATCTCTCCATATAAATGTGGAAACACAAGCAAGATTTAATTGTCCCTTGTGCACATCATAAACAGAGCAAAGTAATTACCACCCTTCCTTCTTTTCTCCTCCCCAACTCCCTCTCCTCCACCCTTCCGTTCACCTTGTCCCTAGTTAAACAAATGCAACGCCCTACACAGGGCCAGGATCAGTTCCACGTGTAAGGTGCCACCTTCCCTATTACAAAAAAAGGATGTCTGTGACTCACAACAGCTCGCATATCAAAAAAAATAAATAAATTCTAGTCCGGAGAAGTCAAAATTAAAATAAAGAACATTTAGGTCTCCATACTCAGTTTGATCATAGTCTCAAAGAGAGTCACAGTTATATTTCAAATAAGAGACCACACACTTGTAAAATCGCACTGCCATGAGTCGTCGTACTTCTTCCAAAAAATAGGAGAAGAAAAAAAAACAAACTATTGTAGAATCGCTAAAGTTCCCAGTGCTGCCAGAAGCACTTCAGTTCCAAATAATGTAATCTTACAGGAAATATTTCCCATCTGAACAACCAGTCACTTTTCCAGTGAGTTAAGCCATGGGAACGGTAAAAATAAAACCCTGAAGTGCAGGCACCCATGAACTTTAGGAATCAAATCCAACTTAAGCTGATGAACAAAACCATCGATTCTTCCACTGTGTTGCATTTTAACAAACAGGCACAACTGCAACATATCTTTTAAAATACTGGATTAGGTTTGCTCTCCAGCTATGTGTGTTACAAAACTCTTTACAGTGTTCGCACTCTGAAAATTGTGCCAGTCTATATTGTGCCATATTTGCAATCTATTTACAATACTGTAGTGAAAATGTTATATTTTTCTGCACAAGCACTGAACATAAGGGGGGGAATTATCTGCACTGAAGCATCACTCGGTTAGATACATCTTGAAAAATGAGGATCTTTTTTTTTCATACTGCAGATCCTTCTTTTTATAGTAATGAGCCCTTTATGTAAATAATGTAGCACTTTCACTATGACAATTCTACTCGCCATCTTAGGCCCAATGCGATGCACATGTTCAAAATCATTTTGCCACTCGGGTCCAAGAGGCCTAACTCAAGGAGAAACCATTCCTCTGTAAGGCGAGTAAATCTGCATCCAGCACAAACTCTTCTACATTTACAAACCCTAAGTTACTCTTGCAGGATCGATCTCCTAAGCTGTCAATCTTATCTTTTTTGGCCATGCTTTTCTCCAAGGCAGGTGCCACCTTTTCTGTCACAGCGTATCATCTTCCACCGCCAAAATTCGAGTCTCTGCGCCATCTTATTTCTTACACGAAATTTTTAACTTCAGCGATTTAGGATGAAATTTGATTGAGCTTGGCTTCTAACACATCGACCACTGACGCAGTGAGTTTAGCTACCAAGGCTGCATCTAGTTGGTTCATCGCACCATTTTCTTTAGTGTCAGCCATCTTACCTTCCACAGTCTTGCACTTTCCTTTGTCTTTTTTTCACCATCGATACTGACATTATTTCGCCATTTCTTTCAACAAATCTGTCCATATAGTGTCAGCAATTGGTTAAGAAATGAAATTTGGCCAACGGTACATCAATTAGAAGAAAAGTAAATAAGGGAAATGAGGAGAGTGACACCTGGAGCTCTGCAGCACAACCTACTGAGTATACCACATCACATGACCCTCTCACTGATTTTATTTTTTACATGTAACTAAGTGGGGTCCAGTTCCTTTGCACTGGGTAGGCATTAGCAAACGATGGGCCAGCTACAAACAGAAAGGCAGTCTATGGTATCATCCAGTGTTCACAAACACATATCAGTGAGTGTTTGGTGACGGTCAGGACACTGGCAGCTGAAAACTGAACAAACAGGAAGTATTATCTTAGCCATAGGTTCAGTCCAGCAGGTGGTAGCAGGATCAGGTCCGAGCCAAGGGCAATACCGGGTAGTCAGCTCCTGGAAGCAGGAGAAGCAGGTCTAGAAGGAAGAGCAACAGCTGAGGATCCAGACAGGCAGGAAGTCAGGAAAAGATGAGAATACAGGGAAGCTGGAAGTAAGCCAGGCAAAGTATGACAGGAACAAGATTCAGGAAATCCATTGCAGCAGCAGGGAGCCACAGCTGCAAAAGAGCTTTCATACTGTGCAAACAATCAGGGTCTGGCCCCTGCTGGTCAAATAGGCAGCTGGCCAGAGGCAGAACAAACAGAGAGGCTTTTGGAAGACTTCCCACCCATCTGAAGCTGTGGATCAGCAAACAGACTCTCCTCAGCAGAACTGAGGCTGCTGGATGGAGGCTGGCCAGGCCTGACAGGTAGGTTGTTCCTTTACTGAGATAACATATTTACCAGTACCTCTCCAAAGGAATTACCAATTGTTTAAATCTTAGATTGTAATTTTTTTGGGAGGACAGGTGGATGGAACTTTTTTTCTTGTAGCCTACACTAAAACAACTACTCAATCAGTGGTGGAATGTGCTACTCCCCTCCCTCCCCCCCCCCCCCCCAGTCCATCCCATTTCCAAATCTACCATCCTCCTCATCAATATATCCACACCATACTGTCTTATAAAAATATACTCTCAAAGCGATATAAAATCTGTCAAGGGAAAAATCCTCGGTCATCACAGCAAAATACATATAAAATCAAAAACATATAATCATATTAACAAATTACATATCTGAGTCTAGCAGATGCGGTAAATTCCTGGGCAGTAGCATTAGAGAAGGGATGTGCTGTCAGTACCACAAAAAAATGAAATAAAATAAAGTCCGTTCAGTAACCATAACGTGTGGGAAACATTGCTTTACTACCGGCTTTATAAAACATATCTTCCTCTCCCCCACAATAGACTTTCTAATTTTGTAAACCACTCTGAAGTCTTTCAGCTAAAAATACCTTCAGGTCAAAAGAATGACAGTCAACTGTGGCTGCCAGTTTCCAGGTCCAATTAAACACTACTTTCAAAATCTTGCAACTCACTCAGCAATTGTGATATACTCAGACTAAAGTATTACGTCTTGTAAAAGCCATTCAGAATTGACTTGCATTATTTTCCCTTGTTACCTAAAGGGCATTACTGCAACAATGATCAGAGGATTAAGCAGATCACAATGCATACTGCATGACCTTTCCCTTGCTCCAGTCTTTGTATCTAGTTTTGGTCACTAGCATGGCATTTGAATTTTAAGCCATAAAAGAATGAAATAAATACACAAGTATCTCAGATTAGGCAACTGGAATTATGATGCTATCTGTGTTATCCTCCAGTAGCTCTGCCACCTGTTCTGTAGTTGTTTCTTCTGCAGGACATTTTCATGTTTCACTTAAAATATTTATTGAGTTGCATGCCTCAGCATGAACATTTATTTATTTATTTATTTATTTATTTAGTGTTTTTTATATACCGATTACCGTTTGCACATCGTATCGGTTTACAAGGAACATAGTGGTTATATAGTATAGGTTTACAAAGAACATTGTGATTAAAGGAATAGCGTAGTTAATAAGATTAAACCATTTACATAGAACAAATTGGTAGAGTGCATAATAACTGGAACAAATTAAAGTCCGAGAGTGCATTTCTCTTCTTTGTATCTATGTTAAACAAAATCTTTGTTTTTTAAATGTATTATCTTTACAAAATAGACTTTGCTAGTTCTTGAGTAAGCAGCAGCAGTGAACTTCAACAAGGCTGCATGTGGAAAAGAAATCAAATGAGTGCTCATCCAGGTAAGGTTTCTATATCTACCTAATCCCTGAACTTCAAGAATGACCAAACATCTGGAGATATCCAGCCCAGGGCATTTTTTCTGGTGCCACAGATAAAGATATTCAGGTCAGAGAGGGGATATTCAGCTGTGAAGCATGAAGATTTACACACCTCCAAATTTTGCAGAATGAAGACCAATGCTATTGAGTAGACTTTCTAAGGTAGAGACTAAGATTAACATAACACAAAAAATGTATTTAGCTCATATATTTTACCTGAAAGGTATGAAATATGGGCAGTGAATAACCCAGGAAGAGAATACAAATGACAAAGTAACTAAAAATAGACACCAGTAAAATGCTTCCCCTTAAGAGATTTACCAGTTATTTTACTCAGATCCTGCCAGGAGTTAAGATTTACAAAGCATAAAGTTCAAATACATCATCTCCTTCCTATTTCTTCAACCAAGGAAGTGTATTAAATGTCCTGCCATACTATAACGACCCTGTAATAAGCTAGTAGCAAGCTAAAATGAATTTTGCTTTGTGAAATCACACCAATCTCAAACACACAGGAGGCAGTGGTGCTTCTGGGGGGTTGGGCTTGCACCCAAATGATCAATGCATCAAAAACGTGTCATGGTAAAAGCTAGCAGTAACAACTAGGTGTCAAAAACAAATATTTGCCTCAGTTCACTTGCAGGAGCTTAAATTTAAAAATGCACCAGTTCTGTATCTTAAAACACTGTTCCTTTCTCTCTGTCTTCAGGCCCAACTCAATCAATAGGACTCTGGCATGAAGATATGTGATGTTTCTTATCGGACATTAACTACTTTGCTCGATAAAGGCAGTACTTTCTTCAAGGCGGCATTCGGCTGCCACAGTTACATGCAAACAAAAGCCAGTCACTTAAAATAAGTTAACCAATTTCAAACTTTACTACATATAAATAAAATATGGGTAGGGACATGTTCTGAGTACAGCATGAAAAGTTATTTCAGCAATTCTTTTGTCGCAGAGGATGAATTTTCACCTCCAGGAGTTCTGTGCACGCAAAGGACAACTATACAGAAGACTTTCATTAATTCTCTGTCTTCCCTTGATCTCAGCTTTATAATATACTGCCTGTCTTTCTTGCTATTCTTCTTGCTTCCATTTCTTACTGCTTCATTTCCACCATCCCTGATGTGGCTGTCGGTGCACAGTAAAACAATCTCATTATGAATAAGATCGGTTTAGAGATGGCTAAGATGCCACTGATTATGTATATGCAATGCTGAAATAGTTAAATGAATCTGTAAATCCCTTTACAGGAATGCAGTCAGCGATCAACAACTCCGGGAGGTGAAAGCTGACAGCCTCCAGTTACAAATACATTTACAAGCAGGCATTCACAAGACGTCTGATAGTATTGCAGATTTTAAAATACACATAGGGCCAGATTCCCAAAGGCACAAAGACAGTAACTTTGATATCGGCGTGCGAGCACATATGTAGGCGCGCATGCCATCTTATGCCAAAGGACGCAGCCATTTGATAACATACACATGTATATGCACGCATGATATAAAATAGGCTGCATGTGCATACATGTGTGCACTGTTTTATACGGATGTGCACATGTGCACGCAAATGCTACCTCTACCGCGAAAGTGAGGAGATTTTAGGAGACACACGCACTGAAGCAATTACCAGTTTCCCCAGTTTGCTCCCACTCACCCAGGTAAGGGATAGGACTTCCTAACCCCCATAATCAAATAGCTTCCCATTTACCCTGTTAGCACCGGCCCTTAAAACCCTGCTGACAAACCTTGAACTTTTTATTTTATTACTCACCCACCATCCACAGCAGTAGTCAGGTTATGCAGCAGGGGACCCCCAGCGCGCGCACATTCCCTATAAAAGTCCCGGAATGCCCAGGCCCCACCCCTTTTTTTGCAACTTCTTAAGAGTGCGCAAACCGGGAGAAATACGCATTCTCAGGCGGCTTTTAAAATCCAGGCGGCACCCGCTGGCCTGACTGTGTGCACAATATCTCCCGGTTTTCGCGCACGCCAGACTTTTAAAATTCACCCCAATTCACCCTTTAATACATCCAGGTCATAGCATTTGACACCTTTAACAATGGTCCTGCCTAGCCATCTCATCCCATGTGACACAGACTTCAACCCATGTCCCCTGAATTATAGTATATAGCACTGCTTCTAGATCTTAAAGCAGCAGTGCTACTGTATTTTGTTGAGTGATCACTTTTAACAAACATAGGGCCTCATTTTCCAAAGCTATCGCAGGCCTGCACTACTGATATCGGGGTGGAGTCGGCCCCAGAAGAGGAGGAGTCGGGGGCGTCACCGGGGCCGACTCAGCGAGGACGGCGCACAGAGCGGAAAGGTAAGGCCCTTTTCGCTCGCTATTTCGCGTCCAATAACTACACCTTCTATGGTGTAGTTATTGGGCACAATGCCGGCAGCGATCGCACCGCGGCGGTGCGATCGCTGCCGGCTAGCGCAGGACCGACCCCCCCGCCCCAGAGTAGCGCAATTTTCTAAAGTATCGCAGGCCTGCGATACTTTAGAAAATGAGGCCCATAATCAGGTACTACTTTTATTAAGTTTTATGCAATGCAAAATTCATGTTTTCGGTTTTTCTGTCTGTGACACTGATCTCAAAGGCAGGGAGTAGTGGCGGCAAGTGAATCAAGCAAGGCCATAAGTGGTGGGAGAAAGACTGCCTCAGTGCAAGCCCTGCCGGGCCACCAAAGACATAGTTTTGCTAGGGCAGCCCACCAGCATAAGGGAGGGAATTGGTGGGGCTTTCCAGGCTTCACCAGCCACATATGAGGAGCCACCACTGGCAGAAGAAGCAGGAATAACGGGGCTCCTCAGACCTTGCCAATTGAAGATGAGGAGGAGCCAGCGGCAAAAACACACCACTCTCATACCCAGGGGCAGCTTAAGGCAATCTGCTGCCTGAGGCGAGGAATGAGATGGTGCTCTCCCCCCAGCCCCCCCCAAATTACAGCACAGGTCAAATCATTGAGAGGGACAAGGGAGGGGGGGTCCCCTTGGAGTCTGGCCCTTTCAATGATATGAAATGCTACAGAAGGGGGAAAGCAGGGGTTAGAGTTCCCAGAGGACTGGCAGATGGTGATAATGGGGCAGATAAAAAAAAAAAAAGCTGAGCACCTACAATTTGGCCTCTAAATTTATTTACTATGGGGGTCATTTTCCAACGATATCACACCCGAAAAGGGACTTTTCGCGTGCGATATCTAAATCGGGGCGGAGTCAGGGCGGAGTCTGCACCGGAAGGGGAGGAGTCGGGGGCGGCCTCAGGGCGGACTCCGCAACAACTTCGCAACAACTTCGCTGACAGCAAAAAGGTAGGACACCTTATTGCTGCCAGCATCGCACCCAACAGCACCACCTTTCACGGTGGCGCTATTGGGTGCGAAAGCCGGCAGCCATCGCACCGTGGAGGTGCGATGGCTGCCGGCTTTCGCAGGCACGCTCCCCCCCCCCCCACTTCGCCTCCCCAGCCCCCGTTACCGCCACATTTTCTAAGTTCTGCAAACTTAGAAAATCCAGGCCTAAGTTAGTTATCTAATTTCAGCAAAATTTAGGTGCTTAAGTTTTCTGTTGAAAATTCATTCAAATTTAGGGTCCTAAAAGTTAGGCAACTAAATTTAGGCCTGCTATTTATTTTCCTAGATTTAGGTTCCTAAATTAGGTGGCTAGTTTTGAAAATCAGTGCTAAGCTCCTAACTTTGTTTCCCCGCCCTAACTCCGTCCCTATAACCACCCATTTTTTAGGATCCTAAATTTAAGAGCCTAATAAATCTAGGAGTTTAAATTTAGGCCCTCAGCCCTAGTAAATTTTCAAAAGGGTAAATTTAGGAGCCTATCTCTAAAAGTTAGGAGCCTAAGCACTTTAAAAATTGGCCCCAATATTTCTAGGAATCTGGCAAATTTGCCACATACTCCCAGGAACCCTATGGGCTACCTCCATTTCCCCCGCATTTTCCCCTGTGTGTGGCAGAGTCTCCAGATTGGTGCAAGAGTATTAGGTATCCTAGATGAACTTTACTGCCTTGTGACCCCCTTCCTCCCAGCCCTCACCATTCATAATTAAAAAGTTACGCGTTTATAACAGATTTTACATGAAAAAGGACATTCATAGCTTTCTGAGATAAAAATATCCCAACAACATGCACTGCTATGTGCCAATCAGAAAATACTGCAAAACAGATAATTTGAAGCCATGTAGTATAAGGCCTATTGTAAAGTGTGTTTGATGAGGGCTTGGCCCTCAGAAAGCCATACACAATTTAGTAAACCTCTCATACCAAAACAGCACTAAATGCCAGCACTCAGACAGTAACAACCCTACCTTTGACAAGACAACACTGCAAAAATTAAACTAGGCCCTAAAACATCAATAGACTTCCTATTAGGAAAACAAAACAAGCGCGCCTGCTATAGATCTTAGTTAATTGCTACTGTTTCCTGTGAGGCCTTCTAGTGGCCTTCTTGCTCCTGGTCTGTGTGTGTTGTGTTGTGTCCTGCCTGTTTGGCCTTAGTAATGGCCTTCTGTTGTCTTGTTTGTCTGGTCCATACCTTTGTCCTGTCCTTATCTTGTCCTGTGCTTTGTTTCATCTGGTTCTTGTCCTGCCTACTTCTTTGCCTGGCTGTCCTTGCTGTTCTTTGTTCCTTGTCTTGTGGACACATTTCTGTACCCTTCAGCCAGCTCTGCCTTAGTGGGTGCCCTGCTGTATTCCTCTCTCAAGTGTATCTCCAGCTAAATCCTGCCAGCCACCAAAACCTGCGGGCTCAATCAAAGGAGAAGATGGCTAGTCAGGTAGAAGACCCTGCTCTGCCTTGTTCCTGAGCCCTGTGCTGCTCCTGCCCCGGGGATTACCTAAAATTGGCCTGAGTGGCCGTTACAATCACTTTAAAAACTCATTAGCTTGTCAGAGTCGGGAATCATTCCAGAGGACTGAGATGGGCAGATATGGTTCCTATTCACAAAAGTGGAAGAAAAAAAAGAGGTTGGGAACTACGGGCCGGTTAGTCTGTGGTGAGGAACTACAGGCCGGTTAGTCTGACCTCTGTGGTGAGGAATTAATGGAATCACTTGCTAAAACAGAGGACAGTACAGTTTCTGGAATCCAACAGATTGAAGATCCAAGGCAGCACAGTTCTACCAGAGGTCAATTTTGTCAGACAGATCTGACCAATTTCTTTGATTAGGTGACCAGAAATTTGGATCAAAGGAAAGTGCTGAACACATTGTACTTGGATTTCAGTAAGGCTTTTGATATGATTCTGCACAGGAAACTTATAAATAAATTGAACTCCCTTGGTATGGGCCCTAGAGTGACTAATTGGGTTAGAAATTGGCTGAGTGGGAGGCGACAAAGGGTAGTGGGAAATGGAGTTTACTCTGAGGAAGGAGGTGTTACTAGTGGTGTGCCTCAGAGATTGATCCTTGGACCAGTTCTTTTCAACAATTTCATCAGCAACTTTACAGAAGGATTGTCAGGAAAGATTTCTGTTTTTGCTCATGATACAAAAATCTACCAACAGGATAAATAGCCAGAAAAGTGCAGAAATGATTAGGAGGGATCTAGTGAAGCTTGAGAAATGGTCTAGGGTCTGCCAGCTAAGATTTAATGCTAAAAAATGCAGAGCTATGAATTTAGGATACAAAAACCCAAGGGACAGCTATAGTATTGGATGAAATTCTTATAAGCATGAAAGGGGAGGGAGAGATCTGATGATCTTAAGGTGGCCAAACAGGTGGATAAAGCAAATCAAAAGCCAGAAAGCTGCTTGGCTGCACAGGGAGAGGAATGGTCAGCAGAAAAAAGGAGGTGATATTGCCCCTGTTTAGGTCCTTGGTAAGACCTCATTTAGCTTTCTGTGTACAATTTTGGAGACCGTACCTTCAAAAGGATATAAACTGACTGGAGATGGTCTAGAGCGGGGGTGGGCAATTCCGGTCCTCGAGGGCTGCAAACCAGTCAGGTTTTCAGGATATCCTTAATGAATATGCATGAGAGAGACCTGCAAACACACTGCCTCAGTTGTATGCAAATCTATTTCATGCATATTCATTCGGGGTATCCTGAAAACCCGACTGGTTTGCGGCCCTCGAGGACCGGACTTGCCCACCCCTGAGTGGCTAATAAAATGGTCATTGGTCAATAGTCTTCACTGTAAGACATATGAGGACAGACTTAAAGATCTAAACTTGTATATCGCTAGAGGACAGGTGAGATAGGGGAGATATGATAGAGAATTTACAGTAAATATCTCCAAGGTTTCCATGCTCATAAGGTGGGTCTCTTTCAAAGGAAAGGAGGCTCTAGAATTGGGGATCATGGAATGAGAGTGATAGGGGGTAGTCTCAGGAGAAATCTTAGGAAATATTTATTTACAGAGAGGATAGTGGATGCATAGAACAGCCTCCCAGTGGAGGTAGTGGAGACAAAAATGGTATCTGATTTCAAGAAAGCATGGGATAAATATAGGGGATATCTGAGGGAGCAATGGGAATAGCAAAGCTAAATTAGTTGGACAGATGGGCAGACTAGATAGGCCATACGGTCTTTTTCTGCCATCAAGTTTCTATGCTTCTGTTTGGAAATCAGTGAATAAATGAGAAGTCAATGTAATTAACCAATACAATTCCTTAAACTGTATACTGATAAAGTACCAGGCTTAAGCAGCTGTGGAAATTTGTTGTGACACTCTCCAATAATGAGCAATTTCTATTAACTGCAATTTTTAATCGAGAAATTAAAATGTGTCCTATGAAAAAGAAAAGTATTAATTATACTTATTGCTGCTATTGTATTTCTCCTAGCACTTTTTATACAAATGGATGCGGAACGGAACTTTATTACAAAAACAGTGAGTCACAAGGGAAAATGCATGTGTACAAGAGGTTGAAAGACTTGTGGGAGGAGAGATGGCAAAGAAATGGCCTTTCTAAAAATGGAGTGGCAAAAAGAGATGAGAGTTGAGTGCAGTGCTACTGCTAGCCTGAAATTAAGATGGAATTTTAATTAGTAATCACTGAGAATATGAGGCAGGAGAATCAAATAGGGAGTAGGAGTATATATATATATATGATGAAAGAATTTGAATTTACAAAGCGTCAGCCAACTGTTGTGTTTTGACAAGGTGTCAGCACAAAAAGATGCTCATTTTGGGGTTGGTGCTTTTAGTGCTGATAAGACTGGTCCAAGTGTCCTTGCATAGAGCCTAATATATTCTAGTGGTCGAGCTATAAGGACCTGAAGCATATCTATCATATGCTCATTACCAGTAATACCTGGATGAACAACTTTAGTTAGTGCAATTAGGGCGGTAATTAGGGGGAGACACCATTCGATTACAGTCCCTCCCTTTGAGGGTGCAGGGAATGCCTTCTCCCTGGGAAGATAAAAGCAGCTCTCTCCGGAGAGCTCTGGGGCAGTTCAGTTTGGTTGGAGTTAGGAGGAGGTTGGAGTTTATTCATTCATTAGATTTTTGAGGCCTACCCTTGGGATCAAGTACTACCTGCCTGGGCAAACTCGGAAAGCTGCCTGGCAGTCCATTCCTTGGCTGTTTGGTAGGATTTTTGCAGTTTTTGTTTTGTAGGAAGTCTAAGAGACCCCTGGGTGTTTGCCTGGAGGGAGGTCACAGGGAACCCTCTCCCTCTCGGGGGGGGGGGGGGGGAGTGTCTCAGGATAAGTAAGACCGTTCCCTCTGCAAGCTCCTGGAGGACAGAGATATGGTGGGGACCCACTGTATGGACCTTCTGGAGTTTTGAATCAGTTTTTGGGGCAAAGGACATTTTGTTAGAAGAAATGGGAGGAAGAGTTTTGCAGTCCCCCTTCCTGCCCTGCCGGAGGACCATCGAGAACAGCATGTTCCAGATGGATCCCTTCCACTGTGGGATTCGAGAAAATAAAATAAATCATCAGAGACATTGCAAAACCCCGAGTAAGACCAATATCGAATGACAGCTGAAGACCCCCACTTACAGTCTTAATCCCTAGGAGCGAGAAATGTGGGATTCGGCGCAGAGAATTTATTTATTTTTTTCTAGTCAGTTGGAGGGGTTTCTTTTCCTGACCAAACAAGGAAAACCCTGCCCATTTGGGATTTTCATTTATCCAAGCTCTAAATGGGGAGGGTATCCCTTCTCCTGGAAGAAATAGAAAGACCCCTGCACAGATACAGAGATTAAAACATGGAACAGCAACCATTGGGATAAGAATTCATGGCAACTGTGCCAGCCACCTTTTAGAATATGCTTACAGTAAAGTTTAGGTTTGAACACTCATGCAAAGTTTCCAGGGTCATTTGTGGGGCACTCACATCTATTGGAGGGACCGAAAAACCATACCTCTCCCAGGGAAAAGAAACAGTTCACTCCTGCCACCTAGGGCCTTAGAGGAGCCATCCTTCCCCTCTGCTCCCACCCCATCAGTAAAAGAAAGAGTCTGTGTGAAAAGGTTTGATCTAGCCAGTGGCTCCAAGAGAACAACAAAAATTACTTTTGTGGCCCCATTGGTATTAAGTGGTTACTAAGAAGATACCGTGCTACTTGATTAATAGCAGTTAATGGATTTCTCCTCCAAGAACTAATCCAAACCTTTTTTAAACCCAGCTACACTAACTGCACTAACCACATCCTCTGGCAACAAATTCCAGAGATTTATTGTGTGTTGAGTGAAAAAGAATTTTCTCTGATTACTTTTAAATGTGCTACTTGTTAACTTGATGGAGTGCCCCTTAGTCCTTCTATTATCCGAAAGAGTAAATAACTGATTCACATTTACCTGTTCTAGGTCTCTCATGATTTTAAAGAACTCTATCATATTCCCCCTCAGCCATCTCTTCTCCAAGCTAAACAGCCCTAAGCTCTTTAGCCTTTCCTCATAGGGGAGCTGTTCCATCCCCTTTATCATTCTGGTCGTCCTTCTCTATATCTTTTCCATTGCGACTATATCTTTTTTGAGATGCAGCAACCAGAATTGTACACAGTACTCAAGGTGCGGTCTCACCATGGAGTGATACAGAGGCATTATGACATTTTCTATTTTATTCACCATTCCCCTCCTAATAATCCCTAACATTGTTTGCTTTTTTGTCTGCTGCAGCACACTGAGCCAACGATTTAAATGTATTATCCACTATGACGCCTAGATCTCTTTCCTGGGTGGTAGCTCCTAATATGGAACCTAAGATCGTGTAACTAAGGCATGGGTTATTTTTCCCTATATGCATCACCTTGTACTTGTTCACATTAAATTTCATCTGCCATTTGGATGCCCAATCTTCTAGTCTCTCAAGGTCCTCCTGCAATTTATCACAATCCGCTTGTGATTTAACTACTCTGAATAATTTTGTATCATCTGCAAATTTGATTACTTTACTCGTCATATTCCTTTCCAGATCATTTATATATATATTAAGAAGCACTGGTCTAAGTACAGATCCCTGAGGCACTCCACTGTTTACCCTTTTCCACTGAGAAAATTGACCATTTAATCTTACTCTCTGTTTCCTGTCTTTTAACCTGTTTGTAATCCACGAAAGGACACCACAACCTATCCTATGACTTTTTACTTTTCTTAGAAGCCTCTCATGAGGAACTTTGTCAAACGCCTTCTGAAAATCCAAATACACTACATCTACCGGTTCACCTTTATCCACATGTTTATTAACCCCTTCAAAAAAAATGAAGCAGATTTGTGAGGCAAGACTTCCCTTGGGTAAATCCATGTTGACTGCGTTCCATTAAACCATGTCTTTCTATATGTTCTGTGATTTTGATCTTTAGAATAATTTCCATTATTTTTCCTGGCACTGAAGTCAGGCTCACTGGTCTATAGTTTCCTGGATCACCCCTGGAGACCTTTTTAAATTTTGGTGTTACTTTGGCCACCCTCCAGTCTTCAGGTACAATGGATGATTTTAATGATAGGTTACAAATTTTAACTAACAGATCTTAAATTTCATTTTTAGTTCCTTTAGAACCCTGGGATACATACCATCTGGTCCAGATGATTTGCTACTCTTTAGTTTGTCAATCTGGCCTATTACATCTTCCAGGTTCACAGTGATTTGTTCAGTTCATCTCACTCATTACCCTTGAAAACCATCTCCAGAACTGGTATCTTCCCCAAAATCCTCATTAGTAAACACAGAAGCAAATAATTCATTTAATTTTTCTGCAATGGCCTTATCTTCCCTAAAAACCCCTTTAACTCCTCGGTCATCTAACAGTCCAACCGACTCCCTCACAGTTTTTTTGCTTCGAATATATTTTTTAAAGTTTTTATTATGAATTTTTGCCTCTATGGCCAACTTCATTTCAAATTCTGTCTAGCCTGCCTTATCAATGTTTTACTCTTAACTTGACAATGCTTATGCTTTTTACAGTTTTCTTCAGATGGATCCTTCTTCCAATTTATGAAGAATGTTTTTTTGGTTAAAATAGCCTCTTTCACCTGACATGTTTTGGATGTCATGAATAACTGAACATGAGTGAACCTATGCCGTAGAAAGAGTTTAAGTATTGATTAGCATGTCAGTTACTAAGTGACTCACATTGATAGCACTGGTGGGTCCTGCTATGTAGGATTTTCCACACATCAGTACCATTTTTGGCAAGGTGATATTTGATTTTTCTACTGTTCCATTTAGCTTAAAATGTTGAATGCCACAATAAAGTTCAAAGAACTAAAAACTGAATTATTCAAGAATAAACTGAGACCATTAACCCTACTGTTCAGTGTTAACCTATGAGTTATCTTTTTTATTATATTAGATACAACATTTAATGAAAGATAATTGTGTATAAATCTTTATTTAAACTTTCCTCAAAAGTTAGAAAACAAAGAAAATTTCCCAGTCCTTTATTTGCCTCTGTCATTATCTCTGACCCCTGATGCCTCCACCTTATACAATCAGCACAAGCTACGAAACAGAGAATGACTGACTCTCTAGATTTAGTGCAATATACTGCAGAAGTAGTTATTACTGTGATTATTTTATTTTCAATGTATTAGATTTACTAGTTATCTATCATCTGCAACACCAGTGAGACAAGTACAGCTCACAAACACTGGGAGCCTAACCTTCTAACCTATTTGCTGTATTGCATTTGCGTGCTTAAGTGGATGTGCAGAGATATATCTGTTACGGAACTGATAGTGAATCCCTTAGTAGAACAACAGTCTTACCTTAGGCTGAAGCAGACAAGCTTAGAGACAATACCAGACCGATCCTAGGGCTGGTAGCCGGCGACAGGGTCCAATCCAAGCCAATACCAAGGCAGGCAGAGGAGGACGATATCCAGGTACAGTTCAGAGACAAGGCAGGCAGTAGGCAAGAGAAGAAACAATCCAATCCAAGTCAAGGGCAGGCAGTAAGAAGGCAATATCCAGGCACAGTCCAGAGTCAGGGCAGGCAGCAGGCAAAAGAAGAACCAAATCCAATCCGAGTCAGGGGCAGGGGCAGGCAGCAAGAAGGCATAATCCAGGCACAGTCCAGAGTCAGGAACACAGGAATCACGGGAATCCAATGAAAGCATCAGCACAAGTAAGCCTGTAGCCGAGGCAATGCTATGCTGGAACCGGGGCTTTAAATATCAGAATTTCCCGCGTAAATGCGGGGACTTCCGGGAAGGGTGATGACGCACCGCGGAGGGCAGAACCAGGTCGCAACTCGCGCTCGGCCATGTTACAGCCCGGAAATGCCACTGAGCAGCGGCGTTGCAGGGAGCCTTTAGCATTGAGGATCGTCGAGTGGCAACAGTATCCTAGTGGTTTATATTTAATCTATTTCCTGAACAGTAAAGCATATTAACAAAACACGCCTGGGTACGGGTTCCTGAGTACCCAGGGCATATGCACACACAACATCAAAGAGTAAACATAGAATTCACACCTCTCCCTCCACCCCCATCCCACATGTCTGCCCCAAAATTAAGAACAAGTCGCAAATATGAGAACCAGCAAACTCCGAGCACAAGAAGGCAGAGAAAATAAATGGCAGCCAAATGTCCAACTGTTTCTGTTTTGTTTTGCGAAGGCTTTGTTTTCCAATCATCAATTCCATCAACATTAATTGATGTATAGTGCTCCTCCATAACATAATAGGGGGATCAGATTCTTCTCTCCAATGATGAAGAATAGTAGATCTGGCCAATAGGAAAACCTTGGAAGTCCACTGTTTTTGTATTGTCGTATGTTGGTCTCCCAGATTCAAAAGTCCAAAAACAGCCACTGGAGCAGAATAAACTATGTTTACAGAGAGAACATTTTCAACATAATGATACACTTGTTCCCAAAATTTCTGAATATTCACACAGGACCAGAAAGAGTGACGCAATGAGCCAACCTTGACTTTAATTTTCAGGCATAAATCAGAATCAGTTAAACCAGCTAAATATGCTTGGCACTGCGAAATGTATGCTCTGGAAAGAAGTTTAAATTGCACTTCCCTCAACTTCATGTTCTGTATGATTTTGTAAATAAAACTAAAACAAGATATAAACATGAAGAAAGAAATCTGTAAGTCTAGATCTTGGTTCCATTTAGACCATAATCCTTTGAACGAGTACCCAGGAAGCTTAGGGTGCAGAGACTTATGAAAAAAGGATAAAGTATGCCGGCCTGAGTCCTCTAAATCAAACCAATCCTGTAGTAAGACCCATCCCAAATCAGAAATTAATTCTGAGGGAAGCATAGCTACATAATGACATAATTGAAAGTACCGGTAGCTAAAACCATCTACTGTGCATTCCCCCACCTTTTGTTGCAAAATGTGATATGACAACAGTTTCCCCTCATCATCTACAAAGTGGGAAACAACCGAAAAACCTCTAGAGACCCAATCCTTGTAGATACTAGGGATGTGAATCGGGTGCCCGATCGGTCCCGCTTTCGGGATCGTCTGGCCGCGGGAAAAAATCATTTTTTCGTGTTTCTCCTGTTTTTTTTTTAGTGAAAAATCGGGGGTAAAATTGATCGTTTCTTTCTTTTAAAAGATTTCTAAAGAATTTAGAAATATCGTACGATATTTCTAAATTTGTTAGAAAAACGATTCACATCCCTAGTAGATACGTCTATCTACCCCAGATTGACAGTTAAGGTTACCTGCAACTGGGAGAAAAGGAGACATGGATTTATTTAAGTGCAATTTAGAAGTAATCCATTGCCAGGTTTTACAGGCTGGGGATATCAAAACATGCTTCTTCAAATAGGGCAGCAATTGGGGGAGGCGGCGAAACAAAGATGTAGAGGATGTGTAATAGCAGATTCATATTGAATATCACAATAAAAGGAAGCATCCATGAGCCAGTCCCCCAGGTGCTTTAAGTTAGCACAATGATTGTAGACTCTCAAGTTTGGGAGACCCTTTCTTCCTTGCCACCCCAAACCCATCAACTGAGATAAAGGCACTCTAGCTTTATCTCCTTTCCAGAGACAAAAAACACAGTTTTTTTTATGCAAAGCTTGCACATCTTTGGAACTTAACACCAGAGGGAGAACAGTCAAAACATACAGCCGTTTGGGAAAGATGGTCATCCTAAGTAAATGGATCCTGCCCCCACAAAGATAAAGATTAAGAGTTCCAGTTTCACAAAGAGTTGTTTGTTACTATATGCAGTTTAGCCATATTAAAAGAATGTAGAAGACGCAGGTTTTTAATAAGCCATATACCCAGGTATTTCATATGATGAGGGGCCCATGCTAAAGGAAAGGCTCCCCTCCAATCAGTTGGACCCCAAGAGCCAACTGCCATGGCTTCCAATTTATCTAAGATCAGCCGCAAACTAGCTTGCTCTCCATAAACAGCAAGTTCAGATAACAAAACAGACAGAGTGATTTGCAGCCTAGCAATAAGTAAGAGGAGGTCATCCACAAAGGTAGCGACTTTAAAAATGGGCTTCCCAATGCTAATACTCTCAATCTGGTCATCCCGTAAAATCTTCCATATAAAGGGATCCAATGATAGCACAAAAAGTAGGAGAGACAAGGGACAGCCCTGCTGGGTACCCTAATGTAAACTAAAAATCTCAGTAGATTCCTCATTAATCAATATTCTCGCCTTAGGATTTGTGTACAATATTTGAATATACTGTAAAAATGGGCCCTGAAAGCTATATGTCTGCAGAACTGCAAAGAGATACTCCCAGTTGAGCCTATCAAACACTTTTTTGGAAACAAAACTAATGAAAAGGGAGTTCATGCAAAGTTGTATACAGTGTTGCATGGAAGCCAACACTTTCTGGACATCTGTAGCCGCATACCGCCCTTTAGTGAAACCAACTTGTTCTTGGGATACTAAAGTTGACAATATTTTGGACAGATGGTCAGCCAAGATCTTAGCTAATAACTTTATATCAAAATTTAATAAACAGATTGGTCTATACGAGCTAGGCAATAAGGGATCCTGGCCTGGTTTGGGTAAAACCACAATGTTAGCTAGATTGGTCCCCTGATAGAACTCTCCTGTTTTCAACAGTGTCAAACATTTTTTCCCAAAGGAAGACAAACCTGATCAATCAGAAGTTTATAAAATACACCAGTCATGCCATCGAGACCAGGAACCTTATGTAATGGCAAACTCCGAATAAGAGAGTAAAACTCTGTCAGAGAAAGAGGGGCATTTAGTAAGTTTAAATCTTGTTTCTTCAATTGGAGGAGAGGAATATCCCTCAAATATTTGTTAACTTCTTGCATATTATTAGGCTCCCTAGCATAATGGTTCTTGTAAAATTTTACAAAGAGATTCCCAGTCTCTGTAGTATCTTTAACAATATCACCACCCCTTGTTCTCATAACTACTACATAGGTTTTGCCTTGCCATCATTTCATCGCATTGGCCAACAGTCTCCTGACTTTATTGCCATGAAGAAAACATTTATATTTTTAATATAGCATGCTTTTTTTTTGTTTGTTGATGTATCAAGATGTTCAAAGCAGCCTGTGTGTTAAGGAACCTTAATTTATTGTTGGGGGTAGGATCAATAACAACCCTTCTCCTATCAATTTGTACCTGTTTTTCCAAACCAAAAATCTCCTTGGTCTTAGCTTTCGCTTCCGGGCAGTATAAACAATAACATCTCCCCTTAATATAGTTTTCGCCGTTTCCCAAAATAATAATGGGTGTTGTTTGTGCGCTTCATTAAAGCGGTCAAGCTCCTTCCACTTCCGTATCAAGTAAAATGGAATTCTGAATCATGATACAGATAAGATGGAAATTTCCAGGAACCAGGTGTATTAGTTTCCAGGAAGCCCTCCAGTTGGAGCCACACATGGGCATGGTCAGAAATTTCAAACGGGCCAATCCCGGCATTTACAACTTTACAAAAGGAGGTTTCAGACAGAAGCAAATAGTCTATCCAGGATTTGTTGCGCTCCTCCCATGGCTGGTACCATGGGAAGCGCTTACCTTCGTGGCCTGAAAGCCGCAGCAGCCTGGGACTTTCCTGCCGACCAGCCTGACGCCATCAAGCTGCCGTTCCGTGGCCTGGAGCCGCCCCTGGACTGCCTATCTTGCCCTCTTCATCGTGGCAGGAGCCACGGACTTCGGTGTCCTCTTAGCAACTCGGGCCGCCACCCACGCCATCCCTCGACAGGCCTGGAGGCCTGCTCTGCAGCAGCAGGGATGCTGCCTTGCTCCGCCTCCCACGTCGGGGCGCACAGTCCAGCTCCGGCTCCTCCCTGCTTCAGTGTCTGCAGGGCTGCTGTCCAGGGTCCTGCAGACTTCCTCTTCCTGCTCCTCCTAGGGGGCAGGCCCGCGGCTCTCTCCCCTACTTATAGGGCTAGCCAGGTGTGGTCCACCCGAACTCCTCCCAGGGAGTTGCCTTCTTCCAGCCCTTCAAAAGGGCCTTTCAGTCATTCAGTCCTTGCTTCGGCAAGGGGCTTAGTCCTCCCTAGGACTCCTCATCTCCAGCTCTTGCCTGGCATCTCTGATCTTCATCCATGGATCTTCTTGGATGATCTGCTCCAATCCTGATGTTCCATTCCAGTCCTGATGTTCTGATGTCTCGTCCTGGTCCTGATGCTCCAGGTCCTGAACAACCCGTGCCTCTGGAGATTCCTTGCTTTTAATCCAAGTTCCAAGTTTCACGTTTTATCTGCTCCTGAATCCAGTCCTGACTCTGGAGGATCCAAGTGGTTGCTTCACTCCTGTGCTATGAGACCTCCCGAGCCTGTCCTGCTCCCCACGTGGTCCGCGACCAGCCATCCGGCTGTGTAGGGTGCCTGAGGGACTTGCTCGTTCCATCTTGTCTATATCCAAGTCTTCACATCTGCTCCAAGTCTTCAAGGACTTTCCTCACTTGTTCCAAGTCTTCATGTCTGCTCCAAGTCTTCAAGGACTTTCCTCACTTGTTCCAAATCTTCACGTCTGCTCCAAGTCTTCAAGGACATTCCTGACTTTCCTTGCCTGTTCCAGCATCCCAGACTTGGACTGGTTTCACCTCAAGGGCACACACTCTCCTCGTCCCACACTGGAGAGCTCCCAGTTGCTCTCCGGCCCATCGCAGCGCAACAGATTTAGTGTCATGTGCTCTAGAAAGCTGAGTGAAATCTAAGTCAAGAGGGTGAAGAAACCTCCACACATCTTCCAAAGAGGGCTGGTCATGCAGATAAGGTGTGCCCCGCCTCAAATCCTGATTCGATAGTGGCTTAGTCGGTATCCAATCTATGGAAGGATCCTCCACTACTACACTGAAATCACCCCCAGCAGAATTAGGACGTGAGAATATTTAGAAACAATATCAATAATTTTATCAAAAACATTTTTGGAATAGTTATTTGGGGCATAAACACTGCCTAGTAAATATATTTTACCAAATAATAGACCTTCCACAAAAATATATCTGCCGTCATCATCTTTGATCGTTTTAAGTAACTGAAAACGTAAAGACTTATGTAAGTGAATAGCCACTCCCGCTCCGTGGGAGGTAGCAAAGGCATAGAAAACATTGCCCACCCTATTTTTCTTTAGTTTATCATGCTCAGAATCTATAAGATGCGGTTCCTGTAGCATTGCAATATCTGCATGCATATGATTCATGGCCTGCAACAGTTTATATCTTTTCACTACGTAGCCTATACCACAAACTCCAAGATATGCATTTCAGCTCTTTACCCAAGATGAAATATTTTAGAAATAACAGGAAAAGAATGTATAAGATCAACACAAAGGGAAAGAGACCTCCCAGCCTGGGTCTCCCTCCCAAGTAACTCCAAGAGTTTAGTAACGAACTCAAAATATTTGTCCACAGCGGATCACTCTTCAGTGACAAACATAGTAGCAAATAAGCAGCACAGAACAATACCCAAAGAACTGACTCCCCCCTTCCCCACCCCCTCCTTCCTATCCATCCTACCAAAACCCAGAGAGGACAAGAAAAACGATGAGAGATTGTAAACAAGCCCAAAGTCTCAATGTAAATCACACACCGCCCTATAAGCCCAGCTGGGATATGGGTCATCATGTGCATGCCCCCCCCCCCCTTAGTCAAAGAGTTGTCTAGAACGCCAAAAAGAGCGAGAAGAGAATAACCATCAAGGAATATCCAAACACTGCAAAAATTGCATTGCTGCCGCCGCTGCCTCAAAATATAGAGCCTTGTCCTGGCGGATCACCTGAAGTTTAGCAGGGAATAGCAACATGATCTGTAATTTCTTCTGAATCAACTGTGCACACACAGAGGAGAAAGATTTACACCTCTCCACCACTGCTTGAGAATAATCCTGGAGTAGTAAGAGCTTATGGCCTTCATAAAGAAGAGACTGCAACTTTTACGGTAAGCCTGCAAGATATCCACTTTATGAGCGAAGTTCGGTACTCAAAAGATGACAACTCGTGGCCGGTTCTGATTCTGGGTCAGAGAGACTAACCTGTGGGCTCTTTCTATATGCAGCGGCCCAATAGCCCCGGTAAGGCCCAGGGAGAATACAAGCCATTTTTCCAAGAGGGCCCCCAAAGGGTTCCAGATCAGGAACATCTTCAGGGATACCCACCAAATGAAGATAATTTCTCCAGGAGCAGTTCTCCAGGTCATCAGCTTTTGCTAGCAAAAGATTATAGCTTTTGTGCAGGCCCTGCAATTCAGTTTCTAACTGCATCACTTTATCTTCCAGATCAGAGATCCGTTGTTCTGATCTTGAATTTGCCGACCATAGGGAGTGAGCTTGTTTTCCAGCCCTTCTATTTGCTGGGAGAGAGCAGTAAAGCGGCCGTCCAGCCTAGCTATTACAGCAGTCGCTACTGCCGAAGGGGAGCCTGACAGCTCCAGCATGAAGTTTACTGTGACGTCCTCCTCTCCCCCGGGCGCCATCTTAGGGGGCTTCTCCTTTTCCTTCTTGGCTGTTCGCATTGTCATAGTGCGGGCAGAAGCGGCAAAATTTCACCCGGAATGTATAAAGGAACAGTGCTCTGGTAAGCAAGGATGTTGCGGCAGCCGGCGGTGATGAAAAAAGAGTCAGAGTCCCAAATGTATTAAACAATTAGTGGGAAGGCCTCCGAAGAGAGCTGGTGACACGCCTGTGCTCCTGCACGACATCACGTGACCTGATCCTAGTGGTTTATAAACTTCGCAGCAGGAGCTCTGAAAGTACGCACCTATGTTTCAGTACGCATGAATATTTCCAATAATATGAAAGCTCTTGCTTTCACTATCTATTTTTCAAACAAAAGTGCATGTATTTTAGGTGCAAAAAGGAAGATGCACCCATAAAACCCTGATTTATACGCAGAGGCAGGTATTTTATAAAGTATGCACGGATACTGTTCTGAAAATACTTTTGTGGGCATACCTGAAATCAACAGTTCGCCGAGACCCCCACCAGTTCACCTAGTCCATCTCCATTTCACCTAGACCCTGTAGCACATCACCTTGAACCCCTTCCCCCATCAGTTCACCCAGGCCTGACAACCAAAAATTGCAGAAAACAAATGAGTCTAATTTCACTTGCATTGGTCAATTATCAGGTGTAAACATGCATGAATATGTTCAATAATTTTATACGCATAAACCTCTTATAAAATAGTAATTTTTGTGTACACTTTTTGATCCTGCCCCCGAATGCTCCTAGACTGAACACAAAACCGAAAATATGCACGTAACTTTCAATGTTTATAAAATAGCATATATGGGAATGCCTGCTATTTACACGTATGTACGCCATTTTTCAGAGTGGAACCCCTTTGAAAATGTACACATAAGTTACTGGACAAAACATTCTTGATCTTAAATTACTTATTCACAGCTAGTTCTTATTATTATTTTTGCCCTAAATATATTTTACAGCACAGATGTTTAGTATGCCAACAAACAGAGCTACATGTATTCTTTTAACTTTTTCCCCTAGACAGTGAGTTTTGCCTGGGTAGAAAATTAAATTTCACTATATCAGGCCTTAGCGTGTCATAAAATTCAGACCTTGATAAGCTATGGGTTTAAGGCTCACCCAGTTGAATAATGGGAAAATCTGCTTCATTTCCTCTGGGATTTCACGCTCATTAGTCACAGCACACCAATTAAAACCTTTGTTGGAAAACCAGGGGAATGTGACACAACATATGTACACCCTAGGAAGCCTCTTTCACATATAATATGGATCAGTAGCTCTGTATGGAACCCTGGGCATCACATTAGGAGGTCATATCAGCAGCTAGCATCAACAAGACAAGCAGAAGAACTTTAAAGTCAGTGGTTTTGACTAACCAATAGTTTTGAATCCATAACAACTGAAATGTTAATAACAGCTTCCTTCTTGCCAGGGTAAAATAAATCACATGCTTTATTCTAAAAAAGAAGAAAAAAAAAAAAGCATGCCGTCACATTAAGCTTGATCCCCTAAGATAGGACCGCTATTGTCATGAGCTATTTTCTTGTTAGCTAGGCAAAGTTGAATCTGAGGTTAGTGCTCTAGCAAACTGCACAAAAACTACAGCAACAACTATTATCATTGGAGCTTACTGATTTTGCAAATCATGAGGGTCATTTATCAGATCGTGTTAGGGTGCTAGGAGAGGGGAGAGGAGGAAAGACAGCCAGAAAGCTTCTTTATAAGGCTCTCATATAAGCTATTTAAGAGGGGCAACTACTAACTCAGGGTGAGGTTTTGGTGGTGGCCTTGGTTTTGGGGGGTAGTTTTACATGCACAGACAGAGGTAGGAACAGCACAGTAGGCATCAGTGAAGATTTTATGTGAGTTGGAGTGCTGACAAGTGCAAAAAAATGAGATTTGTACATTATACTCGAGACCTCGCTCTCTAGCATATAATGTGAGTTGTGGTAAAATAACTATGCGATGCAGCCACACCCCTTTTTTTTATCGCGGGTGTTATTCTTGCGAAATTTATAGCAACATGATAAATTAGGTCCATATTTGCTCGTAAAAGCTATATGCAAGCATTCCTATAAATCTGATACAGTATTAATGTGTTCTGTAATAGGACTGCGCTACACGGACGGACAAAAATCTACAGGCATTAAATAATGGAAAACAGCATGCTCTAAGTTTGTCTCTTTTGATTGATTTTTCTTTATAAAGTACCAAAGAATATAGCTTGGGAAATGTAATCTGTTCCACGGCATATCATCTTGAAGGAATTTTTGCTTTTTAGCCCCTAACACTACTCTGCCGCGCACACACCGTGGTATCGGGACTGCTGGCCTCTCCTCTCTCCGGAGGACTCCACTTCTCTCTGCTCAGAAGCGTGTCGGCTATTGCAGCACAACTCTGCCTTTACTCCCCCCAAATCACATGTAAGCATTCGTTCCCAGAATTTCATTTTCCACTTCAGTAAGTAACACTGATCTGCAAATTAGCTTCTAAAAAAAAAAAAAAAGCTAATACAAAAGAAGAACTGAGAAATTGTACGTGCAACAACACAGGTCAGAAGACACAACACAATGCCATTAACTTTAGATTTGCTGGAGGCTGTGATTGCAGCTAAAGTCACATTTCCCATTAATGTCTATTAAACCATGCGACGGCCAGATTCGTAAACTACTAAGAGCTCTGCTTCTAAAAGCCACGGAATGTGAGAAATCCTTTGGGGGGGGGGACGGACCAGGGTCATCAGTATTTAGTGTTAAAGGGAGCACTGAAGTTATAGGCATGCAAAGCAACTCGTTTTTTGTTATTGAAAAGCACCGGATTTATTATAACATCAGTACATCAATCACTTAGCACTGTTTTAAAAAGGATAAAATGTTAGTTCTCCAAAGGGAAATCAAATCTACTTACTGGCATGATTACTATTACTCCGGTAATTCGGATCAGTGAAAGAATGCCAGGCATCCGATTAATAAAACAGTTTCAGGCGGGAGAGCTTTGCACGTCGCGTCCCAGTATTTTGGCAAAGCCCGGGGGTGGGGGGAAGGCTGGGCTGGAGCGCCCCGGGGGCCGCGGCTCGCCGCTGACACTTCCCGTCACCCAGCTCCTGTTGTTTTACAGCAGCGTGAGGACGTTTGAAGAGCGACGCGCCAGGCCGCCGAAGTGCCGCAGGCTAAAAAAGCAAAACACATGGAGGATTTCCTGCTGAGGAGGACTCCCCGCCGAGGCCCCGAGTGATGCGAGAGTGGGGGGATGCGTGCAGTTGGCTGGCGGAGGGCTCTCTTGTTTACTAGGAGGGGAGCGTCCTCTCTCGCCCCCACCACGAGTTCACGGCTGGCCTGCAGCCTGGCCCCCTGCGAGCCTGCCATATGATCCCTTCCAGCCCGGAGAGCCGAGAAAGCTGCCACTACTACAACTGAATGTGAAGTCGATTTTTTTTTTTTTTTTTTTTTTGGGCGCGTTTCTCGTGCAAAGCACTTACGGATGGCCCTGCGTCTGTTTGTTTGTCCGTCATGCATCCGGGACCCTCTCCTTGGCAGATTTGGCAGGAGAGCGACTTGCCGAAGTGCCAAGGATCCTGCCAAATCCATCAATGGAAAAAGCCCCGGATTTAAGATGTTAATGACCATAGGCAGAATTGGGGAATGGCAGAACCTGGAGCTAAGAAGGTGGAGGTAGTCATCACCCCCCGCCCAAGAGTGCATTAGCAGCATCCCTCTGCATTGGAAGGCAGGATCAGGCTCCTCTTTGGCACAGTTGCAGACCTCTTTGACCTGGGTATTTAGCATCTTCAAGATTTGGCCCCCTAGGCATTTGCCTACGTTGCTAAAGCCTGAATCTAGCCCTGCCCCCTCCACTACCCCCACAGATGTACTGGAAGAGCAGGGCAACCCATGATATGGCAAGGGAACAAGACAACCAGAGCCTAAAACGGAAGACCAGAAGGGTGATGTACTAAGTAAGGTGTGTTGGCCTTTGCCAATGTTATAAAGAGTGGAAAATTCAAATCACATGCATAAGCTCATTTGCAAATCCTTGCATCTGTTATTAGCTGCTTTTCCACACCGAATTTTGGGGCCGATGTAATAAGGTGCACTGAAGCTGCTGCGGGTTTGTGCGCGCGTGTCCGTGCATTTGTACACGCGTTTTCCCGTGCAAAGCGTTATAGGGGGATGTAATAAGGGGATGCAAAGCGCGGGGGAAAAAAGCACGTACGAACGCGCTCACAGACCCGTGGATTTTCCTGTGCGAATTCATGCTAACAGCATGCTAAGGAGGCGATTAGCTAATCATAGGCAATGCAGGGAGCCGCGCCAGTGCTAGTGCGGTTTTTTTAATGCAGGTTTTTTATCGCCATGGGCAGGGCACGAGTTAAGTGTCAGCGCCGACTCGGGGGGGGGGGGGGGGGGGGGGGGGGGGCTATGTCGACGTCCGAGGGTCCTGAAAACCACCCAGCTGAGCGCCTATCTCGGCGTCCGAGTGGCCAGCTTAGCTAGGCGCTTTTCTGGGCGCCTGATTATATAGACTTGCAACCAAGAAAGCACCTACCTCAGCACCTGAGCAGCAGTGGTAGCTAGGCGCCTTTCTGGGCACCTGATCGTGCAGATTTTTCTGCCACGAACAGAGCACGAGCGGTCTGATAAGCGCTACGCGTTTATCTCAGCTTCCAAGTGGCCGGCTTTTCATGGTGTCCGAGGTAGGCGTCCCTGGGCGGACAGATACACGGCCAGAAGAGCAGCAAAACTGTTCTGAATTATCACCCAGGAAAATATTTGCCCTGTTTTCTCAGCACAGTTAATTGAAATATAAAAAATACTTTCCAGGGTCATTTTTTCACTTAATAGGGAGACCCGTTCGCTCGGTTTTTATGCACGGATTACTGGCACAGGTTTGAGCACAGATGCGGCCGCTTATTACGTAGATCCTGTACCATGCTTAGGTACGCGCTTTTTTCCATACGTGCGCGGATTTCTGCGTGCAAGTCATTGCATAATTTATTTTTTTTACATCCCGCGGAAGCGTCAGATTCAGCCACGTGCGGTGATCAAAACCCGCGCACATAGTGAGCGCCTGTTTTGCCACAGTTCTTATTACATCGGCCCCTTTGTGTTTGCAAAAGCAAACCATATGCAAAATTGCTAAGGAGCTGAAGAAGCGTGCAATTCAGCTCATTTGTGATTTTCACAAAGTTAAATTTTGTGCAGAAAATCATGCAGTTTTCCACAAAATTAACTACACTTCAGGGATGTGTTGGCAAGTTTTAATTGTGATGAAGGCTACTATTTCATGTGGATTTTTACTACAAAATGAAATAAAAATCACAGCAAATGTCACTTGCATAATATTGGGGAGGGTAATTTCATAACTGTGCATTTTACCCTGAATTTTCAAAGCAATGTACTATTCAGAAGTTTGCTTTGAAAATCTGCAGGTAATTTAGCCTGGTCCGCATACAGATTAACTCACACAAAGTTACAGCTTCTCTTCGGAGGCTGGAATTTTCACATATACTTTATAAAATCAAGAAGCGTGCATGCAGCTCCCAACTCCACTCCCCAGAATGCCACTCTCCAGTGTACATAATAGGACCCTTGCAACAGGTTAAGCACTTGCATTTACGCCCACTGAGCCCCCAGGCTGTTTTCTAACAGCTATTTAGGTGCATAAATGGCATGGAAAATGCAGACCCAAATGTGCCAGTATGGTGAGAAAAAGCTCTGATGGTACCAATTCATTCTGGCAAAAGACCTTTGCTGCTTAATTCATCAATCCCTAGGACAGGGGTGCTTAAACCAGTCTTTTGCCCCCCCCCCCCCAAGTCAGTCAGGTTTACAGGATATCTCTAATGAATATTCAAGAGATTTATTTGCATGTGCTGCCTCCTATCTATGCAGATACTTTTTATGTATATTCATTAGGGACATCCTGAAAACCTGACTAGCTTGGGGGGGGGGGGGGGGCTAAGACACTGTTTGAGTATCCCTGCCCTAGGAAACAAGCCTTCCTCGTGTTTCTAGCATCCAGTTCTACAATTTATTTTAAATCACATTTTACTTCCAAGCTCAAACATTTTTGTAAATTTTAAATGCTATTTTTTTTTAACTGTTCACTGCCACCTTTATCTGCCACAAGCAGCTTTTGAGTGCTGAAAGAATGATCTGGAAAAATCAAGTCTTGGAAGGATTATTTTCTGCTTTTCATTTGCAAGCATTTAGTTCAAATGCCAGGATGTTAGTACGAATGGAACACGGGAGCATTTAACTGCAACTAGCACATGAGTTAGCACAAGTTTCACACCAGTGCCAAGTCAAATATTTTTTCTGCATGTGTTACCATGTGTCCAATACATATGTGTGCACTTCTCTGTGTAAGTAACAGAGAGGACAACTTTGATGATTGCATGCACCATTTATCCAAGAAAGCAGAATTCTAACACTACTCATAGGAATGAAGGGTAAAGGTGCTTTATGTGATTGGTCATTAGTTTGCAAATGGATTATCAGAAACTTACTGTATCATCCCGGTCTCTATGTTTTCAGCAGTATTTCTTTCAGAACCCTTTTGCATCCATTTTTTTAAAGATGTATTGCACTAACGTCTTGGTATTTCAATTTCTCTAGTTTATGAACTAAAATAACAGCTGAAGAAATATTAAAGACATAACATGTCTGCAATGCTTTATTGCTATAGTAGCCATGGTGGCTGGTGGGTTAAAAAGTAGGTGATGCAACACCTCTCTCCTCTTTCCCACCTCCATCCCCATGCCTTCTTTTTTTCCCCCACCATAGGCTTGAATAGTTATGGGTGCTGGAGACTCCTGTAAATTAGGTTCAGGGACCCTGTATTTGATTAAAGTGTGTGTTTAAACCCTCTAGAGGTTTTAGACTTAGCATCAGTTTCAGACCTGCAGGGAGCTGCTGGACATCTTTGCATGCTAGCTCTCGACTCCCTCATGGAAACTTCCAGAGTTCCAGCTCACTTTTTAGGCCGTCCAGCAGCTTAAGCCCCCAAGAGGAAAATGCAGTCCAGCCCTTAAGAATTCCCTTTTTCCAGGAGTTCTTTCTACCATTTTACATTTCATGACTGTAATTAACTTCCTCTGTACTGGGTTTCTCAAGGAATCGGGCTCCTCAAGCTAGAATTTTCATTCTTTCTGGGATGTTGTCAGTAATGTGCTACCAGTCAGCTCATGGAAACAGGGACTCAGAAGCAGCTATAGTGGCTATTAAAGTGCTTCTGAACCTGTAATGTGAACTGGCTTAGCCTACCCAGAAACAAGAGCCAAAAAGGGTGGTATTGTGTGTCTCGCATAGTCATAGTTCAAGTAATTTCATCTGTCTCCGATTGTGTCTGTGGATGGAATTTCTAATAAACCTCATCATGTAAATAAATTGAGCTGCTTTTGGAACCACACTATCTGAAGTGGTTTGAACTCATTGCATCAGTTCTCAGCCTACTTAAGAAAGTAAATAAGTAGTATCCTAAGTTTATACTAAATGCAAACTAACAAAACGGAGTTCCCCCGGAAGCGTCTGGTCAGACTTTCCAGGAGATGGTTTCACCTTGCTGGTCCACACCTCGCTGGTCCACACCTGAGAGATGATGTTCACATGTGTGACACACTGAACACATGACCATCATGGGAGTAAATATAAGCATATGCCCTGCATCCACAGGAGTTCCTCGCTTCTTAACAACGGGTGCAGAGCAGAACTAAGATATTTCCTGTACAACTCACCATACAAAAAAGTTATTCTGATTCTGGTGTCATCTTAATAACAGCATCACAAATTCCCTCTACCACCAGGTGTATTGTAAAATAATACAAACAAACCCCACTCTGTACACGTCTATCAAACCTGCCATACCTCAGCAGCACTAACTCCATGAAATGAAATAGCAATAGCCCTACCCATGAAAAGGCAGCAGATCTCCACCAGTGCAATATAATATTGAGAAAATACAAGAAATGAAACTGATACAAATCTCTAGTAAAGTTCCTCATCTGAGTCACATATACACAGAACCCAGACAGACCTGCCTTCTCCAAATATAGAATAAAAGACCACAAATTACAAATGTGGAAACAAAACCTGGAATGGGACCCCAATAGTATCTGCATGCATTGCAAAACTGGAGACTACAGTATGGCCCTTGCACCCAATCACACCCCTCCATGCCCCCATCACCCCTCACTTCTCCCAAATACTCAATCATCCCTTCTCTTGCTCATATCCCTGTCCAACATTCCCCACACCCTCCACCCCACATCCTCTTCCCCATGCTCCCTCTCTCCCCTGCTCAACTCTTTCTGCCTTTCCCGCTCCCCTTCCCTACCCAGAATATCTCTACCCACCTCTTTCTTACCCCTTCTTGCTCAGCGTCCCCCATTCCCAGCTCCTCTCTCCCCCGACCCAGCAGACCCCAATCCCTCCCCTCCCTCCATATCCAGCAACCACAAACTCCTTTCTCCCACCCCTTCCTATCCAGCAGACTCCTGACTCCCTATCTTCCCACACCTTCCTGCCCACTACATTTCTCCCTCTCCTGGCTCCCAGCCAGCAGAAAAGACTTCAGTCCAATCCAGAATCTCCCTCCCTCTTTAACAGCAGCAGATGAGGGTAAGAAGCATTGAGGAGAGGAAGATGAGGAGGCAGCAGCAGTGGATCTACAGAGCACGCACCTTTCTTCTCCCTCATGCTCCTGCTTTCACATCCAGGCCTCATGGGGTGAAGAGAGCAGCAGCAGCCTCACTGCCAGGCCAGGCAGAGGAAGATAACTTTGGTGTCCTGCCGGGCCTATATGAACAGTAGTTGGTGATATCGTGCTCTGATCTGGGTGAAGGAGGAAGGAACTACCTCCCACTGGCCAGGAAGAGGAGAAGGAAGCAAGAGCAGCTTCCTGTCATATCCAATAAAAGAGAAGTCAGCCAACTCCTGCCCAGACGGATGAGGAAAGAGCAGCCTTCTGCTGGCTCCCGACACATCTCCCGGGACTTCGCAACACGCCTGTTGATAACCACTGATTTAAAGATATCATAACATTAAGAGCTGAGAGCTCTTTTCCCCAAAAATATTCCAATCAAATGAAGGCAAGAAAACTAAAAAAAGACAAACCAAACTAACATAAACCACAAAGACTCTTCACATTTCAGTATTTCATGGTATCCAAATCTACCCATCATTTAAAAAAAAAAAAAAATTGGTATGATCAAACCCTTATCCCTCCCCCACTTAAACCCATCCTCACATTCCTTCCCTCCTTACCATTTGTGTCCATACAGAACTTCATAAGGTTCAAAATATTAGAGGATGATTGAAAACCCCCACCTCTGCCCAGCATCTAATATTGATCCAGTCCAAATAAAATATAGCATCTCACAGAACAAATAATCAAGTATAACTTTATAAAACATATTAGCCAAAAATCCACTCAGTATAATACTACTGTAAGTGCATCAACAGGGCAGAATACCTGCCATCATTCTTATCACTAGGATATGAGTAAAACAGCATGGCTTAATCGTGAATACTAGTTAACTAAAAATAAATGCAATCACTCTCAAGTCTCAGAGACCTTGGATGAGTTAGAGCCTCCCGACAGTCTCCAAAGTTTCCTGCACCCATCCTGAATATTCCTTCGAGTTGGTGTCGCAGTTATCGGGACCGATAAACCTACAGCTTGCAAAATGAGTAGAGCATCAGAAACTGACTTGATCCTCAAGGTAACCCGAAAGAGCCAGTGATATCTAATATTTTCTTTCTGAAGAATATTGGTGATTTCTTTAAGGCCTTTCCTCTTCTGTAAAGTTTGAGGAGAAAGATCGTTATATATGGTAATTTTATGACCCCTCCATGCCATATGCCGTTCTTTCCTGGCTGCCCAGATCACCTTTTCTTTCACTTGGAAGCTTTGATAGCAAGTAATTAGATCTCTTGGTAGATTCCCCAGTTTGGGTCCTAATTCCCTATGTACTATTGCATTCATGGACCCTTGGGCTGAGGCAGGATTGGCGCAACCTGCAGGGAGGAGCCCTAAATGTTCCCACTGTCGGCAGATGACCAGCTGGAGCTTAGCTTATACCAGCCCTTATTTCCTCGGGTTGAGCCTTTGGGTGCCGGGGCCAGCAGGCCTTAAGTGGGGGCCTCTGCTGATGGAGGAAAGGTTCTTCATAAGGTAGCTGGGTCAAAACAGATGAAGGACAGGCTTATCCGGAGGCAGCCAGTGGTCAATGGCAGGCAGTGGTCAGAGGCAGGTAGTGGTCAAGCATATCTGAGATCAGGCGGAGGTCAAACCAGGTATCTGTCTAAAGAGAAAGGAGGGATGGCAAGGCAGGAAGGCGAGGAGAAGCACAGGTAGGCAAGGAACACTAAAGACAAGCCTGTGTGAAGGCAGACATTGAAAAGAAGACAAAACTGGGCTGAAGACAAGACGCTGAACTGAAGACAAGGCTAAGCTGAAGACAAGATGCTGAAGGAACTAGAGATGTGCTTCATTTATCACGAATTAGGCAATTTCAATAAAATTGCCTAATTACGAGGAAAATTCGTTTTTCGGGTTTGTACAGGGAGAGGGGCACACTTTATTTTTTTTAAATAAAAAACCACCCCAAGCATTACAATTTACTGCAATACAACTCCCCCCCCCCCCCCCCCCCACCATCCCGATCCCTCCCCAAGACTTACTAACATCCCTGGTGGTCCAGCGGGGTCCCGTGAGGGATTTCTCCTTCCGTGCCGTCGGGCTTTCCGGCCTGCCTCGCATCAAAATGGCGCCGATAGCCTTTGACCTACTATGTCACAGGGGCTACCGGTGCCTTTGGTCAGCCCCTGTCATATGGCTATCAGCGCCATCTTGTGCTCCTACCATGTGACAGGGGCTGACCAATGGCACCGGTAGCCCCTGTGACATAGTAAGGGCAAAGACTATTGGCGCCATTTTGATTACTGGCAGCCGACGGCCCGAGTGCAGGAGATCACTCCTGGATCCCCGCTAGACCACCAGGGACTTTTGGCAAGTCTTGTGGGGGATAGGATGGTAATCAAAATGGCGCCGATAGTATGATCTGTTGCTGAGGTGAGTACAGAATGGTGCATTTCCCTTTTATAGGGCTTTGGTTCTGATGACATCAATAGAGGCTGCGGGGGATTTCCTGCCTTGATCCCTTTAAATGTTTAGAAAAAACACGTGCATGCACCTAAGGAGGGTGTGCCGCGTAGGTGTTGGCATCAGTTTCTCACCGCATCGAGGAGTGATGGTTGACTCGGGCTAGAGTCGTTGGCGATATTCTTTCATGTTTTGGACCAGGCTTGGAGGTAAGAGTGGCGGTCCGTAGGGGCAGCCCAAGAACCCCCAATCATAACACTACCCCCTCCTCCAGAGGCCTTGTGTTTTCAGGTGTACCGTGACAAAAGTCCGTTTTCCTTATCTTGCACTGAGGTACCAACCTCCTTCGGTTATCTGTTGTTTTCTTGGCTTGGGTGGTACCCTTCTCAATCAAGTAATTTCTATTTTTCCCATATTTCATGCAAGAAGGCTGAGCCACAAGTGAAGGGACAGTCTCTTCCGGACTATGCTGGTGGAGGACAGCCCCTGCCACGAAGGTAGAGTCCTCTTTTTCAGACTCTGGACTGGTAGAACTAGTGGAGCTGTAGGGTTTCTTCCACTCTTTCTTTTCCTTTTCCTTTCTTCCTGAAGTTGGGTATGTAGGATTCATATCTCTTTATCTTTGCTGTTGATAAGTGACTCAAACTTTCTCTTGGCAAGGTTGTTTTCTTTTACCAGACTTTTTCATTCGGATCTCTCTTGTTCCAGCTGTTCTCGTAATTGCTTATAGACTATTTTAAGGGTATTTTCCTGGGGAAGCTGCAATACGGTCTGAGTTTCTCAGAATTCCCTATAGAGAATTGGCAGTCTCGGAAGGATGGAAGCCACAATCAACGGGCGAGATGATCCTTTGGATTCCATACAGGACTCGGTACATCCTGGTCCCCAATGGAGGAGTTCCAATGTGGACCAGTCAAACTGTGGCTGATGTCACCGGCGCCATGGCAGGCCTAGTATAACCAGACTTACAGCTCTGGACAGGACATGGAAGCTAATGACCTCCGTATGTGAGGAGCCAATGCTTAGCGTGAGGGGCATAGTAGACCGAGCACTTATCTGGAAGGGGGTCTCTGTAGATGGATGAGAGTACCAGAGGTGGAGTCATTTTTTTTTTTTTTTTAATAATTATATTCTGTCACCTCCAAGAATCTGTTCAGCATGGATTACAATAAAACAATCATAAAATGAAGAGTACAAAATGACATCTCCAAAAACCTAAAAAGGAAAAGACTACCTTCTCTCACTAACTAAATGGGATACTACATAAGAGAGAAGACAAATGTGTACAAATTGTTTCCCACAATATTTTTAATCAATATACAAAAAACATTTATAACACTGACTTTTACAAATAAAGTAGAATGGTATTCACATACACAATATTAACACTGGATCATGTCGTAAACAATTCCAAAATATCAAAAAGTTAAAAACATAAATCAATATTCACACACATTCATACTATAACAACCTCACCCACACATATTAAAAAATCAATGTGCAGAAATATTGCACATGAGCCCTAATAACAATAGAAAAAGAGAAAAATACTCCTATTTTTTATGATAATAGTTTATAATATCATTGGAATCATGACTTCCCCTTCCAGCTTCACTCCAAACTGTTGTTGAGAAGAAGCAGGCAGGGGAAAGACAGTGGAGTTATTTCTCGGGAGCGGTGTTTGCAATACCACCACCTCTACCTCTTTTCCATATGCCACCACTGAAGAATAATTTATCCTTTATCAGCCTGTCTTATTCCAGCCCTAACCATTGTGGCCCGACACTTGCAGCTGCAGCATGCCATTTTCAAACCATAACCACTATGGCCTCACACAGCTGTAGCATGCCATTTTCAAATCATAATCACTGTGGCCTGATACTTATAGCTCCGGCATGCCATGTTCCAACTGTGGCAGACCCTCCCCCCCTAGTCTGTCCACCAGATGTCACTGTCCCTGTATTAGAACACTCTAGTAAAAAGCCATCCATACCACTCAGTCCCTCCCACCTGGAGGGTCTGGATTGGATGTCTGAACACTATTTAGCCTAGCCATTTTAAGATATTTTGGGATTAGTTTGAGGAAGCAGTTTAAGAGTAAGAATGTCTGATTTTTACACTCTTGTAAGGCCTCCCAGCTTCACCCAAATGGAGTTTCATTTAGAAGTGTCACCTCATCGTGCACTCCCTGCCAGAGGGTTCTCTGGCAGGGAGTGCACGATGAGATGACAGATTGTCCTTCATCTGTAAATTAGTAGGAGGAGGGTCCTTCTCCTACTAATTTACAGAGGGATAGATTTTTAAGCCTGATACCCTTTTGGGGTGAAAGGACTCTCTACAGGGGACCAAAGACCTGTGAGCCTACTCTAAACCCTAGGTGGACAAGCACCAGTGAGGGATCCTGCTGCGAGAGACGGTGAAGGCAGAAGAGATAGCCAGTTTAACCTTTAAGGTATTTTTTGGATTTGAGAAGCGTGGGGAGGCTTTTGGATTCCCCTTCCCCACTGGGATTGTAGTGCAGAGAACTAGCCTGATCTCATCGACATTTCCCCAAGAAACGTCCCCCCCCAAAATATCGATAAAGTAAGGATGGAAGAACAAGATTGGGAGATGCCAACCGGATCTCCATAGCAAGGGATCAGGACAGGTTGGGTGTCCGCAGAAGAAGATGAACTAAGGTAGGATTTTTGCAGTTAAGTTGGGGTCCCCTCCACTAGGATTCCCAGGCAGCCGCTGGGAGAGTTTGTGCATTAAATATCATCATGGGCTCTACCGAGAGGACTGAATAAAAGACACCTACCTACAGAGGAAAATCATACATGTAGCACCAGCAGTCAGATGTAAATTCACACTTCTGGACAGTGGATTTTAATTTATGATTACCAATTAGCAAATTATTACTTTAACACCCAGATCTGGTCCTGTCTGAGTTATACAGGAAGTAATCAAGGTGTGAGATCAATAAGTTGTGCTATTCTGAATAAACAATGGTAATCCAATAAAAGTCTCACAAACAGCCTTTAATGTAGGCGTCAAAATGAGGTATCATGGAAATGCAGTCTCCTGACATTGCCGTGTTTCGCTGTAGGGGCTATGTCGGGAGGGTCCCATGGGGAACAATTCCCAAACAGTAACATCAGTTATACTCAAATCAGTATACTCAAATAGCTTACAAGATACTGAAGTGATAAATATTAGGTGACATCCAAAAGCTTTGTGTAACGTCAAATTGGACATGATGTGAATGCGATTTAAACTGATTTAAACGGGCGAGTGTTTAAATCCTGTGAGAACTCCTGCCAATCCTGTAATCCTGTGGAGTCTTAGGCTACTGTTTATGCCACTTTACCACACTCTAAATACCTTGCAGTTCTTTCCTCCTTCTGATGATTTCTTCTCACAAGTTTCATTAGAATTGATTAAAACATCACTATTCTGGAGCCCATAATAGGCTACAATACTTCCCCAATAGGTTTAAATGGAAAACAAATGAAACAAATAAATGAAACTTTTTTTTTTCATATTGAAACTAATGAAACAAATATGGGTCCCAATGAACAAACACATTTTTTGCTTTTGCACATCCCTACCTATTCTACCACACAAAACTGTCCAGGAGAAGGAGGAGATAGTAGAAGCCAGCCTGATGATGCGATTGAGAGAAGGGTTGAATTCAGGCTTTTTGGTTAGAGAGGGCAATAGCAGTATATGGTAGCCAAGGGGGAGAGTGGGCTGGATCAACCCCTGACCTTCTCTCCCCTCCCTCCACCTATGCCCAAAAGTCTTAGCCTTGTTGTGTAGGAAGCAAGGTCTGCCAAAACGCTTTAATAAAGATCAGAGCCAGAATCTGCTGGGGAGAAAGTGGGCACCGTCTTTAAAATCAGCTTTTCTTGAGCCATGCCAAATACCTTTTGTCCACTATCCATCTTCCCAAATAAGATCTTTTTTTTTTTTTTTTTTTTTATCACTGTTATTGTTGGTAATTCCTGAATTTTTAGAGAAATTTGACCTATGGAGCCCCAAAAGATTAGGAAGGTAAAGAAACCCAGTTGTTCCTTCTAGTAGTTTCCATTTTTTAAATTCTCACACAGTACATGTAAAATAAAAAAAGAAAATAAATCTATCCTAGAGATAGTTATGGGGATGTTCCTGAATTATTACATTGTAAGGCATCTCAGGACCTTATGGATAGCACTCTATAAATCAAAAGAACGATAATAATAGTAATGATAATTCAAAGTTTATGCTGACTCACCCTGTGGGTCTGTGGCTGCCGATTCCCTGGCATCAACTAGACATCTAAGGTCACAAACAGCTCTCCGCATGACCATATGAAACTGATCTGTGGGCCAGGACAAAAGTCGCAGCAAAGTAGCTGGCAGTGCAATCTATGGTTAAGTCTAGGAGAATTAGATTCAGATTACTTTCTGTCTCTCTCACAACACAATGGTGGGCAATTCATGTTGCCTTGCTTTCTGTACAATCCTTATAAATCTTTCTTTGCTTGAGTGTAGTATGAGTTTTGCCTTCTTTCAGTCCCCGGGTTGGCTATACAGGGCATGGAGTGTTTAAAGGCTTTGATATATTGTTATAAATGTAAGTCTCCTACAGAGGTAAAAGGCAAAGAAGAAAATCAATACAAATGTTCTCTCTTCATACTTCAGCCTGCTTGATTTGAAAAAGAAAGGAGAGAGGGATGTGGTGAGGATGGGAAGGTGATATAAAGGCAAAAAGATCAGAAAGCAAACCGAGAGAAATTCTGAATGGCTAGAGGAAACTCCTGGATCATTATTACATCCCTAATGCAAACATCCCAGTGCATGTAATAATAGAATGGACCAATTTGGCATGAAAGAAAGTTGTGAATAATGGATTTGAAAGCAGCTGGGAAATGGGAGAGTCATAAACCAGGAACCAATTTACTTCCCGAAGTGTGGGCTAGAGCAGGTTGTAGGGCTGAAAGGCTATAACACAAGTAATGTGCTAGTACAAATTCAAGAAATTTGTGACGAATGGGTCAGGGCTTCTGCATGAAGTAGTTCAGTCTCCGAACAATGTCTAGAGCTTTAGAATTAGACTAATTGAGAGTAACCAAAATGTGAAATGTGAACTGCAACAGGCAAATATAGGAATCTCTAGCCTAGTAGATTTTGGATGGGTAATACCTGTGACACAGAGACACCCTGCATCTCAAACAATGCCTACACAAAATAACTTTTCTGCATTGGAAAATGAAGATGCTCCAGAGAAACTGAAGTGGTATCTGAAAAGAAAGATACCCATTGTACAAATCCCCCAAAACATAACAAAAAGCTCCTTCTGCTCAGAGACACTGTCATCATGAGAATTCATTTTGAGGGATTTGGTATGAGAGGGAACAGTGTTGGAGCCACTTGGCAATAGTGATCACAATCAGGCCGATACAGTAAAAATCGTGGGAGAGCAGGCGAGCACCCACTATCCTGGCGCGCGCACAGGCCACTCTCCTGTACGGGCGATTCAGAAAAAAAAATTATTCAAATTAGGGCCCGCGGTAAAAAGAGGCGCTAGGGACACTAGCGCGTCCCTAGCGCCTCTTTTTGGATAGGAGCAGCAGCTGTCAGCGGGTTTGACTGCCGACGCTCAATTTTTCCGGCGTCGGTTCTCAAACCCACTGACAGCCATGGGTTCGGAAACCGGACGCCGGCAAAATTGAGCGTCCGGTTTTCAACCCACGAGCCGCGGGCCGATTTAAAATTTTTGATTATTTTAACTTTTGGGACCTCTGACTTAATATCGCCATGATATTAAGTCGGAGGGTGTACAGAAAAGCAGTTTTTACTGCTTTTCTGTGCACTTTCCCGGTGCCGGCAGAAATTAATGCCTACCTTTGGGTAGGTACTAATTTCTGAAAGTAAAATGAGCGGCTTGGCTGCACATTTTACTTACTGAATTGCGCGGGAATAACTAATAGGGTCATCAACATGCATTTGCATGTTGCGGGTGCTATTAGTTTTGGGGGGTTGGCCACGCGTTTTCGACGCGCTATTACCCCTTACTGAATAAGGGGTAAAGCTAGTGCGTCGAAAACACGAGTCCAAACACGCCTGAATATGATCAAATTTGACAAAAATAACTGAAGGGAGGACAATAAAGAAATCTACTCTAGCATTTAACATTAAAAAAAAATGACTATGAGAAAATGAGAAAAATGTTTAGGAAAAACCAAAAGGCGCCACTGCAGAGATGAACAGTTTAGATCAGGCTGGACATTGTTTAAAAATACCATCTGAGAAAAGGGAAGCCCAAACCAGATGTATTCCATGCATTAGAAAAGGTGGAAGGGGGGAGTGGAGGATAGGACCTGTGTGTTTGGAGGACCTCGAAGGCTGCTGTTGCCTCTGAGTGCTGAGAGGGAGAGAGAGATCTCGCTGCTATCGAGGAAGAGAGAGAGGCCTGGCACCGGAGACGGCCCCCATGTGACGTCATCAGCAGGAGCCCCAGGACATCTTAAAAGTAAGGGCCGTGTGGCACGCAGCCGAATCCGCGCGCCAAAGGGGTATGCCCCTGAATATGAAATGGGGAAGAAAAGAAAATCTAAGAGCTGGACCTCCTCTCCAGTTCCCTCTTCGTCAATGAGACGTGGACCTATGGACGTTCACATAATACATGTGGGTGAGTCTTATTCAAGGGACTATATGGAAGGAAATTCCCCTTCGGGGGTATCCTTAAGTCTCAGGTCCACACAACACCCCCCCCCCCCCCTTCAACCTGCTATAGAACAACTTACCAGCAAATCTGTTGTAGCTAGTGTTGCTATAAATTCTCCTCCCTCAGCAATCCCAACCCCCTTGAGAGACGGGAATGCTGGAGAGGGAAATATTCCGATGAGACATATATCTTTGGGGGAACTGGGAACAGAGAGTAGCTCTATGGTTCCATGCCCTTCGATAATTCCTGAATTAATTGACGCAGTGGTTGGAAGCATTGTAGAATCTGAGAGTGTCACACTATTAGATGTTTGGAGATTAATCGCCAAAGTAGATAATAAGCTGACTAGGTCAGTATCTCAGATAAATACCTTTTCAGTAGAAACTAAAGCAAAGTTTGAAGATCAAGATGTTAGGATTAAAAATGTAGAACTTTCTGTTTCTATGTTAAATTCTCAAGTAAATACATTACAGGCTACTGGTACTTCATTTATTAAGGATAATTTTATTCTTCACAATCAGATAGAAGCTATAGAAAATGAAATAAGATCGTTTAACTTACGCCTATTGAATTTTCCTATGTCTAGATTGCTTTCAACTAGTGAATTATTTAAGAAGTATGCTAGTGAACCGGAGAAAATCCCTCTTATATCTAAGATGTATTATTTGCCAAAAAAGAGAACGATCCCTGTGCAGGAAGGGGAAATAGATATTTTGGAGAGTCCTGGGGTTTCTACCTTTTTGGAGGACTCCATAGATAATATTCCAACCAGAGCTACTTTGTTAGTTTCCTTTTCCTTAAAGCAGGATAAAGATTTGTTCTTTTTGAAATATTTCCAAAGTAAAGAATTGGCATTTTGTGGACAAAAGATTCAAGTCTTTCCAGATGTTTCCTGGGCAACTCAAGCTCGAAGGAAACATTTTCTTTCTTTCAAACAAATAGCTTTAGATTTGGGAGCTAGTTTCTTTCTTAAATTCCCACGCAAGTGTTTAATAACATATCAGAACAACACATTTGTTTCCTTAGATCCTTTGCAGTTGGATCATTTTCTAAGGGATAAGTCTCAGAAGTTGCCTGTTACTTAAGGCTAGGTAAGGGGTAGAAAGATTCTATTAGAATGTTATTGACACACAGCGGGTCTGACCCCCTTATTCCCCCTTGACGTGGACTAGATAACTTGCTAAATGTGTATGATAACCTGAAAGATTTTGATATTTTCTGTATTCCTGGATTATTTCATTTGTATTTAAATGTTATAACTCAATAAATAATAAATTAAAAAAAAAAAAAAAGAAAAGGTGGAAGGAAGGCTAAGCAATATAGCCTAGTTACTTGGCTATAATTTAGCTAGATAAGGGCTGAATATAAATGGATAAGCCATTTAGATGGATAACTGTTAGGTTATCCTTCTAAATGTCTTTTGAAGATGGACCTCATTATTTATAATCTATAAATAAACGTAAATTGTTGCGTCGGAGGTGGACCCTTGGGCTGAGGTGGGGTTGACGCAACCCATAGGTGAGGACCTATGTGTCCCCACTGTCAGTAGGTGGAGTGGGCTGAAGCTAGAGGCCACTGGAGCTTCACCTATACCAGCCCTCATTCCCCTCGGGTTGAGTCTTTGGGTGTCGGGGCCAGCAGGACTTAGGTGGGCCTTGAAGTTAGCTAGAGAAGCAAGATGATTCAGCCCAGAGACAGCAGTCGGTAGATGGCGCAGTCCTATCCTAGACTGGATTCGGTACTGGAACTCAGGCGCCAAAGGAACAGTGAGGAACTGAAGGCGCTTAAGCTAAGAGAGGCCGAGGCCTTGATAGTCCACGTCCAGAGGATAGGCGAGAAGAGGCATCACTGACAAGCTAGGGTTAGAGCAGGCGATGAGTAGAAGTTGTAGCAAGCAAAGTAGAACTCTGGACACTGAATAGTCTGCAGCATAGTCGTTCAAAGCAAGGGTCAGGGCACAAAAAAGGCAGGTGTAGTCAATCAAGGCAGTGGTCAGGGCACGGAGAAGGCAGGGGTAGTCAATCAAGGCAGAGGTCAGGGCACGGAGAAGGCAGGCATGGTCAAGCGTAGTAGAGGTCCGGGGCTGGAGAGAAGCTGAAGAGTAGTCATGTGTGGCGGAGGTCCAGGGCTGGAGAGAAGCTGAAGAGTGGTCAGGTGTAGCGGAGGTCCGGGGCTGAAGAGAAGCTGAAGAGTAGCCAGGCGTAGCAGAGATCTGGGGCTGGAGAGAAGCTGAAGAGTACTCAGGCGTAGCGAAGGTCAAATCCAATGAATCTGTCCAACACATAGACGAAACAGGAACTAGGAGAACAGTAACAAGGAACCACAGGAAAACAGGAACACACGATGAGACGAATCAAGGATCAGCAACAAGTACTCGGAGTATGAGGAGACCTGTTGCAAAGGCAACGCTATGGAGCGAGGCCTGGGCTTTTATACACTGAAAAGTCTGATGTCAGCATCCAGGTCTGTGGCCAGGTTCCCGCCGCGAGCTCTTTAAAAGAACTAGGGATGTGAGTGCGCACACCTAGGAGGGGGTGTGGCGCTGATGGCAGCGTCTCTCTGCGGGCCACGTGGAGAGGCCCGATGAGCAGGGACATCTTGACTGGCAACACTGGGTAGCGAGGCAGGACCGGAGGCACTGGAGGGAACCTGAGGTTGGAGCTGGCGGCCCCTCGCCACCAGAGAAGAGGAGCCAGGCCCAGAAATCCATCTGAGAAGGTGAGAGGGCCATGCCGTGGGGTTGCCGCAGCCAGCGCACGTAACATAAATGTGACCCTGACCCCAGAAGGATGACCTTTAGGTCTGTATGGCTGTGAAGCTTATTGGATGTAATTTGATGTTTCTACTCTTTTGAAATATTTAATTTTATAGGGGAATAGAACATTTTTTAATTATTGGAATTTTTATTCATCAGATGTTTTGAAATATTTTATTGGTGTTTGGGAAATTTTCAATATTTTATTCATTAACTGGTTTAAAATATTCTTTTTATTAATATGATTTTAAAATTATGATTGATGTTTTATATTTTTTTATGTTATTTAATGTTTTATGAAGAATGGTAATGTTTCTATTTATCCATTGTTGCTCTGCATATAGAGGTTGGCTTGTTGTGGGTTCCAGTTCAGTTCTTCTCAGCATGTTCTGTTTAACTTTCTGATTTCTTTATTCTGTGGTCAGGGTCTTTCTGTGTTCTGCATATGTGTCCAAGGTGAGATCAGAATCCAGAGAAGCAAGCCAAGGGAAGGCAAGATGAAGACCAGGACAACAAGACAGGAACACTGGAATAAAGGAATGCAGGACACAGGAACGCAGAAATAAAAGCAAAATGCACTGAAGACCAAGGCCCTTCAGGAGGCCTGTTGCTGAGGCATCTTCTGCTCCTCAGGAGGAGCTTTAAATACAAGAAGCCAGTGATGTCATCATAGGGCACCTTTAAGAACAGGAATGTTGGGCGCACATGTGCCTAGGGGCTGACCTGTGAGCCACTAATCATAACACTTTCATGCCCTGGTTCCAATGCTGTGATACCAGGGTACAAATTATATTGACATGGACAGGGCAGATACAATTCGTAGAGGGGTATCACTATATGTTAAGGATGGCATAGAGTCAAGCAGGATACAAGTTTTACAGGAAAAATCTTTGGCATCCTGATGGATAAAAATCCCCAGGGTAAAAGGGAAGAATATAGTAACAGGCATATATTACTGCCCATCTTTGACCAATGATCTACTGTTATGGTTAGATCATGGTCATTCATCTTTTTCAGTTGTTTTAGATTTGTCAAGTGCTTTCAACCTTGCTTATCGTCACTTGTTAATTTGAGATTACTATATCGCAGGGGCTATCGGTGCCATTGGTCGGCCCCTGTCACATGGTAGGAGCAATGGATGGTCGGCGCCATCTTGTTCTCCTACCATGTGACAAAGGCTATCAGCTGCCAGTATTCAAAATAGTGCCGATAGCCTTTGCCCTTACTATGTCACAGGGGCTACCGGTGCCATTGGTCGGCCCCTGTGACATAGTGAGGGCAAAGGCTATCGGCGCCATTTTGAATACCAGCAGTCGACGGCCCGAGTGCAGGAGGTCGCTCCCGGACCCCCGCTGGACCACCAGGGACTTTTGGCAAGTCTTGGGGGGTCAGGAGGGGGGTTGTAGTTAATTCAATTTTAGCCAGAAAACAAATAAGAATGAATGCATGAACATATCGGGGCCCCCCTTGGCAAATGCAACGTATCTGCCCTACGACGAATACGAATACCTAATGCAACGTATGCCGTCCCTCTGCACATCGCTAGTGTGTGTGCATGAGAGGGCAAGAGCCTGTGTATGTATTTGAGAGACATTGAGAATGAATATGTATGATTATGTTTGAGAGAATGAACATGTGTATGTGAGAGAAGATAGTTTGTTCATTCTCTTCCTCCCCTACTAATCCACTACAATTTCAGGATGACTGGAAATCAAAACATTCCTAGGTATGACAGAGGATTTTTTTTCATCCCTATTAGCTTTGATTATTGGATAGTATTTGATGTCTGTTGTTTTGAAATATGTTATGTTTGATACATTTTTTAACATTTTAATGAGCTTTAAAAATTTTTGTATGTTCTAATTGTCTGCTATTTTGAATTATTTATTCTTTTTATTAATGCTGATTTTTTAAATTAATTTTATTGTTTGATGTTTTATGAGGAATGGTAGTATTTCTGGTTTTCCATTCTTGCACTGCATACAGAATCTGGCAGTTTCTAATTCAGTTTTTATCTGCTCATTTCCATTTATAGTTTATGGTCTCTTTATTCTGTATTTGATAAAAGCCTATTTGTATTCTGCATGTGTGACCAAGTTGAAGTATTCTGATAAAATGTAGTTTCTGTGTATGGATCTATAGCAGACTGGCTTGTTCTGTTTTCCTAGTAGGATGTACATTGATGTTTTAGGGCCTGATGTTAAATTTGCAGTTATGTCTTTTTATAGGTAAGGCTGTTACTGTTTGAGACTGGCAGTTAGTGTGTTATCATATGGCAGGAGTACTTTTTTTTGCAGGATTTTGGATCATAAAATGTTCCTGATAGTGGAGAGAATTGCTGCTGCTGTTACTGAGGTGACACCAGCATTTGAATATTTTTATTTTTCTAGGGTGAGAGGTAAGGGGAAATGTCCTAGTTCAGCAGCTTTTTCTGACAGGCATTAAATCTGTCAACTCGAGCTGCTGGTGACTGTGGAACACTGCAGTATTATATTGCCACCTGCTCTTCCACTGAAAATAGAAAATATAATCAAACTAGTAGGTTTCTTATTGATTGGAAGTGCTTACTGAAATATTTTATAAATGATATATTAAGGGGTAGATTTTCAAAGCAGTGCAGGGGGGGTGGCAAATTTTCGTGAAATACGTGCGGCAATGCAATCGGGCCTTCCCCAGTTCCTCCCAGTCCACTCCAATTAAGGAGCGGTCTGGGAGGGAACTTCCCTAGCCCCCTACCTACACTTCTTCTCTCTTCCCTTCTCCTCCCCGCCTCCTAAACCTAACCTACCTTTCCCTAAAGTTTTTATTTTATTACTTATTGCTCCTCTGGAACCAAAGCAAGTTACGCGTGCCGGCCGCCTGCCGGCATGCGCTTCCCCAGAAAAAAGGGCTAATGGCTGCTCTCCTAGCCAGCCTCCATCCTGTCCCGTCTCACCCCGCTCCCTTCCCCACCTAGACCACAACCCCGGCCTGCCACCTGGTGCTTTACCTTTAGCAGCCCACATCCCCCCAGTCTTTGGATGCCGGAACTGGGAGGTCGTAGATGGGGGCTTCTGCTGACAATAAAGAGATTTGTTGGGGTCACTGGGTAGGAGTAGAGGGAGGCCAGGTGACTCCAGAAGAAGGCAGTGGTCAGTGGCAGGCAGCATCCAGAAATGTCCAGGAGTCAGGCAGTGGTCACTGGCAGGCGATGTTCAAGAATGTTCAAGAGGACAATACCAGGAATCTGTCCAACGGGAAAGGCGGGATGGATAGGCAGGGCAGGAAGGCAATGTGCAGAACAGATGGGTAGACAAGGAGATGTAGAAGAACTAAATAACTGGCCACAGAGATTGACGAGGAAGACAAGAATCACTGGAACTGAAGATGAAGACAAGGACTGGAGAACAAAGACCTAGGAACCATTGAGACTAAATATGAAGACAAGGATTGGAGAATGAAGACATATTGAAGCAACTTGTGCTACTTAGGCAGTAGGACCTGTTGCCAAGGCATCAGTGGAATGTCAGCAGGGGTCTTTTATAGGCACCTTCAGCCCTTTCCCGCTGCGGGCCATTTAAAGTTAGAGACGTTGGACACGCATGCCTTAGGAGCGAGCACAGAGGATTTGGTGGCGTCCTGCCTCAAGGATTCCGGGAGGATGGCCACCTCAGGGAGCAAAGGATGAGGCCCACTCCATGGGGTAAGTATGCGGTTCACAGGAGAAGATTGCAGACCACCAACCACAACAGAATCATTCAAAAAATAGTAAGCACAGCCAAATGAGGAAAATAGGAAAGGACATAAACACTGGCAAGTTAGATGTGAAAAATAATTAAGCTGGCTATGAGAGAATTTGAAAAGAAGCTTGCTATAGAGGTAAAAGTAAGTAATAAAAATGTTTAAAGTACACTCAAAGCAAAAAGCCTGTGAGGAAGAAAGATGGACTGCTAGATGACCAAGGGTTACAAAGAGTGGACAGGGAAGACAAGGAAATAACAGAAAAATTAAATTAATTCTTTACCTCTGTCTTTACTGAGGATGTCAGGGTCATTCCTACACTCAAAACATTTTTTGAGGGGATGACTGAGTGATTAAATGGAAACAGGAGGATATAATAAATCAGATTGACAGACTAAAGAATAAGAAATCACTGGAGCTGGATGGTATTCATCCTTGAATTCTGAAAGAACTCAAACATGAAATTACAGCCCTATTTCTGGTGATTTGTAACCTATCATTTAGTTCAAACATTTTTATTGAGCAAAGAAATCAAATCAAAGCCTGAAGGTACATAAGTATCTACTACATCTCAAATGACATTTTTACATGATAATATACATGTACAAGTTATAAATCTGTTTATTTGCTCCAGTATTAGAATATTACCCAAAACCCACATACTTAAACACCAAATATATAGAATATTTCCAATAGCCCCCTGTGTCTTGTTTCTTCACAGCAGAAGGTTCCAGAATAAGATTGGGAGTACAGCATTCAATTTAACCATCTTTAACCCTATCCCACTCCTGTTACCAAGAGCTTCCATGAATAATTCAAAACTCTCCAAGTGAAGGAGAACAGACTTCTACATCACAACCATGGTCCCAAACGGTGACCTTAACAATTAACCAGCAAATATCTAGCTCGTGCTGATAATCTCTGTAGATATAGTTCCTAGATATTAAAAAAATGTTTGTGACCAGCAATACTCATCCTAAATGCCAGGCTTTTCATTAATGCCATATCATGTAGTGAATTCCTCCATCCCGTAATAGTAAGTTTTCTCCTCTCTCCAGTACAATAAAATAGATTTCTTACCCAATACAAAAGGCTTCCTTGCAAAAAATGTCTTCCCTTTAGAATAAAAACAATTTTTAGGTATGGATTCAAATAAGATAAGTTCTGATGTATATAGAAATGGGTAACCAAAGATACTCTCCAGGTAATTTGTTACTCTTGACCAAAATATTTGTACTTTGGGACATGACCAAAATATGAAAGGAAGACCCCCATTGCCAAATGTCATTTCAGGCACTGATCTGTATCTGTAAGCTTAGTTTTACAAGCTAAGGATGGAGTGGCATAAGCTCTTCTCAAAAAATTATATTGCATTTCCCTCAGATACATATTAGAGGAAGTCTCTTTGAGACATTTAAAACAGGATGTCAAAACACTTTCTGAGATGGAAGTGAGGCCTTCTCTCATCCAGCTAAGCACAAGAGACCCCACAAAATCTGTCTTGTCCATTTTAACCAACATCTTTTTTAATTTGGAGGGATATAACTTCGATAATTCATCAATACAAAAAAAAAATCATTGATTTCAATAGATTATCCCTCAGTAGGGTTCTGATATAATGCTTTAACTGCAAATAAGCAAACCAGTCCTTATCCCTCAATCCATACTGAAGAGACAAATCAGGAAATGAGCGCATCACGCCATCCTGATCAAAAACATGCTGCAATTGACATAGACCACTTTGTTCCCAAAAACAGAAATTAACTCCTTGAGAACCTGGGATAAAACTGGCATTTCTCCTAATGAGTATGTAGCAAGATGTTTCATGAGAGAAGTTACATAACTTTGCTAATTTTTTCCATACCTATCTAATCAGTGAAATTAACATGTCACCTGCTACGCCCCTGGGTAATAAAGAAGTTGGTGCATGCAACAAATATTGCACATCCAGTGGAGCCGCTAAATCTTTTTTCCCCTCTTGCAACACATAAATAGATCCACCATATAGCTAAGTTTATTTTTCTCCAAGTCTGGAAGAGTCACACCTCCTAAAGCCCACTCTCTTTTCAACCAACACGTGCATGTTATAAAATCGGGTGTCCATGTGTGCCTGCCGGGTCGCGTGCGTACCTTTGAAAATCTACCCCATAACTATTTAGGTCTTAAAGATATTTATTTGACCAAGAAAGGAAAGAGGCAAATTAAACCAAGTTTCCAATTTATCTTTTGTGACTGAAAGTAATTTGGAAATGTTAAGCTGATAAAGCTGCCCCAAATCCATATATATCTCTAGACCTACATTTCTAAAGGACCCATTTGCTCACCGCAGTGGGAATGGATCCTCCCATTGCATTTGTACTGTCGCCAGAAATGCTAAAGTTTTGGATTTGCCAGTATTTAGCCTAAATCCCGAGAACTCACCAAACACCACAAAAAAACTTATAAGGCTCTTTAGTGAATTTGGGAGGTTTATCAATAAAACTAAAATGTCATCTGCAAATGCAGCACATTTAATTTCCATTCCTCCCATTTTTACTCCCATAACATGCACATCTCATTGAATCCTCATAAACAGAGGTTCTAAAGTCAACAAAAACAGCAAGTGGGAAAGTGGACACCCTTGTCGTGTACCCCTATTAATCCCCAAATTAGAAGAATCTTCCCCATTTGCGATAATCGCAGTCATTGGATTATTATAAAGTAGTTTGATTACATTCAAGAAAAAACCCTCTAGGCCCATTTTTTTCCAGAACACAAAATAAATATATCCATTCTACTCTATTGAATGCCTTTTCGGCATCGAAGCTGACAACTAATAAAAGCTCTTCTCTCCTCTGACAAAGAAATTGTTGCCAGCAACGCCCATATGTTCTTAAGTGCACTTCACCTCCTCACAAAACCCACTTATTCCTCAGAGATAAAATTCCTCACAAAACCCACTTATTCCTCAGAGATAAAATTAGGCATTACCACCGCTAAACAGTCAGCCATAATTTTTGCCAGTAATTTATGATCAAAATTTAGCAAAGAAATTGGGTGGTAAGAGCCCGGTAGCAAAGGATATGGTTTAGGAATGACTGTAATTAATGCTTTATTGGGTTCAAACTGAAATTCTCCTCTCTTTATTAGAGCAGAATATACTTCTCTAAGTGGGTCAATAACCTGATCAATGAAAATTTTATAGAATTCTTCATTGAACCCATCTGGTTCCAGTGCCTTCAGTAACTTTGCTTGTTAGATTCCCACCATAATTTCTTCATTGCTAAGTGGTCTATTCCACTAATCCAAATGTCTTTAAAAAGATGTTAAAGACTGCACTTTCAGAAGTGCAATAATATAGTAGATTAGATAATGTCCTGTTAAAATCTGTTGTAATGTTTGGCTGTTTTTATATTTCAGAACTTGTCTATTTTTATTTGATTTGAAATTGCTTGTAATTTTAATTGCTTCCTGCTCCAAAATGTAGGAAAGAACCAGGTAATAAATACATTTTTTTTTATTTATTTAAAAATATTTATTATCTGTACCCTCCAATATTCAGGGCAGGGTACATAATACAACATACATAATACAATAACATTTAAAACAATATGGCACAGAACATTTCTTTTAAATAAATTAAATAAACTAAACCGAGAATGTCATAATGCCTTTATATAGCTCTTTGGTGTGACCACACCCTGAGTACTGTGTGCAGTTCTTGTTTACCTCATTTCATAAAAGACATAGCGGATAATGAAAAGGTACAGAGAAGGGTGACATAAGTGGTAAAGAGGATAGAAAAGCTCCCATAGGAGAAAAGCTAAATAGATTAGGGCTCTTTAGTTTGGAAAAGAGATGACTGAGAAGGGATATGATTGAGATTTGTAAAATTATGAATGGGGTGGAACAGGTAAATAGGGAATGGTTATTTACCCTTTCAAACAATATTAAGACAAGGGACACTCCTTGAAATTAGCAATCTGTAGATTTAAAACAAATTGTAGGAAGTATTTTTTTCATTAAGCAGCGCGGTTACTACCCTTAACAGAACACATGGGGATAACTTGCACGGAGCGGCAGTTACTACCCTTAACACTGTCAGAGACAGGATGCTTTATACATTCTGGCAACTGAGATGTACTTTATTGCCCTAGCAACTGCATTGCAGATTATTTGCAATTTTGATACTGCTCTCTTTGGGACTTTCATGAACAAGGCATTGCAGTAATATAACTAAGTACTAGGGCATTTATGACTATTTTGAGATGATTTAGACTAAAAAGTGGGTGCATCTAGAGAACCAGTTGCAGTTTCCAAAATGTTCTTTTTGCTACCAAGGCAATATGCGAATCAAAATTAATGCCTGACTATTGGTTACTCTTAGATTTTTTACTATACATTGAGGGGGGCATACCTTCTCATTCATTAATGGAATCACAACCCAATTTGGTGTCTTTGAGGAAACTATCCACAGTACCTCAAATTTTTTTATCTTCAGTCTACTCTTGTCCATCCAACTCTTCAGTCTAATCTTGCCAGGCCAAACACAGGTTAAGGGTCTGAATTGAGACAGTCAGATCTTTTCCCAATGGATGACGGATCTGAATATCTTCTGTATAGATGTGAAATGACAATCCACATTTTTGAAACATATCACAGAGTGGGTGCAAGAAAACATTTAATAGGACAGGCAAAAGTCAGGAATCCTACAGAACCCATACCCTATTATGTGGAGTAGATACCTGATCTATAGTTTTCACCATAAATTACCTCACCATCCAAAATGAGGCCAGCCATTTCTTCATGGTCCCACAGATCCCTAGGTCTCTGCACAAAACTATAAGATAACATGATCTACTAGATCAAATGCTGATAAAAGATCTACAAGGACTAGAAGAGCTATGTGGTTTTAATTCCACCATTGCTTGAGTTTGTGTATTCATTTTGGTTTGTTATAGATTTTTTAAAAATTATTTAACAGATACTTGTTGACTATTGCTACCCTGTCCAAGTCACTAGGGCACTCAGATACTCCAACGTGTCTGGAAAGGGAGAAGTCACTGCTGTTGGCCATAGCTACAGATTGGATTGTCTTGGAGCCTCTACTAAAACTCATTTGTAGCACAGTGGCTCTAAGTAGTGTGAAACAATTGAGGAGGATCCACTGCCAGTGCAGTAGGTTGAATTATAGGAGATAGATGTATAGGGGTCCATAATGAAATAAAGGCCAGAAGCTACTGATGATGTGCCTAATCCAACTGTCACTTTGAAATCTATCATGAAATCCTGTCCTAACAACTTTGCTTCTAGCTGGCATCAGGATGTTAGATGAGCCGGGGGGGGGGGGGGGGGGGGGATTTTTGTTGTACAGTGGTAGATGAGTATCAATAGGCCACTGTTTTCATTGTATTCTCTGTAAATATCTAAGCTTCTTGCCTTGGAAATTAATAGTCTTCTTTCAAGGCTAGCAGACTTTGTATCAGTGACTTGCAGCTTCCCTGTCTGCAGTCTTGGTGATAATGAGCTATTTACATTTTTTTAGATTTGATTCCCCACCTTATACAAGAATTATAAATTAAAATTCATTATAAAAAACAATTTAAAAAATAACTGATGTGAAATTCAAAAAGTAAAAAAATATATGTATAAAATAAATCCAAACTGAATCACCCGCTAGTTCCATTTTATCCTGGAGGAAAAGCTTTCAGAAAATCAAGCATCATTCTCAAAAACTTGGTCAAAATGCCAGGTCTTAGCTAGTTTTCTAAGGCATAGATAATTTAATTCAGTCCAAAGTTCCTGGGGGGCAGCTAAATTTCAAGTCCTTCCTCAATAACAGAAATTACAAGGTCAGAATAAGTAACAAAGAATCCCACTCCATCAGTACCATGCTTGGAGTTCCCCAGGGATCATCCCTCTCTTCGACGCTCTTTAACGTTTATCTCCTACCCCTATGCCAACTCCTCGCCAATCTAAAGTTAACCCATTTTATCTATGCCGATGACGTACAGATCCTCATTCTGATTACAGAATTCATATCCAAAACCCTCTCTTTCTGGAACAGCTGCCTGCATTCCATTAATCTCCTCCTAGCCAGTCTCAATTTAGTCCTGAATACAACCAAAACGGAGCTCCTCCTCATCGCGCTGGAGGACAACAACCTCACTATCAACAACCACCCTATTTCCTCAACGATCTCAACGGCCCAAGTGAGAGACCTTGGCGTCATTTTGGACAATCGTCTGTCATTAAAAAAATTTGTCAACAATACAACTAAAGAATGCTTCCACAAACTACAAGTTCTTAAAAAGCTTAGACCACTCCTCCACCTACACGACTTCTTCACAGTTCTTCAAGGTACCTTATTCTCCAAAGTCGATTACTGCAATTCCCTACTACTAGTCCTCCCCGCTACTACCACCAGACTGCTACAGATGCTTCAGAATGCCGCCGCAAGGATTATAACCAACACTAATCGAGGAGACCATATCACACCCATTCTAAGGAATCTACACTGGCTTCCCATTAACTTCAGAATCCTTCACAAAGCCCTCACCATTATACACAAGACCATCTACAAGCAGTCCTCACTTGAACTAGCTATCCCTCTTCTCCTCCACACCCTTCACGCATGAGTAACAGTAGATGTTCTGGTTTAATCTCGTTCTCTTTTCACCCTATTTCAGTTACTTGGCACCTCCTCGTGCGAAGTAGTTCAGCTCTAGGCTGCTCTCAACAGGGTTCTCTCCCGTGTTTCCAGCCAAGTTATTACTCCCTGTTAAATGTAATTTTCTTATCTTCTAATGTTCGATGTAAACCGATGTGATATGACCTGTCATGAATGTCGGTATAAAAAAGAATCAAATAAATAAATAAATAAATGGAGTAAAGTAAGTGAAAGTCAGCCATCTAGTGGAAGCCAAACAAAATCTCTGAAAATTATGGAATACTTAAGAGACCTTGTTGAGAAGTGTGCGGCACTCAGACCAGTATTTAGGGATATCCCTACACAAATATTTATTCTACTACCTGATACTATGAGCCTTCTAGCTAGCTTACCATCACTTCTCAGAATTCCAGAGGAAAATTGGAAGCTCCCACTGTGGAACAGACAGTTCCTGAATGGTGACAGACTGACCTCAGTGTAGCAGAAAATTCAGGAAGACTGGAGCCAAATAGTTAAATCCTGGTGACAAGTCCTAAAATAATTCAGGCAGCACTTCAAGTCATGGTCCGGGTAGCAAGGATCAAGGTAACAAAATCCACAACAAAGTTAAGTAACAAGGCCCAAGATAACAACATACAGGCAGCTATCCAAAGTGAAGTCCAGATAGCAAGTTCCAAGGTAAATCCAGGCAGTGATATCCACAGGATAATCCAGGTAGCAAGATCCAGGTTTGTTCATGCAGAAATCCCTGTTGAATCATCAAGAAGTCTGGAAAGTCTCAGAGTTTAAATTCCTTGGGCAATTAGGGCATTGCCTTCCATGAGTGAATAGACAATCTCCTTTAGAAGTGTCTACCCCTTCTTTTTTTAGGACAAGGTTATCATTTCTGTCCTCTGCTTATATAGATGCTCTTGTGGCTCTAATAGGAAATAACTTTACCTCCTCTTCCTGGGGTTACTGGTTTAAGATCTGATGATTCTTACAGTAGGTGGAGGAAGGGGACTCATCTGCCATTCCTTACGTCTAACCACCAGGACTTCTACAATGGAGTTTTGGCTCCCATTACCCCAATTCCTACAAAGTCTCATTCCTTCTTACCACTAGAGCATAGAATAGTCTCTCCAACATTACTGCAGTGTACCATTAATCCATCTTGATACCAATCTGAAGCTGGTTGGCTCCTCCCTCCAATTTCTACCAATTGCATCTCATTAAGCATGGCTGATTCAGGGGAAATGGTGGCTTCAGTGTAAAGGAACACATGGGGTCAGTTAGCACCATTTTTCAAGATGGCCCTAATGGGATAGGAGTGAGTGGAGATTGTTCCTGAATCTGGAAGAACCCCACAATTATGGGTTCAGTTTTCAGAGGGGTACCAGGAGAACCTCTATGGGGTTTTGGCCCATTTTTTTGTATGAGGGGCAGGGACTACAGTAGTTGGGCTTGCCAAGGGGGGAAAGTTGCTGCTTCCCCATGGAGTACCAAGGATTTGATTCACTAGGGTGGGAGGACTTGCATTGGGCTGTGTGGTCCCTTTAATTCAAGCAGGCCCCAAGATCAGGTGCTACCATTATTCCTTGCCACAACTGGGACCACATGACGTTCCCGGCAATGACAATGAGTGAAAATTTTCTTGCAAAGTTTGCTGTGGATTCAAATAATATCTGAATCCACTTGCATCCTTGGTAAACTTTTGCGGAAACAGGTCACACATTGGCCTTCTTATGTGACCAAGTATACTATTAGCTATCCCAACTGCTTTGTCACACTGACTAATTGTTACGCATCCCATCCGCGCCCAGCCCGAACATGGGCCTGCTCACCTTCATGATTCCATGGCAGGTCCTGGGTTGGCCTCCCTAGCGGCTGTGGCTAGCGCTTTCAAGCCCCGGTGTCCCACAGCGTTGGTCGCCCGGCCTTCCACTGCGCACCAGGCCTCATGCCGGAGACCGGTGTCCTCGGCTGTGTTGACCACGCCCCTACGCACATGAGCGAGGACCACCCAGCCTCTTGTAGGGCCAAGGATGGGTCCTAGCTCCGCGGCGTGCCCTGATTGATTCCCCGTTATATTGAAGTCATTGCTTGAACTTCCTTGCCTTGGCAATCGGGTCGGGATTTGTGCTAGATTGTCACTGCATTTGTTGCTTGCTCCTGTCTTGTCCCAAGTCTCGTTCCAAGATCCTTCTGTTCCAGTTCTGTTCCTGCTTCCTAGTACTCCAGCGTCCTCCTGTTCCTGTTCGTCTGTTCGTCTACCCAGGTAGTACCCCAGACTGTCTTACTGGTACTGACCTCGGCTTGTTCTTTGACCTGCTCGCCTGTCTGCTGCCTGCCTCCTGACTCCAGTCTGTCCCTCGACTCGCCTGCCTGCTGCCTGCCTTCTGACCTCGGCCTGCCTGTGACCTCGTCTGACCTCCGGTACCTGACCTCTGCTTGCTGACCACTCCTTGGGCTGATTCCTGGACTTTGACCTCTGTCTGCCTGACCACGTCACTAGATTCTGGCTCTGTTCCTTGCCTTGTCATCACCCATGCTCTTATGGTCCTCCTGTTACATCGGACCTCCTGCTTCCAACCTGACCATGCTCCCCTTCTGCCCTTGGGCACGCTGGACTTTCACCTTCCCAGTAGACCCTGCGAGGCCCACCTAAGTCCAAGCGGCCCGGGTCCCTACGGGCTCCTCCCGGGGGGACCTCGGGCTTCGAGTGGTGAAGCTCTTCCTAGCCTCTGTTTCCTCCAGTGCTCTGCCCCCTGGGGTCAATTGCTTCCTGGTCCCAACCAGGAGGCAGTTCTCCACTGTCTCAGGACAAGGGTCCACCCCCGAGCGCAACAGAGATAATAATCACTTGATCCCATTTTAATTTGGTGACTCTTTGTCATACAATGGTTGATTTTCCTACTCATAGCAATTTCAGACACTATATAAGAACACATGAGAATATTGACATTACAATATCATAAATATTATAATTCACAAAGATTGTTTGAAAAACACTCAGGTCGATTAACTAAAAAAAACCAACAACAAAACAGAGTAAATTTTGCCAGAGACAACTCTAATTTCACTGAAGTAGGCAATACAATAGGGATGGGCAAACTATACCCTGCATGCCATATCCAGTCCACAGGAGCTTTGTATCTGGTCCACAGGTCATTATGGAATGATTAATTAAATTAATAGTGTTACTGGCCCGGTGACACTGATGCTCTGTGGTTTTGCCTGATGATGTCATCATCCAAGACCCGAAGTCACATGGCACTCAGCACGTCATAAAAAGCGGACATTTCAGGCTTTGGATGATGACATCAGCAGGAGCAGCTTTGGTGCGAAGGTAACCTTGTTTTCTTGCTCTTATTACTCTTCTGCTGTCAATTAGGCCAGCCTGAGACTCTTGATACCACCAGCCTGAAACATCCCTGTCACCAACAGGGCACGCCTGAGACTGTTGCAGCTGCTTCTGCTATCAAACAGCCAGAAAAACATTATGGGTAAAATATGAGTGAAATATGTCTGAAATATATGTTTTGTTGCTGGGTTTATTTTTGTTTTTAGCATTTTTTAAAGAAATGCAAAGCCTGGTAGTTAAAGTTTGCCCACCTCTGCCATAGTGAAAACAAAACCAAAGAAAAAGAGTAACCAGAAGAATAGCCAGAACTTAATTGTATTTTTTTTTTTTTGGGGGGGGGGGGGGGGGGGGGGGCAAGGTTAACATGGATGGACATTGTGTTAGCCTCCTGCCCTGTCCACAACTCTTATCCCATTTTATGTGGGTCTTTCATGGTATGGCTAGAAAACCTTTACATGTTGTGCCAGGAAGTGGACCCTTGGCCTAGTGCAGGATTGGTAGGCTCCCTGGTTGGACCCAGAGAGTGCCTGCCACCAGGAGGCGGAGCACAAGAGGAGATAGAGGCTAGCTGGAGCTTCGCCATTAGCAACCCTAGGTACACCAGGGTTGAGACCTTGGGTACCCGGGCCGCCTGGTCTTAGGTGGGCCTCGCAGGATCTCCTTGATAGGAAGTTCAGGGGTGTGCCCACCACGATCAAGGGTGCGTGGTCGATACTCAAGCCAGAAGTCCTAGGTGCCTGAGAAGGTCAGAAGAGAGTCTCTGAATGTATGGCAAGGATCAAGGCCAGATTCAAGGAAGCGTGGTCAGCCAATGCAAGGGTCAGAGCCAGTAATCAGTCCATGGATAGTCAGGCAAAGCAGAGGTCAGTTACCAGTAGTCAGTCCGTGGGTTGTCAGCCAAAGCAGAAGTCAATTTCCAGGAGGCAGTCAGATGTAGTCGAGATCAGGCAGAGGTCAGTTCCCGGCAGCGAGCAGACATGGTCATAGAAGGAGGCAGAAGGTCAGAGGCAGGCAGCGGTCAAATGTAGTCAAGGGAAGCTGAGGTCAGTACCGAGAAGACAGTCCGCAAGGTACTACCTGGGGAGATGAGGAGACAGAAGGACGCTGGAACAGAAGGACCCTGGAACAGGAGGATGCTGGAACAGAAGGAACAAGACTGGAACAAAGGCTGGAATGAGACTGGTGTTAAACGCGGTTTTCCATATGTCCTCGGGCTGGATGCGCACAAGGTTGTATGCTCCTCATAGATTGAGCTTCGTGAAGATCTGAGCTCTTTGTAGACAGTTGAATAATTCGCTGATGAGAGGTAGTGGGTAGCGATCTTTATGGGTAATGGCATTTAGCCCTTGGTAATCGATGCAAGGCCGAAGTCCTCCATCCTTCTTCTTATCAAAGAAGAAGCCTGCTCCTGCTGGCAAATCAGAAGGCCTAATGAATCCTTTCTCGAGGTTTTCCTTTATATATTTGGACTTCGCCTGGATCTCGGGAAGCGAGAGTGGATAGGTTCTACCCTTGGGAGATGTAGTACTGGGTAGAAGTTCAAGGTAATGTGTCTGCTTTCTGTTTTGAAAAAACGTCCTCGAAGTCAGAGTACTGAGCCGGTAAGCTGGCGAGGGTGGTGGCCTTCAGGACGGTCATTGTTGGAGATACTTGCTTCAGGCAGTTCTTTTGGCATTGTGGGCCCCACTGAACTAGCTGGGAAATTGCCAGTCAAATTGGGGTCCATGAGTCTGGAGCCAAGGGAGGCACAGTATAACTGGGTGTGTTGAATGTTTTAGGATGTATAGGGATATCTCTTCTTCATGTAGAGTTCCCATGGTGAGACAGAAAGCCACTGTGCGATGTGTGATACGCCCGGGGAGATGTTCCCCTTGAATAGAGGCTATGCGAAGAGGAACTTCCAGGAGTTGTACTGGAATTTTCTAAAAGTTCACTATGTCATCCATTATGAAGCTGCCACTGGCTCCGGTATCAATGAGAGCAGTGGTGGCAAAGGATCAAGTCTCCATGGATAGAGTAACAGGTGGTAGAAGTTGGGGGCCGGTGACAGTAGCGCCCAAGCTCGGGACCCCCGCCGGGCTTAGGCCTTGAAGTTTTCCAGACAGACCCGACAGGATTACCTCAGATGTCCAGAGGCACCGCAGTAAAGGCATGGGCCCTGCTCCTTAAGCCGAAGACGCTCCTCAGGAGCCAACCGGCCACAGTTGACTTGCATTGGTTCTTTATTGGAGGAAGGTGGTGTCAGTAGAGCCTTCAGCTGAGGGCTAAGTGCAAGTGCTGGGCATGAGCAGGAGGCCGGGGTGCCTTCATATCATGGTGCCATTGTCTGAGGCGATGGTCAATTTTCCCAGCGAGGGAAATCAAGTCCTCTAGAGATATGGGAATCTTATGGACAGCAAGTTCATCTTTAAGAGCAGGTGATAGACCTCGAGGTAGAGTGCCCAAAAGCAATCCTCTTGCCATCCCAGTTCCGTTGCCAAAGTCCGGAACTCCACTGTGAACTCCGAAAGGGAACTGGAGCCTTGACGAAGGTAGAGTAGTTGATGACCAGCAACCACCTGATGACCAGGATCTTCAAAGGTCTGTCTGAAGGTCCATGATGAACTGGGACAGTTGCGTGAGGATAGGGGCAGAACGCTCCCAAAGTGGAGAAGCCCATGCCAGGGCCTTCCTCTCAAGGCGAGAGAGAATGAAGGTATTCTTTGTAGACGCCTTCAGGAAAAAGAAGGGTTGGAGAGCAAATTGCATGAAGCACTGATTGAGGAAGCCTCGGCAGAGGTGTGGAACCCCATTGAAGCGAGGAGGTGCTGGCAGTGCCAGTGATGCTCTCAGTAGCAGAGAAGAGAATAGGCCCACTGGATTGGCCATTGCTGTGTCCTGCATTTGAGAGTGGAGTTCCTCTACGGAGGAGGCTAGAGTCTCTATGGCTCTTCGTTGTTCTTGAACAGTTGCGGCCAGACCCGGGATGGTCCGTATGGTGGGAGACTCTGCCGAGTCCATGGCCTTGGCAACCTGTTGCACCAGGAGGTGGACCCTTGGCCTAGTGCAGGATTGGTAGGCTCCCTGGATGGACCCAGAGAGTGCCTGCCACCAGGAGGCAGAGGCTAGCTGCAGCTTTGCCACTAGCAAAACTAGGTACCCACGGATTGAGCCCTTGGGTACCCAGGCCGCCTGGTCTTAGGTGGGCCTTGCAGGATCTCCTTGATAGGAAGTTCAGGGGTGTGCCCACCATGATCAAGGGTGCGTGGTTGATACTTAGGCCGGAAGTCCTAGGTGCCTGAGAAGGCCAGAAGAGAGTCTCTGAATGTATAGCAAGGATCAAGGCCAGATTCAAGGAAGCATGGTCAGCCAATGCAAGGGTCAGAGCCAGTAATCAGTCGGTGGATAGTCAGCCAAAGCAGAGGTCATGTTCCAGGAGGCAGTCAGACGTGGTCGAGTTCAGGCAGAGGTCAGTTCCAGGCAACGTGCAGACATGGTCGGTAATCAGGCAGAGGTCAAACCAGGCGGCGTGCAGATGTGGTCGTAGAAGCAGGCAGAAGGTCAGAGGCAGGCAGTGGTCAAACATAGTCAAGGGAAGCCGAGATCAGTACCGAGAAGACAGTCCAAAAGGATGCTGGAATAGAAGGAACAAGACTGGAACAGGACTGGAACGAGACTGGAACAAAGGCTGGAATGAGACTGGAACGCAGAGGCAAACTAGAAATCACAAGGATCGACCCTATTGCCAAGGCAAGGAAGTCAGGGCAGGAGCTTCCTGATATAGGTCCCTCAGTCAGGCCGTGCCACGGAGCTGGGACCCGCCCCTGGCCCTATGAGTTGCCGGGCAGTCCGCGTGCATGCGCCTGGGGGCGGGGCTGATGCCATGGAGGACGCCAAGTCCCGCTGTGAGGCCTGGCTGGAGGATGAAGGCCCGGCAACCGCCACCGTGGGACGCCGAGACCTAGCCGTGCTTGCCACCATTGCAGGGGAAGATGACCCGGGACCCCCGGAGTTGCTGGAGAGGTGAGCAGGCCCATATGCGGGCCGAGCACGGACGGGACACGCAACATTACATTTCTGGCAGCATTCTGTATCTTCTATTTATTCACTCTCTCCTTGCTACCTTTATACAAGCTGCTGAAGAGCAAATATGTAAATAGGCTTCCACTCTGGTCAGGTATTCCTGACTTTTAAAGTGCTGAGAGAATGGGGAATAATCACCCACCAAAAGTAAATATAAATATAAGATATTAACAATAATATCATATATGACAGTAAACTTAATTTAAAGGCTTATATAAAATCCATTGTAAAAGATGGCTTTTATAAATTGCAGATTTTAAAGAAACTGAAACCTCTTTTACATCATAGCGATTTTCGAACAGTTCTCCAAGCTCTGCTTTTGTCTAAGTTAGATTATTGTAATGCCCTTGTTTTGGGCCTTCCGGCTTCATCTATTAGCCCACTGCAGTTGCTGCAGAATGTGGCTGTGCGCCTATTGACAAATGTCAAGAAGTTTGATCATATTACTCCCATTTTGAAGGAGTTACATTGGCTCCCTGTCCAGACCAGAATCCAACATAAATGCTTGACTCTTATTCATAAAACCGTTTATGGCGACAATACAGAATGGTTAAATGCATCTCTCCATATGCACACTCTCGCTCGTAATCTGAGATCTTCAGGCAAGGCTTTACTCACAGTTCCATCACCTAAATTAGCTCATCTGAACGCAGTCAGAGAAAGGGCACTCTCATTGGCTGGACCAAAACTTTGGAATTCCCTCCCATTCAACATACGATTAGAAGTTAACATTCAGACATTTAAGAAACAGGTAAAAACATGGTTGTTGAGCAAGTTTTTATTAATATAGATAAAACATCTACAGTGACTCCCCCTGGGAATTTCATAGCTCTAATTTTAGGAATATTTAGTATTTTATTTTTTATAAGAGATTATTAGCAGGTATGGTTTTATTAAATTTAAATTGTATTTTATTATTTTGTAACTTTTTAGTTAAGAGTTTTTAATCAAGATTGTTATTAAGAGCTATATATTTAATTTATTGGCTATATGGTGTTTAATTTAATTATGTTTCATTTTAATTTCATTTTAATTCATTTTTAATTTCATTTTATCACTAGTTTTTGGAATAAAGTGTTAATGACTTATCCAACTTTTATGTAAACTGACGTGAAGTGCATATGATATGTTCGGTATTCAAATTGCCTAAATAAATAAATAATATATAAACTTGTAAACAATCAGGTACACCATGGATTGGTTCTAAATTACATATTTATACTCCAACATGCTCCTTAAGATTCCAAAATAAAGGTCTGCTCGAAATTTCATCTATTAGAATAGCTCATAAGGGTGAAGTAAGAGAGAAAGCCTTTTCTATTGCCAGACCGGCATATTGGAATGCATTTCCTGACTGCCTGATATGGATGACTGACTTAAAACTGTTCAGAAAAGGGCTCAAAACATGGCTGTTTAAAGAAGAATATGGTTAAACTCTCAAAACATAGCTATATATCCCAGGGTGTAAATTTAGTTTTTTTATTTATTGTTTTAGTTTTTTTTATATTTTATTATGATTTTATTTGGGTTTTTTTTAAATTCCTTGTTTTCTAACTTGTTTATGATATGATGATATTGTGATAGCTATTTGTTTTTATGTTGCTTTACTGTGTATGTTTAGTTGTAAACTGCTTTGGAATAGCCGTATACAAGAGTTTTAAAAATAAATTAAATAAATAAATAGAAAGACTTTGATGGACTCAAATCTTTTTCAGGACTAATCCAAGGGCAATGTTGTTTCTCTGTTCAAGTTAGCCTTCTTAAAGGCACAGGGAATCATGAACTGGCAGTGATTCTTTAAAGCAGTGATCCCCAAACCTGTCCTGGAGGGCCACCAGCCAGTCGGGTTTTTGGGATATCCACAATGAATATGCATGAGAGAAAATTTGCATGATATGGAGGCAGTGCATGCAAATTTTCTCTCATGCATATTCATTGAGGATATCCCAAAAACCCGACTGGCTGGTGGCCCTCCAGGACAGGTTTGGGGACCACTGCTTTAAAGCAATAAAATATGTGTTTTTTTGCCACCAGGCCAGAAATGAAACCTGAGCAGGGACATTTCCCAATGCTGCACTTTCCATAACTTGAACCTTTTACTTGATTTATTATCATTTTATGATTTTCCTTTTATTTCTTACCTTTTTATTTTAATCATTCTATATATTACTTTGGCAGCACATGCAAAATTGTCATGCCAATATAGTTTTCTGAATCTGATTCTAATGCCTTCAGGCATTAATGAAGGACTCAGATGTGACATAACTCTGTTGCTAGGGGTAGAGACCTGGGCAAAATATGAGGGGGCACAGATCTAATGCCCATTCATAGCTATGACCCTACAACAAGCACCATTCATCGCCAATATTATATGCTAATATGAAGCATTCTGTGATGAAAAAAACATAACAATCAGACCCTAAAAAATTCCCTTTAATGTTTTTATTTTGTAAAAGAAAAACCATGAACTATCAAACTGCTATGAATTAGCTTGCAAAGACTGGAGAACACTATATAAGTTAACTTTCTTTTGCTCTAAATGCTTCACTGTGTCTGCATTGTTTTTCACTTGGTTTTCAGTACAATCAATGACAAATCAAATGGGCATGTCCTCTAATCTAACGAGCTGTTTCTTTTAAACTCCATTTGGGGGTAATTTTCAAAAGCATTTATGCACATAAAACCTGGTTTTATGTATGTAAGTGGCTGTTACAAAATCAGCCAGGGCTCTGTTCATGTCAGAGTTTGAGCATAACCCAATTTCATGGGTATTTTTATGTGAACTGAGGAGTGGCGTAGTGAGTGGGGAGGGAGTCAGCACTTAGGTATGCACATTAAGCGTACGTGCCCTCTGAAAAGGAGGCGTAATTTTATGCCAGTGTTCCCCAACCCTTTCCTGGACACACACCAAACCATTCGGGTTTTCAGGATATCCATGATGAATATGCAGGAAATGATTTATATACATTGGACACGGTGATTATAAATCTATCCCACCCATATTCATCTGGCTGGATAGGTGTGTCTCCAGGAGAGGGATGGAAAACACTGCTGTACGCGAGTGAATCTCTGCATGTACTGGGCCACTTACCCCTGAATTTTCAAAGTACTTTTATGCGTATACATTTGCTTTCAAAATCCTCAGTAAAGTCTGAGTGTACCGCTATGCAGGGAGTTATAAAATTACCCTCTTTAAGACTGCATATCACAAATTAATGAGCAGATTGAATAGTCAGAAACTTGTCCCTTTTCAGGCTCCATGGCACTTAACTCCTGATAGCTGAAATAAACCTAGGGGGGAAAAAAATCCCTGCATAGCAACGATATCATTAAGAAATTTCCCTGGAGGCACCAAATACATTTTTTTTTTTATATATTCATTGAAGAAAAGGTTCAATTACTGAGCCAAAAGCCATTTCTAACAGAATTTCTTTATTCTGCTTGCTGCCATGGGGGCATCATTGTTGGAAAACTGCATTAAAATAGTTATTCTTTTATCCAAGCTATGAAAGAATCATCTTATCTACCCTAATAAAACCAGACATGAACACACATATGCAAAGATGACTATACAATGTTACTTCTGCTGTTCTGGAAACCTTCCCCTCCTCCTCTGTCCTAATATGGCATTCTACTAAAATAGATTTTACTCCAATCAACCAAAATAATAACTTTTATAAACATGCTACATGTTAATGCTTTACTTGGCACCTATGAACAGTGTATAAAAAAAAATACCATCAAATGCAATTTGTAGCCCCAGCCTAATTGAAACAAAAGGTATTGAAGGAAGTGTCTTTTACCAAATGTTATAAACCAATAAATTCTAAAGAGATGCACCATGCTACGTTATTCAGCTACATTTTAGCTGGATTATGAGATATCTGGTAAAAATGTAGCCAGATAAGTGCCCGATAGTTTCAAAAGTTGGCATTTAGCTAGATAAATCACAAGCTATCCATCTGAATGCCTTCAAATATGGACGTCACAGGGGTCCACTCCCTACAGTGCAATACGTTTTGGTGAATTTTTCCATTTTAATAGTGAAATATGCTGTGCCTTAAATCTGATGCTTTTTGGCATTCACTAAAGTATGTAAAAACAAGATGTGATACTATTGACCAACTCAGTGCTCTATACAGAGTTTTCACATTTAAAGATTTACTGTGGTGAGTTTTTTCCCCAAGTATGATAAGTTAGATTTGGAAATTATCATGTGAAAACACACAAAGTAAACCCTACATGACAAGCTATTTAAAACAAATTTCTGCGTTAGTGCTATGGTGGGGAGGCAGGGGGAACCACATCTGGATCCAGGCGTTGGATGCATTTAGTTAGTTGTCAAAAAACAGAATTCAGAATGATTTTTGCTTTTTGTCGTGCTCTTTCCTGCGGATCTCAGTTTGCCCAGGTGTGAGTAGCTGCACCTGTGTTTGTCTGGCAGAGTCTGTGCTCTGTATTGTCATTGTTAAAAGCATGCGTGTGTATACATTGAATGACAGTCATGGAGCATGAAAGTGTGCATTAAGGGGTAGATTTAAAAAAGGTGCGTGCGGGCATACATGTGCGTGCGCCAGGTAGCGCACATGTATGTCTGCACATGTACACCCGATTTTATAACTTGCGTGCGCAGGCGAGCGCAAGTTATAAAATCAGGGGTCGGCGCGCACAAGGGGGTGCACAATTGTGCACCGAGCTGCGCTGCCCTCCCCCGTTCCCTCCCCCTAACTTGACCTTCCCACCACTTCCCCTAACCTTTCCCCCCCCAGCCCTACTCTAACCCCCCCCCCCCCCCGTCCTTTGTCTTACCTTTTGAGCCTGCCTCTGGGCAGGCGCAAGTTGCGAGTGCCGGCTGGCTTCCGGCACATGATCCTCCGACACAGCAGCAATGGCCGCTCTGTCGGATGCCTCTGGCCCCGCCCCTGCCCCACACCTTTTGTAAAGCCCCGGGATGGGACTTATACGCGTCCCAGGGCTTTACGCACGTCGCCGGGCCTTTTTAAAATAGGCCCGGTGCACATAAGGCTGGTTACGCGTGTAAATCCTCCGGATTCACGCGTGTAACCCTTTTAAAATCCGGCCCTAAGCATTCAGAGGGGTCAGGAAAGGATGCAATCAAGGAGGAGCTTAAGAATGGAGGAATAGAGAAGGCCAACAGAGGAGAGGAGAGTAAAGAAGCAGCCAGGAATATCAAGCAGCCTGACCCCCTCAGATATGTAGTCTCCTAGTTTCCAGCCCTTGAGGAGAAAAGGGGGGATTGTCTGGAGTAGGGAGTCCCTTAGGTAGAAGGGGAAGGTCTGAGTTTATCTTCTGAGGTGGACTTGAAAGGCGCAAAGAGGAGAAAGTCACTGGGAGATCCCCAGCAGAGTTTCCACCCCGGGGCACAGGACACTGCCAGGTTGGAGTTTGGGATTCTCTGTGGACCTCAGGTACTGTGGTAGGAGACTCAGTCACAGTTAGGACACATCAGCTCACTTGGGACAATTATCATTCCACCTCATGGAGGATAAGCAGGTTACCAGCCCCTGCCTGGAGGTACACATCCACAGAAGTAGAGATCCATTTAAAATCTGACTCATGTAAATCTGAGGCACCTGGATGTACTTGGGCACTTTATTTTCTGCATATATGAATTCTTTTGAGAACAATCACAGTAAATGTTGTTTTGAACCCCCATCCAGTGGGTCCAGCCTGGTTTGTAAGTGTGCCTGTCCCAAAGAGCTATGGTAATACACACACACACACAAGGCAGTTCACCTACACTCCTCCAAAGAAAGGACCTACCCTTTGGGAAATGAAGATGGGGAAAGTGACTGAGAAGGTAGCCCCAAGAAATACAGTGCAATCTTTCATGGCCCTGTGGGATATAGCTTATCCCTGAAAAAAGGGTTACCTTAATCTTTAAGCTGAAGAAGGCACCAGTATACTGTGGCACAAAAGGCCACACATATATGTGTGTGTGTGTGTGTGTCAGGGTTTTGACAGCCTTGCTCTGACACTCACTAAAGGTTTCAATGCCGTGACCTTAAATTAGCTGATCAAATGCTATTGATACTTTTCCTTTGATAAAGTGAATGACACTGAGCTAGCACCACTCAGGCTGTTTCAAAGTAGCAACACAGCGTGCCTGTACAGTGTTTATGGCAGCATTCCCCTACCTAGGAAGTCGACATTGGCGAAACATCTGAAGGCCTGTCTGTCGCGCTACGTTCAGTGGGGAACTTCCAGTGCATGAGTGAATGCTCTACACTCTCTTTAATAGGATATCCTACGCAGTGAACAGCTGATTTCACACAGGTTTATAATGGAACAGCATCCTTAAGTAACATTTGTGCTGCATGTATTTTCAAACATCAGTTTCTCCTATAATTCGGAGCAGATCCCTGCCCCCACAGGATTTATAAAGACTTTGTATCACCTACATCTTTGCATAAAGACATTTTTGGACTTTTACCCTTTCCAACATCTGGCGTTAGCCAAATCCTTTTCTATATTGTACTATTTTATATAATTATGAAAAATCAATAAATAGACTTATTGTTATTTTTGTGCCAATCCCTAAGATGTTCCTATTTCTCTATATTTACTGTATGTACACACATCGGGAACACTAGTAAGCATATTCACTGCTCATTAAGAAAGTGCTGGAGCTTCAGAGGTGCTGTTCAGGGAAATGACAAGAAAGAAATCAGTGACTTTCAGAAAAACAGAACCGGACAAACATAACAAGAAATGTGAGCAGCTTGGGGGTGTTTCAGATGATTGTGAGCCCTTGTAAAGGGATGCTCTGGGCTTTACACAAAAGAAAAGGCAGAGAACCTCCACTGCCATAACCAGAGCACCAGCCTTACCAATGCACCTGAGTGAGATGGAGGAGTGTCTGCACAGGTCCTGCCACCTGAGGCCACAGAGGGGCCTAATGCTCCTCTGGCCATGGCCGCACATGACGCCAAAGAGGAATCTGGTAAGAAAAGTGGAGCTGTCACTACACTTACAGGTATAAATCAGTGTCATGATTACATACTGAGGTAATTTATGTCCTAGCCTACCAAGACTCTAGGAAGCGTACAGAATAAATTAAGTTTGCTTACCTGTAAACAAAGTTCTCTGGAGACAGCAGGATGACTAAGGCATTATATGTGGATGACATCATCTGAAGGGACAGTCACAGAGCCAGTTCTCAGAGCTCAGTAACTGAGCATAGGCTGCAGTACCCACGTGCACACACTGCCTTGTGAGGCCCTCAGTCTCTTTCCAAAGTTTAAGCTTTAGCAAGGTAGTTGACTCTCCAGGAAGGAGGGTAGGTATTAAGAATGGTTAATTCATCCTGCTTTTGATGGAGAACCTTGTTTATAGGTAAGGAAACTTGCTTTCTCCATTGGCAAGCAGGTATGAATTAACCATTATGCCTAAAGAATCCTAAGCTGAGAGTTGAAATGTGGAAGCGCTTGCTTAAAGAAAACCTAGCACCACCAAGTAGAGTGTAGACCAACGGTTCTCAACCGGTGTGTCGTGACACACCAGTGTGTCGCCACACTTCTCGGTCCCCCGCTGACCCAGCTGCTCTCCCTGCCCCAACGAAATAGGTCCTCTGCCTGGGCTTCAAATACTGATAGCCCGGGCGGAACGCGGCAGGAGAGCTGGAGTCAGCGGCATCAGCATGATCTCTTCTTCCCGCCCCCATGGCCCAGAAGAGGAAATGGTATGCAGCAGTCGTGCACGCAGGAAGAAGAGACCATGCTAGTGCAGGCAGCATTGGCCCGAAGAAGAGAAGAGAGGCGTGGCCTGAAGAATGAGCAGCATGGTGCAGAGCAAAAGAGAAGCAATGACAGCCCCTGTGGCTGGTGGGACTCCTTTCTCGAGGCTGTGAGGGCTGAAAGTGGAGGAAGTTGCTGCTGCTGTTAGGGTTGGAAATGTAGGAGGTGCTGCTGCCGCTAGGTCAGTGGGGGGAGACAGTGAGTGAGTGAGCAAGCATATGTGTTTGAGATCCTGTGTGTGTGTGTGTGTGAGACAGCATGTATGTAACTGAGTGATTGAGAGCCTGTATATGTAAGTGTGTGATTAAAAGCCTATATGTGTAAGTATGTGATTGAGAACCTGTTTGTGAAAGAGAGTATGTGTGTATGATTGAGAGCCTGTGTGTGATAGAGATAGCATGAATGTAAGTGTATGACTGAGAACCTATATTGGTATGTGACTGAAAACCTGTTTGTGTGAAAGAGTATGTGTGTGTGATTGAGATCCTTTGTGTGTGTGTGTGAGAGATCATAAGTATGTATGATTAAGAACCTGTGTGTATAAATAAAAGAGAAAGCATGTGTGTCTGTGTGTGATTGAGAGCTGGTGTATGTGAGAGAGCATGTGAGTATGTGATTGAGAGCCTGGGTGTAAATGAGAAAGAGAGAAAGCATGTGTTTAAGTGTGTGAATGAGAGTCTGTGTGAGAGAAAGAGACAGCATGTATGTGTGTGATTGAAAGCCTGTGTGTGTAAGCGTGAAAAGATAGACAGCATGTGTGTAAATGTGTAATTAAGAGCCTATATAAGTGAAAGTGTATATGTGAGCAATTGAGAGCCTATGTAAGTGAGAGCATGTGTATATGTGTGTGAAAGAGAGAGAGCTTATGTGTGACTGAGAGAGAGAAGAAAGTTGCAAGCAAACCATCCCTCCTCCTGCTAATTCAAAACAATCTCAGGGCACCTGGATATCAAATGTTTCCAGGTATGCAGAGCAAAGCATTTTTTTTATCCTTATTATTTTTCATTATTGGATCTTTGTGTCTGCAATTTTAAAATATTTTATAGATATCTAGAATATTTTTATTTGAGTTTTTAATTATTGGATATTCCTGTGATGTACCCATTCTGTGGTGTGTATGCTTGCATTAGTGAAAAGTAGAGCTTGCATTGCTCGCTCTACTTTTCCCGATGTAGTTAAATCTCAATACCTTTTGCCCTACTATTAATTTCTGATCTTTACACCAGCTAACATCAGGCTCGCTGGTCTCCTTACCTATCTTATTTACGCTGTTAACCCAGTTCGTTGTATCCAAGTTTGACCATCCTGTTTATTGTAAGACATTCTCATGTCATGGTTATTGTTGTAATGTAAATCGACTTGATTGGTAACTCTGGGGTGGATTTATCAAAATGCGGTAAGTACCGCATGCGATAGCAAAAGGGGTGTGTTTTATCACTAATTACCTGTGCAATACCATTTCAGATTCTGTGATAAGTGCCAGACCTGTTGTATTTCCTGCATTCAACCATGGGGGGGGGGGGGGAGAGAGAGAGAGAGAGAGAGAGAGAGAGAGAGAGAGAGACTGGCCATAATATTATGGCCCATAGGTAGGTATTTGTATCCCTATGGTAGGCCCACCTAGTAACTCGAGGTGGGGATTAGGTAAGAGTGTAGGGGGTTAGGGGCCACTTTGACATTCTAAGTGATACCTACGAACAGAACAGTGGTCTCTTGTGAAGATTTGCTGGCCTTCGGAGTGAGGAAACTCACTCCAAGATGAGATTTGGGCAAGGTTCCATCAAGCTAGGTTGAGAGAACCTTGCCCAAATCTCATCTTGGAGTGAGTTTCCTCACTCCGAAGGCCAGCAAATCTTCACAAGAGACCACATTTGTTCAAATACTGTACTATATAGAGCTGATGATCCACATTCTGGGCACTCGGCATAGAAGACCTTACAAATACATCCAGTACTTCAGATCCTTCCCTGGGGGCATGCTGGAGTGATCACAAGTTTGTTCAACATGCTTCAATAACAGTTTTTTCACCACGGAAAGTTGCAGCAATTGGGCCTCTCCAAAACCCAGGGAGTCCTACAATCTATATTTCTGGGCTATCAGAAGGCACAATCGGGCCGATGCAGTAAAGTGCGCTCAGGCTGAGCGCACTGTTAGCCTCCATTTGGCTGCATGTTTTCGACGTGCTATTTTTACCCCTTATACGGTAAGGGGTAATAGCGCGTGGAAAATGCGCAGCCAACCCCCCGAAATTAATAGCGCCCACAACATGCAAATGCATGCTGATGGGCCTATTAGTCATTCCCACGCGATACGGAAAGTAAAATGTGCAGTGAAGCCGCACATTTTACTTTCAGAAATTAACGCCTGCCAAAGGCAGGCGTTAATTTTGGCCGGCACTGGGAAAGTGTACAGAAAAGCAGAAAAAACTGCTTTTCTGTACACCCTCCGACTTAATATCATTAAGTCGGAGACCCAAAAAATACAAAAAAATTAAAAATTAAAAAAAAAGAAAATTAAAAATCTGCCCGTGGCCCATGGGTTGGAAGACGGACGCTCAATTTTGCTGGCGTCCATTTTACGAACCCGTGGCCATCAGCGGGTTCGAGAACCGATGCCGGTAAAATTGAGCGTCAGCTGTCAAACCCACTGCCATCCGCCGCTTCTGTCAAAAAGGAGGCGCTAGGGACACGCTAATGTCCCTAGCGCCTCCTTTTACCACGGGCCCTAATTTGCATACGGGCCGATACTGAATCACGCGCCCAGGACACTAGCCTGTGCGCGCGTCGGGAGAGTGGGCACTCGCCGGCTCTCCCGCGACGTTTACTGTATCGGCCCGAATGTAAGCATCTACCATATCCTCATCTGCAGATCCTGGAGACGTTTGTGAACTGGGATAACCACAGTCTCTGCTGAGGGCTGAAGAAACTGAAGGAGCCCACAGATGTCTGTTCTCGGGTTCTTTTCTTTCCTTACACTGATAAACAGAGTCTTTACCAGCTTATATAAGAACCTGGAGTAACAGAGATCTTATGTATCAAGTCCAGAAGGGAATCAGATGGAATCTAGATGGAATCCTCCGCATCTCTTTACCATGGGGGAACACGAAGCCATGATCCCAATGATGAAGGTGGCAACCGAGGCAGAGAACACTTCTGGTCTGGCAGGGAAATGGCCAAAAGGAGCTCAGATTGGACGTAGCCCACTTTGCCACCCTCTGATTCATGAAAGGACTCCCATGGAGAAGGAGGTTCCATAACTTCATAGTTAGGGCTTACCCCAAAAGCTGGAAGCTCTTGTGGTGAAGTATGTACAGGCATAGAACTTGAAGCAGCCCCACTATGTGGGAAAATAAACTCCATCTTGGACAAGAGAGTTTCTAATCTCCCTCTTTAGTCTTCAGGGCTTAAGGAGGCAAATACAATTTTCAGTATCCCTAATAACTGGTCTCCCACTAGTTGAGGAATCCTCTGAGCCTGAGCTGGTGGAAAGACATCCTCTTCAGAAACCCAGATTAGCTCAGCCTCGCTCAGGGCTGCCAGTAAAGCTGCAGAGGAACCTGGCACCACAGCAGCAGCATCCTCTGGCATGGAGGTGGCTAGCTCAGAAGTGCTCCATGGTGGTTGTATCAACAACTCCAACTAACACCGCACTCCAGAGATGGGGTTCTTAGTTCTTCCGTTACATCATAGTTATTACAGGCCTCTTGAACATATGCACTGAATCGTTCCTCTTCAACACCACTGATGGCGCTATGGTCTACATCGCCACATATATTGACTGTACTTTGGAATGTAAGCTCCAGGGATGTGCCCTGGTTGACCCTAGGTCTGGATAAAAAAAAATGGCTCAGTGGATAAGTTCTTGGAGGAGAAGTCCATTACCTGCTATTAATTAAGTTGACTTAGAAAATAGCCACTGCTATTACTAGCAACAGTAGCATGGAATAGACTTAGTTTTTGGGTACTTGCCAGGTTCTTATGGCCTGGATTGGCCACTGTTGGAAACAGGATGCTGGGCCTGTTGGACCATTGGTCTGACCCAGTATGGCATGTTCTTATATTTTTAATCCTCCACACCATGAATGAAGATGGCACCTGCACTGATGAGGCCAAGTTCCACACGATCCCACTCTGGCAGGGTATTGTGCTAATGGTGCTGATGTCTTAGTTGACTGTGAGGGGAACCGTTCCAAAAGAATCTCTCATGCCACTTCAGTGCTCTACCCGGTGCCTCCTCCAGCACCACAGCCTTTTGCACCACATTGAACCTCTGATTTAAGGTGGATTCGGAGGTTGCTCCAAGGTTGGGAGGGGGAACCTTCCCGTGCTTGCAGGATCAAGAGTTGGAAACCTTCCCACCTTGATTTATTGCCTGCAACCTTCCACAGCTCAGCCTTCACTGAGGCTTGGGGCTTTTACCTTTGGGCCTCTATCTTCCAGGCCCGGTACTGCTGCTCCTTAGAGGATATCCAGGGATCTTCATTTTCAGTTTTTATTTTATTTTTCCTGGGAACAGCAATGTTATAACAACAACAAAAAAAAATGTCAGTGGAAAATGTAGTTTTCAACTGATTTTTCTCCTGTGTGTTTATGACAGATTCATTTTTCCACTGAATTTGATTTCTTATAATATTGAAATTCCCAGGAAAAATAAAATAAAAACTGAGAATGAAGGTCCCTAAGGATAGATAGCTTACCATAGCTGCAGCAGCTGGAGCTGTGGGTTGGATCCAATCAGTGATAGTTTTTTTCTGATGTCCTTTACTATGTTATTTTGTAGGTTTCTAAAATTGTAATTTACCTTCTTTGTGAAGGTCCCAAACCTCAGTTTCTTATGCCTCTTCCTCCACTGCATAGCCTTCTCTCTATCCCTTTCTTCCAGGCTGTCCAGCACTATAAGGGAACCCTATTGTTGCTTTTTTTTCTCTCTCTCTCTCAGTCACGGCAGCCTCTTTCTCAGCAGCCACCATGCCACCAGAGCTCCACGTTCCCCACAAAGTGTCCTTTAAGCTGTGCCCTTGGCATCTCAGTTTCAACAGCTGTTTTTCCATGCCTCAGTCAGCAAAAGGATTTTGCTGCTATCAGAACAACTTAATCATGATGTAATTTGACACACTTTAGTGAACACTGCTTGAAATCTAATTTTGCAAAAAGTGCTAATTTGTATAGAAAATAATATATTTTAGTCTCATCACAGCTAAATACTTTTAGGCACAGAATGGAAAAAAAAACCATAGTAAATCAGGGCCTTAGTCCCTAAAAATGTGCTCTTTTGCATGAAAAGTGCCTTAATATTTGTGGGTTGATACAATAAACATATTGGTTTATTTGGTTAATAGATCCCACAGAGCCTTATTCAAAAATGTTTTTTTTTCCTATTCTGTACCTATGGAAAAAAAAACTTTGTTGCATAAGGTCCCTAGAGAATCCAAGAAATTAATTATCTGAGTTCTGACAAAGTGCTCCCACGCTCTCTTACCATCTCCTCAGCCACTTACTGGTAGCAATGTGCTTGCATTTGAAAGAACATTGCCTATATCATTCATGACATTGCCTATATCATTTCATGACATTTTAAAAACAAAATTCTAGCAATTTTAGTGCGTGCTATTTTCAGATAGTGTGCGCAAGTTCCCCTGACAGACATGCAGGCCCGGGGGGATCTCTGGAGACCTCATCCCCACTCCGCTGGCCCTGGAGATGACCTAAGATAGCTGTGAGGAAACCTGATCAGGTCTGGCCTCCAAAGCCCTTTACTTTGTTGAAAAGCAGTTTCCCTGGACACCATTCCCCCCACCCTAGCCCACCCTCATGAACCCTTCCCTAGATTTGCCCAATCTGCCCTGGAGGTCTAAAGGGGCCTGGAGTGAAACCCTACTGACAGCAGCCATTTCCCAAACGGGCACCAGCAGCCCCTGTCAAATGATAGGGGCAAAGGGCAGGCCAGTGGCCATTGGGTACAGACCATGGGGTGTCTCTCCTAGCCCCCTACAGACTGCCAAGGCAGATTGGGTAAGTCTCAGGGGGATCAGAAGGGTGGGAGTTTGACTCCTGGGGGCTGCTTTTCAACAAAGGGAAGGGGTTGGGGATGGGACCTGCGCTAGAGTTCCTCACGGTTATCTTCTTTATTGGGGGAATTTTGGTCATCCCCAGGGGTGGTGGGGGTGGGATGGAGGTCTCAAAGGACCGCCAGGGTGGGATGTTTGTCAGGAACAATTGGGTTTTTCCCATATTATTTAAACATTTTTTAAAGTTTAAAATAACAGCATGCACTATTTCTAAACAGCGTGCACTATTTTCTGAAACCTAAAAAAAATTAAAAAATAAACAGGAAAAACACTGAATGACACAAACATTGTTCCCTGAATAACATAAGATGAAATGAAACAATTTTTTTGGCTTACATAACCTTACTTACCGGAGGCTGAGTCACTAATAAGGAGTTTTTGAAGTAGAAATTTTAGCTGATTTTTGTTTTAGTTTGTTATGAAAAGATGATATCATTTGGATTCATATATTGTAATTGTTCCTCAGGGCTCTGCAATATGAAGTGATTCATTAGAACTTCACACTTGCTAATCATCAATAGAAACCCTTGAAGCCATTAGAATCTCTTTATCAATGGGTCACCATCTACTTTCCTCTATAAATTGTAATACAATGAATAATAGATGCAATAGCTTTCATATTTTGCATTTATTTTTGGAATGTTATAATAGTTTCATATACTGATTGGGAAGGATTATAAAGGAAAACCCCCCAAAACACTTTAAAGGATCTGATCTAGAGATCTGGCCAGCACACCTTGAGCTTAAACAGCAGGGAATCCTAGTTAAGGCAGAGGTCTCTGGGAAGGTGTATAAATAGCTAGTCCAGGAAGGAACAGCAGGCCCACGGGAGAGAAGGAAGCCCCGAGAACATAAGAGCATAAGAAATTGCCATGCTGGGTCAGACCAAGGGTCCATCAAGCCCAGCATCCTGTTTCCAACAGAGGCCAAACCATGCCACAAGAACCTGGCAATTACCCAAACACTAAGAAGATCCCATGCTACTGATGCAATTAATAGCAGTGGCTATTTCCTAAGTAAACTTGATTAATAGCAGTTAATGGACTTCTCCTCCAAAAACTTAACTAAAACTTTTTTGAACCCAGCTACACTAACTGCACTAACCACATCCTCTGGCAACAAATTCCAGAGCTTTATTGTGTGTTGAGTGAAAAATAATTTTCTCCGATTAGTCTTAAACGTGCTACTTGCTAACTTCATGGAATGTCCCCTAGTCCTTCTAAATAACTGATTCACATCTACTCGTTCAAGACCTCTCATGATCTTAAAGACCTCTATCATATCCCCCCTCAGCCATCTCTTCTCCAAGCTGAACAGCCCTAACCTAACCTCTTTAGTCTTTCCTCATAGGGGAGCTATTCCATCCCCTTTATCATTTTGGTTGCCCTTCTTTGTACCTTCTCCATCACAACTATATCTTTTTTGAGATGTGGCGACCAGAATTGTACACAGAATTCAAGGTGCGGTCTCACCATGGAGCAATATAGAGGCATTATGACATTTTCCGTTTTATTCACCTTTCCCTTCCTAATAATTCCTAACATTCTGTTTGCTTTTTTGACTGCTGCAGCACACTGAGCCGACTATTTTAAAGTATTATCCACTATGATGCCTAGATCTTTTTCCTGGGTGGTAGCTCCTAATATGGAACCTAACATTGTGTAACCACAGCAAGGGTTATTTTTCCCTATATGCAACACCTTACACTTGTCCACATTAAATTTCATCTGACATTTGAATGCCCAATCTTCCAGTCTTGAAAGGTCCTCCTGTAATGTATCACAATCTGCTTGTGATTTAACTACTCTGAATAATTTTGTATCATCCACAAATTTGATAACCTCATTCGTCGTATTCCTTTCCAGATCATTTATATATATAGGGCCAGATTTTATAACATGTGCGCGGGCGTAGATTTGTGCGCGCAACCTGGCACGCACAAATATACGCCCAATTTTATAACATACGTGCACAGCTGCACGCATGTTATAAAACCTGGGGTCGGCACACGCAAGGGGGTGCACACTTGTGCACCCCCTTGCGTGTGCCGAGCCCTAGGGGAGCCCCAATGGCTTTCCCTGTTCCCTCCGAGGCCACTCTGAAATCAGAGCAGCCTCAGAGGGAACTTTCCTTCTGCTTCCCCCCACCTTCCCCTCCCTTCCCCTATCTAAACCACCCCCCAGCCCTACCTAAATCCCCCCCCCCCCCACCTTTGATGTCCTTTTTTCGCCTCTGGCAGGCGTAACTTGCGTGCGCCGGCTGCCGGTGCGCGATCCCCCGGCACAGCTGCCATGCTGGAGGCCTCGGTCCCACCCCTTCCCACCCCAGGACCGGCACCCCACCCATGCCCTGCCCCTTTTCCAAAGCCCCGGGACATACGTGCATCCCGGGGCTTGTGCGCGTTGCCGAGCCTATGCAAAATAGGCTCGGCACGTGCAGGGGCACTTTCTTGGGGTTATGTGCATAAGTTACGTGTGTAACCCTTTGAAAATCTGCCCCATATTGAAAAGCACCGGTCCCAATACAGATCCCTGAGTCACTCCACTGTTTACCCTTTTCCACTGAGAAAATTGACCATTTAATCCTACTCTCTGTTTCCCGTCTTTTAACCAGTTTGTAATCCACGGAAGGAAATCACCTCCTATCTCATGACTTTTTAGTTTTCTTAGAAGCCTCTCATGAGGGACTTTGTCAAACGCCTTCTGAAAATCCAAATACACTACATCTACCAGTTCACTTTTATCCACATGTTTATTAACCCCTTCAAAAAAATGAAGCAGATTTGTTAGGCAAGACTTCCCTTGGGTAAATCCATGTTGACTATGTTCCATTAAACCATGTCTTTCTATATGCTCTACAATTTTGATCTTGAGAATAGTTTCCACTATTTTTCCCGGCACTGAAGTCAGGCTCACTGGTCTTTAGTTACTCGGATCACCCCTGGATCCTTTTTTAAATATTGGGGTTACATTGGCCACTCTCCAGTCTTCAGGTACAATGGATGATTTTAACGATAGGTTACAAATCTTAACTAATAGATCAGAAATTTCATTTTTTAGTTCCTTTAGTACCCTAGGATGCATAATATCCGGTCCAGGTGATTTGCTACTCTTTAGTTTGTCAATCTGGCATATTACATCTTCCAGGTTCACAGTGATTTCGTTCAGTTTGTCTGACTCATCACCCCTGAAAGCCATCTCCAGAACTGGTATCTTCCCAACATCCTCATTATTAAATACAGAAGCAAAGAATTAATTTAGTCTTTCTGCAATGGCCTTATCTTTCCTAAGAGCCCCTTTAACTCCTCGGTCATCTAATGGTCCAACCGACTCCCTCACAGGTTTCTTGCTTCGGATATATTTTAAAAAGTTTTATTATGAGTTTTTGCCTCTATGGCCAACTTCATTTCAAATTCTCTCTTAACCTGTCTTATCAATGTTTTATAACTATCTTGACAATGCTTATGTTTTATCCTATTTTCTTCAGATGGATCCTTCTTCCAATTTTTGAAGGATTTTTTTTTTGGCTAAAATAGCCTCTTTCACCTCACCTTTTAACCATGACGGTAATCGTTTTGCCTTCCTTCCACCTTTCTTAATGCGTGGAATACATATGGACTGCGCCTCTAGGATTGTATTTTTAAACAATGTCCATGCCTGTTGAACACTTTTAACCTTTGCAGCTGTACCTTTCAGTTTGTTTCTAACTATTTTCCTCATTTTATCAAAGTTTCCCTTTTGAAAGTTTAGTGTTAGAGCTGCAGATTTACTTATTGTCCCCCTTCCAGTTATTAGTTTAAATTTGATCATGTTATGATCACTGTTGCCAAGTGGTCCCACAACCGTTACCTCTCTCACCAAATCCTGTGTTCCACTAAGAATTAAATCTAAAATAGTTCCCTCTCTTGTTGGTTCCTGAACCAATTGCTCCATGAAGCACTCATATATTACATCCAGGAACTTTATGTCTCTAGCAAGTCCTGATGTTACATCTACCCAGTCAATATTGGGGTAACTGAAATCTCCCATTATTATTGCACTGCCAAATTGGTTAGCTTCCCTGATTTCTCTTAGTATTTCATCATCTGTCTGACCATTTTGTCCAGGTGGATGGTAGTATACTCCTATCACTATACTACTCTTACCCAACACACATGGGATTTCTACCCATATAGATTCTACTGGGCATTTAGTCTCTTGTATGATCTTAATCCTGTTGGACTCTATACCCTCCTGGACATAAAGTGCCACCCCGCCACCAAGTTGATCCTCCCTATCATTGCGATATAATTTGTACCCTGATATAGCACTGTCCCAGTGGTTATCCTCCTTCTACCAAGTCTCTGTGATGCCAATTATGTCAATCTCATCATTTGCTGCTATACACTCTAACTCTCCCATCTTACTTCTTGGACTTCTGGCAATGGCATACAGACATTTCAAAGTGTGTTTCTTATTTGTATTAACAACCTGCTTTTCAGTTGTTAGGGATAATTCGGAAATCATTAGCTTCGGTTATTTTTTACATATAGACAAATTGACTAGGTTTGCTTTTATTGGAACCTCTCTGTTGGGATGCCCTAACTCTCCTGTTTCATTAGTATCCTTCAAGGATACATTTCTCTGAACCATGCACTGCTGAGTGACTTTCGGCTTTCCCCCTTGTTCTACTTTAAAAGCGGAACTGTAAGTTGTGTTACTACAGTTGTGTTCTTCAACTGCAAGGAATAGCAGAGCTGTTTTTGTTTGTTTTCTTGTCACTACAAGATTTCTGCAAGAGTCCAGCCTGAATCTGTCTTCTGGCTACCCTGAAAATGCTCATGGTGTTTGAAGTGGGATTTCTTTGTTAAAGTCTTGCACATGCAGAGAAAACACATCAAAAGAAGAGGGAAAAGGGGAATTTTGTTTTCCTTCCATTACTTTCTGCTTTTTTGGGCCTTGCTGCAGATGCAGCTGAAAGTTTAATTTACAAACAGGCTAAGAAGCATAGCTTTGTCTGGAGTTAGGGACTTATATTTATAGTGTAAGAAGAAATGAAGTTGTGTTGAGTGTTCCAGAACATGGCAAAGCCATTAAGAAAACTTTTGTGGAGGTGTTAGGATCCCTGGTAGATAGTAGTGGAACCACTGATTAGACCGCTTACCTTGTGACGGGAATCTCAAAGGCACTCTGAGTCAGGGCAGGCAGCAGACAACGAAGTCCAATACTCAGTCCGGGTCGGGGCAGGCAGCAGACAATCAGGAACCAAAGCAGCAGATAATCCAGAGGCAGGCGGCAGGTAGCAAAATCCAATAATCAGTCCGGGTCGGGGCAGGCAGCAGACAATCAGGAACCAAAGCAGCAGATAATCCAGAGGCAGGCGGCAGGTAGCGAAATCCAATAATCAGTCCGGGTCGGGGCAGGCAGCAGACAATCAGGAACCAAGCAGCAGATAATCCAGAGGCAGGCGGCAGGTAGCAAAATCCAATAATCAGTCCGGGTCGGGGCAGGCAGCAGACAATCAGGAACCAAAGCAGCAGATAATCCAGAGGCAGGCGGCAGGTAACGAAATCCAATTCTCAGTCCGGGTCAAGACAGGCAGAAGACAATCAGGAGTAGAGGCAAAATCCCCAGGCGAAAGCTCCACAGAACAATCGTGGCCGAAGCAGCGATTTGGGGAAGCTGCTTCCTTTAAATAGACCATTCTCCCGCGCAAACGGAGCCTCTGCTGGCGTCTGACGTCAAGGGGGCGGAGCCAACGCATGAGTCCCGCGGTGATTGGCTCCCCTTGCTGCGCGGAGACGCTGCTGTGCCTGCTGAGCCGAAACGCCCCGATCCCTGCTAGCTCGCGCTACCGACGCTGCCGGGACCGCCCTGCCACTCCCCGGAGCCGGAACGCCGCCATCAGCGCGCTGCCTCGCCGCGGCCCGCGCGGCAAAGGTAACAGTACCCCCTCCGCAAGCCCCCCTCCTCCCACCTTGCGGGCCAGGCTTGGAGGGAAAGCGAAGGTGAAAGGCCCGCAGCAAACGGGAAGCCTGAATATTAGAGGAAGGTTCCCAGGTATTGTCCGCCGGGCCAAAGTGTTTCCAGGAAATCAGGTATTGAAGCCGACCCCGCACGCGCCTGGAGTCTAAAATCTCCCGCACTTCGTAACGACCGTCCTCCGGAAGAACGGGTACAGCGGTCCGCCGCCGGCGCTGGGGCCAAGACAGGACAGCAGGTTTCAGCAAGGAAACATGGAAGGCGTTGTGAATACGCAGGGAGGAGGGAAGGCAAAGTCCATAGGTGACAGGGTTGATCCGTCGCTGAACCGGGAACGGCCCAATAAAACGAGGCGCAAACTTGGCAGATGGGAGACGTAAACGAAGATGACGGGTGCTCAACCAAACGAGATCCCCACAACGAAGATTAGGAGCCGGAATCCGCGTCTTATCCGCCTGACGCTTCATGGCAGCAGCATTCTTGGCCAATAAGGCATGTGTGGTGGACCACAGGCGGGACATAGAGGCGACCGTGGCATTGACCGCAGGACAAGTGGAGACGGTGCGGATCGGCAGAGGGAAGTTCGGATGCCTGCCATAAACCAAAAAGAACGGGGAGCCTCCGGTGGCCCGACGAACATGATTATTATGGGAGATCTCGGCCCAAACCAGTAGAGAAGCCCAATCATCCTGACGTTGATTGACATATGCCCGAAGAAATGCCTTGACAGATTGATTAGTGCGTTCAGTGAGACCGTTGGACTGAGGGTGGTAGGCAGAAGAAAAATCAAGCTTCACTCGTAGAAGTTTACAAAGGTTAGTCCAAAAGCGGGCCGTAAACTGTACACCCCGATCGGATACGATGCTAAGAGGAAGGCCATGGAGGCGAAACACGTGGTGCAGAAAAAGATGAGCCAGTTCCGGGGCCGAAGGCAAGCCAGGAAGAGGAATGAAATGAGCCATCCGGGAAAAACGATCCACCACCACCCAGATGACAGTATGACCCCCGGAGGACGGAAGATCGGTAATAAAGTCGGTGGCAATATGAGTCCATGGAGACGTGGGAGGAGGAAGCGGATGCAACAACCCGAGGGGCCTCCGGCGAGGCGTTTTGTGAGCCGCACAGACCGGGCAAGAATCCACAAAATCTTTGACGTCCCTCTCCCAGGTTGGCCACCAATAATGACGAGAGAGAAGTTCCTTGGTACGAGCAACCCCCGGGTGGCCCGCCAGCGGATCGGAGTGGCACCACCGGAGAACCCTCAGACGCGACCGTTTTGGGACAACGGTCTTCCCGATGGGCACCGTGAAGGTGGCAGCCAGTTGAATTTGGGCTGGATCAATGAGGAAGCGAGGAGGATCCGGAGTATCCAGTACGTCAAAGCTACGTGAGAGCGCGTCAGCTCGAACATTCTTTTGAGCGGGACGGAAGCGGACGAGAAACTGGAACCTGCTAAAGAAAAGTGCCCATCGGGCCTGCCGTGGATTCAGTCGTTGAGCAGTCGCCAAGTATTCGAGATTTTTATGGTCGGTATAGACCGTAATGACATGACGAGCACCCTCCAACAGATGACGCCACTCTTCAAAGGCCAATTTTATGGCCAACAATTCCCGGTCACCAATGGTATAGTTGCGTTCTGCCGACGTAAACTTCTTAGAAAAGAAGGCACAGGTCACCCAGTGCTCCTCAGTCGAGTGTTGAAGAAGAACCGCCCCCACACCCACAGCCGAGGCATCGACTTCGAGGGTAAACGGTCTGGCAGGATCAGGGCGGCGGAGACATAAGTCAGTGGTGAATGCCTTCTTTAATCGATGAAAGGCCCCTACCGCTTCCTCCGGCCAGTGCTGTGTGGAAGCTCCCTTCTTAGTGAGGGCGGTGAGCGGCGCCACCAAAGAAGAAAAATGAGGAATAAATTGCCTATAATAGTTCGAGAAACCCAAAAATCTTTGCAAGGCACGTAATCCAACAGGCTGAGGCCAATGGAGGATGGCATTGAGTTTGTCAGGGTCCATGGATAAGCCCTTGTTGGAAACAATATAACCAAGGAAAGGTAACTGTTGTTGATGAAAAATACACTTCTCCAGCTTGGCGAACAATTTATGCTCCCGAAGGCGTTGCAAAACCTGCCGAACATGGAGCACATGTTGAGACAAAGAATGAGAAAAAATCAGTATGTCGTCCAAATAGACAATGACGTGGGAATAAAGAATATCACGAAAGATGTCATTTATCATGTCCTGAAAAACCGCCGGGGCGTTGCAAAGCCCAAAGGGCATTACCCGATATTCATAATGACCGTCATGGGTATTGAATGCGGTCTTCCACTCATCCCCTTCTCGGATCCGTATCAAATTGTAGGCTCCCCGCAAGTCCAATTTGGTAAATATCTGCGCCCCCTTAATCCGATCAAATAACTCCGTGATGAGGGGAATAGGATACTTGTTCTTTCTGGTGATGGAATTAAGACCACGATAATCAATACAAGGCCTTAAAGACCCATCCTTTTTCTTAACAAAAAAAAATCCAGCTCCCGCCGGGGATGTAGAAGGTCGGATGAATCCCCGATCTAAATTCTCAGCAATATATTGACGTAATGCCGTGGATTCAGGTTCTGATAGGGTGTAAATTCGTCCCTTGGGTGGAGTCTGTCCGGGGAGGATATCAATGGCACAGTCATATTGGCGGTGAGGTGGTAAGGATTCCGCGTGTCGCTTACTAAACACGTCCTGAAAGTCTTGATAAGGAAGTGGGATTCCCGAAGATAGTGACGTGGACCGTATGGAGATGGCTGGCAGATTCTTAAGGCAATGTTGGAAACAGAAGGGGCTCCATGCAGCGAGTTGTAGGGAAGCCCAATCGAAGCGAGGCTGATGAATCCGTAGCCACGGTAGTCCCAATATGATCTGATTTACTGATGATGGAAGAACAAATAGCTGAATGTGTTCCAGATGACAAATACCGGTACGGAGCAACACGGGTTTGGTTCTATAGACGATATGCATTCCCACCGATTGCCCCGAAACTGAGGTTACCGACAGAGGAGTGGGTAATGATTCTATCGGTATCCGGTATTTCTGCACCAAATGTTCCTGGATGAAGTTTCCTGCCGCTCCTGAGTCTATGAAGGCTTGAAGGTGTACTGATTCGGTGTTAAGACAGATGGTCGTGGGTAATAATAATTGGGGAGAGGGAATGGTGGGACCCAGGGAGGCCTCTCCTACCCGGCCTAGGTCCGAGAGTTTCCCGACTTGTTGGGGCATTTATTGAGAAAATGCCCTGCTCCGGCGCAGTACAGACAGAGATTCCTTGCTCGTCTGCGATTCCGTTCCTCAGGAGTTAGGCGAAATCGATCAATTTGCATGGGTTCCTCCGAGTCTCCAGAAGCCTGAGCCGTAGGAGGAGTAACCATAGGTTGTTGAAACGTTGGAGCCAATCGGACATTTCTGCGGGTAACAGCTCTCTCTCGCATTCTTTCTTGAACACGTAAGTCCAACCGGATGGCTAACCGGATCAAGCCCTCTAATGTCTCCGGAGGATCTCTGCCAGCCAATTGATCCTTAATGTGTTCTGCAAGGCCTTGTCGGAAGATGGCCGTGAGACTCTCCTCTCCCCACGCCAGTTCAGCTGCTAAGGTGCGAAATTGGATGGCATACTTCCCCACCGTACGTGGCCCTTGTCTTATCTGAAGCAATTCATTTGCCGCGGAGGATGAACGTCCTGGTTCGTCAAATATCAACCGAAATTCTTTGAGAAACCGGTCCAATGAATTGAGGATAGGGTCATCTCGTTCCCACAAGGGAGATGCCCAGGCCAATGCCGGACCCTCGAGTAAAGACAATAGGAAGGTAGTCTTGGTCTTATCATTAGGAAAGGCGGCGGGTTGTAGAGAAAAATGCATTCGACACTGGTTGATGAATCCCCGACATAAGGCAGCATTACCATTAAAGCGAGGCGGAGGCGGCACCCTGACTGGGACAGGAGTGACCACTGGGCTGGGAGCTGGTCCCGTAGGTAGAAGAGCCAGAGCGTCCATTCGTGCCACCAATCGGTCCAGAACTCCCGTGACTTGGTCTAAGACCCCCTGCTGTTGTTGGATCTTATTAGCCATCCCAGGAATGGCTTGGAGAGCGGTCAAATCAACTGATTCCATGGCTTCGGCCAACTGTTAGGATCCCTGGTAGATAGTAGTGGAACCACTGATTAGACCGCTTACCTTGTGACGGGAATCTCAAAGGCACTCTGAGTCAGGGCAGGCAGCAGACAACGAAGTCCAATACTCAGTCCGGGTCGGGGCAGGCAGCAGACAATCAGGAACCAAAGCAGCAGATAATCCAGAGGCAGGCGGCAGGTAGCAAAATCCAATAATCAGTCCGGGTCGGGGCAGGCAGCAGACAATCAGGAACCAAAGCAGCAGATAATCCAGAGGCAGGCGGCAGGTAGCGAAATCCAATAATCAGTCCGGGTCGGGGCAGGCAGCAGACAATCAGGAACCAAGCAGCAGATAATCCAGAGGCAGGCGGCAGGTAGCAAAATCCAATAATCAGTCCGGGTCGGGGCAGGCAGCAGACAATCAGGAACCAAAGCAGCAGATAATCCAGAGGCAGGCGGCAGGTAACGAAATCCAATTCTCAGTCCGGGTCAAGACAGGCAGAAGACAATCAGGAGTAGAGGCAAAATCCCCAGGCGAAAGCTCCACAGAACAATCGTGGCCGAAGCAGCGATTTGGGGAAGCTGCTTCCTTTAAATAGACCATTCTCCCGCGCAAACGGAGCCTCTGCTGGCGTCTGACGTCAAGGGGGCGGAGCCAACGCATGAGTCCCGCGGTGATTGGCTCCCCTTGCTGCGCGGAGACGCTGCTGTGCCTGCTGAGCCGAAACGCCCCGATCCCTGCTAGCTCGCGCTACCGACGCTGCCGGGACCGCCCTGCCACTCCCCGGAGCCGGAACGCCGCCATCAGCGCGCGGCAAAGGTAACAGGAGGTCAGAGCCAGTGGGCTAGCATGGAACAAACCATGCAGATCCTTGCCAAAGGGCAGCAGAAAATCTGAGGGGTGGTCCCCACCCTGACTGAACAAGTAGCTCAGCAGCTGGCATTGGTCAACAACCAGCAAATGGTACTGACCTAGTTGGCACAAGCAATGCAAATCTCAGTGAGGCAGCATGCTATCCACCTTCTGTTCTGTTTAAGATGAAGGTGGGGGGAAGATCCAGAGGTGTTTTTAAAGAATTTTGAAAGAAATGTCCACCTGATAGGCTGGCCAGAGGCCAGATGGACTACATATCTAACAAACCTATACACCAGCAAGAGTCAAGCAAGCTTCCAAGTGGCCAATCCCGATGGGAGAGCGGATTATTGTGTTAAAACCATCTGCTTGTTCTTTTACTTTATATAGTACATTTTTTGTGTGCAAGCCGCCCAGAAAATAGGATGATGCAGCCTATAAAATATTTAAATAAATAAACAAACATTACAGAGACTTAGCAGAAGCAGCTATGAAGGGGGCACGCTACAGCCAGGGGAAACCCCACAAAGCTTTTTCCATCAGCTAAAAGATGCCGGATCGAAGTAGCTGCAGCCTGAGGTGAAGAAAAGCTTTGAGGTAGCCAATCAGGTTCTTTTGGAGCAGTTCCTGGACAGACTGAACCAACCCATGCAGAATTAGGTGTGCTGACACCCAGGACTCATTCTGGAGGAAGCTTTGGAACTGGCAGACACCTTTCATCAGGCTCAGCTGATGCCAGAAGTAATATGGAGACTGGAGAGACAACCTGCACAGGCTCCCTACTGTAGCAGTGAGAACACAGGACCCCAATACCAGTCTTCAGAAAAGGACAACTCTGCCTCCATCCTTAAAGAACAGCCATAAGGCTACTCTGCTTGTTTTAACTGTGGGAAGCGAGGACATTTGGCCAGAGACTGCTGTTACCAAGGATGGCCATGGATGTCAACCTGGTAACTCTGCCAACACCAGAGGCTAATATGTGCATTGACAAGAGAGGACCTTCAAAACAGGGACAACTGACGAGTTGGAGGAAAAAGAGTGTCATGGATGTACTCACACTCCTGGCTAGCAGGAATCCGGACACTTTTTTCTTTTGCTTACTTTGTGCCAGGAATGGACATGAGGAAGAGTATTGCCCCTATTACAAAGAAGAAAACAAAGAACCCTCAGTAGGAAGGGGTAAACGTAAAACTGAACAAGCGTTGTGACCAAGTTCCTTCTGTAACATGGACAATCATGCTGACATGGATTGTCTATGGTTGGAGGACACAGAATGGAAGTGCAGGTTACTGGAGAGGCACAAGAGAGAAAGCTGCCATGCAAAGGAAGGAATGCCGAACCTTTTGTAGACACTCTTGCAATCAAAGCACAACATGTCCCACAAGCATGTTCCCATTGTGGAGCAAAAACACACATTAGGAAGAACTATCCTCAATGGGAGAATGAAGAATGGGAACAAGACTGTTTTGCAAAACTGCAAAGCTGTAACTTGGTAAATAGGCCAAATGGGAAGCTTTCAGACATTATAATTTCGGTGGAGCTGAATGAGGTGCTCACCTAGGCCCCAAGTGGATTCAAAATGCGGAAAGATCCTCATACATAAGGACTTCGAACCGAGAAGTTGGATTAATTACAAGAGGAAGGTAACAGTCGCCTGTGTACATGGTGACCAGCAGCAGTATCCAACTAGTCAGGTTTTGTTGACAACCTCGGCGGGGCAAAGTATTATGGACATGGGAATGTTTCTGTAAGGGAGATACTAGATGTTCTACCACTGCATGCAACAGAAAATGAGTTCTACATTCCATGAATACTGACCTCAGAAGGGCACAGACTTTAAAAGATGGATGCAGACATGTATGCTCCAGCAAAGAAACACTGTCTCAGCAAAGAGAAACAAGATAAGAACTTTGACCAGCACAATGCTACCCAGCTTATCAGATCAGCTTGTTGATTTAAGGACTATAAGCTCTTTTCTAAATAAAAGGTAAGCAGCCCTAGGACAGGCAGGGCAGAAACTCAAAAACAAAAGAATCCCCCAGAGCAGAAAAGCAGCCTATCCAAGGTCAGCATGAGACAGGAGTAGTGACCCCAAATGGGAGAGAGGGGGCAGCAATCAAATGAAGAGAACTGCTGATATGGAAAGACACCATTGGTCAAGATGTACCCAGACACAGTCCAGAGCTGCCATGCGGCAGGAGCAGTGACTCCCCCACATGGAAAAGGGAAAGGTCAGCAATCTGAAATGCATAGACAACATCATCCACCCGCTGCAACACTATGCATGAACATTTTGCATAGTCATCAGCCGACTGTTATAAAAAAGGGCAAACAAGAAAAAGGGAGGAACACCTGAAGATGTGGAGGTATCAACTCTGCCCCTCCCTGTGTCAAGGAGGGAGAGGACTGGGAGTGTCCAGGGAGACTGGAGAAAGGAAAGCCTGCCTGATATCTGACCACTGGACACAAAGCCAGAGATGGTTCCAGATTTGAGAGATGCCTCCTCAGCTCAGCCAGTACCAGGACCAAGGAAGCAAGCTTTTTCCCTCAAGATTGTCCCTGAGATCTCCAGCTAAAGACTGCTCTAGAGGTAAAAGGAAGGGAATCTCCCAAAGTTGGGTGGGGCTAGCCAGAGAGTTACCTTTATTAATACCCTAAGCAGGCCAAGGTTTCTGGCACATTTCAAACCACTAATGATGCAGAGCTTTATTTAATATAAACCAATAATAATTAGCAAGGACTTTAGAGATACTGTTTATTTTCTTCTAAATGCTAAATGCTAATCCTGCAAAGACTGACAAATAAAAGTCTAATTCTGTGGATAAAACATGTGGTCTTTTCTAAATTATTTGGATTGTGTAGGTATAGGAGGTAATAGAGAGAACTGTCTGTAGTACTGCTGGCCTTGATAGGTGTGAGGGAGGGGAAAACAAGGTGCACAGTAGCAGACAGGTTCTTGAATTCCAAATACCACCTTCACTTCCCAAGCTCCCATATCCGGTGGTTTTAGGGCTCAATTTCCTCCAGCCCCCAGTTTAAAAACCTTTGAGGTCAGCTTATGAATAACCAAGCCAGGCCAGTTGGCTTGTTATCAAGAACCCAATGGCTCTGTTGCCAAAGGGAATTGGAGTATCTCAGATACCCAATAACAAAGTAAAGGAACTTACTGGGAAAATGAGGAACAGTGGGCATCCCGCGAACCCTTGAACGGTTTCCCATATGGGAAGGAGAGGGGGAACACTTAGACAAGTTAAACAGCCCCAGTATAGGGCTTGGAAGGCAGAGAGGATCAGGGATTTCTTAGGAGTAAACCCCTAATAAGAGCAAATAGTCAACTTAAGAATTTTGAGCAGAGGGAGAGGATATGTGAAGGAATATAAGGATAAAACCCCAAAACACTTTAAAAAACCGGATCCAGAGATCTGACCTGGTCCACCTTAAGACTAAGACAGCAGGGAATCCTGGCCTGGGTGGAGGTCCCTGAAAAGGGGTAGAAACAGCCAGGCCCAGGAGGTAACAGGAAGCCGAGGGGAGAGAAGGAAACCATGAGAAAGAGAGTACTGCTCAACTGCAAGTTGTGTTACTACATTTATGTTGTTGAACTGCGAAGGATAACAGTGCTGCTTTTGTTTTTTTTTCTTGTCACTAATAAAGCTACCCTAAAACTGCTCACGGTGCCACACCGACTAACTGAAAAAGAAGGTTACATCTTTTTTTTTGGCTTCCCATCAATCAGAAATTCTAAAAGGTCAAAGGAGTTTGGTCTTATCCTGGAAGATATTAGATCTCAACTAACTATGATCAATTCATTTTCTGGTGTGAAATCTCATCAGATTTTCTTACTGGGGCATTAACAAATAAAGATATACAAGAGTCCACATCAATAAGTGTCTTACAAAGTATAGCCTGCTAAGAACAAACAGTACCAGTGAAATCATTGAACCACTGGATTCTCTAGTACATTGTGAAGTCTGCATACCATTAACAATGCTTTCAGTTAAGCCAGAATGCAGTAATGATATTAGTAGGTTATTTTCTCTTAGGCAGTTGGAATGTAAAGGCTGGCATCCAGAAACTGAAGTGCCAAATCCAAGAAATGTTTATGTGAGTATTAAAACAACAATAATAATAATACATTTAGATTTGCACAATTCTTTAATCCAGAGAGAACTGCAGATCATTTTACAAGTATATCACCCCAGAATCATGAGTTATTATTCTGCAGGCCATGGTGGCCAGAACAGTACATAGTTCCATCGTAGACAAATATACCAATGCTTACTTTACATGTTTATAGCTATTACTCTCAGATTACATGCCTGACTGGATACAGTCCAAAGGGCACAATAACTCTGAGGAAAGAAATGTAACCTGATTGAAAGCTTTTCCAAGGATCATTGGCTCTGTTGACTTCCACAAAAAGCATTTTAAGGTATTGTTTGGAATAATAAAGAACCATATACCTGCCCTCTACTATAGTGCTGCATTCAAATACGCCAAGAAATAATTCATTGTTTAGTTTGAAGGAACTAGAATGATATTAGAAGACTGTTAAAAACAACATATGGTGTTAATATTTGGGAACGCTGGTGGATCTTTTTCCCCAGCTGTAGATGGATATTTCCCATGTGAGATGTTCTATTCCCAAGTGTTTTTATTGTCACCTTTGATTTATGACTTTAAAATGAATTGCAGAGCTATTTCCCTAACAAATTTGAAAGAGAATTATGGAGGGGAGTTGTTCAAGATGGTGGACGTGAGGTCCTGAGTTCTGAGTGTGATGCCAGTCCTGTATAGTGTTTGTTCTGTTTTTTGAAGGGAACACAATAGTTAAATGCCTTCCAGGGTCCTCAGCTGATAGAAATGCAAACCAATGCAATTGAAAGCGAAAGTAAGGTCTCTGAAATTGATGTTATCATCCATTTGGAGAGCAATGACTTCACAAAAAAACAAACCATCCAAGCAGTACAGAGAGATTTCCAGACTCCGGGAAAGCAGATTGGGCACATGACAAAGAATTTCGATTTGTGAGAAGTGCTACCTGTACACAGAAAGGGTAAGAGAAGGCTAACCAATATAGACAACTTCAATACATGACTCAAAACCTGGTGTAAGGAAGAAGGATTTTGGACATATTGGGGGTTGCGACTGTATATGAAAGATTAAAACGCTGCATGGTAAAGATGGTCTACATCTGTCTGTCACCACCTATGAATAATTTAACGTGGCTCTATCAATACCAAGCAATCCAAAGGATATAATGATCAATAGTATATGAATAAATATACTGTTTTTTAAGATGCCGTATCAGCAAGCCTGGCGACGTATTCAACCATGCAGCGTTGAACTGTCCAGTCTGATAATCATCGGTGGCTCTTAACAGCTTCAAAGCCTGTGAAGGATGTTAAAAGGAACGAAATAGAAATATATTTATGGTCCATCTGGAACGGCTCGAAAGCCTGTGAAATTGTTAAACAGGTGATTCGTCTGTCCCGACTGAACAGTGTCTGTCTCTAGACCCGACAGCGGCCGGTGTTTCGCTACAGGATTGTAGCTTCATCTTGCGAGACTTGGCGTCTGAATGAAGGAGGTTATTTGCCCCTGATGAAGCTACAATCCTGTAGCGAAACACTAGCCGCTGTTGGGTCTAGAGACAGACATTGTATAGTCGGGACAGACGAATCACCTGTTTAACAATTTCACAGGCTTTCGAGCCGTTCCAGACGGACTATAAATATATTTTCACAGGCTTTTTAGCTGTTCCAGATGGACTGCAAATATATTTCTATTTCGTTCCTTTTAACATCCTTCACAGGCTTTGAAGCCATTAAGAGCCGCCGATGATTATCAGACTGGACGGTTCAACTCTGCATGGTTGAACACGTCGCCAGGCTTGCTGTTGCGGCATCTTAAAAAACAGTATATTTATTCATATACTATTGATCGTTATATCCTTTGGATTGTTTGGTATTGGCAGAGCCACGTTAAATTATTCATAGGTGGTGCCTTTTGCCTATTAGTTTTGACATACAGGACCAATTCAGTGCTCTTTTTGCTTATATTCTACATCTGTCTGTGGCAGAAAAAGAATCCTAAGTGAGAAATTCAGATAATATGTGATAAAGCATTTAAACTAGAGGATGGGGGTGGCAGACTGAAGTTGGAATGTTGCCCCTGACAATACAGGAAGTGGGTAAAGAAATTATTAAAAATAATCAGCTCAAAGTCCATTTTCAAATAAAAGGGTGGCCAGGAAGAGCAGCAAAGCTTTGAGCACAAATGATCATAGTCCAGGCAAAAAAATTCCAGATCTACAGACCCTAATGTGGAGGTGGACTTGGATACTGTTGCTTCTTGTCCCGCTGGATATTTCTGTGACATTTGATGCTAAAAAAATCATCAAATGCTGCTGTATGGGGTGAGTGAATGTGGGATTACAGGAACAGTGCTTGATTGGTTTAAATCATATCTGTTAGATAGATCCTGCAGGATTACTATTGATTCCAACCACTCTAGGTGGCAAAAAGTAGTAACTGATGTTCCTCAGGGATAGGCCTTGTCAGCTGCATTATTCAACTTCTATATAGCACCAATTTGTAATCTCTTGGCTGGCCTCTGTGCCAGGTTCAGGTTCAGGTTTATTTGTGGACAATATTCAATTCTTTGTTTCTTTTTCCTCATCCTGGCCTACTATTTTAGACCAGGTATCCATCTGCCAACAAATTGGCCCTAAATTAAAAAAAAATGAAGTCATGGTTCTGCAGAGATCTAGTAAGACCAATGTTCCATCATCTTTCTGTTCTGATAATCTGGAGATCCCTGTGATATCACATGCCAAAAACTTAGGAGTTATTTAGATGAGGATCTTCAGATGCATAATCAAATTAAGGCAATAGTGAAAAATGGCTACTATAAATTGCATCTGCTGTGCCCTTTGAAGTCCTTGCTTGGCAGGATAGAATGTTGATCTGCTATACAAGCCTTAATCCTACCTAGTATACATATTGAAACTCATTATTCATTGACTTTACGGCAACTGCATTGTGAGCACTCCAGTTTTTACAGAATTCTGCTGCACTTTTAATATCTGGACTTGATAGAAGAGTTCACGGCACTCCTGTTTTGAAGGCGCTACATTGCTTTTTATTTAAATGGAGGGTTCAATTTTAAAGTGCTTTGAGGTCCTTATTCAAAAGCATTTAGCCGGATAACTCAAAAGTTATCTGGCTAAATGAAGATTTGGGCACTTATCTGGGTAAATTCTAGCTAATATGTTATCTGGCTAGAATTTAATCGGAAAAATTAGGGGCATTCTGGGGAAATAACTGGGAGAAACTGAGTTAGCTGTCTGAGATCTAGATTCATCATTTTGCAATCCTAACACCCATGATAAGGAAAAGGGGTGCGTTTAGTGAAATTTTCCTAATACTGCATTGCATAGCTATTTTATTGCAATGCAAGTTAAATTTATTGCACATCTCACCCTGAGAGAGAGAGAGAGACTCTCATATTAGTCAACTATTTATATCTCTATAGAGGGTCAACTAATAACTCAAGGTGCAGTTTGGTGGTGGTCTAGAGTATGGGGGCAGTTTTACAGGCACAATCAGAGGTATGAATAGCACAGTACACATCAGTGAAGATTTGATGTAATTTGGAGTGAGGAAAGGTACACAAAGATGAGATTTGTTCATTGTACTCTCGATTTAGTTTGATGCACATTATACTCTCAACCTAGCTTGATAATTCATTGCTACCAGATTCCTACGGAACTCTCCTTTCCATTTCCTCAGTTTCTGGGCAACCTCTACTGGACAGGATCTCGCGTATCACTGAACCGATTACCATGACCATGAGAATCCTGCATCAAGAAGCTATCTGCTTTTATGTTTTACCATCATCAGTAAACCAAATCATCTTAAGCTTACCATGGTTAAGATCACATCAACCCCAAATAGACTGGGATACCCTGCAGCTGGCAAAGTGGAGTTACAAGTATCATTGCAGCTGTTTACTCTCCATGAAACCCCTTCCTCGCAAAATCCCTGTTACGGAACCCACTCTGGCCAGACTGCCGAGTCAATACACTGATTTTGCAGACGTATTCTGCAAGCAACAAGCAGAGATGCTCCTACCATATTGAATTGCTTCCTGGGAAAATTCCCCGTCCAGGCAGAGTATACACACTGTCAGAACCAGAAACACAGGGCATGAACCAATATATTCAAGAAAACCTGGATCAGGGTTTTATCAGGCCATCTTCTTCTCCAGCAGGGGCTGGGTTCTTTTTTGTCAAAAAAAAGATGGCTCTCTACGCCCCTGCATTGATTTTCGTGGTCTGAATGCCATCACTTGGAAAAATCGTTATCCCATTTCTCTTATTACCGAGTTGTTTGACAGACTCAAAGGAGCACAGATTTTTACAAAGTTAGATCTGCGAGGTGCCTATAACCTTGTGTAGATTCGAGAAGGGGGAGTGGAAAACATCCTTTAATACCCATGATGGACATTACGAATATCTAGTAATGCCTTTTGGCTTATGTAATGCACCTGTAGTTTTTCAGGCCATGGTAAATGATATTTTTCAGGGCATTCTCTATTCACACTTTGTCATCTATTTAGATGACATTCTCATCTTTTCTATGTCCATGGACCAACACCTTCTCCATTTACGACAGGTTCTTCAATGACTCCGGGAGAATAAGTTATTTGCCAAGTTGGGAAAATGTATGTTTCATAAGCAAGAATTTCCCTTTCTGGGCTACATTATTTCTCAGACAGGGATACAAATGGATCCAGAGAGGATCAAAGCAATCCTGGACTGGCCTAAACCAATAGGTCTCAAGGCCTTACAGTGATTCTTGGGATTTTCAAATTATTATCAACAATTTATCTCCAGCTACTCAACCTTAGTAGCACCCTTCACTGCCATGACCAAAAAAGGGGCCAATGTTTGTAACTGGGGCCCAGAGGCCATCCAAGCCTTTCAACAGCTAAAAGAGGAATTTATTAAAGATCCCTGTCTACGACAGCCAGACCCAACAAGACCCTTTATTTTAGAGGTAGATGCATCCGCCCTTGGGGTTGGCGCTATTTTTCTATGACTGGAAGAAGGGAACCTTGCTACTTGTGCATATTATTCTAGAAAATTTTCTTCGACACAAAAGAATTATGCCATTGATAATTGGGAGCTTTAGGCTATTAAGTTAGCCCTCGAGGAGTGGTGACATTTATTAGAGGGGGCGAAATATATGATTACCATTTATACAGACCATAAGAACTTAGCTTATCTCTTGCATGCTCAGCGCCTAAATCCCCGGCAAGCCCGATGAGCTTTATTTTTTAGTCAGTTTAACTTTAAACTACTCTTTTGACCAGCAGAGAAGAATCAGCGAGTGGATGCCCTGCCAAGATGTTTTCTCTCCGATGAAACCCCAGACCCTCCTCGGCATATTATTGATCCAGCCCAGATTATGATCACCCCCACCTTTCTTGTTCCCATTGGCATGACTGTTGATCCCAAAAGCCTAAGGGGGAGAGTTCTACATTGGGCTCATGATTCCCATGTGGCAGTCCACCCGGAACTTCAACATACCAGAGAACTCATCAATCGTCACTATTGGTGGCCCCAATGGAAAGAAGACTCCAAAAGATTTGTAGAGTCTTGCCCTACGTGTGCTGCACACAAAAGTCTCCAAACTTGACCCTGGGGTTTGTTACAACCCTTGCCCATACCTGACAAGCCATGGACTCACATTGCAACCGATTTTATTACAGACCTACCTCTATCTGATGGAAACAACACTGTCTGGGTCGTGGTTGACCGATTTTCTAAAATGGCCCATTTTATTCCGCTTCCTGGCTTACCCACAGCACTTGAATTAGCTCGTCTATTTCTCCAACATATCTTTTGGATTCACGGACTTCCCCAGCATATTGTATCGGATAGAGGAGTCCAATTCACTGTTCACTTCTGGAAGAATCTTTGAAGCAAATTCAGAAAACAACTTGACTTTTCTTCCGCTTACCACCCTCAGACCAATGGACTGGTGGAACACACTAATCAGTCATTCAAGACTTTTCTGCGCTGTTACATCAATCAACGGCAAGATGACTGGTCCTCGCTACTTCCTTGGGCAGAAATATCTCACAACCATGTCACTCAGGCTATGGGCATGTCCCCCTTCTATCTGGTCTTTGGACAGCATCCACGGATACCGTTACCCCTTGCTGTTTCATCATCTTGCCCTGCGGTAGATCTGGCTACCCAAAACTTAAAGAAGCTATGGGAAGACACGTGGATCGTATTGCAACAAACAGCAAGCAATGCCAAACGCAAGCTGATAAGAAATGAAGACCGGCCCCTCAGTTGCACCTAGGAGAACTGGTCTGACTGGCACTCGTAACCTCAGACTACACTTGCCTTCCCTTAAATTTGCCCCTCGTTTTATGGGACCATTCCCAGTGGAGAGACAGATTGGGGAGGTTACCTATAAATTGCAATTACCTCCAACCCCGTGAATTCATGATGTTTCCCACATATCTCTCTCCTCAAACCAGCAGTCTTGTCTTGTCCGTCTAGGAAATCTAAGCAGCTGTCACCCACGATAGTGGAGGAGGACACACAATATGAAGTTTAGGAGATTCTGGACATTAGACGAAAGGGACGGATATTTCAATATTTAATTGCATGGAAAAACTATGGACTAGAAGAGAACTCCTGGGAACCAGCCAGCAATATTCAGGCCCCCCAGCTAATCCGTGACTTTCATTTACGTTTCCCTCTTAAACCTGGATCTAAAAGACAGGGGAGAGGGCCTTGCGGGGGAGGTACTGTTACTACTGTGAATCGGCTTACCCTTCTAAGCACTGGATCGGCACGAGGCAGCAGCAACATCACGATCACGCAACACTGGCTGATCCATGTGGCATCTTGGCTCCGCCCCCCTCAGCACGTCAGTGCGCCTCCCGACGGTCCCTGCGGTAGCTCGGGAAATGGGGTTATTTAAACCTGGCCTCCAGACATAAACCTTGCCTCAGCTACAGGCTTGCTTGTGCTGGTGCTGTCTCTCTGTTGGATTTGCCTTTGTCATGACCTGAATTGCCTGGGATTCCTCTTGCCTGCTGCCTGCCTTTGACCCGGACTGGATTTGAATCCTTACCCTCCTCGCTGGCATCTGACCTCGGCTTGGGCTCAGATAAGGCTGTCTTTCTATCATTGGGTTCACACAAACATAACACTATGACGCAACACAAACTTTAAGCTTGTCACAAACAGTGCTTTTTGATATTCCTTGAATTCATTTTGTTCAATCAGCCAAAACCCATGACAGGGTCTTCTTGGTAGGGAGGTTCAATTTTATGGAATTCACTACTAGAAGCTTTATGTTTGACTACTTGCACCAAAATGTTAAAAAAAAAAATGCTGGAGACATATTTGTTTCAGTATGAGCTGATATTATTTATTCTGACTTATCTGTTCTTTTTCTGTTTTATTCTGTTATTTTGATGATATATGTTTTATTTTTGTAAGCCGCTTAGAGCTGTGGCTGTAGGAGACCTATGAAAGTTTTAAATAAATAAATATTATGGAGAGATGGGTCAGAGAGTCTCAGGAATGGGATACTACCATACAATACAATATTCACATACATCTTAAATCATTTTAATATATTTAAATATTACCAAATAGTAAATCACAAGTTAATTATAAGGTCATGCAACAAAGTGCAGCATTCTCAATTTCTTCAATAACATTAATACACAACTCTATAGTATAATCTCTCAATTATAATACAGCAGCGAGATACCACATTATACATATTATCACAAACCTAAATCCTGAAGTTCTGCAGGTAAATTGTCCTGGCAGTACATAAAGATGCTTTAAATTAGTATGAGTAAATGCCCATAATGACAACACAGACATGACAGAAATATTAAACAAATACTTCAGTTTGGTGTTCACTAGAGAAGACCCTGGAGAAGGACTGCTGCTGGTAAACAAGATCATAGATGGGGATAGGATAAATAAAACTCTGTTTATGAAACAGAATGTATGGGAAGAGCTAGGCAAACTGAAAGTGGACAAGGCCATGGGGCCGGATTAAGTACATCCTAGGAAACTGAGGGAGTTCAGAGATGTGCTGGCGGGTCCGCTGAAGGACTTTTTCAATAGATTCCTAAAAACAGGAATGGTGCCATGAGATTGGAGAAGAGCAGTCATGGCCCCACTTCACATGAGTGGTAGCAGAGAGGAAGCTGGAAACTAAAGGCTGGTTAGCCTTCATCAGCGGTGAGAAAATGAATGGAGATGATACTGAAGGAAAGGATAATGAACTATGTACAATCTGGTGGGTTGCTGAACCCGAGAAAGCATAGATTCACTAGAGGAAGATCATGTCAGTCAAATCTGATTGACTTTTTTTGATTGGGAAACTCAGAATTGGAATGAGGAAAAGTGCTTGATATGATCTACTTGGATTTCAGCAAAGCTTTGGATATGGTCCTGCACAGGAGACTGGTGAATAAAGTGAGAAGCTTGGGAGTGAGCGCCAAGGTGGTGGCATGGATTACAAACTGGTTGACTGATAGGAGACAGTGTGTAATTGTAAATGGAACCTATTTTGAAGAGAAAGCCGTGTTAGGCAGAGTGCCACAGGGATCAGCGTTGTGACTGGTTCTGTTCAATAACTTTGTGAGTGACATTTCAGAAGGCAGAAAAGATAAAGTATGTATATTTGTGGATGATACTAAGATCTGCAACAAAGTGAGATTGAAAAATCATATAGGAAAGCTGAAAGAGTGGTCAAAGATTTGGCAGCTGGGATTCAATGCCAAGAAGTGTAGAGTCTTGCATCTGGGATGCGGTAATACAAAAGAACTGTATATTATGGGGGGTGAAAGACTGATGTGCATGGACCAAGAGAGGGATCTTGGACTGATTGTGTCTAGGGATCTGAAGGTGGTGAAGCAATGTGACAAGGCGATAGCTAAAGCCAGAAGAATGCTGGGCTGCATAGAGAGAGTGTTGCGTAAGAGGTGGATCCTTGGGCTGAGGTGGGGTTGATGCAACCCGTAGGCGAGGGCCTATGGGTCCCCACCATCAGCAGGTGGAGTGGGCTGAAGCTGGAGGCCACTGGAGCTTCACCTATACCAGCCCACGTTCCCCTCGGGTTGAGCCTTCGGGTACTGGGGCCGGCAGGACTTAGGCGGGCCTCAAGGTTGAGTACAGGTAAGAGATACTTCAGCCCAGAGACAGCAGCCAGCAGGTGGCGTGGTCTTATCTTGGATGGGACAGGGAACAGGAACTCAAGCACCAAGGGACAAGAAGGAACTGAAGGTGCCTGAGCAAAGGAAGGCCGAGGCCTTAATAGTCCAGATGATAGGGACAGAGGCGTAACTGTCAAGCTTGAATGGAAGCTGGCGGCACTTAGAAGGTGTAGCAAGCAACGTGGAACTCTGGACTCAAGAATGTCTGAAGCGAAGTCATACGTAGCAATGATCAAGGCACGGAGAAGGAAGGCGTGGTCAGATGTAGCAATGGTCAAGGCACAGAGAAGGCAGGCATGGTCAGAAGTAGCAGAGGTCAGGTTTGGAGAAGGCAGGTGAAGTCAGGCATAGCAGAGGTCAGGCTTGGAAAAGGCAGACGAGGTCAGGCGTAGCAGAGGTCAGGCTTGGAAAAGGCAGGCGACGTCAGGCATAGCAGGGGTCAGAACCAGGTAGTCGATCCAGTAGACAGACAAGACGAACACAAGGAACAGGAACCAGGAATCACAGGAACAAGACAAGCGCAAGGCAACTAGAACTCGGAAACAGGAACAGGAGACCAAGGTGACCTGTTGCAAAGGCAACGCTGGGGAGCGCTGCCTGAGCTTTTATAAGTTGAGGGAACTGACGTCAACATCCGGGTCCATGGCCAGATTCCCGCCACAGGCCCTTCAAAGGTTTCACTGGTGCATGCGCGTGCGCCTAGGGAGGGGTGCGGTGCTGCCGGTGGCGTCTTTCCGTGAACCCCAAGGAGAGGCCTGATGAATGGAGGCATCCTAGCTGGAAGTCCCGGGAAGTGGAGCAGGACCAGAGGAGCTGGTGGAAGTCCAAAGTTGGAACTGGCAGCCCACCGCCACCAGCGATGAGGAGCTGGAGCCTTAAGCTTGAGTAGAGAGGTGAGAGAGCCACACCTCAGGGCTGCCGCGGGCGGCAAGCATAACAGAGAGGAATAACCAGTAAAAAAAAGGAGGTGATGATGCCTTTGTAAAGATCCTTGGTGAGGCCTCACCTGGAGTATTGTGTTTGGTTCTGGAGCCTGTAACTCAAAAGGATAGAGACAGGATGGAGGCAGATAACAAAAATGGTGTGGGGTCCGTATTGGAAGACCTATGAGGAGAGGCTGAAGGATCTGAATATGTATACCCTGGAAGAGAGGAGGTACAAGGTAGATATGATACAGACCTTCAGATACCTAAATGTTTTCAATGATGTATGGAATTCTGACCTTTTCCATTGGAAAGAAAACAATAGAACTAGGGATCTCGAGATGAAACTCCAAGGGGGATGACTCAGAACCAACATCAGGAAATATTTCTTCACAGAGAGGGTGGTGGAGGCCTGGAATGCCCTTCCGGAAGAGGCAGTGAAGAAGAAACAGTCAAAAAATTCAAAGGGGCATGGGGTAAACACTGTGGATCTCTAAAGGCTAGAGAACGGACATGAGATAAGCGTACAGTAGGGTAACTTACCGGTATGATGGTTACTACCCTTAGCAGAAGGTATGGAGATTACTACTCGTAATCAATATGCTTTGATGCTTTTAATGCAACTACCAAGGTTATACAAACACAGAGGGCTAATGTTAAATAGGTTCTCTATATTCAATAGTTTTGACCACATTACTAGAGAACCCTACATATCACATCACAAAACACTTAAATACAAACATACAAAACTGTTTATTTAAGAATAACACAACACCTGTCTAGACAATTAAATAATAACTAGCCATTCATACAATCACACCATTCATTCATTAAAATGGACCGGTGAAGTGGAATGGGTCCACTTTGTGGAAGAAATTGTGGAAGAAATTTCAACGGCGTGTATTTATAATATACTTATATAATTGTGATCATTGTTGAAGTTTGTTAAAAATATGAGATCTTCAAACCCAGTGCTTACTATAATCAGTATTTAGCTGATAAATACATTTGTATTGCTGTAAAGATGTAAAATTAATTGCTTATATATTGTAAACGTTGGGCAATCTAGTTGGGTCCATTTTTTGATGCACTGCGTTTTGATTTTAATGAATGAATGCTGTGATTGTATGAATGGCTAGTTAGTATTTAATTGTCTAGACAGGTGTTATGTTATTCTTAAATACACATTTTTGTATGTTTGTATTTAAGTGTTTAATGCAACTACAACATTGCTCCCTGCTTAGACAGCAGGGGGCTAAGAGGAACTGGATTCAGATGACAACCGAGGGCCCCAACTTCCATGGTCTGGGATACTGTTAGGTGGACATAAGGGAAAAAGCACAGGACTGCTTCTATGGCCAAGTCCTAAAGAGAACAATGAAACCATGCATGGGGGGTAACCTGCTGGTGTGGCGGTTTCTACCCTTAACCAATAAGCCTTGATGCTTTTGATACAACTGCAACATTACTCTCTGCTTTGAAGGAGGGAGGTGGAGGCTGAAAGGAAAGAGAAATTTGGATTCAGAGACAACCAACATGAGCCATGACTTTTTAAAAGTCTGGGTTACTGATGCTCAGACATTAAGGAAAAACACAGGACTGCTTCCACGGCAAAGTCCATAAGCAAAGCACATCAAGCAAAAATGACTGATACATGGGGGTAACCTGCACGATGCGGCAGAATCTACCCTGGCAGAGGACTCCAGAGATCACAGCAAGCGATCCAGGCTTTGAACTCAACAGCCCCAGCTTCCAGAGGCCCCGAACCCCTTGCAGCAGAAGAAGAAGAGCGGAAGCGGATGTCATGACCTCAAATTTCCTTACTATACTCTATCCATTTGCCTTGCTATACCTTATCTGTTTACTAGATCTTATCTGTTTTTATTTAGTTTTATTTGTTTTGAATTTACATGGTAATTATGTTTGGTAGGAGTAATTTGTTGCAGGTTTTATACATAAGGAAACTAATTCAAAACAAGTGTCAATAAGTTGGTTAACTAGGAAGATATAGGTAGATTAATTGTAGTGTATTGAGGGTCATTGCCAGACATATAAAATACATCCATAGGCTAAAGGTACTTTGGATTAGCTTTACATCCCTGCTCCCTTAGAAGTTTTAAATCGATAACAAATCAGCAACATTATAATGCACTGATTATATTCCAGCTGGTGAGAGGTCATATGTGTGCACTAAGTGCAAATAGCTCCTAGCCCTCAGAGAACAAGTCTGATCTCTGGAGGCTAGAGTGGCAGACCTGGAGGAGCTATGGGAGACAGAAAGGTATATAGAGGAGACCTTCAGTGACAAAGCAGAGAAGTCCCACCTCCAATCTGATAACCCCTGTGCTGCTTTGGAGGAGAAAGGTCCCTTTGAAGGAGAGCATCAGCTTTATGAGGCAGGAAGCAATCTTGTAGCTAGGTCCTGCCTTTAAGGTGATGAAGAAGTATCCTCTCGCACCAAGGATAGGTCTCCAGGAGGGAAAGGTTAAGATGGCCATTATAGCTGGTGATTCAATTATTAGGAAGGAAGATAGCTGATGGACATGAGGATCGCTTGGAAACTTGCCTGCCTGGTGCAAAGGTGGTGGGCCTCATGCATTAAACAGGATTTTAGATGGTGCTGGCTGTCTTGGTACATACCAATGACATAGGAAACTGCAGGATGGAGGTGCTGGGAAGCCAAATTTAGGGTTTTAGGTACCAAGCTGAAATCCAGAACCTGCAGGGAAGCATTCTCAGAATTGCTTCCCATTCCATGTGCAGGACAGGCAGGCAGAGCTGAGGAACTGGGCTTCAATTTGCGGAAGAGGGGGGAGAGAGAGAGATCTTTAAAGACACAATCTGGCACTCTATTTATCTTTCAACTGAGGGTAGGGTTTTGTTTTTTTTTGGGGGGGGGGGGGTTACATCGGTCTGCCTAGGGTGCAAGGGTCTGTAGACCCTTGTAACACTGCCCCCCCCCCCCAACCCACCCAGAGTTGAAAGTGCCGCTCTTACAGTGGGAGATATATGGAGCATCAGATTGTGTCTTTAAAAGAGTCTCTTTCTCTTTCTCTCTCACTTCACACAGTAGGAATATTTAAAGGTTACGTGGTTGCATGCACAATATAAAATTGAGCATACGATTATGGGCCCATGCTTCTTTTAAAATTTACTTGTCAGTTTCTACCTGAATTGTGACATTTGTTGTAGACCTTGAAAGGGACTGGGTAATGCAACTCTTTTTTGGCATAAAGATGACCTTTTAGTGAACTCTAAAAATTTGTATTTTTCCAGATGTGGCTGCAGCCACACAAAGAAAAAGGAAGCAGTTTCTGTTGACGCATTCTCAAATGTTACAACTTGGATGTCTGCTCTGGTTAAATTACACTTTTAAATGTGTTATTAAATATCAGGCAGTAAGATAGGTCTTTTTTGATCCCCCCTCAGCTTACAGACCCATTGGTGAATTATCTCTTTTATCTTCTCCCATGAAGTCCCCATCTAGTTAAGCTGTTTTTACTGAATAGTAATTAACCCACAGAAGAAATATGTAAGGGGTCCCAGGACCTCAGTCATCGTTTCAGGTTTCTTTTTGGTTCCTATGGTGTTGTTTTTAATGAATGCTCCCCCCTTAATTGTGGCCTGGTTGTAGCAAAAAGTGATTGGGCTATGAATAATTCTTTTTCCTTGCTATATTTTTCTTTTTCTTGGGGCTGTTTTCCATGCAAGAGCATTTTTGTGGTGTCAGATGAAATTTAATAAACAGAGGAATGATAAATTTGATGTTACAAAGAGTTATAACTTTATATAACTTATAAATCATTGGCATTCACCGATCACTATTCTGCAGTACATTCTATATATAACAGATCTGATTTTCTAAGCCATTTATCTGTGTAAAACAGTGTTTTAGATGCATAAATGGCTGTCATTACACAGCCAGGGGCACTATGTGCAGAAAAGAATAATCCATTCTTTTACATGAACAGGGGGACAGACATTTGGGGAGGGGGGGGGGGAGTTGGTGCAGAATTGGAACCCCTAAAATATAGGAGTCCAAAACACGTTCTATGTGCATAAATCTCAAGAACAGGATCCCTACATCCGGCTTCAGCCTCCTAGACTCACACCGGCCCCAGAAACCTTACTCCACCTTGGACCAGCAGTTAAAGATCCAGCATTAGGAAACCATGAGTTAAGCCTACCCACACCTCTTTGCACTGGGGAGTCGTAGCTGTAGCGAATGCCTTGATTAGCATGGAATTTGCAGGGAGGGGCACAAACTAGTGCGCACATTTTGTTAAATCGGGAATAAAGCTTCATGCACAAAACTGTGTGCACAGCTGCAGCTAAGCGCACCTTATTACAGCGGGCCATAGTATCCTATCCTAAATGTGAGTTTCCCTTCTGGCAGAGTATGCAAGCTGAGTAGAGTCCTGCTTTCCCCGCGCAGACAGCATCTTTATTAATCAGGTAACCCATCTGGCTAAGTGCAGAGGTTTCCAGCAGTGGGATGCACATCTTCTGACCCCTCCCACTGCTGTGACAGGAGGGTTCTCCCCCTCCAACCCCAAAGGGGAAGGGCGGATGGTGATATATATACGGTGCTTTCACGAGAAGGAGACTAAGAGATCTGGAAGAAGAAAGACATCTTGGAGGAGGAATTGGGGAGAGGCAGCAGAGGGGCTGCTCTCCCGTGTGATCTGGGGAAGAGAGGGGTTTTCTCTTCTGCCAGTGGCAAAGGGGCCAACTGAAGAATTTCAGAAACCAGGGGAAGGTTTGTTTTGAGACAGCAGCCAGCCAGTTGGGAGTAAATTGGTGGATTACAAGAGGGATTGTATACTTTGCCCTGGGGCTGAGAAATAAAAGGCTTTCAGAGAAGATTAGAAATTCCAGCGTTTAAGTGACCTTTAGAAGCCCAGGCACTGTACCTGCTTATGTGATTTTTCTGAGGAGATTTGAGGGGACTGCATTCTGTTTTTTGAATTTCAGATTTAGACTTTTGTCATTTTTGTACCTGCAGATGATGGAATTTTCCAGTAAACGTTCCCTTGGGAACACAGTCAGCTGATATGGACTGTGAGCGTGAACCTCTCAGCGGCCCTGCAGGTCGAATCCTGCTCCCCCCTCCCCCCAATCACAGATCCCCGAGTCTCCAGCTCTGCAGGACATGCAAGAGCGGCCCTGCCTTCCCCGAGAGGAACTGATTACTTGCTGGGTGGCATCACGACTTTATAACAAACCTTTCAAAGCAGAGAAGGGAAAGCTGCAATTGGAATACGTGAACTCTGGGGCGAGAGTTGCTGAGCAGGCAGAAGGTGCCACACAGATTCTATGTACAAATCATGAAGGCACTTATTGCTTATTCATTCTGAGGTTGATGGACCATTTGTGAACACTATTGCAAAACACATGTTCCTTGCTATCCAGGCCTAGTGAGTTCGCTCATCTTTCCACATTTTTTGCGTAGATGCTTCTGCCATCACTGCGAGCTGTCTTGGGAGAAGGTCTTCTGTACCCAAGTTTTAAAAGACCAGGGTGATCCCCACGCATGGTGCTCCTGCAGAGAAGCTCCAGAGCTGGCAGGAGTTACGGAGTTAAAGCCAGCCATAATGCAGAGACAGGCTCCAAGTGGAGCCAAGCATGCATTTTGTGTTTGTTGCCTGGTTAAAGAATCAGGAGCTATAAATGAAAATATCTGTGAATAAATCACCAGCCAGCTCTGCACCAAAGTTACATAGTTGTGATGTGCTCCTTGGCAGCTTCTTATTGCCCAAGTAATAGGTGCAAGTGGTATTTACTGAGTGCAGGGGGTGCCCCACCATATCTTGTCTCCAATTCATTCAAAGCCATTATTAGAAGTTTACAGCAGCGGCAACACTTCACCTTTATTTTTACAGGGCAAAGTGTTTTCCATTTTATTGTCAGAATTAATTCTAGCTTTCCCTTGAGCATAAAGGGTTACACTGCCTGCATTATACAGCGTTAGGTTACTGCACGCTTGGGTCATTATCCAAGTAAGAGTGGAGCTGAGAGCAAAGGCAGGAGTCTTTTTTAAATATAATTCTAGGAAGAAAAAAAAGAACAATTCTGTGGATTATTTGCTGAATTTCAAAAATGCTACAGTCAGTGTGAAAATGAATGAACTGTGGCAGCAGAAGGGCTTTGGGGATTAAGAGCACATGAAAGCATTCACAACATTCTGATGTATTCTTTTGTCTCTGTTATAAAGGGCAGAAATGAAAGAATTCTTTACAAACATGGTTATTATTATTCATGGGTGACAGAACGTACATCTTAGCCAAGTAGTGGGGAAAGCAAAAACAAAAAAAACCCAAAACCAAACCAAACCAAATAAATAGTATTCACTTTCAAATGATAGTGATGTCTCGGATAACATACCATAGGGGCAATATTCGAATGCGCCTACATAGTATTTTTAACTGCAGGCTTTGGGCCAATTTTCAAAGGAAAAGCATGTGCACACTTGCTCATTGCAAACTGCCCTGGGGAAAAAAAAAATACTTGTCAAGATCTGCTCCTGCAATTCCTGCAGGGACATTGTCTCTTTAAAATAGCACATATAGACTAGAAAATGTAATCTGCTTGTGTTGTTTCCCTCACCTGACCTGATTGCGCCCCTAAGCCTGCCTACCTTTTACCGAGCTAAAAGTCCATCTGCTATTGATCCCCATGTATACTTGTAGCTGGATAAGGGCTGGGCAATTTTAAGAGAGACAATTTACTCAGCTAAATGGCTCCTGAAAATTGCTCTCTCCATATTTAGTCAGGAATTCTGGAGAGCAAGAAAGCTAGCCAGGTAACTTCGCCCAGATATTCCGTGAATCTTAGCCTGGGAAGGCTGCTGCTGAATTATGAGCGTCGGGGGTTGGGGGCCACTTTCGCATTCCACATGAGACGTACGGAAAGAACAGTGGTCTCTAGTGAAGATTTGCTGGCCGTCGGAGTGAGGAAACTCACTCCAAGAAGAGATTTGGGCTACATTCTCTCCACCTAGCTTGTTGTTGCCCAGGTAGAGTGTCCATCAAGCCAGGTGGAGAGAACGTTGCCCAAATCTCCTCTTGGAGTGAGTTTCCTCACTCCGACGGCCAGCAAATCTTCACTAGAGACCACTGTTCTTTCCGTACGTCTCATGTGGAATGCGAAAGTGGCCCCCAACCCCCGACGCTCATACCTAATTCCCACCTCGAGTTACTAGGTGGCCCTCCCATAGGGATACAAATACTTGTCTAGGGCATAGGCATTATAGGAAGTCTCTCTCTCTCTCTCTCTCTCTCTCTCTCTCTCTCTCTCTCTCTCTCTCTCTCTCTCTCCTCAGGGAGGTTAATTTTTATAGGGACTTACATGGATAAAACAGTATTTTACATGCAGAAATGGCCTGCCCGATATTGCAAGTAAACTTATGCTCATGTGATGTGTTTGCACATAATTCTAACCAGTGGCAGAGCTGGGGGAGAGGGTTACACTTACATGCATATTTTTCTATTTTCAAAAGTATGCATGTATAATTTCTCGAAAAATTTCTTTGCATAGTTTAGCAGGTATAATTGTGTGCAGCTAGTTTTGGTGGGATAGTTTTTAAAAGGGAAAGTATGCAAATACTTTTCTTTGAAAACTGGTTTAACTTATGTGAGTGTTTGCCATCAAATTTATGTGGGCTGTTACTAAATTACTATGTAGGATTTGATTTGTTTTGTTTTGTATCATTTAAGGGGGTGAATTTGTTTTATCCTCCTATCGTTTTTAAAGAATTTTGTTTCATTTTGCTTGGTTTTAGTGCATGCTATTTTGCAATAGTTTACACTAAAACCAACACAGGCAGCCATTTTTAAATAACCCTCCTGGGCTTTCTCCTCCCCCATGATGGTCCCCTTGGACTTTTTCCCACCACTCTCTGGGCCTCTGCAAACTCCCCTGAACTCCCTCTTACCAAATCCTAAAGCCTAGGGTCCTTCCCAGGAGCAGGAGCAATCTTCAATCACTTCTGCCCCACTGGTTCCATTTCTCATTGTTGTGCAGGCCATTTTTCTGCATACAATGGGCATAAACCATACAATAGGCATAAACCATAAACCATGGTTTATGCACCTAAATCATGTTTTGTGTACACTAATGAAGACCTAGGCATGCAAAACGTTGTTTTTGTGCATAAACCATGTTTTGTGTTCCTAAAAATTTGGTTTGTATGCATAATCATGTTTTATAACATAAATATTTTCTCATGTCTTATTACATCAAGGTGCAAGTTTGGTGTCAGATAGGAGACAGAGTAAAAACAAAAGAGCAGTGGATCCCAATCTATTTACAGAAGAGAAATTTTGGTGTAACTGGCAAAACGGAAGGTAGATAAAGCAATAGGGCCAGATGTGATGCATCCTAGCACATTAAAGGATCTCTTACAGAGGTGCCTGCAGAAGCAGTGTCAACACTGTTCAATCACTTACTGCAGACAGGAGTGGCTCTAGAGTATTGTAGATAGGCAGCTGTAGTTCCTCTCCACAAAAGTCAGAGCAGTCAGGAAGCTGGCAATTACTGGCAGTTAGTCTCAGTTCAGTGGTAGGGAAATTAATGAAATCACTGCTGAAGGAAAGGATTACGGAATATCTGAAAATCAGCAGATTATAGAATCTGAAGCGGCATTGTTGTACAGAGACAGGTCACATCAAACAAATGCGATCAACTTCTTTGACAGCATGACTCAAAAATTAGATGAGGGAGAATATTGGATATTGTCTGCTTGGATTTCTACAAGGCCTTTGACACTGATCCCCATGAGAGTGTGATCAACAAAGTGGGCATTTTGGGGGTTGAGTTCTAAGGCCGCTAACTTTCTTAAAAACATACTGGAAAGCAAAGCATGGTGGTAAACAGAAATCACACTGAAGAGAGGAGGGTGACTGGGCGGGATCCGCAGGGTTCTGTTCTGGTCAGTGTTTTCATAAGTGTTTAATCTAAAGGACCGAGATGGCAGAAGGAAGTCAATGGAATTGAAATGTCACTTCCAACAGAAGAAAAATATTAGTCTAGTTTTAGGCAAAAGCACGAAAAGGTGTCTGGGAAGAGCAGCAAGCCAAAGGAGAAAAGCTGAAAAGCTATGTGCACAGATGCTCACAGTCTGAGCAAGAAAACTCCATATTTGTAGGCCCTAATGGTGGAGGCGGACTTGGATATTGTAGCTATCACAGAGACATGGTTCAGTGAGTCTCATGAATGGGATACAGCCATGCCAGGTGGGTGATAACTTATTGAGGAAAGATAGAGAGGGCAAAAAAAAAAGGAGGAGGAGTAGCTTTTTATGTCACAAACAATATCTTAGTAATCGAAATACAGGGGATGTGGGGAAAGGAAGAAGTGCTGTGAGCAGTCTTAACAAAATGTGATGGCACTTCTATTTACACAGGCCTTCGAATCAGACAGCAGAACTAGATAGAGATTTGGCTGAAGATAACCAAAAGGTGGGAAAGAAGGGAGAAGCGTTGCTCGTTGGAAATGATAAAACGTAGCTTGGAGTATCTCTGCTCAGAATCTGAAAGGGGTAGGGAGATAGTGGATGCCCTTCAAGGGACTCTGCTTAGATGAATGGTGATGGAACCCACAAGGGGAAGCGCGATACTGGACCTGCTACTCACAAATGAAGACAGTATTTCTAATGTCTGGGCAGGTGCCCATCTGAGCACCACTGATTAGATGGTATGGTTTGAAATAGCGGCTAAGTTGGAGAGAAGTCACACAAAAACTTTTGCCTTCTTGTATACTACGAAGGAAGAATTTTTGAATGTAATAACATCTGTTGTTGATCTCTCCTTACAAGAGAGGTCTGTTCCAAATATTTTGAAAAAAAACCCTAATTCACCTGGTTTATAAAAAGGGGAACTTGCCATTTGAAAACCCACCAAGTTTTTGCTCAATTTCCAATCTAACTACTATTGGAAAACTGATTGAGAAAGTTATGTACATTCAGTTATCAAACTATCTTGATGATCATGCACTATTGTATCCACTTCAATGTGGATTTCAGAAATTTAATAGCACTGAAACCCTTCTGGTATCAGTGCTTGATTTTTTTACTTTGTGAATTAGATGGAGATGGGACAGTAATAGGTTTATTTTTGGACATATTATTCGCATTTGTCACTGTTGCACAGTGTCCTTTTGGATTGATTAGAGTATATAGGGATCAAAGGTCAAGTTTTTAACTGGTTCTCCTCCTATTTTGATCTAAGACACCAGTGTGTATCAATTGACAATAACCTCTCTGACTGGTATACACTATCTGAAGGAATCCCTCAGGGGTCGGTCCTTTCTGCAATCCTATTCAATCTATATTTAAGGCCCCTATGTTTTTTATTAGATCGACAGGCTGTTACATTTCAAATGTATGCTGATGACATTCAGCTTTTTTTTCCCGGTCAAGAACAATCTACAGACAGTGTTAGGACAGATCAGCGAGACTCTGACGATTGTAAATGTTTGGATGTGTCAGAACAATCTGATGCTGAATTTTTCAAAAACTGAAGCCATATGCTTTGCTAGAACCGATAATATTTTGGCTAAACAAAATGTTTTCTCCCTGGTTGTCTTAGGGGAGTTGATTCCATTCAAAGATGTGGTGAAGAACCTAAGGGCATTATTTGATACGAAGCTGTCTTTTAAACAACAGTTGTAACAGGTCCTGCAAATAGGATATTACAAGCTGCGCCTTTTACGCCATTTAAAATTCATACTTGACCATGGGAATTTCTGAAATGTTTTACAGGCATATATTTTAACTTCAACCAATTACTGTAATTCCCTTTATGTTGGGCTGCCAGCCTCAAGTCTGAAAATTTTACAGATCTTACAAAATTCGGCAGCGAGGTTGATCACCGGGGTCTGCTGATATGATCATATTGCTCCATCTTTGATACAACTACACTGGCTGCCAATTAAATAGTGCATACAATTTAGGTTTTTATTGTTAGCCTTTAAGGTATTAAAAGGCAATGGTCCACAGTATCTTAAGTACTTACTGCATTGTTATGTGCCAAGTAGAGTTACGGTTAAGCTACTGGAGAGCCCTTCAGTTAAGATAGCTTATCTGACCGTCAGTAGAAGTTGGATGTTCTCCTTGGAGGGTCCTGTAGTTTAAAATACCCTTCCAGAGGCACTGTGGAAAATGGATGATATCCTAATATTTAGAAAGCATCTTAAGGCCCTCCTTTTCCATGAGGCTTTCGGTCTCAGCTGTTACAACTTCATGTTATTTGAAGATTCAGCCATTGCTACACTGCTTATTGTTTAGTTTAGTTTTATTTTATCTGTTTTATGCACATTGTATTCTGTTTTGCAGCTTTATTTCATTGCATGCATTGTACTTCGCCTAGCAAAACCTGTCTCCTATAGGTGGCTAATAAATATTTTAATAAATAAAAATAAATAAATAAGATCAAATCATGGTTTTCAGAAATACAGACTTTGTTAAAATGGGGAAATACCTTGTGAAGGAGCTAGATAGCTTGGGGGAGATGGGAGAAGTAGAACAACAGTGGGCTAAATTAAAAGAAACCATAACAAAGGCAACAAATCTTTATGTAAGAAAAGTGAATAAAAGTAAGAGGAAAAGGAAACCGATATGGTTCTCTAAAGAAGTGGATGAAAAAAGAAAGGTAAAAAGATCAGTGTTGAAAAGTACAAAGGAACACAAAAAGAGGAAGAACAGAATGAGATTCAAGCTATTTATTAGCATGCAATTCCGGCACTATCATACAGCTGTAGAATAGTAGACTGGCCCCATAAATATCTTGAAGCATTGGATGTAAAAATAAGAAAATCTCTCCGTGTCCAGCTGGTAATCTATACGAACCAGTGTATGTCGAGATTATACATCCCTAGAGATGAAGGTGGTATGGGTCTTATAGAAATTGAGTACACATATAGAGTTATCATAATAGCCCTCAGGCATAATTAATGGCACCAAATGGACCTAAATTCCCAAACAGTGCTGAAGTATGAAAGCAAGCAAGCATCATCAGACTCAATCCTTAAAATTGGACAATCCTTCCAGCGAATGGAGGAAATGACTGAAAATCCACTAGCATATGAAGGGAAAGAAGTTACAGAATTAGTAAACCAAGAGAAAAATATTTTTAAAGAATTAGACCAGCAAACAAGGAAAGATAATTGGCAAAAGCACAAATACAGTAGAAAATACAGAGAACTACTTCAGAAATCCCACATGGATCAAGATTTGACACAGCAATGTTTAAGGAGAGGTCAACTCAAATCTAGAGATGAGAGACTAGGGATGTGCAGAGGGACCGCATACGTTACATTCGGGCTGTCGGCTGCCAGCACAAGATGGCACCGGCCGTCCAATGACAGGGGCCGACCAATGGCACCAGTCAGGAGGTCCCCCAAGACTTGCCAAAAGTCCCTGGTGGTCCAGCGGGGGTCCGTCGGCTGCCAGTAATCAAAATGGCGCCGATAGCCTTTGCCCTTACTATGTCACAGGAGCTATCAGCGCCATTTTGAATACTGGCAGCCGACAGCGTGAGTGCAGTAGATGGCTCCCGGACCCCTGCTGGTCCACCAGGGAGTTTTGGCAAGTCTTGGGGGTTCAGGAGGGTGGGGGTTTTGTTTAAATTTGCTCCTTTAGACAACCAAATAATTCGGTGAAGATTTGTTGTATTCGTGGGAATCGTGATACGTTTCACTTCCCCAAGAATACAACAAATATGGCCCTATACATTGCAGATTGTCAATACGTTGCAAACGAATGCACATCCCTATGAGAGACTGATAACTGCAGCCAAGGATAATGGACTATGGAAACAATGGTTCACAGACAGCATAAAAAAAGACTAGTAAAATGGATAAATGCAGATTCTGTGTAACAGAACTGGAAACAGTTCCACCTCTCATCACTAGATATGATGTGCTGATGTCAGAAGACCTGTATACAGAAAGACACAACAAGGTGGCATGGCTTATTAATCAATGTACCAAACACTGAGCGCACTATCCTAAAGGAATACAAGAAAATAAAGGAGTTTTGATCACCTGGGTCATTCCTATACCTACTGACAGGAAGATTGATGCTAGAAAACCAGATATGGTGGTGAAGAAGAAAAACACAAGAATAGCATTGCTGAGACAGATGGTGCTGGAGAAGGGTAGGTGCCGTCCCGCTTCACAAAAATGGAAGCAGGGAGGAGCTTGGAAACTATGGTCCAGTTAGCCTTACCTCAATGATGGGAAAGCTAATGGAGGCAATTCTGAAAGAAAGGATCATGAACTATTTGCAATGCAGTGGATTGCATGATCTGACAACATGGCTTTTACCAGAGGAAAATCAGGTAAGACAAATCTGATTGACTTTTTTGATTGGGTGACTAGAGAATTAGATCAAAAATTTCTCAGAAATTCAGCAAAGTTTTTGATATTCTCCCACATATAAGGCTCATGAACAAACTGAAAAGCTTGGGAATGTATCCCAAGTTGGTGGAATGGATCAGATATTGGTTGGCTGACAAATGACAATAAGTAGTCATAAATGGAACCTTCTCGGAAGAGTGATACGTGGAGTGCCTCAGAGATTGCTTCTGGAACCAGTTCTATTCAATATCTTTATGAGTGATATTGCAGGAGGGTTAGAAGGAAAAATTTTCCATTTTGCGTGTGACACTAAGATCTACAACAGAATGAATACACCTGTAGGAGTAAAAAGAATGAAAATAGATCTAAGAAAACTAGAATAATGGTCGAAGGTTTGGCAGTTAAAATTCAATGGCAAGATGTGCATTTGGGGTACAGAAATCCAAAAGAGCTGCACGTGATGGGGGGAGTATAAGTTTGATGTACAAGGGCTAGGAAAGAGACTTTGGGGTGATAGTATCTAATGATCTGAAGGTGGTTAAGCAATTTGACAAGGTAGCGGTTATGGCCAGGGAGATACAATGTAGAAATCCCATCTTTGTGTACCTTTCATTACTCCAAATCACCTCAAATGTTCACTGAGGTTTACTGTGCTGTTCGTATCTCTGACTGTGCATATAAAACTGCCCCCAAAACCTAGGCCACCACTAAAACCTCACTCCGAGTTACTAGTTGACCCTCCCACAGTGATCAAAACTCTCTCTCTCTCCCTCCCTCCCTCTCAATGGGATTTGTGATTTTTAGGTCATATCGCTAAGCATAATGCCAGGAAAAAAGGTATAGTTATTTCCAGTGCTAAAACCTGCGATAACATGCATTATTCAAAGCTAAGCACCCCTCATTTTAATTTACTCCTCCCATTCAGAAAAAATGAAAAATTTTGCATACGTATCTCGCAATGCGTTATTTATCGCGGGCATTATGGTGTTATAAGACCCTAACGCGATTTGATAAATGACCCTGTATGTTATGTTACAATCTGTAACAGCCAATCCAAGTCACAATGACCAGGCAAGACCCCATACAGTAAACAGATCCCATGCTGCTTTCACGCAGTGATAGGTAGTGACTGTTCTCTAAGTCTATTTAATTAATAACAATTTATGGACTTCTCCTCCAGGAACTTGTCCAAATATTTTTAAAGCCAATTATGATGACTGTCTTAACCACATCCTCTGACAATGAATTTCAGTGCTTAATTGTGTGTTGAGTGAAAAAGAATTGTCTCTGATTTGTTTTGAATGTGCTGCTTACTAAATTCATGGAGTTTCCATTTCATGGAGTGTGCAGTTTTGGAGGATGAATCTCCAGAAAGATATAGACAGAGTTGAGACAATCCTGAAAAGGGATACCAAAGCAGTGTGGAGGCATGAAGGCAAATTTAAAAGCCTAACTATGCATACTCTGGAACAAAGGAAAGAGAAAGGAATATGCTTTAGACCAGTGGTTCCCAAACCTGCCCTGAAGAACTCCCAGCCAGTTAGGTTTTCAAGATATCGACAACGAATATGCATGAGATAAATTTGCATGCACTGCCTCCAGGTTTGGGAACCTCTGCTTTAGACAATCAAATACCATGAAGATTCAAATAAGAATGCAGCTTTTTTTCTGAGGAAATCCTAGAAAAAAATGAACATGAGAAGAAAATGGAAGGTGGTAGACTATACTGAAGGGCAATATAAGGAAACATTTCTCCATAGAAAGTGTAGTTTACTCATGGATGCCTCATTATAGAGGTAGAGGGGACAACAATGATAATATAATTAAAGAAAGGATGCAAAAAGCATATAAAGTCCATAATGGCCAGTAATTTAGAGCAAGCCCGGAGATCAAATAGGTTATGTAGTGTTGCATTCTAGAGGGAAAACAAGCAGACAGAATGGGCCTTGCAAAGTTCACCTACCTTCAGGTTCTGTGTTTCTCTATTTCATCAGAACGCAGATACTCCTGTGCAAGGTTCTGTGGATCTCCCTACTCCTTCTCCACTTGGTCCCACAGTTTTGCCAAATTCTCTCCCCTTCCTACCGAAGCTACAGGGGTGATATGTATGATGGCAGATCAGAAACCTCTTCCAAGACTGCTCCAGTAGTCAGCACGACTGCCTTGACCCTAAAGCCAGAAACATCCCTTCTATAATGGGTCTGACACCACTACATACTGAGAGCATGATATTCAAATGGTTTGTCTGGTTAACTTCAGGAGTCAGCCAAGCAAAGCTCAAGAGTTTAATATTTTCCCCAGGTCCCTGGTTCAAGTTTGTCCTGGCAACTTGTTGCCTGCAGAACATTTACCCAGGCGAGAAGAGGCTGTGATGGGACATTCCCAGAGTGCTGTTTTACTTTGTCTGGACAGTGTTAGCCAGATAAGTCTATTTGGACAAATACCTGTCCTAAAGTTATCCGGATAAATGTATCTGGGTATATTCAGCAGAGCACTTATTCAAGTTACTATATCTGGGTAACCAACCAAATAACTTTCATGCTTATCAGCTTATTCATTATGGACCTCAGAGAGGCCTAAGATTGTTCCATAAAGTGGACCTTAAGGGTGTGCATTCGTTTGCAACGTATTGGCAATCCGCAACGTATAGGGCCATACTCATTGTATTCGTGGGGAAGTGAAACATATCGTGATTCCCACGAATACAACAAATCTTCACCGAATTATTTGGCCCTCTAAAGGAGTGAATTTAAACAAACCCCCCCATCCTCCTGACCCCCCCCCAAGACTTGCCAAAACTCACTGGTGGTCGAGCAGAGGTCCGGGAGCAATCTACTGCACTCACGCCGTCGGCTGCCGGTATTCAAAATGGCACCGATAGCCTTTGACCTTACTATGTCACAGGGGCTACCGGTGCCATTGGTTGGCACCATCTTGTGCTCCTACTGTGTGACAGGGGCCGACCAATGGCACCGGTAGCCCCTGTGACATAGTAAGGTCAAAGGCTATCGGCACCATTTTGAATACCGGCAGCCGACGGTGTGAGTGCAGTAGATGGCTCCTGGACCCCCGCTGGACCAGCACAGAGTTTTGGCAAATCTTGGGGGGTGGGTCAGGAGGGTGGGGGGTTGTAGTTAATTACATTTTAGCCGGGAAACGAATAAGAATGGAACGCATGAACGGATCGGGGCCCCCCTTGCCGAATGCAACGTATCTGCCCCCCCAAGAATACGAATACCAAATGTAACATATGCAGTCCCTCTGCACATCCCTAAAACTGGTACCTGAGGTACACTGAAGACTTACTAAACCTTTCCTTAAAAACAACAAAATAATAATTACGGTATGGGTTTATCATGCAGTACGATACTGGATGTGAGTGGGCATGTGTATTAAATTAATTAAGGTAGATTTTTGCTCAAGGTAACATAGTAATGGGGCCTGTATACTGTACTGGGTTAAAAAATCATTGTTAATGTATGTTAAGACCCGCTTTAATGTGTTATAAATGAAAATTATTATTTGCAGATCATGGCCTGCACTAAAAAGATTGTAAAGTGACTGATGCTGTTCATCTCAGGAGCTGGCAGTGCAATCCTGTGCTAACCAACCCAAAGTTGAGGGGCATAAGCTATTATACACACCTGCCATTTTTAAATATCTGTTTCTCCAAATCCACCCTTCAGCTGTTCAACCCATATTCCGCCTGCTTAACAAGTGTCAATATGACCCCTGCATAAAACGTCTGCCCCCTCACTAACTGGGTAATTTTTAAAGGAACGCGCAGGCACCCATAAAAGCGCCAGCGGAAACATGCTGCAATTTTATATCATACACGCAAGTACGTGTGTATCATTTAAAATCCCCCTGCCATGCGTATGTGTGCGCATGATCTTAAGAGGCAGCTCGAGTAAATGTCCCGCACGTATTTCCGCTCGGGCTTTAGCAGCTTTTACACGCATGTGCAGGCGGATTTTAAAACATGCTTGCAAGAGGGAAAAGCCAGTTTTTCCAAGTAGTCCACCAGTTTGTCCAGTTGATATTGAGGTCTTCAAGACCCCTCTGGTTCTTCAGCATGTAAGCCCCCCACTTGACCCCCAGCCTTCACGCTGTGCTGAAAGCCCTAAAACTAGAGATCTCCAGACTTGCTCCTCATCAGGACTTGCAGTAAAGTTACGAGGATAACACGTGGACGCGCGCCATGGCCAGCTTTTCTAAAATCTGGAGTTTCACGCGTAAGTCTTAGCCCCACCCCGGAACGACCATGTTCCGCCCCCTTCCCACCCCTTATACTTGACGCCCGCATGGGCGTGTATGTGCTTACTTCGCGGCTTCTTAAAATTTGTGATGCTCACGTGCGGCCCGCATATGTGTGTATGTGGTTATTTTTGCGTGAGCAAAGCTTTCAAAATCTAACTTTAACTGAGATCCATCATGGTGGATATGAATATACAGGAGGAACTTTAAAAAACTTAACATACAAACAGCATTTCAGAAATAAAATAATACTTAGAACCAGTGATGGATTTAGGGTTTTGACGCCCCTAGGCTCTATTAATGTTGATGGCGCTTGCCTCTCCCCTCCCCCCCCCGACAAGGAACAATAGAGCAGAAGGTATAAGGCACAGGTATTTTGCTCTGCTCTTGTCTGCTTCAGGCTCATCCTCCCTTCATTTATTTATTTAGTGTATTTATGTACCGATAACCGTTTGCACATCGTATTGGTTACAAGGAACATTGTGGTTATAAAATATTGGTTTACAAGGAACACTGTGATTATAAGGTATGGCGTAACTGATACAAAATTAAACTATTTACATAGAACAAATTGGTAGCATATAGGGTTAACATATGTATGAGAATAAAAATAAAACTATGGACAAATTAAAAAGGCGAGAGCATAGAGACAGAGTTTAAATGTTTACTTAGTGCGGTTGGTAGCATGAAGGGTTGACAAGTAAGGATAAAAACTATATACATATTTTATGTCCCTAAATAATAAGAGGAGAGATGGGAGGGGGGGGGGGGGGGCGCGGGATTAGGGAGCAGCGTGGCTGCTGTCACCTGTGGCATCACCCTTCCCTTTCTGTTCCCTGTAGAGACCAGTTGGGATGGGATGGGATAGGGAATAGAGAGGTTTGTCTTTGCTCTGTCTCTTCCAGCCTCACCCATCCCCTCCAGTTCTCTGCACTGGGGGGGGGGAAGCTGCAGCAGGAAGCAGACGGCTTTTCTCTGATGAGTGAGATTCAACACAGCTGGGAGACAGCAAATCTTATGTGTGTCTGCTCTCTCCCCCCCCCCCCCCCACTAATTTTGGCCGCCCTAGGCACGGGCCTAGCATGCCCATTGGGAATTCCAGGCCTGCTTAGAACATGTAGGGAGGAAATGGTTGCAATACTCTTGTTGTACCTGTTTTATAATTAATGTGAATTTTTGTCTGTGCCACCAGTTTAAATGTTGCATTTGTCAAAGGAAAAAAGAAAAGACAAAAACTTCCTTTATCATGTTTGTATAATGAACACTGGATAGCATTACAAAAGAAAGATTAAAAGAACAGAAGGGATTTTTTTTGAGTCACTAACCCATATAATAACAACTAAAGTTCAGGTTTGGGTCATGAATGATTCATGATTTTGTAATTTGCCTCAAAAGAATGCCTTGTACACTGCTCAAACTAACTATTTTCTTTCCTTTTTTTTTTCTTTGCCTTATTTGAAAAGGCGCTTGTTTCTGTATCTTATGCTTGACTCACACTAATGGATGGTAATTTATCATAATTAGTGCACAAATGGCACTTGGTTTAAACACAAATTATAGTATTCTTCAATCAGTTTGGAGTGTGCTGACTTCTTGAAGCAAAGCTTTGATACACTGGTCCCCTCTACATTAATGCTAATCTCTCCCAGCTGAGCTCTCTTTCCCAGTTTCGGCTTCCAAAATTCAGCATCTTTACCAGGGCTTCTCAAACCTGTCCTGGTGACCCCAAAACTGGCAGGTTTTCAGGATATCCACAACGAATGTGTGTGTGAGATAAATGTGTATGCACTGGCTCTCTATTGTATGCAAATTAATCTTATGCATATTCACTGCAGATATCTTGAAAAACTTGTCTTGACTGTGGGGTTCTCGGGACAGGTTTGGGAAGCCCTGGTCTATTTGTTTCAAACATATTCACGTTGGATATTGTGAAAATCTAATACTTACAGACCAAGCAGCCTACTCTTGTCTTAGAAAAAAAGAAATACCCAATAAAGTTACAGTGGGCATCATGTATTAATTGTTTACAACCAGTGTGAATTGTGGGATGACATGAAACTGACCGTAACTCATGCTATTAGCATGGAGGCCAGTTCAGCACAGAATTAAGTCATTACAAGGAGTGGTTTACCTGGCAGTCGCCAAGACACAAGACAGAAGACCAAAAGCTGAGTGTCTCAAGTAGCCAAGATTAGGTTAAGTACAGTCTGTTGTTTATGAATTTTGCTAAAGTTGGGATCATTTGTAAGGATTTTCTTGACAGAATCCATGACTATATTCAAAATAATTCGCTTTTTTCTTTTCTTGTTACCCATTAGTGTTTTATAGTGTTCCCAGTTAAACACAATCTCGTTAATTCATTCCACTGGGGAAGCCACTCACATAAGGACCACACAGCAAACCTGGCAAAGAAATGCAGTTTTAAGATTGCAGATAAGCTTACGCTTCCAGTGGTTTTTTTGTCAGAGCAATGTTGAAAGTTCTGGGATTTAGAGATTGGGGGGGGGCAGGGTCTGGAGTGGGAGAGGGAGAGGGTGACGGTGACAATGAGTGGATAGAGGGAGGGATGGGGGCAGGAGGAAGCCAAATTAAAATAAAAAGGGGGAAGGGGCCAACCTGCGGACCCAACAATATTTATTTTTAGGCACTTTGGAGAGGAAGGGTGGGTGAGGGGGTTCAACTGGGCAGGGTTATTTGTAAAACCTTGGTGGATGAGAGAGAGAGAGAGAGCAAGAGAGAGAGACTTTCTAAGGCCATCATAATATTCAACTATTTATATCACTATAGGAGGGCCATCTACTAGCTCGAGGTGAGGTGTTGGTGGTAGTTTAGGATTTAGGGGCCAGTTTTACATGCAGAGTGAGACATATGAACGGTAGAGTACACCTCAGTGAAAATTTGACATCATTTGGAGTGAGGAAAGTCTCACAAAGTTGAGATTTCTACAAAGTTCTCTCACCCTAGCTTGATGGACTCTATAACAGGCAACCATCCGTTTTGCGCGCCTACTATCCATTTCAGAGACATGTGCGTACCGATGAAATTAATTACACAAATGGAACAATGAATGTACATCCCTAGAGATTACATATGCACTTGTCCTGTGCTCTGGTTTCCCCCTTTCTCTATGGATTATGTTTTTAATTCCCACATTTTATTCTGCTAAAACAGTGGTACTTTTTTATGATTAACTCCATAACGCATTTTGATGAATGACCCTATAAGTTTATTAGATCCCTAAGTTTAGGTGCCCAGCTGAATAGGAGTGTTGGAGATGTGGTTCCAACTTAGATGCAGCTGGACTCATTTTCAATACATTAGACATCTAATTGTTCATACTTTGCTGCATCAGGCATTTAGACATCTAATTATTCATCCCATTCAGGCATCCAATCTAATAATCAGATGGAATTTCGAACATCTGATACAGACTGAAAATCTTCCCAATATTTTATATGCATATATTTGTGTCTGAATTCCTTCTGATATTCACAAGTTTTGCCTCTGAGAATTTAACCAATCCACTGTGTAATACTTCGTAAGTACACATGCCGATAAGAAATACATGTGCTGCATAACTTTTTCAAATAAATTTTAGTATTAGGTTATTTACAATAATCACAGGGGTAACCTACAAGGAGTGGCAGTTACTACAGTTCCCCTTCCCCAAAACAAAAAAGCTTGTTGTGCAGACTGGATGGACCTCTTGGGTCTTTGCCATCATGTACTATGTTAACTTTTTCAATCCCAAGGCACACCTATTTTTGTGAACCCTGGCTGCAGGCGCCCACGCCCGGGTTCCCTCCTTAGCTGCTGCACCTCTCCGATCCTTGGCGGCATTCTCCATGTGGCACCGGGCCGCGGATGGGCCTTCCCGCGGTATTCTCCCCATGAGGGAGACACCACTGATCTCCTCCTCCAAACCCCGCCCCTTCGGCGCGCACGTGCAACGGGCGGGAAACCTCGGCCCGGCCCCTGAAGATGACATCAGACACCCAGTGTATTTAAACCCAGCTTGGATCTCTGTTCCTTGCCTTGGCAACAGGTCGACTCGCTGAGTGTTTAGTTACTGCATTCTTCAGTTCCTGTGTTCCTGTTCCTGCCTTCTACAGTTTCTGTGTTCCTGTTCCTACATCCTCTGTTTTCCTGTTCGAGCTCCGCTCCTGCCTCCGTGTTCCTGCCTTGCTCCGCTCCTGAGTTCCTGGCCCTGCTCCTGTTCCTGCTTCGGCTTGCTTCCCTGGTTTGACTTCGGCTTGGCTTCTGGTTCTCTCTCTGTCTGCTGCCCATCCTGACCCTTGGCTCGTCCTTCAACTTCGCTAGTCTTCAGCCTGCCCCGACATCTGGCCTGGATCTCCGTCTCACACTGCTGCCGCCTGCCATGACCTCTGGACCGTCTCCGTCTCTTCCACACTTCTGCCTGCCTCGACCTGGACTGTTCTTTGGATTCTTCGTTGCCAGGAGACCCTCGCCTAAGTCCTGCCTGCCCCGGCACTCAAGGGCTCAACCTGTGGGGAACGAGGTCTAGTATAGGTGAAGGTCCTGCCCGGTCTCCTGGTCCTGTACCGCCTGCCGGCTACGAGTCCCGCTGCAGGCCTTCCTCCAGCAGATCATTCCAGCACTCCAGCCGGTCCAAGGGTCCACGTTCATAACACCTATTTTAATAAAAATGTTGCATGCCACACCCATCTTCACAGAGCTGGCAGTGTAGACATAGAGAGGACTCTTATAACCAAAAGAAGAACTAGGGAAGCATTGAAAGCCCCATCAGTCAGTCTTCCAAGTTATTCAACAAAGGGAGAGGGCAGCAGAGAAACACATGAACCCATCACCAGGGCCGGTGCAAGGGTATTATGCGCCTTAGGCAAACCTTATAGCCTGGCGCTCCCTTCCCCCACCTCCCCATACACAGTTTTATGCATTTATAACAATAGACTTTACAAGAAAAATGACATTCTGAGGTAAAAATAATATACACGTTGTTGTGATAGTTACATGCACTGTTGTAATGCCAACAAGAAAACTTTGCAACTTGGAATTCATATGGCATCACACCTATTGTAACATGTTTCGTGTTGGCATGGTCCCCTCGTATCAACATTTGCCAACACTCAAACAGTAGCAACCCTACCTATGAAAAGGAATACCACAAATATTACACCAGAATCTAAAATATCAATACACCTATCAGGAAAACAGAACAGGCCAAGCTACTACAGATCCCTACAGAGAAGCCACATGCTAACAGAATGCTTCACCTCAGTCTCGCATGCAGAACACAACTCTCACCAAATACAGAATAAAGCCACTATAAAGTATAAATAGAAATGTGCAGACAAAAACTGAATTGTAAAACACAACACGCCAGATTATATACAGTGCAACAATGGAAAAACAAACATTTCACCATTCTTCATGAAACAAACAATAAAATCAAGATATATAAATCATTAATCATAATAGTAAAATCATACTAATAAAATAATTTCAAAACAGCTGATGAATAGAATATCCAATAAATAAAGACTCATGCAACTTTTGAAATCTTTCCCAAACACCAATAAAATATTTCAAAACAGCAAACACATAAACATCACCCTATAATTAAAAATAAGGATAAAAAATCTCCCACACTCATACCTGGGAACTTTTGATTTTCAGTCTGAGCTTGTCATGGATTAATGGGAGAAGGTGGTGGCTGCCATAGAAAGACTTTCTCCTCTTTCTCACATACACACACTGCAACACAGGCATACTTGCTTACTTACACATTTCATACACACACTCACTCTTCCCCACATGCTTTCACATACACATACACTTTCTCTCCTCCATATGCTCTCACATACACTTTCTCTCTCTCCCGTACATGCACACACACACATTCTCCCCCCCCCATGTTTTCTCAAACACAAATGCTGTCTCCCCCCACACACTCACTCTTCCTCACATGCTCTCTCTCACAAACACATACTCTTTTTTCCCCACATGCTCTCTCTCCCAGATGCTCTCATATACACATGCACTCACACATGCTCACACACATGTACTCTTTTCTTTTACTCTCCCTCCTAGGTGTAGGCAGCAGCTTTCTTCTTGGACTTCCACAGCATTAGGAGGCCTCCACTGTCTTCCTCATTCAGCAGATATGTTGCCTCTCTCCTGCCGCGCGGCCCAGCTGATCGCTACCTCTCTCCTGCCGCGCAGCCCAGCCAATGCTGCCTCTCTCCTGCCGCATGGCTCGGCCAATCGCTGCCTCTCTCCTGCCGCGCGGCCTGGCCGATCGCTGCCTCTCTCCTGCCGTGCAGCCCAGCCGATTGCTGCCTCTCTCCTGCTGCATGACCCTGCCGATCGCTGCTTCTGTTCATCCGCGTGGCCTGGCCGATCGCCCTTCTCTCCTGCTGCACAGCGCAGGTGATGCTGCAATTGACCCTCTCAGTCTTTTCTTCTGGCCATTCCTTCCAGCTACAATGATTGGTCATTCTTCTTCCTGCTCATGCGGGCACACAACCCATTTCCTCTTCCAGTTCTTATTAACACTTGCTCCCTAGGAATCAATGGAGAAAACTCCAGCATTCACATGGAAATAAATATTTATTACAGTCAGAAAACAAATTGCCAATAAATTAGAGAGCATAACTAACTGCTGGTATGTATGGTCAGCATGTGTACAAATGTAAAAACAAAACACTTTTCCCATCTTCACAATCTTAATTCTCCATCTTCCCTCACAATAGTCCTCTCCGTAAAGGGATAGCCTTTACAGGACGCTAGACATGTATTTCTCTTCCATTCACCAGGCAATTCTCAATGTCTGAACTGTTATCACAGCCTCGCAGACTTGTAATCTCCTTCCATACAGCATCTGGTAATGCTTCAGCGAATGGACAGTAAAACCATAGCATTGCAATACATGCCATCAAGCATAATGAGATCCAAATGAAGCCATACTGAATGCCCATAAACTACCATCTAATTCACTAAACTATATACTAATTGTGTGACTGTACACTGTCGCCAAAAATGTATCATCCACTCTGGACCATGTTAGGCACTGACCACATACTACAAAAGTCATATGCCACTGGAGGCACTTTATGAAAGAAAATTGAAGCATTTTAGCTGCAACAGGAGGAAATACTGCAGCAAATAAGGAGAAAAAATGGAGAGAGAGGAGAAGAGCAAGAGAAGAGAGATAGAAATGGAGGGGGAGACAAAAGAGGATAGAAAGGTGAAGAGGAGGAATCATGCAGTGGGGGAAGAGAGAAAGAGAGAAGCAAGAGAGTGCAACAAGGTGGCTACACCCTCCGATTTTCTGATCCAGTGCAACCTTCTTCTGGAAACACCACCACTCATCTCCCTTTTAAACTTACCAGTACACCTTTCATTGGCCCTTTCTTACTCCTCAGATCATTATGGAGTGGAAGGAGGAGTCAAGACTGGAGGGAAGGCCAGTACTGGCTTGGGAAATTGAAGGGAATTGATAGTAGGTGTTGAAGAACCTTTGTTACAAGTCTGCCTTTTTGTAATCTCAGTGATGTAAAAGAGATATTCTTACAGGAACTGAATGTGAACCAGGGAAACTTGGGTAAAATCTTTGCAGAACAACTGGTCACATAGCGGGTCCATATTCCGTCACTGTTCGGATAGCAAAGTTAGCCAGATAAACTTTTTCGACTAACTTTGGAGGTATATTCAGTATTGCGGCTGCAGTACTGAATATAGTTGGCTAACTTTAGAATAGCTCTTTGACCTGACCAGATTTAGCTGGATAAGTTATCCATCTAACTATGAATATTGGAGTTAGCCAGATAAATTAGCTGGCTAACATAATTCCTCTTCAAAACATCACTGGAACACACCTAAGATTTCCAGCTAAATTTTACACGGATAATGAGATAGTCAGCTAAGTGCCCAAATAAATATTCATTTAGCAGGATAACTTCTGAGTTATCTGTCTAAATGTTTCTGAATATGGACCTCATAATTTCTAAAAAGAAGTCAAGAAGACAGTCATAGGGATATACTTGGGAAAGAGTTCTTCAGGGTAGAGAGTGCAATACATTTAGTTATACAAATGGTTATTCTCTATCACTGTAATGGAGTTTGAGTCCTTTGGGCTCTGAAGGAATTGGTACAGCACAGCTTGTGAACCAACTAGGCCTCCACCGATAGCAGGCCAACTCGGTGAGACTGGGACCAGGTGTGGGCTTCACCTGTATCAATCCTTTCCCCCTCAGGTTGAACCCTTGGATTCTGGGGGACTTAGCAATGGTCCTATAGAGAGCGGTCAGGTGAAGTCAGGAAGCAGGCCAAGGTCAGGGCAGGCAGAGATTCAGCAACATTAGAATCTGGGCCAAGGTCAGGTACCAAGAATCAGTCAGAGGGCTACAGGCAGAGAAGATAAGGGCAAGAACAGGCAAAACACAGACAAGAACAGGCAAGGCACGGTCAGGAACAGACCACGGCATGAAGCGGGAGTGGGGCCAAGATGAGGCAAGACTGGAAGCAGGAATGGAGGCAGGCGAGGCAGGGCGAGAGACTGGATTGGAGTCAAGGAGGGATTGAAGAGCAGGTCAGGAGGCAAGGCAAGGACGAGAAGTAGCAATATGCACTGCAGGCTAGGCAGGAGCACCTGTTGCTGAGGCATCTGCTGGCTGCCCAGCAGCACTTTAAATATGCATGGATCGTTAACATCAACAAAAGGCGCCACAGTGCTTTTACCACTGTGGGGTTAAGAGCCATTACTGTGTGCGCCTAAGGGGAACCCTGTTGAGGAGGAGTATGTTTGCACCCTGGCCGCATCAGCAACATCTGGCCATGGCAGCACTGCAAGTGAGTGAGGCAGGCTGTGGGATGGCTCTGTGTTACAGTACCCCCCTTCTAAGCCCCCTCCTCAAGACCCTAGGTTTAGGCTTGAGTTGATGGACTCATGAGTGAGAAGAGGAGGTTGGACTTTGGATGCAGTTTCCCAGGTATTTTCTTCAGGATGGTATCCCTTCCCAAGAGATTAGCAAATAAAGTTTTCCCTGTTTCCTTTCAGCATCCATTATTTCTTGAACTTCATATCCCTGTCCAGATCTGTTGGTACGGTGTCAGAACGGATGCCCATCACAGCTCCTAGGAGATTACCAGGGCTTCAGTAGGGACACATGGAAGGAAGTGTGCCTCTATAATGTTGGAGTTAGCAGAATCTGATATGTGACCGGGGCTCGCTGGTGGGTATTGGAAAGGCTCCGATGAGGTGAGGGGCGAACCTCGTTGAAGGAGTCCTTGGGTGGAAATCCTCAGGGGTGTGGAAGGCTTGAAGGATCCACGTTTGAGGTTCTTCTTTATATCATCAGACATTGCCAGTGTCTCAAGGACAGATCGTGGTGGGCTCTGCCATGAAAGATGTCAACGGCACCATCGTAGGTCTAGTGAAACGATGAGATTTCTACTTGTTTCTTATTAATGCGCTTTTTGTAATTCATATAGGTTTGTGGGAGCGTGGACCTGGTGAGCATTAGAGATGGGGAGACTGATTTTAAGCACTTCTGGAAACACCTGGGTCCCCACTGACTGATCTTGGCTAATGAGCAATCGGCTCTCAGGTTATGCTCCTTGAGCCATGGCAGCCTGGAAAAAATGGGGATAACAGACTTGGCAGGAAGAGAAAGATTTGTTCCAGGTATAAGATTCCTGTCTGGAGGGTCACAAGGGTTGTGGTCAACTGTAGCTTCCCTGGTAGTGGTTCCCCATACACTGAGGAAATTGTGATTGGGGATACCAATTGTACAACTGGGATGTTATATCTCCATACCAGGTCTTTCTCAATAAAATTCCTGGCCGCTCCTGACTCCAGAAATGCCTTGGTGTGGATTTCTGTTGAGCCCCTCTTCAGAATTACTGGATCAGCATCTGCATGGAGCAAGGTGGATATGGACGATCTATAGTTGCCTCCCCAACCAGCATTAGACCCGGGAGTTTCCCTAACTTCTCTGGGGCTGTGTGGCATAGTGGCCCCATCCTGTGCAGCAAAAGCAGAGCTGGAGGCGTTGGCATCTGTGCCTCTCCTCCTTGGAGATCTTGGCTCTACCATATTGCATGGGTTCCTCCATCAAAGATTGTAGTATTGCCTCCTCTGGCGGGATTACAAGCAGTCCTTGAAAGCAGGGAAGTCCACGAGAGAACTCCTTCTCCCAGGCTCTTCCATTCCTGGAACATCACATCAACCTAGATGCAAAGGGTGATGAAGTCATCCAAGCTCAAGGGCATATCCCTACCAGCCAACTCATGCTTGATACAGTTGGTGAGACCCTGCCAGAAGACAACCATCAGGCTTTCCTTATTCAGTGCAATTCCAATGCTAAGACTCTGAACAGGATGGTGTACTCACCCATTGTTTTAGTTCCCTGCTAAAGGCAAAGCTGTTAGGATGGTGGACCCTTGGGCTGGCTGAGACAGATGGTGTTTGCACTGCGGGTTGCCCACAGTAGATGTCGCAGCCAGGAGGTGGCGGAGGAGAGTATTCCTGAGAAGGGTTCACCACTGGAAACCCGAGATGCCCCCAGGAGGAGCCCATAGGCTTTGGACTTAGGCGAAACCTCCAGGTGAGTGAAACGCAGGATACCTGACGAAAAGAAGAGGGCTGCAGCCGGAGTCAGGGATGAACCAAGGTGGGAAACCAGAAGTCAGATGACGAAGACAAAGTCAGGAGCGGAAACTGAAGCCGGAGTCGGTGGATGAAGCAGGGTCAAGAGCCAGAAGTCAGATATCAAAGACGAAGCCAGGAGCGGAAGCTGAAGCCGGAGTCGGTGGACGAAGCAGGGTCAAAAGCCAGAAGTCAGATGTCAGTCAGGAACCAGGAACAGAAACTCAAGACTCTAACAAGAGTAAACCTCGTTGCAAGGCAGGGAAAGAGCCTAGCTGCAAGGTTTATGTAGGCCTGCAGTGTCTGACATCATCAGAAGGCAGCCCTGTAGTTTCCCGCGCTGGCCCCTTTAAGTTCTGAACCCCTGCGCGCGCGAGCGCCTAGGGGGCGGGCCCAGCTGGGACGGATCGCCGGCGTCTCCCTCGAAGAGGGAGCGCCACGGCCGAGGCCAGGACAGGCCTTGTCGGCATCTCGTCGGCCCGGGCCAGCCTCGAGGTAAATGGAGGACCCGGGGCACGGCCGGAGCCGTAACAAAAGCAGGTTTGCAGCCATGGAGGAAGAGCGTCCAGATTTGTCAAAGACCCTGCAAAAGTGAATTAAAATCTCCTCGAGGTTCCCCATCAGGGGTTGTTCCTCTCCAGCCCAGGCTAGGGCTGACCCAGATAGCAGTGGGAGGATGAAAGTCATCTTTGTATGGTCATTTGGGAAGCTGGTTGCTTGCAACTCGAAATGCATCAAGGACCGGTTGAGGAAACCATGGCAGGTCATGGGATCTCTATCATAACAGGCTAGGGGTGCCACATAGGGTATAGAAGCTTGCACATATGCTGGCACAGGAGAGACCATTACTGGTAGTGCAGGTTGAGTGGCTTGGGTATGGAGCACATCTATGCATGCAGCCAGCCCTTGGAGTAACCCGGCAAGCTACATCAACTGTTCTTTCTGCTGCTGTACCCTGTGGAACAATCCTGGTATGGCTTGAAGCGACAGCATGTCCGCAAAACTCATGGCCTTAGTTATCTGTCACGCCTATATTATGGAACTTACTTCCAGAATACATTCGCTTAACAGCAAATTGCAATGAATTTAAAAAAGCACTGAAAACCTACCTTTTCACACGTGCTTATAACCTACAATAAGGAACTTTCTACTCCGAACTTTATACCACTAGCACATTTCAATATTGTATTGTAAATGTAATGTATTTTAAATGAAGTTAAGATATTGTGTATGTTTTTATTTTGTAAACCGCCTAGACAGATAGACTACTACCCCATGGTGCGGTATATAAAAACTTTTAAATAAATAAATAAAATAAATCTGTCACGGAACGAAAGTCCTTTGGGCTGTGGTGGGATTGGTACAGCCCAGCTAGTGAACCAGCTAGGCTCCTACTGATAGCAAGTGGACTCACTCAGCCTGTGACCTGGTCTGGGCTTCATCCCCTTTCCCCTCAGGTTTAGCTGTTGGGTTCTGGGGCCAGCAGGTCTTAGGCTGTCAGACAGAGTCAGGAAGCAGGCCAAAGTTGGAGTAAGTGGAGATCAGGCAGCATCAGAATCCGAGCCGGGTTCAGGTACCAAGAATAAGTCAGAAGGCTACAGGCAGGAAAGACAAGGGCAAGATAGGCAAGACATAGAATGGGAGAAACAAGACAAGGACAGCTAAGACATGGTCAGGATCAGGGCAGTGCAAGGAGTACTACAGAGATGAGGCAAGACATGGAGCAGGCCTGGAAGCAGGTGAGGGATTGGACTGGAGGCAAGGAAGGAATGAAGAGCAGATCAGGAGGCAAGGCAAGGACGAGAAGTAGCAACATGCAGTGCAGGACCTGTTGCTGGTGTCTGCTGGCTGCCTGGTGGTACTTTAAATAGGCAGGGATGGCTGACATCATCAAAAGGCACCATGGGCCTTTTCCCACCACATGGTCTTTAAGAGTTGTGAGTGTGCACTCGCACGTGCGCCTAAGGGGAAACCCATTGAGCGTCGGTGGCATCTGGCCATGGCGGCATTGATGGTGAGTGAGGATGGCCTCAGGATAGCTCCACGGCCGGCCCAGCATTACATCCAAATCATCTTTGGAAAAACAGCAAATCTTTTTGTATGGGAAGAGGCAAATTCGCTCCCTCAGTTATTTCTGACCACAAGTTCCCTCTATGTCTGTTATATATAATGCACTGCAATTTCTTCACATGCATAAGGTACTTGAATTAAGTGATGGATCGATCCCTTAATAGTTTGCTGTGTAAGTAATGAAAATGAGGTTGTCATCCATTATTATGTGGTATTTCCAACAAAGAGCCCTGGCAGTACCATTCTGTTTGGAGAAATGTTGCATACATAAATAGGTTATTTGTAATTCTGTTCATGTCAAATGTTTATTGATTTTTTTTTTCGTGGAATCTCCTCATATATAATGGCTTCATATGGTAGCTTCCTAAACATTTATTTTAAAGGTTGACTGCTTCCTAATCATCCAAAATATGCATTCAAAAGGTGAACACAAGTTTACAGCTGCATGCATGCTCACCGTGGACAATTTTGTTCCCCACTGAAAAACTCTACACAGATGCTTATATAATAAGGGAACAACAAAATAATTTGTTGTTATTATTTTATGAAGACTTATGACAGTTTAATACAAGAGAAAACTGAAAAGGGGGAGCGAAAATGGTCATCTATATATAGGAAGCATATTACATCATATGGGAAGACCAATATTTATGATTTCATGAAGGAATTCATCTAGAACTTATTTTCACTCTACAAACACTTTCAAGTGAAATTTCAGCCAATGCTGAGCACCTAATCAAATTTTGGTGACCTAGATTTATGTGAATTTTCAGCAGAACCTAGAGGCCTAGGAGTCTATATTCAGCCGCTATGCGGCTTGGCAAGTTAGCTGGATAAACCTATCCGGCTAATTTAACTGAGATAATCAGCAGGCACTGCTGAATATACCAGGCTAACTTAAAGTTAGTTGGATAAGTTTATCTGGCTAACTTTAGGTCAGCCCTGTGACTTATCTGTGACAGCTCTGCCTCTGACTTATCTAGCTAAGTGATGCCTGCAGACTGTAGCCAGATATTCAGCGGTGCCACTTAGCTGGATAAGCAGGCTCCTAGATTTTTGACTGAATATGTGCATAAATCTAGGTAGCCAAAATTCGGCCTAAGCAAAACTAAAACAGAAGCCAGTTATTTGATGACTGTTAATCATAAAAAAAATACCACTGTCTTTGCAGAATAAAATGTGGAAATTAAAAACATAATCCATAGAGAAAGGGGGTAACCAGAGCACAGGACAAGTACATATGTAATCTCTGGGGATCTGCATTCATTGCTCTATTTTTTTTTTTTTTATATTCCACTTTTCACACTTTTTTTCAGCGCTTCAAAGTGGATTACATTCAGGTACTGTAGGTATTTCCCTATCCCCAGAGGGCTTACAATCTAAGGTTGTAATCTATTTGTTTCATTCATTTAAGCAGTACGCACATATCTCACAAATGGATAGTTGGGCACAAAACGGATGGATTGCGCGTACGTCTGTTACCAACTACATACGCTCACACCATAGATTTTGCACGCCTACTATCCATTCATGAGATATGCATGTACCACCAAAACGAATGGAATGAATAGAGTAATGCATGCACATGCCTAGTAACCTTCAACTACAGCACATAAAATAAACCAAGTACAATGAGGTATTCTCCTTCCTTAGCACTGGTGAGTAGGTTCAACGAGCTGGTCAAGTAGGTGTTGAAATGGACCTGGCTCAGAGAATTTCTGTGAGGGTGGTCTCTTCTTCTGTGACTCTTTCTGGTGTGCCCTCATATGGATTCAGATCTCACTGTTAGTCAAACCCAAACCCTGAGATTAAGGAGAGAGACATCTTCACACAGATTTGTGGGTCCAAACAAGTTTATATTTATTTACAATCAAAAGAGAAAAATATACAATCCATTATGAGATATCAGGGAAAAATGGAAGTCACAAGCTCCAGAACAGTGATAAACACAACAGGCAGACAGCAAGCATAATAAAATCACAATACGGTCCTTTTTAGCAGCTCAAAACTATATAAGGAAAAGCATCCTAGACTTCCCAAATGATGTATAAAAACTGCTAAAACAGTACTCCCTCATAATCTCCCAGAAAGATGAAACTTCCTCAAGATGAGTCAAAATATTGAGTCCATTGCTCCTCCTAGGGCCCAGTGAGGAGAAACTAGCAGTAGCTCCTAGGAGTACAGGACCCATGATAGAGCAAGGATAAGAACTTTCATTTTCAGTTTTTATTTTATTTTGCCTGGGAATTTCAATGTTATAACAAAAGATGTAAGTGGAAAAATGATTTTGATATAACAAACAAGAGAAAAGAAAGTGGAAAGTCATTTTTCTACTGTTTTCTTTTTTGTTCTAACATTGAATTTCCCTAAACATAGATCACTTCTGGGTTGCAACTACCCGAAGGCAAAGCCTGGCCTGGAAGAGACCCATCTGAACCTGAAAATTCTAGTTCCACTGGTACCTTAGCCTCATGCACACTGGTTTCTTGATCCTTTCTTTGCTCTCTTGTGCTCTGCTAGAGGAAACACATGTTCATAAATTGTATTGTATTGTATTTTAGGCTATTTTTTACTTTTTCTGTTCTTTTTTTTATGCTTTTTGCTTGAGGGCCATGACAGTTCAATCCTGATTGCTTGTTTTCTCTTGTTTTCTTTCTTTGCATTATTAATCTATTTACCAGGGCACTACTGTTTATACTGTGCATATATTTTTTTTAGGGCATGCCTTAATTTTTTCATTGTTTAGCTTATTAATTTCAAGAATTGTCTTGTTTTTATTATTTTTGTTTTGTAATTTGCAGTATTGTTTTAATTATTTTGTTTTATAAACCATTTTGATTTTACTATGGAAAAGAGGTTAAACCCTCACATTCTGTTAAAGCAGACACCTTACAGTTATAACTTTCTATCCATAGAATAAAACGGCAGGGATTAAGCAGTGGAGGCTAAGAAGGCATTCTACAGAAAAATATCCATTTGGATCCTGGATCACATATATATGAAATAGGGTAAACAAAAACTGGATCAATCTGTCCTGAAAAACTGAGTCAGTTGTTAATCTCACCAAGGTACCAGGTGACTTCATATGCATTATACCAACCAGAATTGTGATAATATCTATTTTATTGTGCATGCATGAGTGACTTATTGTTTATTTTATTTATTTATTTAAAAACTTTTCTATACCGTCATTAAGTTAGATAACCATCACAATGGTTTACAGCAAGGCACGATAATGAAAATATGAGTGGTATAGATTACAAATTAAACATGTGCCATCAAAGTACAGTAACAATTAAATACAAAAAACTATGGGGTAGATCTTAAAAGCCCTGCGAGCGTAAATCCTCCCGGATTTATGCGCGCAGGGCACTCGTATGACGGCGCGCCTATTTTGCATAGGCCGCTTGCACGCTCAAAGCCCTGGGACGCGCGTAAGTCCCGGGGCTTCGTAAAAGGGGCGGGAGGGAGCGTATCTGGGGGGTGTGTTGGCCGGCCGGGGGTGTGTCTGGGGGCGTGTCCGGGGTCAGGGGCGGTCCGAGGCGACGGTTCAGGGGCGGGCCGGGAAGGCGGTCCCGAGTCCTCCGGCACTGCGGCCTGTGCCGGGGGATGCCGAGGCGGCGCGCACAAGTTACGCCTGCCTCAAGCAGGTGTAACTTGTACAGCAAAGGTGGGGGGGGGGGATTTAGGTAGGGCTGGGGGGTGGGTTAGATAGGGGAAGGGAGGGGAAGGTGGGGGATGCGGAAGGAAAGTTCCCTCCGAGGCCACTCCGATTTCAGAACGGCCTCGGAGGGAATGGAGGCAGGCTGAGCGGCTCGGCGCGCGCAGGCTGCCGATTTTGCGCAGCCTTGCATGCGCCAACCCCGGATTTTATAAGATACATGTGGCTACGCGCATATCTTATAAAATCTGGCGTACTTTTGTTTGCATCGGTTTCGCGAACAAAAGTACGCGCGCGCGTACTTTTTAAAGATCTACCTCTATGTGTGTAAGTTAAGCTTGTCTGTTGGGAACATATTAGGAGGTTTGAATTTAACATTAATATGCATTTGTAGGTTACAAGTAATAAGTTCTACTTTGGTGCGTCCTTATCAATCAACTGGATTTCTCCTCTTTATCTTTATAAAAAGCTTGTTTAAAGAGCCAGGTTTTCAGATTGGCTTATAAAGTGGACTGTAATTTTAAAAATAATGTTACGGCCGGGTTCTGCGGCTGAATAGTGGACCCTTGGGCCAACCCACCCCGAGGGGCGGAGTAGGTCGGGAGGCGGAGCCAAGACTCAGAGGGCTAGGATGTTTAGTAGCAATAGAGTCTGATACAGGATCTTCACCCGGGTACGCAGAACCCCCCAGGAGGAGCCCGTAGGGTTCTGGCGCCTTGGGACTTGGGCCCCAGAGAGAGAGTCCAGCAACAGAGAAGCAGGTACAACCAGTGGTAACAGGACTAGCACAAGCTCTTCACCCGGACACCTAGCAACCCCCCAGGAGGAGCCCGTAGGGTTCTGGCGCCTTGGGACTTGGGTGCTAGTGAGAGAGGCAGCAGCAAGGAACTAGACAGTTCAGGGAGAACAGAGTTCAAGACAAGAACTTCACCCGGGCACCGGGAACCCTCCAGGAGGAGCCCGTAGGGTTCCAGCACCTTGGGACTTAGGAGACAGCAGAGACAACTCTATCTCACAGGCGTAGTTGCAAGGGGCGCCTGACGTGGGGTCCGGAGTCGTGGCGAAGCAAGGCTGCCGGCAGGCGCTGGAGCAGGCCACGCTGAGGACAAGGCTGGTAGCAGGCAGCGAGCAAGGCGTAGTCAGGACGAACCGAAGTCAAGGCAGGCAGCAGGTGAGGCGTAGTCAGGACGAACCGAAGTCAAGGCAGGCAGCAGGCAAGGTGTAGTCAGGACGAACTGAAGTGAAGGCAGGCAGCAGGCAAGGCGTAGTCAGGACGAACCGAAGTCAAGGCAGGCAGCAGGCAAGGCGTAGTCAGGACGAACCGAAGTCAAGGCAGGCAGGGAACACAGCAAGGAACGCAACTCAGAGCTACAGGACTGTAGTGAACCTCGTTGTAAGGCGAAGAGGAATAGTCTGAGCGCCGGTTATATCTGGGTGGCGGGTGACATCATCACTGCGGGCGGAGCCAGGCTTCCGGGTTCTGGGCACTCAAAGAGTCCGTACTCACGCGCGCGCGAGGCCACTGCAAGCGGGGCAAGGAAATGGCGGAGGCCACATGGGCCTATGCGCGTCCCTGGGAGCCGGAGGGTGGTTAGCGCGGCGTTCCATGGACCGAAGGTAAGCGCCGGTCAACAAGGAGAGAGGGGAAGCGGAGTAGACCGCAACAAATAAAACATTTTTGTAATTCTTACAACTGTATCTTATAATTAAAACTGTAAAACATTTCTCAAGTGCTAACATGACTTTTGTGCTTTAAGCTCCACATTTGAACCAGATGAGTACATTTATAAGCTCCACTCACAGGAGACACGGGAGAAAAGAAAAAAAATACAGTCTCTGCTGTTTAATTCAGTACTTAAAACTTCTAATCCCCTTACAATTTGCTACATGAGGGTTTCTCTGGTCTTATTTGTCATATTAACATATGCCTTTTGTCGCTAAAAATTATGATAATCATCATTTCAGTGATGTAAAGTATGTTTTAGTGCATCAAATGTGCCTAAGATTCTATGACTTAAGCATGCAGGGCTGTGATGTCACCCAGGTTCTAGAGGGAAGCTTTAATCAGTCCTTTTCTGATGCACTCTGGTGCTTGTGGTGCTGATTACAGATAAATAGGATCTCTACAAATGCCACAATGCACTGGGAAAGAAGTTCACAAATTCGGACAGGTAAGCTGTCTCCCTTAGAAAAATGGGTACATCAAATCTTTGAATGAAAAAAAATGGGAGTTTATTTTTCTCTCAGCTGGTTGGCTCTCTCAGGTAACTGGTGCACAAATATTGAAAGTTCTGACACAGAATATTTGCAATCTAGAGAGACAAACTAGTAGGACTGGTATGAATTTTCACAATTTTGAATGAATTCATGACAAACAATCATGTAATCTGATTGGACCAATCACGATGCATTTATTGACGTTTATTTTATTTATGTATAAACATTTGTTATTCGACCTTTTTCGAATAGGCCCATGCGCGTTAAACGGGCGCTCATGATTGAGCGCCTGCTCCCTTAACACGTGCTGACCCACTTCTCCGGGGCGCCCGATGCAAAATGCAAATGGACTGCCGTGGTAATAAGTAGGCGCTAGGGGAATTTGTGCATCCCTAGCGCCTCTTCAGCAGCGGGTGCCCAGGAGAGGTGGCTATCAGCGGGTTGGGAAAATGGACACTCAATTTACGACCCTTTTCCTAACCTGACCACTGGCATCCTTTTTTTATTTTTTATTTTTTTGGGGGACATTTCACATTTTTTAGTTCCTCCGACTTAATATCACCATGATATTAAATCAGAGGAAGTACACTTTTTGGGCTCCTCCAAAATTAATTTTGGCGAGTAAAAATGTGTGTTTCGGATGCATATTTTTTATTTTTTTTGCATTGGGGGGAATAGATAATAGCCTCATCATCATGCATTTACATGTGATGAGTGCTATTACCTATGGGGTAGATTTTCAAAAAGCGCGAATAGGCCTACTTTTGTTTGCGCATCAGACTCAAGCAAAAGTACGCCTGATTTTAGTAGATACGCGCGGAGCCGCGCGTATCCACTAAAATCCCTGGATCGGCGCGCGCAAGGCTATTGATTTTGTATAGCCGGTGAGCGCCGAGCCGCGCTGCCTACCCCGTTCCCTCCAAGGCCGCTCCGAAATCGGAGCAGCCTCGGAGGGAACTTTCCTTTGCCCTCCCCTCACCTTCCCCTCCCTTCCCCTCCCTAACCCACCCGCCCAGCCCTGTCTAAACCCCCCCCTTACCTTTGTCGGGGGATTTACGCCTCCCGGAGGGAGACGTAAATCCCCGCGCGCCAGCGGGCCTCCTGCGCGCCGGGCCACGACCTGGGGGCGGGTATGGAGGGCGCGGCCACGCCCCCGGACCGCCCCGGGCTGTAGCCACGCCCCCGTACCCGCCCCCAAAACGCTGCCGACACGCCCCCGAAACGCCGCGACGACCGGGCCCGCGCCCCCGACACGCCCCCCTCCGAAAACTCCGGGACTTACGCGAGTCCCGGGGCTCTGCGCGCGCCGGTAGGCCTATGTAAAATAGGCTTCCCGGCGCGCAGGGCCCTGCTCGCGTAAATCCGCCCGGTTTTGGGCGGATTTACGCGAGCAGGGCTCTGAAAATCCGCCCCTATGTGCGTGACTGGATGCGCGTTTTGGATGCACTAACAATCGTTTTGCTTCGGAGTTTATGGACGCACATCCAAAACGTGCGTCCAATCGCGCGTTGAACTGTGCACTGTGGCCAGCACATTGTACTGCATCGGCCTGTAACTTAGGCCCAAAGCAGATTACAATCAAGGTTCAATCAAAATTACAATAAAACATCATTCTGAAAGACAAAATTTGTCACTCTTCTGATATTAATTCTATAAAGTAGCATCTATTACTAAAGAAAAAACATCTTTTACAACTCCCCAAGGTAAAAACTTTCTGACAACAGTGGCTAGCAAATTGATCATGCTCACCTTCTGTTACAGGTATAAGGAATACTCTCCAACGAGATTCAAAGGAAGAAAAGGAGATACTGCAGTTTCAAAAGAAATTGAAAACATGGCTCATGTCAACTGCTTTGAGGTTTAACTGATAGGATTTGGAGTGGTGGCTGTTTACTTGATTATTGTTTTACTGTGACAATTTTGTTTTTAATGTTATAAATATACTGTAAATCGCTTTGAGAGATATAATCCGTAAAGAGATTAACAAATATTTTTAAAATAAAATAAATAAAAGAATATTGTTTTATTTTTAAAGTAAGTACATTTCCTGTCATGTTGCAGGTAGGAGTCTGCAACCACAGGTCGCTTGGTGACTTACAGGTGACCTAAGATTGGATCTCTTGTTGCATAGGGGCAACCCTAGTGTACATAGCAGTTAACAGTCTTCTAGATACTTTGACCCAAAATCAGTTAAAGCTCTAAGTGCTAATGTCATTGCTTTAAATTGTAATTAAAAACATACTGATAGCCAATGAAGTTCTTTCAAAACTGGGCAGATACTTTGCTGAGAGTACCAATCAGCACTTAGGTGGCAGTGTTTTGAATTAATTAAAATTTCTTAATAGCTTTTAAGGCAAACTATTATATGGTGCACTCTAGTAATCCATATGCAAGGCAATTAGTGCATGGATTACTGTAACCAAGCAAGAATTGTCTATAAAAAGACCTTAATTAAAGTATTCATCAGAGGTGAAAAAAATAACTTTTAGCAACTGCTGACATTTGGGCTTCTGTTTACACATTTGTTTCTATCTAAAATTACTCCTGGATTATAGACTTGGTTTTTAACCAAAAGGGAAACCACATCCACTTTCAGTTGAGGAGTTACGTTTTGTAGGGTCATGTGACCTACCCATAGCACCTCTGTTTTATTTGTGTTAAGTTTTAATTTGTTTAATTTTAATCAAACCAGCCATTGCATCAAGATAGATAACTGTGTCAACGAACCTCAGAATCTGACCCTACTGGGAAACTAAAACTAGCATCATTGGTATAAATGTAATACCTAAGTCCACACTGTTGGAAAACCTCACTTAGAGGATATAAATATAGGCTACAAAAACAGAGGAGATAGGACTGAGCCCTGTGGAACTCCTAAATGAGGTGTCAGCTACCTAAGAGTGATTCTCCAACGACCACACAGTTTCTTCCTTATAAAAATGAATAAAACCATTTCTGGCAATTTTCAAAAGCATTTACGTGTGTAAAATGTAGTTTTACAAATTTAAATGAGTTTTTTGAAAATTTCCCCAGGTGTTGTACATGCAGAAGCAATTTACATTTACTTTGAAAAGGTGTTCTCGGAGGCAAATTGCCACATGTACACGTCTATACCCACGCCCAAGCAAGTGTAAATGTGTATATGTATGCTGCATAGGAGGTGCACATACCTGTTGACTTTCAACATGGGCTTACGGGCCTAAATGCACTTTGAAATTTGGGCTAATAGTCTGCATGTACTTTCTACACATGGTTTTCAGCCCTACATAACCTATTATAAAATTACCTTCATTAAGAAGCGTGCCACCCAATCCCAAATCTATTAAGTGGGTTACAAGAATATTGTGATCAGTTGTGTCAAAGATGGCAGAGAACCCTAGTAAAAATAGTAATAGTACGATTGTCCATTTTCCACCTTAAATCATCGGTTGGCCAATAAAGCTGTTTCTGTCCTGTACTCTATTTTAAAACCTGACTGAACTATACCACAATAAATCAGTGGTTTCAACCTTTTTTCTGTTGGGATACACCTGACAGATGATGCTCACATGTAGGACATACTGAACACATCACCGTCACAGAGCTAAATGTAAATGCATCCACAGGAATCCCCCGACCCCCAGCAATGGGTGCAGAGCAGAACTAAAATATTTCCCCATACAAGTCACCATATAAAAAAAGATATTCTAATTCTGGTGTCATTTCAGTAACAGCAACACAAACTCCCTCTACTGCCAGGCGCATTGTAAAATACAAAACTTGAAAATAAAAAAACTCAGCACATGTGTAGTAAACCTGCCATACCACAGCAGCACTAACTCCAAGGACTCAAATGGCAACAGCCCCAACAGTGCACCACCAATGTATGTCCAATTGAGAAATCACAACAAATACAAATAAGACTGATACAAATCCCTACATGTTAGTAAAATGCCTCACCTCTATTACACACACAGAACCAACTTTCACCAAACACAGAATAAAAGATCACAAATTACAAATGTGGTAACAAAAACTGGAATGGAATCCCAAAGAAGCCCCTCTGTATAAAATGCAAAACTGGAGAACTTGCTGCAAAAATACATTTCCTCCTACAATAAGCAAAGTACAAAGATAGAAGCAGAGGCGATTCTATAATAAGGCAGGATGAGGCAGCTGCCTCAGACGGTAAAATTTTGGGAGCAGCTGCAATTGTCTGTTCCCCTGCCAAAAAAAACCCCTCTTGCAACGTGCAGGATCCCAGAGGCAGGCAGAGCTCCAAAGTCTCAATGTGGGGATGAGATGATGGTTCAAGGAAGAGGGTTTTAGATTTCTTAAGAACTGGGCTTCATTTTGGGGAAGGGGGGCTCTTTTATGAAAGGATGGCCTCCACCTTAATCAGAGTGGAACTAGGCTGCTGGCACTAAGCTTTAAAAAGGAGATAGCACAGCCTTTAAACTAGATAATGGGGGAAAGTCAATAGTCGCTCAGAAGTGTATGGTTCGAATGATGTATCTTTGAAGGATACTAAGGGGTAGATTTTTAAAGTTTGCGCGTGGGCGCACATGTACACCCGATTTTATAACTTGCGCACACAGGTGCACGCATTATAAAATCAGAGGCCGGCTTGCGCAAGGGGGTGCACAATTGTACACCTTGCGCACACTGAGCCGCGCTGCCTTCCCCCTAACCTGACCTTTCCACCCTTTCCCCTAACCTTTCCCTCCTCCAGCCCTACTCTAACCCCCCTCAAAATTTTTGTTTTACCTTTTGCGCCTGCCTCTGGGCAGGCGTAAGTTGTGCGCGCCGGTCAACTGCTGGCGCGCAATCCCAGGCACATCGGCAAATATGGCCGCTGTGCCGGGAGCCTGACCCCACCCCGCCCCAGACCGCCCATTCCCCGCCCCCTCCCCACCCCTTTTTGCAAGCCCCAGGTCTTACACGTGTCCCAGGGCTTTACGCACGTCGCCAGGCCTTTTTAAAATAGGCCTGGCGCGCGCAACCTTTTTAAAATCCGGCCCTAAGAGAAGAGGAAAAATAGGGCATCCCAATAGAGAGGTTGCAATAAATGCCAAAGGAGACCAGGTGCCTTTAAGTAAAGTGCAGAAAGATTCCAAATTACCCGTCAACTGATAAGCAGGTTGTTCATACAAACAAGAAACATACTGTGAAATGTCTATATACAAATGCTACAAGTCTAAAAGATAAGATGGGAGAGTTAGAGTGTATAGCACTGGATGAAGAGGTAGATATAATTGGCATCTCAGAGACCTGAGGATAACCAATGGGACACTGTGATACCAGGGTACAAATTATATAGAAATAATGGGATGGATCAAATTGCTGGAGGGGTAGCACTATATGTTAAATAGATCATTGAGTCAAATAGGATAAAAGTTCTACAGGAAACAAAATGCAAAGTTGAATCTTTATGGATAGAAATTCCAGGTGAAGGGGGGACGTGACGTCACGCTGCGGGATGGCAGCTTAATCTGAGAGCTCTCGCTGACTCCCAACTAATCTGCAGCCATCCGTGTTCTATTCACCCGAACACAGCAAATTTTGTTACGGAGGGTTTGCTTTATCGCAAAGACATGTTGAGCAAAAAGAAAAACCTGGATCTCCAGCGCTTCTCATATCAGAAGGAAGGCCATAAAGATCAGGCCAGCATAACTGTGAGTACAGGCGATGAGCAAGATGGCGCCGATTCGCTCGCTGAAACTCCTGAGCCCTGTATCCCGTCCTTCGTGCATTCTGATGAACCTCTCTCAGAACACCCGACCCGGGAGGAATTCAGGGACTGGTTTGCCGGTATAAGAGCAGACATTAAAGCGTATCGGCAGGAACTTTTGGCGCACGTGGAGGAAATGCGAGAAGACCTCACAAACTTAGGGCATCGGGTAGATGACATGGACGTGCTTCTGGATGGTCAGGCGGAACAAATTACTGCCAACAAAACTACCTGTGATACCCTCCGATCTGAAAATGCCCAACTTACTGCCAAACTTGCTGATTTAGAAAATAGAGCTCGTAGGAGCAACCTTTGCTTTCGAGGGTTTCCCGAGACGCAGACACCAGAAGACTGCCACGAGTTGGTTCGCACCTTTTCCTTTCTATGCTTCAGGAGTCACATAAAACCGATGGGTATGTTCCTCCAGAAATTCATTTCGACTGAGCACATCGGGCTTTGCGATCTCCACAGCCCTCTCGACCGCGTGACATCATTGTTTGTTTTTCAGACTTTAAAATTAAAGAACAGATAGCCAATGCGGCGCGAGAGAAAAATACGTGGTCCTGGAGCAACAACAATATTGCAGTATTCCCGGACCTTTCCCTGGCGACTCTGCAGAATAGGCAGTCATTTCGAGAAATTACTTCTTTCCTCTGAAGCAAATCTATTAAATATCAATGGACTCACCCGTTCGGTCTCTCTTACTTTCTTGATGGTGCCACACATAAATATCAAACCCCGGAGGAGGCTGCTCCTGGTCTCATATCTCTCGGCTTCTCGGCAGTGCAATCTTCCCAGAAATCATCCGGCCCCTCCACTGCTCGCCCTCTCCACCCAGCGTGGCAGCGGGTGGGAAAGCATAACAGCCGTCTACAAAGGCAGTCCGGGGGTTCCTCATCCAGCCCAGGCCCTGCTTGAAAGCTACATCGGTTTGTAATATATTAGTGCAACAGGAGTGCTGGAACTCATGTTAGCGAGCCTTCTCTTACTCAAGAATTTATCATCTGTTACACTTGTCACTGATATTTAACTCTGTTTAGTTTCATAATGCTGTGGGTTGGTGGGGGTTGGTGGAGTACTGTCTCTCTCTTTTGTGTCAACACTCACTCCCCCGCTTTGAGATGGGAGTCGGTCTGCATGGAGGTTGTTGCAGACTATATGGTTTGGGTATGCAGGGCTGTTATAGTCCTTCAAGGGTTCATGCTATTTTTATTGTTATACTGGTCCTAGATGTGATTGGTCTCCACGCTGCATATTTTTTGCTAGTGGCAGGTCCTTCTTTTTCTCTCATTTCATATTCCCTTTAATATGTCTCCCAGGTCTACATTCCAGGATTTTGAAGCCTTCCTGCCCTTTGAGGTTACCATATCTGGTATCCTCTGCTCAATTCAAGGACCAGGCCTCTTTCATATATCTCTCATATCCCATTCTTAAATGTTAGTATGGCTATGTTAAAAATATTATCCATTAATACCAAGGGTCTTAATGTCCCTCAAAAGAGCTCCCTTTTCTATAGGGAATTAGCGATCTCCACACCTGACATAATATTTGTGCAGGAGACACATCTCACTCGTAGATATGAATCTCTCATGAAATCACCTAAATATCATAATCAGTTTTACTCTGCTGCTACTAAGTCTGCCAAATATGCAGGAGTGGGTATTTTGTTTGCATCTCACTTAGGGGCGGATTTTCAGAGCCCTGCTCGCGTAAATCCGCCCAAAACCGGGCGGATTTACGCGAGCAGGGCCCTGCGCGCCGGGAAGCCTATTTTACATAGGCCTCCCGGCGCGCGCAGAGCCCCGGGACTCGCGTAAGTCCCGGGGTTCTCGGAGGGGGGCGTGTCGGGGGGCGGGCCCGGTCGTCGCGGCGTTCCGGGGGCGTGTCGGCAGTGTTTTGGGGGCAGGTACGGGGGGCGTGGCTACGGCCCGGGGGCGTGGCCGCGCCCTCCGTACCCGCCCCCAGGTTGCGGCCTGGCGCGCAGCAGGCCCGCTGGCGCGCGGGGATTTACGTCTCCCTCCGGGAGGCGTAAATCCCCCGACAAAGGTAAGGGGGGGGTGTAGACAGGGCCGGGTGGGTGGGTTAGGTAGGGGAAGGGAGGGTAAGGTGAGGGGAGGGCAAAGGAAAGTTCCCTCCGAGGCCGCTCCGATTTCGGAGCGGCCTTGGAGGGAACGGGGGGAGGCAGCGCGGCTCGGCGCGCGCAGGCTATACAAAATCGATAGCCTTGCGCGCGCCGATCCAGGATTTTAGTGGATACGCGCGGCTCCGCGCGTATCTACTAAAATCCAGCGTACTTTTGCTTGAGTCTGATGCGCAAGCAAAAGTAGGCTGATCGCGCTTCTTTTAAAATCTACCCCTTAGTGTTTGAGTGTAAGAAGTGCATTGTTGACCCCCAGGGTTGCTATTTACTGCTTTGTATCACCATGTATGACTCTGATTTCACGTTTCTTGCTGTGTATGCCCCCAACAGAGAACAGGCTGTTTTCTTTAGGCACCTCCAGGAACTCATCACCCATCATGCTTCTGGGCACTTAATTCTGGGGGGAGACTTAAATGTACCATTGACGCCCTCTCTGGATACTTCCAAAGGGCACTCCCATACAGCCATGGTTCACATTAGAGCTCTTAAGACCTCTTAACTGAACACCACTTAGTGGACTCTTGGAGAACTACTTTTCCCCACTCAAGGTCCTACTCTTTTTACTCTAAGCCACACGATTCTTACTCGAGAATTGATTACTTGATGGTTGACAAAAATCTTTTCCATATGATATGTCAACCAGAAGTGGGTATAATTTCTTGGTCTGACCATGCGTCTATTTCATTAGTACTCCAACTCCCCAAGAGAGATCATGGTTGTAAATACTGGAGGCTTAATGATTCTTTGCTACAGGATCCCTCCTTTGTACAGACCACAACACGTGTTATCGGTGACTTTTTTAAAATTAATATTGGATTAGTTAACTCTCCTATAATGGTATGGGATTGCTTTAAATCATACATTAGGGGCCACTTTATATCTTATTCTTCCTATATTAAAAAAAAGAAGGAGGCGGCCTATTCTCATTTGAGGGCTAGGATTGTGGAACTCACACATCAACATGTCAAAACTGATTCTCCACAGACCCTAGCCCAGCTCACTAAAGCTAGGGATGATCTGCATAGGCTTAATTTGGATCATATCTCTCATGTATTACAATTAACCAGACAGGTTCATTTCGAGGGGGGCAATAGAGCTGGCAGGATCTTAGCTCATCAATTAAAAAAGATGACATTTCAGAACCATATCCTTAAAATTAAAAATGAGAAGGGACAAGTCGAATCTACTAACTCGGCCATTACCAAACAATTCCTTAAATTCTACCAAGAATTATATTCTGCTGAATCTCATATCCAAACTCCAGCTATCATCAAATATCTCCAATCTCTCGATTTACCTCGCCTCACCTTAGAGATGCAGGAGCGTTTAAAGCTGAAATTTCAACTTTGGAGATTATCGACGTCATAAAAAATCTCAAGGTGGGAAAGGCGCCAGGACCCAATGGTCTAACAGCCAAATTTTACAAATCCTTTAGTCCCAATCTAGTCACGCACTTACAGAATCACTTTAATTTCCTAAGGGCAGAAGGAGCCTGGAATCCAGATTCTAACACAGCCGGCATTACCATTATAGCTAAATCAGGTAGAGATCCAGCACTATGTGCTTCCTACCACCCAATCTCATTAATAAACTTAGACCTCAAAATACTAGCCAAAATACTAGCGGATAGATTGAATAGTTTCATTGCTCAAGTTATACATCCTGATCAGGCAGGTTTTATACCTGTTCGTATGGCTAGTGATAATGTTCGTAAACTCATTAACATTATATGGGGCACCACTCAGCAGACGAAGGCGCACCTACTGCTAGCCATCGATGCTGAAAAGGCTTTCGATATGGTTCATTGGCCTTTCTTATTTCACACCCTGCAAATGATGGAATTTGGGCCCTTTTTTCAAACTGGATCCAGGCTCTTTACAATTCCCCATCGGCTAGTCTAAAAATTAATGGCAGATACACTACATCCTTTCCAGTACGACGAGGCACTAGACAGGGTTGTCCTCTTTCTCCCCTATTATTTGCGATTTTTCTTGAACCCTTATCCGGTCAAAGTCAAAAGTGCAAGGCTTTTCCTTAAACTCATTTGAATCCAAACTGTCCCTTTTTGCAGACGATATCATATTTACAGTAAGTAACCCTACTACATCCCTTCCAGCGCTTGAATCTGACCTAGCGCATTTCAGTGTTCTGTCCAGTTTCAAGAATAACTGGGACAAGTCGGAGATTTTGAATATCTCATGTCCACAGGATATGGTTCTCATTCTTCAAAAATCTCATGCTTTTAAGTGGGCGTCCACTAAACTTAAGTATCTTGGGGTATATATTAGTAACAATATGTCAGATCTCTTCCAGCTCAATTATACCCCCCTTGTAAGGAAAGTAGAATCTGACATAGATAAATGGAACTCTCTTCCTCTCTCGTGGTTGGGCAGATTGGCGACCATCAAGATGAACAGACTCCCTAGGCTCCTCTACCTATTTCAAACGCTGCCCGTTTCGGTTAGCAAAACAATACTGGTGCAATGGCAAAGGAAGCTGCTTCGCTTTCTCTGGCATCACCAACCTCCACGAGTGGCACAAAGGATTCTCTATCAGCATAAATCTGAGGGAGGTTTGGGCCTCCCTAACCTGATTTGGTACTATGCAGCTGCACAGCTCCGACCTTTAATTGATTGGCATCGTAGCAACGTACACAAGCCATGGGTGACTCTGGAACAGGAGTGGTTGAACCTGATGCCTCTTACCTCACTTCTCTGGCAACCTAGTAAAACTTGGCGTGCGAATACATCTTGCTGCCATGTACATGCCAAACTATTAACGTATGGAAACAATGGAAATTTAAGTTGTTAGGACAATATGATTATTTTACTCTGACTTCTCTATTTCATAATACCCGATTCCCTGCAGGCTTACCTAATTCAGCGTATGCTATTTGGAAATCGAGAGGTATCAGCTGTGTTTCACATATTATGCAACAAGGATCTTTACTCCCTTTCTCTACGTTACAAGCGACTTACCATCTACCGTCTACAGAATTTCTTCCTTATATGCAGTTACGCCACTTCATCCTCCATATTCAGGCCAGAGGCTCCATGGCCCCTTCACGTTCTCTGTTTGAAGGGTACTGAAGAGCACAGGATGGCCGGCGCCATCTTTAAAAATGGCGCGGGCCATCCAGTGCTCCTACCATGTGACAAAGGCTGGCCAATGGCACTGATACCCTGTCACATGGTAAGGGCAAAGGGCCATCGGCGCCATTTTGATTAGTGGCAGCCGACGGCCTGGGAGCGGGAGATTGCTCCCGGGACCCCCACTGGACCACCAGGTACCTGTAAAAGGTTTTTGGGGGTGTCGGGAGGGTAGGGGAAGCTAAGGGATTAGTTTTAAAGGGTCGGGGTGGGTTTAGGGGTTATTTTTGTGTGCCATTTTTCCCGCCCTCCCCCAAAATGATAAGAGAACCCCCACGAACAATATTGTGGGGTTTTCCTATCGTTTTGGGGGAGCCCCCGATTTCTGACGATTTTGAAAATATCGACGATATTTTCAATCGTCCGAAGCCCAATTCACATCCCTATTAACAATTATTAAAGGTAGAGTTGCAGAAATCCACTGCTTATTCTTGGGATAAGCAGCTTGGAATCTATCTAACCCTTGGGATCCTGCCAGGTACTTGTGAACTGGCTTGGCCACTGTTGGAAACAGGATACTGGGCTTGATGGACCCTTGTTCTTTTGTTGATCTCTGCCTTTCTGGACTGAGGATTCATGAATTAATACATTGATATTTGTTTTATTACATGATTGATTGGATCTGATGTTTATGTGTTATTTGCTTTTTACATTATATTCTTATGTATTTATAAACTGCAATAAATATAAATTAATACAAATTAATAAGGAAATGTAAATGCTGTTAAGTGCTTAAAATATCTGAGGTAAAATCTTTTAAAGTTTCACTCATGATGTATAATGGCTGCTATAGACTACTTAGAAACCCATTGTAAAAGTGAAGTCTAAGGCATTACATATCAATAATAAGAGTACAACTAGTAGGTCTCAGACCTGTATGTCTATAGCCTAAGCATGTTAACCTTGTGCCCACCCAAAATATCAGTTCTGGCTACGTCACTAAGACCATATTGTAATTCGGATTACTCATGGCTTTCTGAGGGCCAAGCCCACACCCAATGTGCTTTACAACAGACATAATACCATATGGGTCAAGTGTCTTCTTCGCAAGACTTTCTAGCTGGCCCACAGCAGTGCTTGTAAATATCATATACATGTTTTAAGTGATGTTTTTATCCCAGAAGACTATATTTCGAATGTCTTTTTCATGTAAAATCTCCCTGTCTGAGTTGGGGAAGTGGTTAATATGAAACTGTGACAGGGCTATGCTAGTCACTAATATTTGCTCCCATGTACTTTTTCCAGCAATGGGGAGTAGGAAGGGGTTTTTTATATTCAGAATTCCTCCCCTTGCCATAACCACACCTTTTTGGAGGGAAGGCTTATGTGGGATATAAGAATCCCCCTGAGCATGCTCAGTCTTTAGTGGGTGGAAGGGGATTGGAGAAGTAGAGGAACTCTGGAGGGGCTTGGCCTCATCCCTGGGGATTCAGTGACTTGAAGGAGTGCTATTGCATTTGAGAAACTTTTTGGAGAAAGACTGATCAGTCCAGAGGGAAGGGCATCCCCACTGGCATCCCAAAAAGCTGCATCGAAGGATCTTTTTGCCCAGGCTATATGTTAGCAGATGGCGTGAGAAGAAATTGTGGTCCAAGAGGAGAATCAAGAGTCTAAGAATTTGGATTACATCTGGAGTTTTTTGACTTGTTGGGACCTGTTTAAGATATTTTTCCATCTTGACCAGCTTAGGTTGGAGTGTCACTCTAATTATCCTACCCTATAAAGGGATGATATTTTTTATATGGAAGGTAGAGCAAGAGAAGAGAGAGTGGTGAGAAGATGAAAACTGGACAAGGAAACCATTGTTTTTATTGTATTGATATTTTTTATATTAATTTTGATCTTTGTGATTTTGACCTGGATTCTCCTAGCTAAGTTACAGTAAACTGGTTATTTTGAACACCACTCTAGACTCCATTTGTTTTCTTTTTTTTTTTTTTTCTTGCCTGTTGTTCTGGCTGAATGGACGGACTCTGGTTGATTTCTTCCTTTCTACTCATTTTTAGCTTTCCTCCATACAGACTTGGACCCAGACCCTTGGCACCTCTGGTTGATGCTAATCACACAAATGGGAGACCCACACCTGCTCAAATGCATAATAATTAACTCTGTGTGTGGAGGGCCAGGGGCAGGGGGAACTAGCTCAAAACTGTAAGGTTTGCCTTGGGCAGCTAATACCTTTGCACTGCCCTGAGAGAGTACATCGCACGCAGACCCCCATCATTCACCCATCTCTCACATCCCTGGAGCAGATGCTGGGGAAGGGTGGAAGACAGGTGGTAGGGTTCCCAGGAGTGTGGCAGGGTTGTCAGCTTCCTAGGAATTTTATCTGCCACTTCTCTGGGAATCCTGACCTCTGTGTCCCCGCTTCTTAGCACGTCCAGTCACTGAAAGGGCCAGACTCCACTTTGCCTTGGACTCCTCAGTGATTTGACCTGTGCTGTGCTTTTGGTGGGGGTGGGGTGGGGGAGGGGGAAACCTCGCCCTAGGCAGCAGATTGCCTTGAGCCACCCCTGGATAGAAGAAATGCACATATTATGGTTCTTGCACCCTATCACTCCCACTCATTTCTTCCATTATCACTCGCTTCTACCAATACTCTCTTTCAATCATCCCCTCACACACTCATATCTGTGCCCAGCATTCACAACCCATCCTCCCTGCATCCTCTTTCTCATGCTCCCTCTTTCCCTTATTCAACCCTCCCTGCCCCTTCCTCCCCTTTCCTCCTCCCAGCCCAGCTGAACACTGACCACCTCTTTCCCACCCCATTCTGCTCAGCATCACCTGGACCTCCTCTGTCCCCCACCCACCAAGGATGCTTTCACTCCCCCATCTCCTGTAAGGGTCTGTTACAAGATAGCAGAGGGCCTATTGACAAATCCAGGGCTGCCTCCCACACACTAACCCTCACACCCCTGTGTCTTCACCCTCTCTTTTCTACCTCTCCCTGCCCAGCAGCCACAACCTCCTTTCCCCCACTCCTTGTTACTCTGCCTGGCAGCACCCACATTTCTCCCTCTTCCTGGCTCCCAGCTAGCAATAAAGTCTCCCGTCCAGTCCAGAATCTCTTTCCCTCCTTACTGGCAGCAGATGAGGACAAGAAGCTTTGGGGTGAGGGGGAGGTGGTAGCAGAAGTTGGCACACATCTTTCTCCCTCATGCTCCTGCTGAGCATCACCTCCGGGCCCCGTGGGGTGAAGGAAGTATCAGCAGCATCACTGGCAGGCTCAGCGAGAGAAGATAAAGTTGGTGTTCCACCGGGTCCAGAAGAGCAGAAGCTGGCGATATCTTCTCTGATCTGGGTGAAGAAGGAGGGAACAGCCTTCCCACAAGCCAGGAAGACAAGAGGGAAGCGAGAGCAGTCTTCAGTCATGAACATAAGAACATAAGAAATTGCCATGCTGGGTCAGACCAAGGGTCCATCAAGCCCAGCATCCTGTTTCCAACAGAGGCCAAACCAGGCCACAAGAACCTGGCAATTATCCAAACACCAAAAAGATCCCATGCTACTGATGCAATTAATACCAGTGGCTATTCCTTAAGTAAACTTGATTAATAGCAGTTAATGGACTTCTCCAGGAACTTATCCAAACCTTTTTTGTACCCAACTACACTAACCACATCCTCTAGCAACAAATTCCAGAGCTTTATTGTGCATTGAGTGAAAAAGAATTTTCTCCGATTAGTCTTAAATGTGCTACTTGCTAACTTCATGGAATGCCCCCTAGTCCTTCTATTATCCAAAAGTGTAAATAACCAAGTTACATCTACTCGTTCAAGATCTCTCATGATCTTAAAGACCTCTATCATATCCCCCCTCAGCCGTCTCTTCTCCAAGCTGAACAGGCATAACCTCTTAAGCCTTTCCTCATAGGGGAGCTGTTCCATCCCCTTTATCATTTTGGTTGCCCTTCTCTGTACCTTCTCCATTGCAACTATATCTTTTTTGAGATGCGGCGACCAGAATTGTACACAGTATTCATGGTGCGGTCTCACCATGGAGCGATACAGAGGCATTATGACATTTTCCGTTTTATTAACCATTCCCTTTCTAATAATTCCTAACATTCTGTTTGCTTTTTTGACTGCTGCAGCACACTGAGCCGACGATTTTAAAGTATTATCCACTATGATGTCTAGATCTTTTTCCTGGGAGGTAGTTCCTAATATGGATTCTAACATTGTGTAACTACAGCAAGGGTTATTTTTCCCTATGTGCAGCATGCCTGATAAAGGAGAAATCGGCCAACTCCTGCCTGGGTTAATGAGAAAGCAGCCTTCTGTTGGCTCTGTGACACTCCTCCCAGGACCTCATGACACACCAGTGTGTCCCGATACACCTGTTGAGAACCTCTGTACTAAATTATACTAGCATTCACATAGGCCTCAGTTCTGCAAAATTCCTGAGTGATTGGAAACAGGCAGCCTGCAATATTTTTTTCATGCTTAAAAAACAGGAGTTTAGGTCAGCTTGGGGATATTCGGTTTTCACTCTTGTGTACTGTAATATAATTTGTTGTTATGTAAACTGAAGTTCAGTATAATTTTGGTATGCAGAGTGTCCTTTTCTGCATTAATATAATGTAAAGATATGCAAGCAATTTTACATAACTTCATATTTATGATGTCTCACTAGGAGAAACAGGCTATGAAAATGTCATTCTTCTATAAGCACAAATTACAGTTTTAAATAATTTTTCTTTAATAAACCCTCTAGTTGCTGCTTTTATGATAACAACACCAATGCTATGATTTAAAAAATCTTAACGCACTTCCAACATGGATGATAAATTATCTTAAAAACCTGTACTGGTATAAATAATTTCACAGATTTGTCTAGCACACTATCGAGGATATTAGCAGGAGAAGCTGTAATGCAGGCATAATACAAATCATACTAAATATTCAAGCATGCAAATAATATGCATTCAGACACATAGTCAGGTTCTTGGAAATGTTTCATTCCATGACTCTTTATACTTACAGAGGACATTTTTTCAAAGCCATTTACCCAAGTTAATTGCGATTTTACCCAGATAAAAATGGTTTGGGTGAAAATTGCCCTCTTCCACCTAGCTAAAATGAAACACAAGCTTGTACTGGACTTGTACTTTCAGCTTGGACAAAAAGAGAAATTTCTGGGGCAAGGTTGGGGGAGAGAAAGCTAGACATGTACTTGGCATTTTGAAAAAGAATTCGTGTTGTTTTGAACCCCTACCATCACCTCCGCTCGGCCGCCTGTAGCGTACATATTTTGTGGCTGATAATCTTCACAGCATACAAGATATGTTGTTTCCCTTTAAAAATGTGCTGCAGTTTACACAGGCATAAGTGCCCATATACACTGCAAACAATGCGGGCTATTCAGAATTGCTCCCACAGTGATTTTCTCTAGATTTTTTGGCAGAAGAGATTTTTTTTCAAGGCCCAGCAGCTCAGTGACGGTGCTGTGTGCTGCCATGCAGAAGACCTGGCTTCCATCTTAAATCAGATCTTTTGTTTCTCGGGTACCACAGAAGGCAGGATTTCCCAGACCCTGGGGAGATGGGAGTCTCAGCCATTGCTCAATGGTAACACCTAGTGGCCAGACTCAGGATGCACACATACCAGGCTCTTGAGGGAGCCATGATCTATGGTCCCTGGCCAAGAGTCATCAATGCAATGTCTGGGTCAAGCAAGGAGTTATAACAGTCATAGGGAGAAAAGCCTGGGTAGTCAAAAATGAAGGCTCAAAGCGCAATTTCCCAACAAATGTTTAACTGAAAGGGCAATTACACTGAAGTAACTGAAGACAAATGATATTTTAGAAAGAGTGTAGAGTTCAAAAGATACAAGTTTGGGTTTAATCACCCCTCAGTTTTGGCTTTCACTTGTGAAATAATTGATCATATTTCCTATTCTGTTTTGGTGGGGAAAAAAAGCCCACTATATCATCCTCTTAGTGAACATTGTCAATTATTCATGTTTTATCTGAACAGCAAATACCATAAAAGGGATTATTAGTGGAATGTTCAAAGCAAACAAATATGTAATCGGCAGAGCAAGAAAAATAGAAATACAGGGCATGCAGGAAACAAAGGCACCATAGACACTCTGTTACTGTCCTCAGTTCTTGAACTGACATACACACACACACGCACACACTTACACTTTTGTCACCTCCCCAAGCCCTCAATATATTTACATCAGACAAGCAATAACTTTTTAGTCCTCCCTTTTGAACATGTAGCTCTATGAGAGAAAAAATGAGAACTTTATTTTCTTTTTCTCCCATGGAATTAGTATTACAACTCTTTATTGTACTTCATATATTACAAGTCTGCATTTATTATCAAAGTAGCTGACAAAAAATAGAAATAAGCAAAACAATTAGTAGCTTAATATATACAGTATCAAAGTAAACATCATACAACTCATAACAACTTTAAGTTCCATAATGTAGGAATAAACCATATTAGCTCAGCAATTACAAATATTTACCATATGTTTGAGTAAACAAGAAAACATTCAAACGTTTTCAAAACTTCAGATAATTAGATTCTTTCCTAGGAGTCAGTGGCAGAGTGCTCCATATAGAAGGAGTAGTGAAGCTAAAAACCATTTTACAGGTCTGCTCTAACCTTATTGTTGATGGGGAGGGTATTATAAAAAGATTATGGCATTGGGCTGTCAACTTGTTTCCTTTTATGCTAACAATTACCATTGAAAGTATGAAAAGTGTCAGAAATTGTGGAATCGGTTCTTAAAACTTAAGATTCTGTTTTACTTACTTTTTCTACCAGAGCAGATGGTGCCATATTGATGTATGGCCACTGAAATATATGGCCGTACATCAATATGGTGCCATGTGCTTGGGAGGAAGGTACTGCAATGATGTCACTGAGGCAAGTCCTTCCAGCGGATGGCATAATTTGGAGAGACATCGGACAGAAGAGAACATCATGAGGCCTGACCCTAGGCTCTGAGCTGAGCCTAGAGTCCTGTACCTATGCTACAGGACCTGGCCTCGACAAGGTCTCAGCGTCAGGACTGGGACTGGGACTGGGCCTACGTTTTGTGTCTAGATCTAGGCCTAGGCAACAGGACCCTGCCTTGGGCCTGAATCTAGACCTCATGGTCTTGCCTAAGCCTAGGCATGGGCCTCAACAATGGGACCTGGCCTGGACAACAGATTCTGGCCTTGGACCTGGGTTTAGGAATTGGGCCTGGGCCTCATCAACGGGACTGAGCATCATACTTGGGCCTGGGCCTAACTTCAGAAACAGCACCTGGCCTTGGCTGGGTCCCGGCATCAGGCCTAAGTCTGTGGGCTAAGCCTTGGGACTGGCCTTGGCATAGGCAATGGGACTCACTTGACCAGGCCCTGGCATTTGGCCCAGCCTAGGCTCAGGCCTCATGCCCCATGCCCACCCTCGGCAATGGGACCCAGTCTTAGCCTGGCACTGGTATTGAGCCTAGGCCTCAGGCTTGGGTCAAGGTATTAGCTGCCCAAGGCAAACCTTACAGTTTTGAGCCAATTCCCCCTGCCCCTGGCCCAAAACAGTCTCATCCATGACCTTGCGTCAAGCCCAGGCCTAGGCAAATGGCACCCAGCCTTGGACTGGGGCCCAGCATCAGGCCTAAGCCTTGATTATGGGTCCAGCCTAGGCCTCAGTTCTGGGCCTCAGCCTCAGAGCCAGGCCCCTAGGCTGGGCTCCAGCTCCGGATTGATTTTTTTTTCTTTTTTACATTGATGTCATTGGAGCTTCAGGATTGCTTCCCCTATTGACTTCAATAAAAAACGAATGGTATGAGTGATACAAATAAATGAAACTTTTTGGGGGTTTATTACAAACCAAACAAACCGGGTCATTCATCAAAATGCATTATGGTGTTAACGCACGCGACAACATGTTGTTGTGTGCGTTAAGACCAAAACGCATGTGATAATTGTAACGCATGGTGCAAATGCAAATTTTTGGCAGGAGCGGGATTGGGGAGGAGTTTGGGCACTATATAGTTAAATGAGGGGCAATATTGCACCTTGCGATAGCATAACACATGCTATTGCACGGTTTTAATGCTTGAGATAACTACACCTTTTTCCCTGGTATTAGGCTGTGTGATATGCCTGAAATGGCCATAATGCAATTCATGATACATTTTTGGAATTGCATTTTGGCCATTTCTGGGCTTGAGGAGGGAGAGGGGAGAAGGGAGAGGAGAGGAGTAGAGTGAGGTGTGGAGAGAGAGAGAGCCTCTGTTCTCACCCTTGCTTGATGGTACCCTGATATAGAATCCATCAAGCTAGGTTGAGAGAACATAGTAGAAATTCCATCTTTTTAGACTTTCCTCACTCCAAATGACATCAAATCTTCACCAAGGTGTACTGTTCTGTTCGTACATCTCATTCTACATTTGAAACTGGCCCCTAAACCATCATCACCACCTCACCTCAACCTATTAGATGACCCTCCTAGAGATATATAAATAGGTGCACACAGTGAGGCCCTTCCCAGAGGCTCTCTCTCTCTCTCCACTTCACTCTACTCCTCTCCCTTCTCCCATCTCATCTCCCCTCCCTCCTCAAACCCAGAAATGGCCAAAATGCAATACATCTCATTGTACATGCAAAACTGGCCCCTAAACCCTAAACAACCAACACCTCACCTCAACCTATTAGATGGTCCTCCTAGAGAGATATAAACACTTAATTACTATGAGGGCCTTGCACATAGTCTCCCTCTCTCTCAAGTTTACCATACTACTGATGTGAAGCATTAAGTTGTGGTAATTCTATAATTTCCCTAAACACTCCCCTTTTTCTTAATGTGGGTGTTATCATGCGTTATTAACACTTTTTGATGAATCTAGAGGAAAGATAGGTGCCCTATGAAATGAAGGAACAAACCAAAACCACATATTTTTGCACCTTTCTGTGCCTGGACATATTTGCACTGGTGAAAACCTTGAGTAGAAGGATTCATTCCTTTTAGAAAGACTGCTGCATGAGCTATGTAGGCAGAGGAAGAAAGAAGAACAGAACATAAAGTAACACACAAGTGGGAAGCAGTTATACATATGACCATACAGATGTACTAGCTAAGTAAAATGCAGAGAAGAGAAATGAAATGCAAATTAATAAAGGACTGGAAGGATTGTATTCATATGACAAACACCACTCAATGAACGCAGCCTTTCTCTGACAGGGATTGTGCCAAAAGTACAGAAATAAAAACAAACATCACAGTTCACACTCACACACCAAATACAAAGAATAGAGACATAGGCAGTATTCATGCACTGGGCTAAAGCTGAAATAGGTGGCAGATAGGAAGAAAAAAAATAAGATTACAGCATCTTCCACTCCAGAAAGCAAGACAGAGACAGATACCATGATAAAGCACACTATCAGCCACACAAGGAGAAATGCTAAAGAACCAGAGGAATTTAACAGAAAATACCCATAGGTTGGCTGTCCCATACCAGTCAGAGTTGATTCTATAGCTCTTCCCGCCTTCTCGTGCTTCTGTGAACCTTAAATCAACATATTCCCCAAGCTGAAAATTCAGAGATAAGGTGCCCCGTTTTGACCCCTGGGTCAGGAAGATGGTTAGCACCATACAAGAAATAACACGCTCATTATTTCCCAGCATAGCAAAGGTCCAAACAAACTTCAAAGCTATTACTGCTAGTCACGCTCACCTTAGCATAACACATTGGACCCACTGAACAAAATATTAGTACCCTGCACTTCACATACAGGTGTGCAGAATGTCCTTTGGTGCATTAATATAATATAACTGTGGTAAGGGCATAACGCATGAAAAGCTGCATTGAATGAAAATAAGACACTGTTTATTGTGCGATATTGCTGTATTGTGGCGATATCATGCGATATTTAGGCCTCAAACCTTCCTCACCACAATGAGCTGCTGTGCATGCATAAAGTTTGCAAGTGCATACAAAGCAGTTCTTGCATGGGTAATCCTATGCAAATACAATAACACTGCTGACCTCCAAAACATTTAGCCTTGTTATTTTATTGCTTTTGCAGGAGTTGTAGATAAAATATCCTGGAGACATCGAGATGCTAATGTACATCCCGATGGCCCCAGGACGCTTCTTAGGGGCGCGGCAGCCCAGAACCCACCTTTTACAAAGTGAAAAAAAATCCCCCTGGAGGTGATGGCACCTCCCCCCCATCGTGATAAAAGCAAAGGCATCGACTGGTTCTCTAGACTACCAGGGATGTCTTTGAAAGGTATGGCAGTCCCCGAGGCTGGGGGTGGGTTACTAGGTTACCAGGGACTTAATTTTACCATAGGGGGCATCTGGGGTTGAGGGGGAAGGGGGGGCTTTGTAGGTCAAGGACTATTTCAATTGTTGGAGGAGGGGTAGGGGGTTTGAAGGCAGGGAGGTTAGGATGAGTGGAGGGGTTGTAAACCGGGGGCAGGGGAGGAGGGAGATCTTTTATTCAAAGGAGAGGGGTTTGGATAGGGAGAATAGGGCATCACCATGCAGGATTCAAAGAGTTTAAAAAAAACAAACATTTTAATACGATGCTGCCTTAACAGGCAGCGGGAGGTCTGCCAAGATCCCTGGGGGGATTTTTTCACTTTTTTTTTTTTAGTTGGGAAGTCATTTTTTGGCCAAATGGCCCTTTAAGCTGATGGCAGTCCCGGGTGAAGCGTGCCGCTATCGCAGGCTGTTACAAGGTGATATATTTTAGCGCAGATTTCTTTCCGCAATATAAAATATCACCATGAACCTGCCGCGATACGTTGTCAGAGAGGGGCCAAATATCCTGGAAACGACCCCCTCCTGCGATATTTCGCCCCTCCCATAATAAAATATTGTGGCTTAGTAAATAACCCTCATATTTTGATGTGTAGGAGAACAAATGAGAACCTACCGGATATTACAGGAGAATCAATTGCAGAAAAAGAGAGAGGTGCTATGGCTGTGATGGGGCAGGGTCACATGAGTGAGCTGCCATTTGGTTTTCAGCCGGGCAAGAAGTGGTATTTCTGAGTCCTTCAATTAAGTTTGGCTCCCTTGGCACAATTTACAAACATTCTGGTGCTCAGTGTTCACAGTCAGTATCAAGTTTCATACAAGGGTTCATGAATAATGAGTGGCCATACTCCAGCCACTGGTTGCAGTCCTGGTTTGACTCTGTACTTTTAGAGTTAAAATGAGTCCTATACTCTTTAAGGTGAATTTTAAAAGCCCGGTGCATGACAAATTAGGGAGATGCACGCACATGAGAGGCTGGTGCACGCCAAGCAAATTTTAAAAGCTGCCAATATACACGTGCATCCGTGGCGTGCACATCTCACTTGTTTCCAAAAGCAGGGTGGTCAGGGTGAGTCATGGGTGTTTTGGGGCCTGGCCAAGAGATGTGTGTTTGTACAATTCTGGTCACCACATCTCAAAAAAGATATAGTCGCACTGGAGCAGGTACAGAGAAGGGCGACCAAAATGATAAAGGGTATGGAACAGCTCCCCTATGAGGAAAGGCTAAAGAGGTTAGGACTGTTCAGCTAGAAGAAGAGACAGCTGAGGGGGGATATGACAGAGGTCTTAAAGATCATGAGAGGTCTTGAACGAGTAGATGTGACTCGGTTATTTACACTTTCGAATAATAGAAGGACTAAGGGGCATTCTATGAAGTTAGCAAGTAGCACATTTAAGTCTAATCGGAGAAAATTCTTTTTCATTCAACGCATAATAAAGCTCTGGAATTTGTTGCCAGAGGATGTGGTTAGTGCAGTTAGTGTAGCTGGGTTTAAAAAAGGTTTGGATAAGTTCTTGGAGAAGTCCATTAACTGGTATTAATCAAGCTGACTTAGGGAATAGCCAATGCTATTACTAGCACCAGTAGCATGGGATCTATTTAGTGTTTGGGTACTTGCCAGGTTCTTATGGCCTGGACTGGTCACTGTTGGAAACAGGATACTAGGCTTGATGGATTCTTGGTCTGACCCAGTATGCCAATTTCAGTACTTACACGCCCCGGCGTGCCGAGATACCCTGCTGCGTAACTTTACTTCTAATGGGGACAACATGTACGTTTAAAAAAGTTAAAAATTTTAGATCTGAGAGGTTTAAGGAGCGCAGCGTGCACATGTTATAAAATCGGGTATAGATTTGTTCGCTCCGGGTTGAGCGAACAAATCTACGCCCGCGCGCAGGTTTGAAGATCTGCCCCATAATATATGCGCGTAACCCTTTAAAAACCCTCCTGCGTGTGCTGAGCCTATTTTGTATAGGCTCGGCGGCGCATGCAAGCCCCGGGACACGCGTATGTCCCGGGCCTTTGAAAAAGGGGCGGGACTGAGGCCTCCGGCACAGCAGCTGTGCCGGGGGATGGTGCAAGATACGCCTGCCAGAGGCAGGCGTAAATACTTGAAATAAGGAAGGGGGGGATTTAGGGTAGGGCTGGGGGTTGGGTTAGATAGGGGAAGGGAGGGGAAGGTGGTGGGGAGCGGAAGAAAAGTTTCCTCCAATTTCGGAGCGGCTTCGGAAGAAGCGGCCTTGGAGGGAATGGGGAAAGCCATCGGGCCTCCCCTAGGGCTCGGCGCGCGCAATGTGCACATGTGTGCACTCCCTTATGCGTGCCGAGCCCTGATTTTATAACATGCGCGCACGGCAGCGCGCGCATGTTATAAAATGGGGTGTACATTTGTGCACGCCAGGTAGCACGCACAAATGTACCCCGCACGCGCTTCTTTAAAAATCTACCCCTTGGGATTCATTTATTGATTTCTTTGTTTTATATTGTGCATCGCCGTCTTATTGCTTTTTCCAAGTTTCTTTGCTAGATGTTAATATTTTTCAATTCATAAATAAAATGTTAAACAAAAAGTTTTATTCACTAAACTTAGTACAAATGTAGAATAGAAAGCAAACTATAATTGGATACAGTTAAGGTTCACGCAGTTTGCTCTGCACTTCTATCACCATTATAGGCAAGGGAAGCAATTTTGGCAATCCTTGCTCCAAGTTTTATCAAGTACATGTCAACACTAAAGAAACAGATAAGTTAAAAGGTGGCACAATGATACAGGTGAAGCTGCATTAGCTCACCAGCAGCGTGCTACCTTGATGCGTGTGCTTCTGAGTCATTCTGAAAGGATTTTTCTGGTCTAAAAGCAAAAATACGGAGTAATTTTCAAAAGGATTTATGTGTGTTAAACTGGGTTCTTATGTGCCGAAGTTTTCAAAAATTGCTACTTTTAAGTACGTGAGTCCTTTGAAATTTCAATACATTTTTAAAAGGTTTCACATGCATAGATGGACTTTATCCACGTAAATGGGCTTTTGAAAATTGCTGGGTTAAATGCTACTTTAATCTGCATAAAGCCTTTTGAAAATTACCTCCCAAGCAAGTATGGCATTGGACACAGCAGTGATAAAATATTACTTTTATTATTTTTCAAGAAACAACAGCCATTAATTTTAATAAAATCGGTTGAGTGTTTCATCCAATTAAATATAATAAACGGTGTATCAAATTGGCAAGGTAGGGTGGAACAAAGGACAAAGATATACTCCCAGAGGGTAATTTTCAAAGGGACTTAGCTGGCTATCTAAGGAAGTGGCCAGCTAAATCCCTTGCATGAAAAATTCTCTGTGCAGAGAGGTTATATCTAGTTGCCTTGTTTCATGAGGCATAACTTGGCTGGAGGAGAAACATATGCTCGTCTACTGAATATTTCAATAGACACGTGCAGTCTCCCCCGCCTAACACCCATCTACAGAAATAGCTACTTTTGCCCCTGTGTACCTGGTAACAAGCTCTCAAAGGGAAGCTGCCTGGGAACTCCCCTTTGAAACTTTGCTAAAGGTTCAAGGCCACAGAAGTGTCTGAATAATACATTTGCTGCCAGGTGACAAAATAAAAATATCCCCTCCTCCTCCACTGTATAAAGCCCTCACTGGGCCAGACTGAAAACAGGAGTTTTGGGTTAGTGGCAAGGGTAGAGATTTAATCACACTCTATAAACATATCACTGAGCCCTTGAAGGGAATCTTTTTACCCTTAGAGATAAAAAAATATATAACAAAGGCTAATTTTCCCAAGCTAAGGAGAAACTGATTTAAGCACTTTCACAGGGAGGGAGTCCTTCCTCATAGAATAGCGAAATTAGTGTACTGTAGATCTTCCAAGGTGAGCTGAATGACCCAAATAAGCATAGCTGCTAAGAAAGGAGAAAGAAGAGAGGAATAACATCGAGAGACAGTCAAATACCTCAAGGTCAGAGAAGTTCAGTTCGTACTTGAGCATCCTCTCTACAAGAAAGCCGTCTGATCTGCTTCCCACATCAACCTTTTCAATCTCTCTCACCTGCAGCAGCCAAGAGGAGAGGAGAAGTTGAAGAGGTGATGTGGGAGGAAGATCATATAGCTGATTGATATTGGAGGTGCTCAAGTATCTATAACACCCAAGAAGCCATTACTACTACCATTACTACTAATCACTTCTATAGCTCAATAAAGCTTGCAATGTAATCAAGACAAACATATAGGGCAAAAGAGACTTTGAGAATTTCCATGATATAAGGTTTGAAAAAAATGAACTCAGGAGTAGTACAATAAAGCATTTTGTCCCATAAAGAGTAGTAGATGCACGGAATAGCCTTCCAGTGATGATCATAGGAACTAAAATGGTATTGGAATTCAGGAAGGCATGAAGTAAGCACAGAGGATGCCTAACAGTAGAAAAAAATGGATAATGCTGGAGGATCAAATAGGCTCTGTGCTATTGCAATAAGCAGGGAAAATTCATAGACCCAATGAAGCTTGCAGCTTTAGTATGCCGTCAATTTTCATGTTTCTATAGTCTAGGTAAAGCATGAATATTGCATGAACAGCTAAAGGGGAAGCTCAGAGAAGGCAATTTTTTTAAAACAGGAGATGGGGCCATAATGAAATCTGTATTGCTTTTTTTTTCATAAAAAAGTATTAAAATAACAAAAGTATAATACATTAACACAAATAAAAAGGAAAGTAGACCAAAGAATACAACCATAGGCATAAGCAATACGGTCAAGAAGCAGACAAGTTGATAGCTGAGGAATCTAGGCAGTACGGCCATGTTAAATAGAGTGCCTTATGTGGGAGTTGGGAAATGTGTCTTCTTTGTGCTACAACAATGGCTTTGAATATACAGTGTAAGTGTAATCCTTAGTCGGGGGGGGGGGGGGGGTTATTGGTTCCCCTAGGGCCATAAAAGTATTTATTAGTTGGGGCTTCTCTTGCCATCCTTCCCCTTCTTCCTGAACTTCCCAGGGAGTGAGCTTTTTCTGTGGGGGAAAAGAAAATCCTCTGTGGCCCGGGTGATGGTGTGTCCCTCCTGATGTGTGTGTGTGTGTGTGTGTGTGTGTGTGTCTTTCTGGTGAGATGTTCACTTCAAAGGAAGACAGGCTGGCCTCAGACTCGATGTTCAAATCATATTTACTGATTATTTCCAAAAGGTCAATTACTGTCCCACAAAAATTCAATACATGAAACTGTACAGTTGAACGTTTTACACGGTGTCTCTGCTGGGGTACTGGTGTCCATCTCTCCAGCATCTGGGAGGGAGCTTGCCAATGCCTACTCATCTGTGCAATAGCCCAGTAGAGGGAGAATCTTACTGGGGGGGGGGGGGGCAACACCATAAAAAGATCCTACCTGAGTCCAAAGTACAATCTGAAGCCCACTGCCTGGGTCCTGGTCCCTTTGGGGTGGAGATCCGATTGGGAGTCTCCCAAGGCTAGAGGTCACATACTTGATGGACCTCTCAGGGAATGGCTAGATGTACCAGTTCAGCTCACAGCTCTCTGGCTCCTTCACCAGGTTGTGGGAAAAAAAGCCTCCACACTAAGAAAAGGGGAAAAATCCAAAGTCTCTATCCAAAAAGTCTCATGCTGGATAATGGTGTCATTGGACTTGCTTCCTCTAGGGAGTAGAGGGGTTGCTCAGAGGTCTCCAGCCCTTGCTCCCAGGAGTGGTGGGGATGCTCCTTTCCAAAGCACAGGGTGTTCCCCAGAATAAGAAAGTTTATCAAAACCTGGCAAAATCTACAAAAACTTTCACTCTCTACAAAAGGGGGCAGACCCTCTCAGACAGGGTGGGTACTGAGGAGGGAACTTCCTCTGAATGCAAAAAACACCCAGCTGAGTTAGTGGGCCCAACTCAGCAGGGAGAGATGAAAAAACCACTCCGGTGCAAAGAGCTCCTGGCTCTCAGAGAACAAGTCTGATCTCTGGAGGCTAGAGTGGCAGACCTGGAAGAGCTGAGGCAGAAACAGAGGTACATTGATAAGACTTTCAGGGACATCGTAGCTCAGTCCCAGATTCAGTCTGGCAGCCCCAGTGCTGCCTCGGATCATAAAGGTCTCCCAGTTGGAGAGCATTATCCCTGGTGTAGCAGGAAGTGATCTTGTAGCAAGGACCTGCTCTTCAGGTGATGTATTGTCCTCTCTGCACTGAGGACAAGTCTCCCAGGGCTACTGTCCAGGAGGGATGGGTTAGGTTGACCATAATAGATGGTGATTCGATTATTAGAAATGTAGATAGCTGGGTGGCTGGTGGACATGAGGACCACCTGGTAACTTGCCTGCCTGGTGTGAAGGTGGCGGACCTCACACTTCACCTAGTTCAATTATAGACAGTGCTGGGGAGGAGCCGGCTATCGTGGTACCTGTGGGCACCAACGACATAGGGAAATGTAGGAGGGAGGTTCTAGAAGCCAAATTTAGGATTTTAGGCAGAAGGCTGAATTCCAGAAACTTCAGGTTGGCATTCTCTGAAATGCTTCCTGTTCCACGCACAGGTCCCCAGAGGCAGGCAGAGCTCCGGAATCTCAATGTGTGGATGAGACGATGGTGCAGGGAAAAGGGATTCAATTTTGTAAGGAGCTGGACAACATTTGGGGAAGGGGGAGACTTTTCTGAAAGGACGGGATCCACCTTAACCAGAATGGAACCAGGCTGCTGGCACTAACTTTCAAAAAGGAGACAGCATAGCTTTTAAACTAGAACAAAGGGGAAAGCCGACAGTCACTCAGCAGTGCATGGTTTGGAGAAATGTATCCTTGAAGGATACTAATGAAACAGGAGAGTTAGGGCATCCCAACAGAGAGGTTCCAATAAAAGCAAAAGTAGCTAATGTGCCTACAAGTAAAGAATCACCTGAGCTTAAGAATTCCAAATTATGCATATCAACTGAAAAGAAGGTTGTTAATAAAACAAAAAATGCACTTTGAAATGTCTGTATGCCAATTCCAGAAGTCTAAGAAGTAAGATGGGAGAGTTAGAATGAGAGCATGAGATAGACATAAATGGCATCTCAGAGACCTGGTGGAAGGAAAATAACCAATGGGACAGTGCTATTTGAGGGTTCAAATTATACCGCAATGATAGGGAGGATCAACTTGGCAGGGGTTTAGCACTTTATGTCTGGGAGGGTATAGAGTCCAACAGGATAAAGATAATACAAGAGACTAAATGCTCAGTAGAATCTATATGGGGAGAAATCCCATGTGTGTTGGGTAAGAGTATAGTGATAGGAGTATACTACCGTCCACCTGGACAAAATGGTTAGACAGATGATGAAATACTAAGACAGATCAGGGAAACTAACCAATTTAGCAATGCAATAATAATGGGAGATTTCAATTACCCCAGTATTGACTGGGTAAATGTAACATCAGGACATGCTAGAGACATAAAGTTCCTAGATGGAATAAACAACTGCTTCACAGAGCAATTGGTTCAGGAACCAACGAGAGAGGGTGCTATTTTCGATGTAGTTCTTAGTGGAATGCAGGATTTGGTGAGAGATTTGGTGGGGCCACCTGGCAATAGTGATCATAACATGATCAAATTTGAATTAATGACTGGAAGGGGGACAGTAAGCAAATCCACGGCTCTCGTGCTAAACCTTCAAAAGGGAAACTTTGATAAAATGAGGAAAGTATTTAAAAAAAAACTGAAAGGTGCAGCTGCAAAGGTTAAAAGTGTTCCACAGGCGTGGACATTGTTTAAAAATACAATCTTTGAGGCACAGTCCATATGTATTCCACTCATTAAGAAAGGTGGAAGGAAGGCAAAACGATTACCGTCATGGTTAAAAGGTGAGGTGAAAGAGGCTATTTTAGCCAAAAAAAAATCCTTCAAAAATTGGAAGAAGGATCCATCTAAAGAAAATAGGAAGAAGCATAAGCATTGTCAAGTTAAATGTAAAACATTGATGAGGCAGGCTAAGAGAGAATTTTGAAATTAAGTTGGCTGTAGAGGCAAAAACTCATAAACAAAACGTATTAAAATATATTTGAAGCAAGAAACCTGTGAGGGAGTCGGTTGGACCATTAGATTTATTTATTTATTTATTTAACACTTTTTTATACCGACCTTCATAGTAAAACCATATCGGATCGGTTTACAAAGAACAAGGGGATAACTAAGACAAATAACTGAGGATAATAACAATAGAGGTGAATAAGGCAAAGTTACAATTAACAAGGAGTAAAAAACTTGGAAGCTTAACGCTGGAAGAAAGAACAGATTAGATGACCGAGGGGTTAAAGGGGCTCTTAGGGAACATAAGGCCATTGCAAAAAGACTAAATGAATTCTTTGCTCTGTGTTTACTAATGAGGATGTTGGGGAGATATTTGTTCCAGAGATGGTTTTCAAGGGTAATGAACTGAATCAAATCACTGTGAACCTGGAAGATATAGTAGGCCAGATTGACAAACGAAATCACTTGGACCAGATGGTATGTTCCCCGGGGTTCTGAAATTTGTAACTTAAATATTTCAAAACAGCAGAAACAAACACCACCAAATAATTAAATTAATGATTTTAAAAACTCCTCTCCATATCTAGAATCTTTTGATTTTCAGTAACCCTGAGATTGTCATAGATTGGAGGAGGGAGGGCCATACAAACTTTATATTCTCTCTCTCACAAGCACACACACAAGTAGGTTCCCAAACACTCTCTCACACACAGGCACACACACAAGCAGGCTTCCAATCTCTCTCTCTCAAAAGCACATACACAACCAGGCTCATAACATCTCTCTCACAGGTTTACACACAAGCAGGTTCTCACTCTCTCTCTCACACACAGGCACATACAACCAGGCTTCCAATCTCTCTCACACAGGCACACACGTAAGCAGGCTCCCATTCTCTCTCACACACACACACAGGCGCACATATTGGCAGGCTCCCAATCTCTTTCTCTCATACACAAGCCTACACCCACAAGCAGGCTCCTGATCTTTGTTACTCTCACTCACAAATGCACATACAAGCAGGCTCCCAATCTCTCTCTCTCACAAACACACACACACCAGTAGACTCCTAATCTTTCTCACATAGGTAGACATACAAGCAGGCTCACCATCCCACTCTTTCCCTCTCATACTCACACACAGACATGCTCACACACAAGGTCTCTCTCTTCCCTATATGTTCTTGCATGCTCTCTCTCTCTCTCTGGGATGTGCAGGCAGCAGCAGCTACCTTCTTGGACCAATGCAGTGTCACATACATGCACACATAAGCTCTCACACATACTATTGCTCTCACACAAAATTTCACACATGCTATTGATCACAAAAACCTCTTGCACACGTTATTGTTCACATTGACTCACACAAGCTCTCACACTCTCTTTCTCTCTCCCCTGAACGTACAGCAGTATCTTCTGTTTGGCCCTGCCTCCAATGCCGAAGCCACCTCGCTTCCATTGTGTGGATTGACCTTCTCTCTTTGGCCACACGGTCCGGCCCCGATCAGGAATCTTCTTTCTTCAGCCGCTTCTCTCGGGCCTGATGCAGCAGCCTTCTCTTGGGCCACACAGCTGGGCCTGATGCAGCAATTTTCTGTTTTCAGCCGCAGGGCCCAGGCCCACTCAGCAGCCTTCTTTATTTGACCCGGACCCAGCCAGGATTAAAAAAAAATAGTGGGCCCGCTGAGCTTCAGTGCACAAGCCCCATGTGCCTGCTGCTAACGACCTTCCTGCTGCAGTGCAACACCAGAAAGAAGGGGTGAAGGGAGACCATTGTGGCACAGCACGGATCTTGCCATGGCACACCAGTGTGTGCCGCGGTACAGTGGTTGTGAAACTCTGAGACAGTGGGTAATGTAAACAAGGTGGGAGAGGGCAACCCCTCTTCAGAGCACCCAGAAGCTCCCCAAGTGTTCTCTGCAAGTAAAACCATTCATACCATTCTGCTCGCCAACTTGTATCTGTGCGGGCCCTGCACCCTGCTAACAGACATATGTGCAGATGGATGGACTTTCATGTGTAAATGCATCCACAGTCCATCTGCATTGTTCCTTGTCTGCAAAGATGTTACTGCTAACGTGTGTACTGGACAGATGGACGGACATCATCTTACCTTAATGCTTAATTTTCCTCATTAACAAAGGATGCAGAAAAAAGAATAATGATGTATGCTTGAATTTTAACAATCTCTGGTAATATCTGTTGAAAAATGCAGTTCTAAATGACTATGTCCATGAGCAAACGCCCTATTTTGTTGAAATTTCAGTATCAAGCAGCTTCTGATTATGTCACACCCTCTGGCTCAGGAGTTAGTGTATATAAAAAGCAATGTAAGGATATGTATATGCACAAAGCATTTTCAGATTTTATTTTTTTTGTAACTACTGAAGTAAGTTAAAAGAATAATTTCAGGTGTAATCCTTCCTAATATCTTTCCTTTACCATGGCTGCATCCCGACCCCCCATCAGGCCCTGATCAAAGGGCAGGTCAGGGTGGGAAGATTTCCTCTACCAGGTTCAGGAAACATCTAGGAAGAGGGAGGATCCAGAAATGAATGGCCTCAGTAGCTGTGAATATAAATCTGGTTGCACTTCACCAGCGGACACGCAAACAGAATGAAATTCGCAAAGCATTTGTAAATAGTTTTGCACTGGATTTTGCCCACAGTAGGTTCACAAAAATCTTCACTAGGGAATTTTTTTTTTTTAAATCACATTTCCTCTCCTTCCAATACCATTCTTTTTTCATATTAATTAGAGTGTGATAGAAGAAAAGGAAGAGAGCAGAAAACAGCAAAGAAAAACTTTTTCAATTCATTTTCTAATAAGTTACCAAGGCAAACCAGCGAGAGAGTGAGAGTTATTTTGAATATTCCAAATTTCAAAATAACACGGGATTATCCAGAGAACTAATTGCTTTTAGGCTGCAAAAGAGCATTTAAGCCACAATAAATTTGGAGACTGACACTGCAGTTATGTAACCCCCCTCTTGGTTTCACGGTCCCTAACACAGGGGTCACCGCCTGGGGGAGCGATGAGAGAGCCATTGAGTGTGAGAGAGTACCTTGGCTGAGTGTGTGGGAGGGAGAGAGCCACTAAGTGTGAGAGTGCGCCTTTTTGTGTGTGAAAGAGTGCCTGTGTGTGTAAGAGCTAGAGTATGAGAGTGTGTCTGTTTGTGATGGAGAAAGAGACACCGAGTGTGAGAGAATGCCTGTGTACATGTGAGGGAGAGTGAGGCACTGAGCATGAGACTGCGTGTGTGTATGTGTATAAGGAGGGGAGAGAGCCACTGAGCATGAGCGTGTGCCTTTGTGTATATGTGTGAGAAGAAGAGAGAATCACTGAGTGTGAGAGAGTGCTTTTGTATATGGGTATGTGTGTGTGTGTGTGTGTGTGTGAGAAGAAGAGAGAGCCACTTAAAGGGGCGGTTATAAAATGTGGCAAGGTAAGGCGGTCGTCTCAAGCAGCAGAATTTTCAGGCAGCAAAAAAAGCCCCCCCCCATGGCATCAGACTCACCCTTCCCCAGGGGCAGATTGGCTTATCACGTGGATTACAGCCGGTCACAGTAGCTCCATGCTTGCGGAGCCACTGCAACCAACACCCGCTGCGCAGTAGCAGTTGTTTGCTTGCTGTTGTCTGCCTTTTTCATTTTTGTGGTAGCGGCAGCACGGGGCCGTATCTGGGAACGCTCCGGATTTGGCCCAGAGACTCCAGAATTCTGAATGAATGGCTGGGCCAACACTCGAAACCTCTGCCTGCGGAGGATGAAAGCAGGGCCCTCGAGTGCCGTCGGTGGACTCCATCTCGCGAGATCAGCATGAAGGAAGTGATAGCTTCACGATCTTTGAATACCGAGGCACGGGCTCAAGAGAAGGAGCAGCAGCTGAGCGGGGCTCCCTCCCGCTCTTGGTCAGACCATGCATGGGCCTCTTCTTGCCTTCGCCTCCGGTGGGATGGGATCCATGGGCGGTACTCTTCTTTCTGTTTTTGAACTGCCATGATTCCCCCCCGATCACCCACTGCAAGGGGCATCTTGCAAGCTTCTAGGTAATATTTATTTTTGTTATTATTTATTTACTTTTTTAAAACAACTATTCACACTTCCAACCAGAGGATTTTCCTTTTCTTTGTCCCCACGATACTCTGGAGTACTTTCATGATAGAGGCTTTGCCTAGGACTAGAACAGGGGTAGGCATGAATGAGAGTGTATCGGGCTGTGAAAAGGAGAGACGTGAGTGTGCGTGATCATGTGTGATAGAGGGGGAGAGAAGTGAATGAACATGAGCATGTATGCGTGAGAGTGAACAAGTGTGTATATTACCGTGTGTATGTCTGACAAAGTTCGTGTGCATACCCTCTGTCACCTTGCTACTCCATGATAATCTCAGGGTGACCAGCTATCCTTTCTAACCGGCCGTGGCAGTGCTTCCTGCTTCCTACTCTTCTTAGGTGCCCCTCCCCCTGCTTCACCTCAGCGGCAGGAAGCACTGTTGTGGCTTCCCCATGCTTATCTGCCATAGTCTCTTCCTCTACCAGTGGGCGGCAGCCAGCAGATCTCTCGCTCACTGCCAGCTGAAGGTCTCCCAGTGCTGCGTGCTCCTCGGCCACCGTTATGCTTAGCCATGGCAAAAAAATAACCCTTTTCCCCACCTGCTCCTCCTCTTCTTATCCCTCCCAGCATTGGGGCCTTTCAGTCCTCATGAAGGGCCACTTCCAGGATCACAACGGGCAACCCAGCCTGGATTCCAACCCCACCCCGTTCAGTGTAAGTATAAGCATTATCTTTTTAATTCAGAAGCCCAGAGGGTGAAAAGTGAGTGAGAGTGCGTGTGAGTGAGCATGTGAGAGTGACTGTGAGCCAGCATGCATTTGTGTGAGTATGCGAGATTGTAATCCACTGTGCAGCGTGCATGGGAGCCAATGTGTATGAGAGTGTGTGTCGGCATCTCAGAGATTGTGTGTCTGGGAGCATGCATGTGTGAGAGCTTGAGAAAGTGATATATGTTGGAGAGCATGCATGTGTGGGAGCATGAAAGTGTGTGTGTGTGTGTGTGTGTGTGTGTGTGTGTGTGTGTGAGAGAGAGAGAGAGAGAGATAGAGCATGTGAGCAAATGTGTATGAATATGAGCGTGAGAGTCAGCATGCATGTGTCTGTATGTGTGTATCTGTGAGTGAGCACATGAGAGGGAGGAGAAAGTTTCTGTGTCTCCTCCCCCTCTCTACCACTTACTAATCCCCAACAATCTCATGATGACTGGAATCAAAAGCTTCCTGGTATTGAAATCTGAGGATTTTTTTAAAATCCTTATTAGTTTTAATTAATAGGTGCTATTTGATGTTGTAAAATATATTTCTGTTGCTGATGTAAAACATTTTATTGGTGTTTTTGAGAAATTTATAACATTTTATATTATTGGATGTTCTAGTCATCAGATGTTTTGAAATATGTCTTTATTTTATTAGTATGTTTTTACTAGTATTATTCATGATTTATATTTCTTGATTTTATTGTTTGATGTTTTAAGAAGAATGGTAATGTCGCAATACATATGTCATCTGGCTTGTTGTGGTTTCCAGTTTAGTTTCTTTCTGTATATTTTATGCTTTATGGTCTCTTTATTCTATATTCATCTCCAACTGATACCTATGGATATATTTTATGTAATTTATGAGGTGTTAAATATCATCCGAATGAGTAAGATCTTGTATCCGCTTTCTAAAATGTTATCAAAACAATTTTAAAAATAGTTTTGCAGGGTGGCTAGGGCTTTCTTTATTGCATACAGGGCCCTTGGGGTTTTTTCTTGTAATGGCTTATAGCCAGGTTGCCAGATACAGTTAATGGTAGGCCAAGGGATGTGCTCCACTACTTGGTTATTTAGATACAAATTTGAAATCTGAGTTGGAGATTTTTTTGGCTCAATGATGTGTGATTCAGGGATACATTATTTGTTAGAAAATGAAAAATGTATTTATTTTGAGATACAGCATTTCTATATCTAGAGAATGTGTAATTCTATATTTCTAAGGCTAATGCTGGGGAAGTGGTGGGCAGAAGGGAATGGGGAAGAGTGCAGAGGTCAGGGGGTGAGAAGTGTGCCCACCACCGCTAATCCATATCAATTTGAGGGAGGAGGGTGTTTGCCTTTCTTTCCTGCCCTCCCACCATCTGACTTCATTACATTTCCCCCCATGTGAGTGTATGCCTTTTGGGTGTTGGGGGAGGGGTGCCATCTTGCTCCTCGCCTCAGGAGGTTGCCTTGAGCTGCCCCTGGCCACTGAGTATGTGTGTGTGAGTTAAAAGTGTGTGTATGGAGGAGAGAAAGAGAATAAAATTTGTATACCCCCAAACTAACTCAGGACAATCTCAAAGTGACTGGAAGTCAAGAGTTCCCAGGTATGGAACTCTTGACTTCCTCATGGTCACCCACACGGTCCTACACCCCACAGTTGCATCCTCTTTCTGCCACACAAAGGAACTGTTTTTTCTGCTAACTGCGCTTTCATATAACTTGCCTAATCAACTACACTGTGTAAACTGTATATAATTCTTACCATGTAAGCAATTACTCTCTGCTTACATGCTCTGCTCTCCAGTTAGAAATTGTTAACCTATCCTTTTTTCTAACAGCCCAGTTCCACACTCCCTGTTGTAATGTAACTGTCGCTTTCAATGTTAACTGGTTTACCCCCCTAGTTTATTGTAAACCGCTACGATAAGACCTGGTCTTGAGCATCGGTATATTAAAAGAATTTAAATAAATAAAATAAATAAATGGAGAGCAGATGATTTTTTTTTAGCCCTTTTAGTTTTACTTGTTGGATGTTGTTTGATATGTCTGCTGTTTTTAAATGTTTTATTGACATAATATTTGCAGTGGTGCTCTTTTCTAGGTAGGGTTGTCGAGTCCTGGCAGTTAGCGTTGTTTTGATATGGCAGATTTGTCTCTTGGGGTAAACTCTATTCTTAGCAGTCTGTTAGCTTTCATTGGAGCTATGTATTATCCCAAAATACCGTACGTGAGCTATTGAGACAATATAGGACCCTTCTTTAGATATGAATATCTCTGATCTGATGTATGAAGAAGGAGCCTATGTAATTCTAAAAGCTCCTGTACAATATTTTTAGGTAAAGGTATTTATTTTCCAAGTATTTTTAGGCAGCCTGGCTTGTTTTGTTTACCTAATAGGTTGTGTATTGGTATTTTAGGGCCTGATGTAATATTTGCATTGTTACCTTTTTAAAGGTAAGGTTTTTACTCTTTGAATGCTGGCAGTTAGTGTTGTTTCGGTACGGGAGGTTTACTATATTATAATTGTTTATTCATGGCCAGGGCCGGCGGAAGCACTAGGCGAACTAGGCGGTCGCACTAGGCGAACTAGGCGGTCGCCTAGGGCGCCAGCTTCCCGGGGGCGGCACTGCCCCGGTAAAATTAAGAGAGCAGCGCTCAGCCGCTGCCCCGGTAAATTGTTGAGCAGTTCTTTGTTTTATGTAAACCGGAGTGATTTGTAGTCCCTACAAGAACTTCGATATATAAAAATTAAAAATAAATAAAATAAAATAAATAAAAAAAGCTGCATTAAGCCGCCGCCCCCCCCCCGATAAAAATAAAAGTGCCGCTGCCGGCAGCCCGCCCCAAAAGACCCATCTGACCTCCCCCAGCGGTTCGCGTGCTCCCGGTCTCTCCTGCTGCTCTTCCTTCCCTGCTGCCGTTGCCGCCGGGCTATCAGCACGTTCAAGCCCAGCGGGAACGGCAGCGGTGCAAAAAAAAAAAAAGCTGTGGCATCCGCGGCTGCCCTTTTCATCCTCCCGCCCCCCCTGACCCGGAACAGGAAGTGATGCGCGGGAAGGAGAAAGAGCAGTGCCGCATGAAAAAATAGCGGCGACAGCAGCATTGGCCCCCGAGCAATTGAAGCAGCTGATAATCGGGAAAGGAGTCAGCAGCACGAGCCTCCCGCGGCCGATGGGATTCTTCCTTTTTGGCCTGCGGGGGCTGCTGCAGCTACCATTTGTGCTGGGGGGGGGAGTGAGTGAGTGAGAGAAAGAGAGAGAAGCAGCCAGCCTGCCTGTGTGTGATTGAGAGCCTGTGTGTAAGTGAGAGAATGTGTGTGTGATTGAGAGCCTGTGTGTAAGTGAGAGAATGTATTTGATCGAGATCATGTGTGTGTGATTGAGAGAAACTGGTCAGAGAGCTGATGTATGTGTATATGTGAGAGACAATGAAAGTGACTGCTCAAGGAGATGACTGATGTGTGAGAGTATGAGACAGTCAGGGATGTGACTGATGTGTGTGTGTGTGTGAAAGAGAGAAAAAGCATGGAAGTGAGAACTCTGGGTATGTGAAAGAAAGCATGGGAGTGAGAAGCCTGATTATGTGAGAGAGAGCATGGGAGTGGGAAGCCTGTGTGTGTGTATGCATGAGAGAGATCAGGTGACTGGTGTGTGTGTTTGTGTATGTGTGTGAGAGAAAGAAAGTGATTATGGGAATGAGAAGCCTGTGCATGTGGAGAGAACAAGCATGGGAGTGAGAGACTGGTGAGTGTGTGTGAGAAAGAGAAAGTGATTATGAGAGTGAGAAGCCCATATATGTAAGTGGAACACGGGAGTGGGAAGCCTGTGTGTGTGTATGGCATGAGAGAAACTGTTCAGGAAGGTGACTGGTGTGTTTGTCAAAGACTGTTTGGGAGATGATTGGTGTGTGAGAGACAGAAACTGGTCATGGGGGCATGACTGATATGGTGTGTGTGTGAGAGACATGGGCCTTAAGGAAGAGGACTATGAGTATAGAGCTTAGCCACTACTGCTGCTTCTGGTGTGTACTACAGCCTGCAGGGAAGAGGAGTAAGAGAGCTGCTGGAGGGGGTAAGTAAAGATGGCTTTTTAAGTTTATTTTTCTTGATTGACTGCCATTTTAATTATTTAATATTATGTGATGTGTCTGCTTTTTTTGTTTGAGCAACAAGTATAGCTTTGGTTTATGTTTATTTTATTTATTTTTATTTATTTATTTATTTATAAAAGAGTTTCTATACCGTCGATAAGACAAATCATCTCAATGGTTTACATGGCATAAAAATGTCAAATAAGTGTTCTGTTATAAATACAGACTTCGTTATTTTCATTAATGCACAATGTAAGTTAATTGTGTGTGGAGGCGGGGGGGGGGGGGGGGGGCGGCATAGCTGACGTTTCGCCTAGGGCGCCTAATACCCTTGCACCGGCCCTGTTCATGGCTTTCTGAGGGCCAAGCTCACACCCAATGCCATATAGATTCCAACTGTCATTTGTATGTTAGGGAAAGGGGGCAGAGGGATGAAGACTGATGAAGGGTTGGGGAGGGGGGTGTGGTAGAGGGAACGGAAGAAGCAAGATTGTCGGGGGAGGGGAAAAGGGGGCTGAGGGAGTGAGTCTTAATCCCCTGCTATAAATGTTACCGCACACCGCTGGCAGGCAGACTCCAAAATTGCTCTGCCAAGAATTGGGAGAAGGGGGGCTTCCCTTCAAGGCTGGCAAGCTCACCAATAACAGGGCCCTTTTTCCGAAAGCCCAAAGATATCTCTTTTCTCCTCTGCACGCAGAGAAGCCCCTTCTGGACTGGGAAGGTACCGTGCGGTAGGATATCTTTCTCTTTTCACCCTTGCAGCAGGCAGAGGGCCCCACTGGGATCATTAATTCCAAAAAAACCCACCAAGCCTCCAGAACTCTCAACTCCAGCTCCGATCCCACCAAACAAGCACTCGAGTTAGAAGAACTCCAGACCTGAGCACAGAGCTGAGCAAGCTGAACCCCAGAGTACAAAGGCCAGCACTGACCAAGCTCAAAAGCAAGGGGTGTGGTCACCACCTGGGAAGGAGCCACAAAAAAAGCAAACATTTCCCAACAGATGAAAAAGGGAAAATGTGGGTAAGGGGCAACGCTACTGCCACACTTATAAAAAAGTAACAGCAATAAATTGTGGATATCAAAATTCAGTCTCTATTTCTTAAGTAAAACGGAGGAGGACAATTTTCAAAGTCATTTCCAGGGATAAAAGCAGCATTTTACCCACAGTGTAGGGGGATTTGAAAATTCCTCTCCTCGCTTACCTCCATGGCTAAAAGCATCCACTTTCTTTTTTAAAAAAAAAAAAAGACCAGCAGGCTCCTCCCTGCAAGGCACAAGGAGCTCGAGAAATGGAGGCTTTCGGCCAGATCTTGGGCAACCTCTTTCCCTAGGAAGGAAGAGGAAAACCAAATTTCCTTCCGAAGCAAAATTACTAAAATAGATGCCGAGCTCAGCAACCACTAGCTGTGGGTGAGTAGCTATTCAACTGGAAGGCCACCAAAGATCAAACAACAAGGTATTCAATGCAGCCTGCAGTTCTCCCGCAGGTTAAAAAGAGATAAAAAGCATCTACTCCCTCAAAAACCCCTAAACCCACTAGGGGTTTATTTGCTAATAGGAAAGCCGGAAGGCACCACTCCAGCAACCTCCAGTGGGGGTGCTGTGAACAGATGGTACATTCCTCTGCGCCACACGGGATAGTATGGCTCTTCTGCAGAAGCAGACTCCTTAGTAAGGCTCCCCAGGGAGCCCTACATAAACAGCTCGCATGCTTGAATTCACAGGGTTATATGTTTGCTTTAGCCAGGCTTTTCTCAGTCTGCTATTTAGAAAACCTACACTGACTATACAGTATATTAACAGGTTCAAATGTCTGATCATTTTTTTAAATCCACTCCCAAAGTATTACCTTACCTGGGAAAATTCCAGGCACAGTTCAGGCTAACTGCTCCTTTCCCTATTTAAATTCACTCATGTTTGCCTCTTAGCATTGCTGGGATAAACCTAAAATTGTATAAGCAAAGTGTGGCCTCTTGACTGAAAAAGAAATTGTGTTTTGATGGCATCCTGTCTTGTAACTAATCAAGTTGCTAGGTGTCAATTTTCTAAGAAAAACTGTACAAATATAATACAGGAATACAGATTAAATTAAAATTAGAATGGGGCATTTTTGCCTAGTTTCACACCTTTCGTGGGCAACTTCCATAAGTCTGAGGGCAATTTTCAAAAGCTATTTAACCATAATTTTGAAAATTGCCCATCCTTCATTCATTCCAGAGGTTCCCAAACTATGGCCTGCAGGTTCACCTTTTTTTTTTTATTTTGAATTTAAAAACACTTCAGAAAGCACCGTGGAGGCATTTTCCTCCCTCTTCCTTTCTCCTCTGACTCTTGCACAGGAAGGGAGGTCCGGCACATGCGCACAGCCAGGGTGGGGAGAAGGAGCAGCCGCAGCGGAAACTGGGTCAGGGATAAAACCTCCCCTTCAGCCACTTTGTGTCCTCCCCCCCTTCCCCCTCCCCCTGCTCACAACCCCCTTCCAGCGACCTGAAGAGAAGCAGCAAGAGGAGAGGCTGGGCCAGGAGAAGAAGAAGATTGCCTGCCTCCTTCCCACCGCTGCCACTCACAGCCCCTTTCACCACGGGAGGCCCAAGCAGCAGCAGTATGAGAGACTGGGCCAGGAGAAGAAAGTATTCAGCCTTCTCCTCAATGCTCACAGCCCCATTCCACTGCCTCCTTCTTTTTCGGATATGTGTGTGGAACAGACACTTTTAAAACAAATAAACAGAAAGAAATATATTGCAAGCTACCACCTAGGCCAGGGCAGGGCTTCCCCAGCCTGTCTTTTTGGGTACCCAGGCTGGGTGCGGGGGTTTTTGAGTGCTGCACATAGGGAGACTTGTCCTCCGCTTCATTCATGTATCATACCTCAATAAAGCCCCAAATTAAAGGCCGAATATGTGCTTGCACTTCTTGCCTGTAATTTGAGGCACGTCTCTCATTGCCGTTTAATGTTAGCTTTTAAAACAAGTTTTACACAAACTAACAATGCAGACAATTCTGCTAAAATGGAATTTTCGTAATTCGTTTGATTTCAGACTCTGAGAGGACTTCCCTTCCCCAACCCTCATCAAACTCTGAGGGGGAATCTCCCTTCCCCCCTCCCCCCCCAACCTGGCTATCTTAAATGCGCTATATGGCCCTTCCTTTAAAAAGTTTGGGGAGCCCCTGCTGTACGCGGTTCAAGGTATGCGCATTGCTCCACTTTTATCCGCACTCCCAATGAGGCGCTCTGGTGAGGGGGTTAAACAAGGGAGGGAACAATGCGTGTCGTTTCAAATTTTCAAAACTGTGGACAGTGTTTTGGCTGGAAAAAACTATCTGCACACAAAAAAACAGGAGCAAATTTCTGCCGGCATCTTTTTCTTTGGGCAATTTTTAGAGGAAAAGCACATGTCTTTCCTTTGAGAACTGCTAGGAAATCCACAGATAAAAGCACCCCAGGACTTTGCATCTCCCTTCAGTTTTGAAAATTGCCCCCTTACTGACAGCAGACAAACATAACAAGCATGTTTAAGGATCAGGTTATTTGTTGTCCTCGTTACTTGTCTGAGGCCTATAATTGTGTGTGTCTGCGTGTATGTGTGTGCAAATACATGTCAAGTCACACCGTGAAGTACTAGTTCTTGACTGATGTGCAATACAACTCTATAAAAATAAGACAAAATGGTCATTCTTACAGTCACATATGGAATAAAAGCAAGGCTGAACTAACATTTGTGCAAATTTTGTTTGAGATTGCCTTGTAACACACAGGAAAACTGCATTCTATACAAACACTCAGGATCTAGTCAGCAGCTAGTCTACTCAATTTTTCTTACCTACTGTAATGCTATTCAATCTCCAGTTTTACCCTACATTCTACCTTCTTGTTTTCCAATGTCAGTTTTTGTCATCACCATTTCCAGTGGGAGATTGCAGCATGCATTCACAGCCCTTCTTGTGCAGAAATACTTCCTTTAGCCGCAAATCATTACCTCCTTGTTCCAAAAAAGATGTCTTTCCAATGAAAACGCTATCTCTCATTATTTAAACCTTTAAGATAACTGAATGTTTTGCAAATCCTTTTCTACCAGGATATAGATATTTAGGTCTTTAAGCTTTACTTTCTACTAAAATGGGGCTGTGTGCACCATAACCCTATGATTTCAGAAGTAAGGACTTAAATATGTAAACAGCACTAGCAGAGGACTGGAGGGAGAGGGGAACATGACAGCAACATTATAACCAAAGCTCCAATTTCCTCATGATTCTGCAGCAACTGGAGATGACACATAATCAGCATATCACCACAAAAACACATTTATCAACTGACTGAAAACAGCTGCTTCCTCTCTCCTGTGGATCCTGCAGCAATACTGTACTGCAAGCTGATGGCCTCCCTCATCCAATCAGAATCCTGCCAGTGGACAGAAGCCAATCAGCATAGCTTGGGAAAGGAATTCAAAGAAAGGCAGTCTCAACTCATATGGAAAGGACTCTGCTTCAAGGCAAAATGCCAGTATTGCTGCTGACATCCAGTGACCAGATGAAAGAACTTTGATTTGGCATACTACTGTTGATGGACATGATTTTTGCTCTTATTGTGTTTCATATATTATATATGTGTATATAATGTAGGGATGTGCATCGTTTTTTTGACGGCCATCCATTGCTTCTACCATGTGACAGGGGCCGGCCAATGGCACCAATAGCCCCTGTCACATGGTAAGGGCAAAGGGCTACTGGCGCCATTTTGTTTACTGGCAGCCGATGGCCCGAGAGTGGGAGATTGCTCCCGGGACCCCCGCTGGACCACCAGGGACTTTAGGCAAATTTTTTTTTTTGGGGGGGGGGGGGGGTCGGGAGGGTGGAGGATTGTAAATAATTAGATCTAAAGGGTTGGGGTGGGTTTATTTTTTTTCGGCTCAGGACAACCGAAAAAAAAAACCATCCGGACTGCGGGAAACGGAATTTCCCGCGGGTCCACGATACCGAAACCGGAACCGATACCGTCACCCGATTCACATCTCTAGTATCCAGTCTTGTCTTGCTTCTGTGTATCAAGCCTCATCTGAGCCTTGTCTTCAGCCTTATCTTGTCCAAGCCATGCCTTCAGACTTGCCTCCCTTGTCCAGCCTTGCCTGTCTAGCCTTGCCTTGTCTAGTCTGATTCTAGCCTGTATGAACTTACCACCATGTACTGCTACCACAAAGACTTACTGGTCCCCAGAACCCAAGGGCTCAACCTATGGAAGAAGGGACTGGTTAGGTGGAAGACCAGCCCTTGTCTAGTACAGAGTCCTGCCTTGCTGTCCAATGCCACTCCCCAGGTGGGTTTCCCTGATTCCAGAAACCATGACATTATGGTTAGCAGATCTTCAAGATCTTTTATATTCTCTCTCAGTTCAGTTCTCCTCTGGATCCCTGATAGTAGGGATCTCTGGATGTAGGTGACTTCCCATGTTGCAATGCAAGAAGGAAGGGGCAGCCCAAAACAATCTTCCACCTGGATCCTTTAACTTAATGTCCTTTTCCCTTTGAAACAAGATTAACACTGGCGTTCCTCCTTGCAGCAAACCACTGTCTCACCCGTCCTCATTCAGGGTTTGGAGGTAGGTCTTCCCTAACCTGCACAGCCCCCAGAAACAGTCCAGGTGGTGTACAGGCTTTCACACGGCTCCTACCACGAAAAATCTTAAAACCCAAAAACAACCCAGATTGATGTTACAACCAGCTAGTGAGTAGACTTGATGAAAAAAACCCTCCGACTCTGGTCAGGATCCCCAGGCTGGCTTATCCTGCTTCCTATGAGAGGGTCTGAAAAATACAAATCAGGTGTATCTCCTTAACTGCCTCCTAACTCACCTAAACCTATAAAGGACTGCCCACAGACTCTCAGGAGAAAGCTATTATAAAGCCTCTCCGAGGGGCGGCCAATCCATATCCCACAAAGGGAGGGGCTGAATTTGAATGGATCCTTCCCTCATTCATGAATCTCTACTCAGCTTATTATGGAACACCCAGGCCTTAATGGTAACAAACTGGCTGTCAGTTACATAGAAAAGTCCCATTATCTCAATGTCTAGAAAACTACATTTAGATAATCAAATACTCAAGCCAAGTGAGATGCAAAAATGAGTGCCTCATTTAAAAGCCCGGTGAATTATCATGGTGTCCAGCCTGACTCTGGGCTTCTTGCGGGTTAAAGACGTGAGAAGGAAGGCTGAGGTAAGTTCCACTTGGTTAGCTTTGCTAGTAAAAGCCACAGTATTTTCAACTTTAAATACTAAGACGAGTCCAGCTTGAACCAGTGAACAACTCAGTTCCAATTTTTACTTTTAATTTTAGATTTGAAGCACATGTTAAGAAAATTGAGTTTGCCAGCACTTCCTAAAGACTTATCAGTTTATGTGTTTGCCAGGCTAAAATACATTTGTGAATGCTTTGTAAGTTACCTGTATTTTTTATATCGTTATACCTGTGAGGAAATGTGATTTTAACTGGTATAGTCAACCTCGTATTATTTCTTATTTTTAGCGTTTTGGGTCCTCAATTAACTTGTGATTTCCCCCTGAGGAAGGCAGCATTGGTGAAAACAAAGGGCCCTTTGTCAAAGGGGAATAAGGCACTCATTTCTGCATCTCACTTGGCTTGAGTATCTGATTGTCTAAATATAGCTTTCAAGACACTGAATTAGTAAGACCTTTGGATTTTCAGAAGGCATTCGACAAAGTCCCTCATGAGAGGCTTCTAAGAAAACTAAAAAGTCATGGGATAGGAGGCGATGTCCTTTTCAGGATTGCAAACTGGTTAAAAATCAGGAAACAGAGAGTAGGATTAAATGGTCTGTTTTCACAGTGGAAAACGGTCAACAGTGGAGTGCCTCAGGGATCTGTGCTTTTTAATATATTTATAAATGATCTGGAAAGGGGTACGACAAGTGAAGTGATCAAATTTGCAGATGACACAAAATTAGACAGAGTAGTTAAATCTCAAGCAGACTGTGATAAATTGTAGGAGGACCTTGTGAGAATGGAAGTTTAGGCTTACAAATGGCAGATGAAATTGAATATGGACAAGTGCAAGGTGACGTATACAGGGAAAAAAAACCCCCTTGCTGTAGTTACACAATGTTAGGTTCTATCTTAGGAGTTACCACCCAAGAAAGAGATCTAGGCGTCATAGTGGTTAATACATTGAAATCATCGGTTCAGTGTGCTGTGGTGGTCAAAAAAGCAAACAATGTTAGGAATAATTAGGAAGGGAATGACAAATAAAATGGTGAATGTCATAATGTCTCTGTATCGCTCCATGGTGAGACCGCACCTTGAATACTGTGTACAATTCTGGTCAGCACATCTCAAAAAAGATAAAGTGCACTGGAGAAAGAGCAGAGAAGGGCAACCAAAATGGCTCCCCTATGAGGAAAGGCTAAAGAGGTTAGGGTTGTTCAGTTTGGAGATGAGAAAATTGAAGAGGGATATGATAGAGGGCTACAAAATCGTGAAGGGACTTGAACAGGTTAATGTAAATCAGTTATTTACTCTCTCGGATAACAGAAAGACTAGGGGGCACTCCATGAAATTAGTAATTAGCTCATTTAAAACAAATTGGAGAAAATTTTTTTTCACATGCGGTCGGATTTTAAGTTAAGCGCGTAACCCTTAAAAAAAAACCCCATGCAGGCGCCGATCCTATTTTGCATAGGCTCGGCGGCGCGCGCAAACCCCTGGACGCACGTAAGTCCCGGGGCTTGCAAAAAGGGGCGGTCGGGGGCGTGGCTAGGGGCATAGTGTCGGCTCGGGGGCATGTTTGGGGGCGTGTGGGCGGTCCAGGGGCGTGGCCGAGTGCCCCGACACAGCGGCCTGTGTCAGGGCCTGCCGTGCCACCTGACAGCCGGCACGCGTAAGTTACTACTGCCCGGAGGCAGTAGTAACTTTTCGAATAAAGGTAGGTGGGTTTAGGGAGGGCCGGGGGGGGGGGGGGGTTAGGTAGGGGAAGAGAGGGGAAGGTGCAGAGGGGGGAAGGAAAGTTCCCTCCGAGGCCGCTCCGATTTCGGAGCGGCCTCGGAGGGAACGGGCAGCGCGCGCAGGGCTTGGCGCACGCAAGTTGCACAAATGTGCACCCCCTTGCGCGCGCCGACCCCGGATTTTATATGATACGCGTGGCTACGCATGTAGCTTATAAAATCCAGCGTACTTTTGTTCGCGCCTGGTGCGCGAACAAAAGTACGCGCTTGCGCTGTTTTTTAAAATGTACCCCTTAGTGTATAGTTAAGTTCTGGAATTCAAGGCCGGAGGATGCGGTTATGACAGTTAGTGAAACAGAGTTTTAAAAAGTTGTGCGTAAGTTCCTTGAGGAAAAATCCATAAACTTCTATTAATCAGTAGGGAATAGTACCTTGAGATCTATTTAATGTTTGGGTACATGCTAAGTACTTGTGACTTAGATTAGCCACTGTTGGAAACAGGATGCTGGACTTGATGGACCCTTGGTCGGACCCAGTAAGGAATATGTTATATTTTTATGTTCTATAACATGAGGCATCTAGTGTCCGTTTTAAGACTTAAAACATACCTAGGCAATCAAGCTGATAATAGCTGCTAAGACTGATAGTATACCACATGGTTTTAGTATATATTAGGAGATATTAGATTTTGTTTGTCTGTATAAACAGTTTGTACATATTTATATTCAGCTGATTTAAATAAATAAGAATTGTACTGTTTTTGTCCATACTAAAGATATTTGTATTAGTGTTCTTTTTTATTCTTTTCTAATTTGCATACCCTCTGAATAATTGATACATTGTTTGTGATTGCCTACCAATAGATATACTATATATAGTATATTGAATCTAGGCTTTAAATAAAATAAAAATGATAGTAGTGTTATGCATTTTTAACATGTATAAATATTGACATAAATCATTGTCAAAATATATACAGCGTGCTTATAATGAAACAATGACACACTTGCAATAGAGCTGGACTTCAAGAAAGATGCTTTGTGAATTGCAAAGAGACACCTGGAGGATACCTTCATTAACAAGGGGATACAGTTGAATCACAGTCCACAAGAAAGGATATTTTGTAATTGTTTCACAGGACTGTTGATCCAATGATGTTTCTGTAGTCTCTGTTCTACTTCTGCTGTATCCTGTATTCTCTCTGTCCCTACAAAGGCCTCTGTTTCGCCATCCAGGCTTCCTCAGGGGAAAATATGGTTCATAACTATTCTTGCATTGAAACCATGGACTGTATTTAGTGAAGAGAACTCGATCTCTTATTGTTGATTCTACTAGAAAAATTAAATGTTGTACACAATATTGGTATTAATGCCTGTATTCAGTTATTGTTGCATAAAAGATTGTTTAAACCAATCATTTTAAACAAACATTTGTCTAACCTTTATATGTCGATTTTCCAGTACAGTGCCTCAAGACTTCAACTGTTGTTAACACCTAGCTAAATGCAGGATAATCATCTGTGAATTTCCAATGTTTGAAAACAAAAATGTATATCTATTTGTTAATTCTGAAACTCCTGCTTGAACTCTAACTAATGAGAATCATTAAATCTTTAAAGTACAAGACCGTACACTATGCCTTTCACTTCTTATTGGTAACCACAGTATTGCATTAACTCCTCAGTACATTAAATAGACTGTTTTTCATCTGCTTACCAAAGCTATAGCTAGCTTGGATGCATGGCTACAGTTTAAACAAGGAGTTATAAAGCTGTGTCCCTCACTCTTTACATAGAGTTGTGTTACCTTCTTAGCATGTGGGAATCCTTTTCAAGTCTCTTTGCTGGAACTGTATCTGCAGCAGACTTCCATGCCTGTTTGCAGTACAGATGCTGTGATGTTAGTGTCACATTGGACTCTTAGCTGTTTGTATCTGGTGGTCATTTATATAGAACTTTATTGATCCCTGTGGAGAGCTTCAGACACAGGGCTCCTCAAGATCAATTTGTATAAAGCTTTCTTGACCCCTGTAGAGAGCTGCAACACAGAAATTCTTAAGAGTGCTGCCTTCCATTGTACGTCTGTAATTAAGCTGATTTGGTTTTCCTATGTTCTAAGATACTTTTCTTGTCTGCAGGCAAAAATATTTCCCCAGTCATCTATACTGTTTCAAATGTGGTGAGAACGACCCAGCAAATGAGTTAGCAATTTAAGTGTAATGGTGATGAATGTGGACTTTGTTATTACTTAAGGCTTACTGTAAGGAGCAGACTTATTTAAGAAAATGCCTTCCATTCAATAGCTTTATTCAAACCTTTAGGGTAAACTGTGTCCCACTGGTAGATGTATCTTTGTTCTCTTCTTTGTAACCGAAGGGAAATATTGCCCCCTCTTGTCAAATTGAGTTGCTGAATGACAAAAAATGTTAAGTCTTGGAGAGAATGATTGTGCTCAGTCCAATATTGAACTACCGGGGCTTCCATTTTCCTGGTACGAATGCAACTTACATCTTTCTGGGTTTTATAGCTCTCTTGGGCCAGGATTCATCAAACTATTGCATGTGATAGGAAGAGGAGTGCGTTTTATGGTAATAGCCTATTTATCACAAAGCGTGCTATCTTAGTACTTTACATGGGTATTACCACAGAGTGCAATAACATTTTTACACTTTGCAGTAAGTGTAGCATTTCCTGATGCCGAGATCTCAGTTATGCTGCCCCCGATCCAGTCAAAACCCTGTCCCAGGTTTTGGTTGGGAAGCTGGCTGTGGCTTTTACATAATATCGGAAGGTAGATAAAGACCAAATGGTCCATCCAGTCTGCCCAGCAAGTTTCATATGGTAGTAACTGCACTCCATGCAGGTTACCCCCAAGCTTTATATTAAGGGTAATAATATTTACAAACACTAAGCAACTGTCAAACCCATAAAAAAATTACTGCTAGCAACATTTTTACAGTGTTAACAGCTTTCTTGATAATTCAGACTATGCTGTTTGAATGTGTTTTGCTTTTGGACTTGTCACAGAAGCAGTCCTGTACTTTTGCCCTAATGTTTGCATATCCTTACCCCAGATCATAAAAGTCACGGCCCAGAGTTGGATGTTGCCTGAATCCAATTTTTTTTTTGCCTTCTGCCCCCATCAATGAAGCGGAGAACAATGTTGCAGTTGCGTCAAAAACATCAAGGCTAATTAAGGGTAGTAAATCTACATGCCTTCTGGTAAAGGTAGTATCTGTCTCTCCATGCAGTTTACCCACATGCATCCTTTTCATCATTTCTAACCTCTAGTCCAGAGCTTTCCAAACTTTTCATGTTGGTGACACACTTTTTAGACAAACATAATTTCGGGACACAGTAATTCAGTCTACTAGCAAACCAGAGGTTAAAGGTTAAACGAACAAAATGTATTTCGACAATTTATGTATGTTTCCTTAAATATATACATAATAAAATGTTTCACGACACAACCTATCTTGTGAAAATCTTTCATTTATATTAAAAATATATAATATTCCAAGATTAATGTTATTGTTATAATTTATGAGTAACAATAATAAAACAAAGTTATTGTGTTATTCAATTTACCTCTTTAATGAGATATATGAGCTTGATGGGATGAACACAGATTTGAATATTTGGTGATAATAAGAAAGTCCAAAGGGTCTTCTGCGTAATTTTAAAAAGCTGGCCAGTTTCACACTATAAAATTATTTGATAGCCTCATTCAACTAATTCTATATGGCTATAAGAGTGAAGACTGGAATTTATAGGAAGGGACAGAATGTCAATATAATCCTGCACCTCCAGTTCTGTAACTCTGTGCATCCACTGAAATTCCCCCAAACAATGAGCTTGAATGTTTCCCTTACAGCTCATCATACTAAAAGATGTTTTCAAATTCTGGTGTCACCTCACAGTAACAGCTGCACAAACACCTTCCACTGCCAGGCACATTGTGAACGAAAATAAAACCTCGCAAAAAAAAAAAGACACTCAAAATCTATACTGCAATCCCATCATAACATAACAGTAATAACACCAAGGACTCTAACAACAATAACCCTACCTGTGAAAAAGCAAGGGTAAATATTATACTGGGTCCTAGAATACCAATACACCACCTACTGAGGAAACAATTGCTATAGATCCCTATGCTAGCGAATTTCTCATCATGGTCACACACACAGAGCAGAGACAGACCCTCACCAAATACAGAATACAAAATAAAGGAGCACAAATTAGACAAAAACTGAAATGGAAACCCCAAGAAGCCAGACTCTGTGTATTAATAATGGAAAAACAGAACCATCATTCCTCATAAAACAAATAAAATCAAGAAACATAAAGCATCAGTTATAATAGTAAAACCATACTAATAAAAGAATATTTTAAAACTACTGATAAATAGAATTTCTATTCATTAAAATCATATACATTTTTTACAATTTCCTAAACACCAATAAAATATTTCAAAACAGCCCATATATCAAATAACACCCAATAATTAAAACTAATAAGGATTTTAAAAAGCCCCTGCTGTCCATACGTGGGAGCTCTTGATTTCCAGTCACCCTGATATTGTCAAGGATTAGGAGGTTATCCTCTCTCTCTCACACATACTCACATTTCCATTCTCTCTCACACATATACTGTCACATACATACACATTCATGCTCTTATACCCACCATAACCTCTCGCTCTCACAGACACTGACACACTCTCAAGTTCTAAGACACTCTCTCTCCCTCCACACACACATCCCCACACAAACTCTTACTCCCCTGGATTTTCTCATACATACTCTGTCTGGCTCCCTCACATACACACAAACACACACACCCAGGCAAGCTCCCAGTCATTCTCACACACTGAAACTGACCCCCAGGCAGGCTTCCATTCAATTTCACACCACTCCCTCAGGCATGCACACATTCATTCTCACACACATAGACCCCCAGGCAGGCACCAATTCATTCTCACACACACATACACCACACACAGGCCGGCACCTATTCTCACACATACAAACCCCAGGAAGACACCCATACATTCTCATACACAGACACACCCTCAGGCAGGCACACACTAAAGGCAAACCCCCTCTCTTTCTTTTGCCAGCAACCTCAGAGCCTCTCTCATTCCTCTGCTGCCACTGTCACTGCTGCCGCATGGCTATTGGGGAGGCGCTGATTGCTGCTATTGGCACTGAAGCCCATTCTGCTGCCTCCTCTGTGCAGGACCCTTGGGTTTCCACTTCCTCCATGTTGATCTCGTACATTGTGAAATCAGCATAGAGAAAGTGCTACTCTTGCACATTACCAAAGATTACATGTGCCAATCAGTAAAAAGTAATTTATTTCTTTTTTTTTTTACCTTTGCTGTCTGATCTTAGTTTTCTAATCGGTTGGTCACAGGCTTTTTTGTTCCACCTCCCCTTTCTTATTTTTTTGCCAATTCCTTTCATATTGTCTTTTTTTCTATTTCTTTTCTCTCCATCTATCTTCTTCCCTCAAACATTCAGTCAGGTTCTCATTCTCACATACTTTCTCTCTCTCACACACTCACAGGCTCTCTCTCATACAATCATTCATACAGTCTCTCTCTTGCACATGCTGTCTGACTCTCACACACCCAGGCTCTCTCTCACACCCACATGTTGTCTTGCTCAAGCACAGGCTCTCACTGTCACATGCTCTCTCTCATACAATCATTCATACACACAGGCTCTCACTGTCACATGCTGTCTCTCTCTCACACACACACACACACACAGGCTCTCTCACATGCTGTCTCTGCAAACATTCAGGTCCTCACTCCCACACACAATCTCTCAACTCACCTCATACACACACACAATCTCTCAACTGGGCTCACAGACGCACACAATCTCTCAACTCAGCTCACAGACGCACACAATCGCTCAACTCACCTCATTCACGCACACAATCTCTCAACTCAGCTCACAGACGCACACAATCTCTCAACTCAGCTCACAGATGCACACAATCGCTCAACTCAGCTTACAGACGCACACAATCTCTCAACTCAGCTCACACACGCACACAATCGCTCAACTCAGCTCACAGACGCACACAATCGCTCAACTCACCTCACACACGCACTCTACGGGCCCTCAGCCGCTCTCTTACCTCTGGGCCTCCTCTTCACGGGTCGCTGCAGGATGGGCTCTGCAGCGGCCCTGATCTTCTCGGGCCGATCGCGGCGGCGACCCTGCTACCAGGCCCCTCCTCTTCTCTCCCCGCTGCTGCTCCTCTTCTGGACGCGGCTGACGCTCCTCCCCCTTTCTGCCCGTGCGGCTCCGGCAACATTTTTCTTCCGGGGCCGCATGGGCAGGAAGGAGGAGGAGCACCTGCACGTCTCGACGTGACCTTTTTCTTCTTCGGGCCGTGGTGAGGTGAGCTCAACCACGGCCTTGCCGATCTTCCTGCCAGCGATATTTTACTGCTCAGCCGCCAGTGGGATGAGCTCCACTGGCGGCTGCATTGGCTCCCACTTGCCGGTGTGTCACGTGCACCGGGCTTGCGCGACACACCGGCACACCTCAGGCGACACACCAAAGTGTCGCGACACACACTTTGGAAAGCTCTGCTCTAGTCTTTAGGGATCCGCAGTGTTTACCTCATGCTCTTTTGAATTCATGTACTGTTTCTGTTCTCACCACCTCCTCTGGAAGGGCATTCCAGGTATCCACCACCTTTCTCCATGAAGAAATAATTTCTGATGTTGGTTCTGAGTCGTCCTCTCTGAAGTTTCATTTTGTGACCCCTAGTTCTACTGTTTACTTTCCAATGGAAAAGGTTCAAAGTTTGTGCCTCATTAAAACCTTTCAGCTATTTGAAGGTCTGTATCATATCTTCCCTCACCTTTCTTCTAGAGTATACATATTTAGCTCCTTCAGCCTCTCCTCATAAGTCTTCTGATACAGATACCCATACCATTTTTGTCACCCTTCTCTAGACTGTCTCCATCCTGAGCTTATCCTTTTTGAGATGTGGGCTCCAGAAAGGAACACAGTACTCCAGGTGAGGCCTCCTCAAGAGCCACAATTCCTGCCTATAACCACTGGAGAGAGAGAGAACAAGAACAAGAACCTAACTATAAAGCTCTTATAGAAGTTAGGTATTTATACCTCTATATGAGGCCCACCTAGTTACTCGAGGTGAGGTTTAGGTAGTAGTGTAGGGGTTAGGGGCTACTTTGACATTCAGAGTGAGATGTATGAACAGAACAGTATACTCTTGTGAAGACTTGATGTCCTTCGGAATGAGGAAACTCACACAAAGATGAGATTTGTACAATGTTTTTTCAACCTAGCTTGATGGACTCTCAACCTGGGTAACATCAAGCTAGGTTGAGAGAACATTGTACAAATCTGATCTTTGTGTGAGTTTACTCACTCCAAAGGTCATCAAATCTTCACAAGAGAGCACTGTTCTGTTCGTACGTCTCACTCTGAATGTCAAAGTGGCCCCTAACCCCTACACTACTACCTAAACCTCACCTCAAGTAACTACGTGGGCCTCATATAGAGGTATAAATACCTAACTACTATAAGGGCCTTCAATCTAGTCTCTCTCTCTCTCTCCTTCAAAAGATCACAAAGTGTGATTAAAGCCATATTACACAGCTTAACACAAATGGAAAAGGTGTAGTTAAATATGTGCAATTTGCAAAGCAAGCCCACTTACACAGAAATCCTACCCCTTTTCCAAATTAGTATTGCACCATGTGTTATGGGGCTTTTTGCATGTGAAAAGCCCATAACACGGCTTGGAATATAACCCCCTTGGTGTGGCCAATGTAAATTTTATTGCAGGGGCATACTGTTGCATAGACTGCCTGTTTGGAGTTGCACGTATAATGTCCACGAAGATAATGGGCTTGGGTGCTACTGGGTAGAGCAAATTGTTGGATCTGCATTGCATGACTGCACATTTACCACATATGACCTGACCCTTAGGTGTCAAACTGGATGTGGGTCTCTCTCTGGTTGTATATATAAGCATATCCCATAGATTCCGGCCTCTTAGATTTGCAAAAATAGGGTTCTCCTGAAAAGGAGTAAGGTCAGATAGTATATTCTAATTTTTTAAATGATTTTTTGGACTTCACTTGTATGGGTGGAAAAAGGTAATACACATGCCATTCTATGTGCGGGTTCTTTTGGTGATGGTTGTAGTAGTAGCCACTCACTATTGGCATGTAATCCTCGTTTGAATGCTCATTTGATAATTCAGTGAGGGTAACCTCTCTGTAAAAATCTGTTCTTCATGTTGTCTGCTTCAGTGATGTATTCCTCTTTTGAGGAGCATAACCACTGGAGGCAGAGGAATTGGCCCATTGGGATGTTCTCTTTCAAATGTGTAGGGTGGTGCTTTGAAACGATGAAAGTGGATTTCTGTCTGTTTCTTTGTGGTGGATAGTAGTTTGCAATTTGTCTTCCTGACTGTAAATAATTATGTCCAAAAAAGAAATTTCTTGCTGATTTTTGCAAAATGAAAACTGCAGATTTACATCCTGCTGGTTCAGCCACCTTTCAAACTCTAGAAGATGTTCACACAAAGAGATCCAAATGAAAAAAATGTCATCGATGAATCTGACCCACAACTTAATGTGTTGTCATCAACGATTTGTGACAAATTTGGTGGCTATAGCTCTAACAAAAAACCTTTTTCAATTCAGGAACAGTTTATTCCATCAAATGAAAGGCACAGCAATGGGGACCACCATGGCCCCTTCGGTGGCATGCCTTTATGTATTGAAATTTGAGGAATTGTATGTCTACACCTCTTTTTTTTGGCAACATATATATCATATATTTTTATGTATTGCTTTTTTTAAAAACATGTTCCCCTATTTATCTTTCCTCAGGTTTCTCTCCCACCTCTTACCCTTCTCAAATTATTTATCTGGTTGGGCTGGGGGGAGTCCTTCACCATTTTCTCTGAGTTGCACCCACAGTACCTCTCTCGTTGGTTAGCAAGGGAGGCCACTACTATACTGGCATGTTTCCCCTGCTTTTCCAGGCCCGAGCATATCACCTCTATATGATTCCTTGCATCACAATGCAAACGCTGGGGCCTGAGCCACAGAGCTAGCTCATTTGGGCCTGATTTATTTCCTATATTTGTTAAAAGCAGAAAGGATGTCATGGTCTACTGCCTTTTGTGATATCTCTGCAGTGTTGTATGTAATTTTTGTGTCATCTGTTTATTCTTACCAAAGTGTTTTTTTTTTTACTCATTCCATTTAAAAAATATTTAATTTGAAACACATATAAATTTTTTATTTTATCAGTTTTCAAAATGACAGTCTTTAGGATAAGCTTGAGAAGAAATAATGGATACATTATAAGACTAAGTCAAAGGAAAAAGCCAACAACTGTGTAATGTAACTATATTCTAGTCCACAAAAAAGAGGAATTGCAAAACCACAACCCCAAAAGAAATAATAATAGAAGGACTAGGGGGCATTCCATGAAGTTAGCAAGTAGCACATTTAAGACTAATTGGAGAAAATTCTTTTTCACTCAACGCACAATAAAGCTCTGGAATTTGTTGCCAGAGGATGTGGTTAGTGCAGTTAGTGTAGCTGGGTTCAAAAAAGGTTTGGATAAGTTCTTGGAAGAGAAGTCCATTAACTGCTATTAATCAAGTTTACTTAGGGAATAGCCACTGCTATTAATTGCATCAGTAGCATGGGATCTTCTAGGTGTTTGGGTAATTGCCGGGTTCTTGTGGCCTGGTTTGGCCTCTGTTGGAAACAGGATGCTGGGCTTGATGGACCCTTGGTCTGACCCAGCATGGCAATTTCTAATGTTCTTATGTTCTTATAAATTAATCAATGCTAGGCAGAAAAATCAAATTATATTAAGAGAACATTACGCAATTCAAAGGGTTACGACTGGGTTAGATTCCAAGGATACAAATTGGCTCTGCTGAACAGTTTTGTTAATCCATAAAAGTGTTAGCTGAAATGGCTCAAAAACAAAACAGTAAACCTCTTTATATTTAATGTAGCATTTACAGGGAAATTTCAAAAAAACAATTGGGCATCCACCTGCAAAACTTTAGTTTTCAGCAATAAAAATTGCCTGTGATTCTTCTGGGTAACTTTATCCACATGGGAGAAGACCTTATCTTTATTTACCTTGAAGAAAAACTTCATTTTGATGACTACAAAAAAGTTCAAGAAGCCAACTGCAGTCAGGGTACAAGGCTAAAGAAACAGTGAGAGTTAAGGGTTTGGCCAAAGCTGTATCTGATAATTCAAAAATATTGGAAATAATCAAACTATCTATTGCAACCGTCCCTTCCCGACGACTTCACTCCGCCTACCTTTCCTTTTTTGCGACTCCTCTCGCTATGGATGGACGCCTGGCTGCCGCGGTGTCTGCCTGCCGTCCTCTCCAGCGTCCCCGGACTGGCTTGGGCGCTGTCTTCCGCCATGCTCCGCTGGTACCTTAGGGCGCGCGCGCCGCGTGGTCCTCACTCTTATTTCCTACTTGGCACGAACCTCAGGGGCGTCCCCTTTGATGACATCACACTGCTCGGATATTTAAAGCCTACAATGTTTGCTAGCCTTTGAGTTAGCAAGGGTGATTCTTATGGACAGGATTCGCTTTCCATACCCAGCTACTCTGCCTTTCCAATTTCCTTTGGACTCTTAATGCTAACGGGGTACCCGCTCCTCGGGGGCCTCACTTGCTTTTCAGGTCACTATCAGGAAACCGGTACTCACTCCTCGAGGGCCCATGTTCCCTGACTCGCTGCCTGTTCCTACCTTCTCTTCTGCCTGGAGGGATTCACTATCTTCAACACCAATGAGTACTACCATCTTCACCTCAGAGCTGTTCCCTGGAACCAGGTACTCGCTCCTCGAGGGCCTGCCTCCGTTTCAGCCCTAGTGCCATCTCCTACATGGAACCGCTGTGTGAGTACATTACCTTCAAGCCTCTCAGCTCTCAGGGATCAGGTACTCGCTCCTCGAGGGCCTGCCTCCGTTTCAGCCCTAGTGCCATCTCCTACGTGGAACCGCTGTGTGAGTACATCGCTTACAAGCCTCTCAGCTCTCAGGGATCAGGTACTCGCTCCTTGATGGCCTGCTCTCCCTATCCTGGGGTTCTCCATACTTGGGGCTTTGTGCATATTACACTGTACTCATTATTCTCAGTTCTTTCCACTACAGCACTGCTACCGGAGGAGTCGCTTTTCCAGCGCTTGAGGGATACTAGTCCAGCCGGGCTACTTCTGCTCCTCACTACTGCCAGCTCTGGTGGCTTCATTACATTGTCTAATAAAAGATCAATCTCTGTGTTTGTGTGTCCTAAGCTGAGCCTGACCTGTGGCCCCTCACGGGACTTCTCCCCATGGACATGGTCAGCTGCCACAGTGTCCAAGGGTCCACTCAAACCTCACTAATTATAACACTATCATCAAATATCAAATAAGACTCAGGGTGCGGCAGTGGCCAAGAAATCAAATAGAATGCTAAGAATTAGTAAGAAAGGAATGGAGAATAAAACAGAGAATATAATGCCTCTGAATTGCTCCATGGTGCGAGTATTGTGCGCAGTTCTGGTCACTGCATCTCAAAACAGCAGAATTATAAAAAGTACAGAGAACAGCGACCAAAATGATAAAGGGGATGAAACAATTCCCCTATGAAGAAAGGCTAAAGAGGTTAGGATAGAGATCTACAAAATCATGAAAGGACTTTAACTGGTAAATGTGAAACAGTTATTGACTCTTTCAAAAAGTACAGAGGTCCATATTCAAAAGCCATTTAAATGGATAACACTAAATGTCATAATTGGCATATTCAGCCACTTATCTGGCTAAATTATAGCTGGATAACTATTTATTCGGCTATAATTTAGCTGGATTAAAAATGGATGTTTTAGGGGTGTTCCAGAGAGGGTTTGACTTATTAAGCTTAACTTAGCCGAATATCGCATATTCCCAGCAATGTTAGCTGGATAAGTTTAGACCTGCTACAGAGAGGCCTAAAGTTGTCCAGCCTTGTATGGCAGGATAGCGTGACACTTAACTGGTTATATACATAAAAATAAAGCTCCCATTGTACAACACAAATCAACTCCTCTAGTTATACTCTTCATCCATTATAATGACTACAAATGTTTAATGATGTGAATTTTATTATGAATACCTGTGAATATTTCTGTAACATCCTCCCATATCCCCCCCCACCTTTCAAAACCCTCAAGATTCAAAATGCCCCTCTACAATGCTACATATATATAGTGAGTGTCAGATTGACTCTATACAGAGGCTCCACTGAAAAATAGGCGGTTATTCCCAGTACTAAATCCTGCATCGCTGTATTGCATTGGACGCTACCGACCCTCATTACCATTAACTCCACCCAAACTCCTCCCACTGGAATATTCAATTTTGAATTAGCATATGCATTTGTGTTGTGTTATATTTATCGCGGGTGTTAAGGCATTAAAGCGCATGATAAGGCCCTGACGTAAATTGATAAATGACCCAGTAAGGTTGCTGTTGGCTTCTTAGCCCAGGAAAACAAATATTTAAAGATTGGACTCAATATTTTTATCTGAGAACTCAGTCCTGGAACATTTATCAAATGTCAATTTATCATGTTTATATAACATTTTGATATTCAATTTAACAAGTCGTTTCGCACATATTTAGCTATGTTGTTTTTGTTTAGTTATAACCTATAGGACATATTATAAGCCTTAGCATGGTGGGTAGTGTTATCACTTTTGTCCTATTTAAACATCATGTGACTTAAACAGAAAAAGTAAAGGAGCTGAAGTGATAAAACTATCTTCCACTAAGCTTCTGCTCCCTTACGATCCTGTATTTGTTACTTGGTATACTTCAGGTTCTGACTACATATACTGCTCTTTCTTTAACAGAGCAACTGTACTAAAGGGTAAATGATCAAAAGTGGGCATGTTGGCGCAAACCCCACAGAATACTTGTACCCGCAGGGTTTGCAGCAAAATTCAAAGCAAAGCTGTGCCGGTAGTTTTACTTCAGTCATTGCCCAAGGGAAAAAAAAAGGTACACAGAGATTCCGTCTGTTTTCTTGGTGCATGATTTTTATTCATGAAACTAAGCGCGTTCTTCAATTCCCTACTCCTGAGGCCACCTCTGCATTCTGTGAGTAAAAAGTCCACGTGCTGTTCAACTACCCTTATACTTTATCTGCAGGCAGGTTGGGTAACTTTTTTAAAGGCCCAGTTCCTGCAGGGAAAATACTTTTTCACCACGTTCTTATGTTCTTATGACTGAGATCAGTTCTGAGACCAGAGACCCCCACAGAATCTCTACCAGAAGCAAATAAAACATTTGCTAGGAGCATCTCTAACCGAGCAGCAGCTGAGTTTTAGAAGTAGCACACTGATCACGTGATCTGTTCTTGAGGGAATATCCTCCTTGATGTTTCATTTGCAGGATCGTGTTTATAGCCTGGCAATATATCAGGAAAATCTATAGGATTTGTTGCTTCTGGTTGTGACAGTTCACCAGTTTATCACTTGAAGTAGTTATGGCTACAGCACTAAATCAATTTAAATGTGAATTGGATAAGTTTTTAGAGGAACAAGATATTGGTGGGTATTATCATACAACTACATGCTAGGGAAAAATGCTAATACAGCAGTTCTGAATCGATGGTAATATTTGGGGTTGAGAAGAATTTTTTTAAATTGTTGTAGAATTGATGAAGAATGGTTTTTTTTAAATTTTTTTTACTTTCTCTGCATTACCACATAGACAGGACTGTTAAATCTATCAGAAGAAGTTTAGACTCAAAGGATCACGTGTGTTCTTTTAACCTAACCAACTAAGAGGTCGATTTTAAAATTGGTGTACGTGCACATACATGCATATATAAGTTCATGAGAAAGGATATGCTGGAATGTTTTTTTTTTTTTTTTTAAATTTTAGGATATGCTGGAATGTTTAATCGTGCATGCACTTACCCACATATGTTTTAAAATGCACCCACTGCATTTAGGTATGCTCCTAATTTTAAGAGGTTACTTGAGTACAGCTAGCACACATGTATCTTCCATAGCACTTTGTTGGGTTTTATGCGCATGTGTCAGCAAATTTTAAACATGCTCATTCGAGGCACATTCCCAGTTTTGTAGGTAGTCCACCAGTTTGTCCAGTTACTAGCAAGGTCTTTCAGACCTCTCTAGTTCTTCATCCAACACACCGCCCAGTTGACCCAGACCCCTCACCCTGTTCTATAAGCCCTAAAACTCGAGATCTGCTTAGTTCATTGTAAACCGAATTGATTTGATTTGTATCAAGAAAGTCGGTATATAAAAGCCTTAATAAATAAATAAAATAAAAATCTACAGGAGCAGCAGTAAAGTTACGCGGATATCTAGCATACGCGGGCTGAGGTTTTTGGTTTTAAATTTGGAGTTATGTGCATAAGTCTCGACCCTGCCCCAGAACACCCATGCCCCGCCCATTTTCTGCCCCCTTATTCCTTATGCGTGTACGGGTAAATACACTTGTATTTTATGGCTTTTTAAAAACTAAATTGCTCACGCGCATATATGCGTATGTGGGCATTTTTGCGTGAACAACGCTTTTAAAATTGACTTGCATGTAATTATGTACTTTAATTACATCACTTATATTTGGAGCACGAGGACTCAAAACTATTTTTATGTTTAATAATAGGCATACAATGTTTTCCTGATTCTAACAAGTTAATTAAAACCCTCAAAGTGCCCCATAATAGTGTTAAACGCGATGTTCATTTAGGGTCTGATTTTCAAAGACATTTTCGTGCATAAAAATATGGTTTAATGCACATACATGGATCTTACAAGACTGACTGGGCCCTTGTGCAGTAAAAGTGCGTCAGTTATGCGCATGCGTTTAAGCAAACTACAGAGATTTATACAATGTTGTTGAGGTGGAGATGGAATTTCCTATGTTAATAAAGGGGAAGGGAAGTAGAGGGTTGCAATAAACTATAAGATGGGAATATACGGTATTTGGTTTAAGACATTGTTCCTGCTGTTGTCGACTACTGTACATTTTAGATACATTGCAGATTGGATTGTTTCATATTTTGGATTATGTATTTCTAGTCTTATTCAGTAAAAATGATTTTGAAAACAAATAAAAAGCATGCACTAAGCTGACCTGCTTATGTTATGCTTTGAGAAGAAGAGATATAACTTTACACAAATTAATCAATGCATGTACTGGTCCAATTACTTGAGAATCTTCAAAGCAAATGTATGCAGATGTTTGCTTTGAAAATGCTATTTAAAGTATGCATGCAAAGGCTGCATGCAGACTTTAGCTTTACTCAACTGTTTTAAACTATGAATTACAGTTCATACATCTTTTCAGTGGCATTTAATTCATAGGTTTATTGGCTCACATTATATTATTTTTATGATATAAAAAGAAATTGTTGAAATGCATTATAATAGGTAATGCCATTATTCAGCTCCACCACATTACATTATAATTCTGTGAATTTTCTAAAGCTAAGACCAGGCCTGGTTGGTAGTTGGCCCAGGCCAGTAACAGCTAAAGCCTGAGTGCTTTAGCATGGGTGAGTATTTAGAAAAAAATATTCCAAAAGAGGGAGAGATCTAAGAAAGAAGGAGCTTTGTGGAAAGTGGTACGGTATGCATGCACAGTGGACGGAAGGCTGTCTGTCATAACACCAGCACCATGCAGACCACAGTCCAGCAGTAGTAACACTCTCTCACGGTGGTCTTCTGTGCCGTTTGAGGTACAAAGAGGACTGAATGAATGAAAGGAGGCATTGAAAATAAAAAAAAATGGAGTAATATAACTGATTGACTACAAAATAGAAACATGGTCTATTTTTACTTTTACCCTTTGGGGTAAAAGGGCTCTTACTAGGGGACTAAAGACCTGTGTATGAGTCTACTCTAAACCCTAAGTGGGCAAGCACCGGTGATGGATCCTGCTGCGAGAGACAGTGAGGGCAGAAGATAGAGCCGGTTTAATCTTTAACGTTTTGGATCCTCTTTCCCCATTGGATTGCAAAGCTGAGATCTAGCCTGATCCCATTGACTTTTCCCCCCGAGAGAAGACCCCAGAAATATCAGTAAATACAGGATGAAAGAAGAACCACTAAGGAAGGAAGAACAAGCGCAGGAGACCCCCCAACCGGATCTCCACACACCGACACCAAGGGAGCAGGATGGGTTGGGTGTCCAAGGAAGAAGATGAAATTGGGGACCCCCTCCTCTAGGATTCCTGATCAGCCGCTGGGAGAGATAGCGCATTAAATATCACCATGGGCTCTACCCAGAGGTCTGAATAAAGGACACCTACCTACAGAGGAAAATCATACATGTAGCACCATCAGTCAGATGTAAATTCACACTTCCGGACACTGGACATTAATTTATGATTACCAATCAAAAAACTGACACCTCTCACCTCAGGAGAAGTACCTGCAGTATACACACACGGGGAGCTTTTCTACATTGTCTGGGCCACAAGCAAGAACTTACCCCCATAAAAAGAATTTCTCCCAGGGATTAGGAGTCAAGCATGGGAATTGAGTGCTAGCCGGAGCAGCCCCTGAGGAGAAATAAATTAGTTTGTGTGCCTTGGGACTAACAACCCCCCTAAGGTTTACATTTGCAATGTATTTGCTTTAGGTAAACATATAAGTCAATGTTACTGATTATCATTATTCACCTATTACTCATAATGATGGTAACTTTAAAACATGCACGTATGGATATGCAAGCATACATTTGCTGGAATTTTAAATTGTGCACACGGTTGTGTGCGTATGATTTAAAATACTCCTAGAACGCACATATGTGCTCCTAATTTTAAGCGGTTATTCGAGCAAACATATTTCGCTTATCTTCCTTAGCACTTTGTCTGCTTTAATGCGTGCAGGTAAATGGATTTTCAAACATGCTTGAATGAATAAGAACATAAGAATATAAGAAATGCCATACTGAGTCAGATCAAGGGTCCATCAAGCCCAGCATCCTGTTGCCAACAGTGGTCAATCCAGGCTACAAGTACCTAGCAAGTATCCAAACACTAAATATATCCCATACTACTGAAGCTAGTAATAGCAGTGGCTATTTTCTAAGTCAACTTGATTAATAGCAGGTAATGGACTTCTCCTCCAAGAACTTATCTAAACCTTTTTTAAACCCAGCTACACTAACTGCACTAACCACATCCTCTGGCAACAAATTCCAGAATTTAATTGTGCGTGGAGTGAAAAAGAATTTTCTCTGATTAGTTTCAAATGTGCTACATGCTAACTTCATGGAGTGCCCCCTAGTCCTTCTATTATCCGAAAGAGTAAATAACTGATTCACATTTAACCTTTCTAGACCTCTCATGATTTTAAAATCCACCATTTTGCCCAGTCCATCTCGAGGTCATCCAAACCCCTGCACTCCCCCCCCCCCCCAGTTGACCCCTCACCCAGTTATTTTAGGCCTAAACAGAGATTTCTGCAGACTTATATCTCATCAAGAACAGAAGTAAATGTGCTGCAGCCACCAGATTTAAAATATGTATTTACGCAGATAAATTGTGGCCCCCACCCCAGAACGCCCTGACATGCCTCAGCTCCATTCCTTTTTTTTTTAACTCACACACGCACATGGAAGATGCTTAATTTGCGGCTTATAAAATATGCAATCTTCACGCGTGGCCCATATACTCATGCATGCGAGCCTTTTAAAACGAGCAACGCTTTTAAAAATTCACCAGTAACAGAGAGACTCATTTATGGTGAGTAAAGTAATCAGTACAGCTTTCAAGATCTGTAAGTCCATAGCTGCACACATAGATGTCAACAGCTGAATTTCCACGTTTGACTGCTATTCTGCTCCAGTATTTTTACAGTATGTGCATTAGTGTAGTGTAGGAAGGATAAAGGGTACTCCACATCATACTGAATACAACAAAATGAAAATAGATCTTAAAAAAAAAAAGCAAAATGCACTGCTCTCATCTAAAATATTTAAACAGATTAAAATCAAATTTTAATATTTTTCCTGATTCTTTTGATATGAATATTTCAAGCCAGCTACTGCATTTTCAACTGTTGAGGATGCAATCCTATGTGATGTGAGCAGTTTAATGGAATGGATTCAGTTTCTTCTTGTCTGGCATGTGCCTCTAATGTGCTGTCGAAGAGATTTATGCGCTAGAACACCCAAACTTAAGTTCATGCTACGTGCAGTCTGGCAAGGTGTGACTTGGTCCTTCATGACTCAACAACTAGGGCATTTTGTCCTTTGTGCCCAGCTACCATTTCTATCCATCCTTATTAAGAAAGAGTCTGTGAACTCGAGGTGTGCTTAATTGACATACAAAACACACAAGAACATAAAAAAAGATGTCACCAGAGAAAAGACCACTTTTTCCACCCAGTTTGCCCTTTTGTGCCTGTCTACTGTTCAGCCACAGGTCTTACTTGATCTGTATCTTCTCCTTCCCTTTCTCCACATTCTCCTTCACCACTAAGATCCTTTTGGGTTTTTTTTGTCTCAAGCATGCTAGGGTTCTCCCCTCTTTTGGCTCCTATCTTTTCCGCTGGAAGTCCATTCCAGGTACTCACCACCCTTTTGAAAGAGTATATTCCTGTGTTCCTTTTTGAGCATCCCTACCTCAGTTTCATAAGATGACTTCCTTGTCCTTCAGCTTCACCTTCAATAGAAAATACTGCTTTCTAGTACTATACGAAAGCTTGCAAGATATTCAGAACTTAGTGTCATTCTTCTCTTTTCCTGTCTTTCTTCTAGAAAGTACTTCTTTAGCTCTTTCGGTCTCTTTATATGGCTTATTGTACAGGCCGTACACCAGTCCAAACTGCCTCTAATTTTTTATATATTTATCTGTGGTTTTCAGAACCACGCATAGCACTGAAAGTGGGAGCCTCATCTGAGACTTTTACAGGGGTAATACTACTTTCTTTTTTCTACTAGCGATACCTCTCTTTATGCACACAACTATATTACCAGCATTCCCTACTGCTGTGTCACACTCATACTTGGGAAAGTTTGCTTTCCAGTCACCCTGAGATTGTTGTGGATTAGTGGGGGTGGCGGGAGACATGTGTGCACCAGTAGCAGTGTGCACATGAACTCTCTCACATACACACACACTAACAAACTTGCATGTTCACTCTCATACTCTCTTCCACATGCATACATGCTCGTTCTGACAACACAGACTCACTCTCATTCCTCTCACGCACATGCACACTCACTCAATCTCCTCCTCTTCCACACACATACTAACCTCAGTAACAGCAAACCAAACACCCTCCACTGCCAAACACTTTCTGAAGTAACAAACAAATAAAAAAACACAACTAGAACCTTGCCGAACCATATCATAAACAGCAACAAATTTCAGAAATAACAAAAGCAACAACCTTTTCTATGAAAAGGCAGCAATACAATATTATACCAGGCCCTAGAACACTAATATACCACCTGCTGGGAAAACAGTGCAAGCTGTACTGCTACAAATCCCTGCACAGAAACTACATGCTAGCAGAAATATTGCACCTCAATTACATATACAGAACACAGACAGATTCTTACCTAATACAGAATAAGGGACTACAAATTAGAAGTGAAAACATGCAAACAAAAATGAAATTGAAAGCCCGAAAAAAACAGATATTGAACACTGAAATACTGAAAACATTACCAAAGACAAGTATGCCAATCACTAAAAAATCAAATTGCATATTTTTTTTAACCTTTGTTGTCTGATCTTTTTTTCTAATTGCTTGATCCTGGACTCTTTTTTTCCATGTTCCCCTTCTCATTCTTTTCCTAATTCCTTTTTTAGGGTCTCTTTTTTTTCTTTCTATTTCTTCTCTCTCCTCCTGTCCTCTTCTTCCCTTCCTCCCTCCCTAAAACATACACACAGGCTCTCACTCTCACATGCTGTCTCCACCCCCCCCCCCCCCACACACACACACACATGCTCTCCTTCTAACACACTGTCTCCATCTTACACACTTATAGAGGGTCTCATGGCCCCGGACTCCCCCTTGTCTCTAGGCCTCCTCCTTGGGCTGCCAAGGCAGCCCTGCTGCTAGGCCTCCTCTACTTGGTCTATTATGGGATGGAGTCCATGGCAGCTCTGATCACTTCGGGCTACCATGTCATGGGATCCATGACAGCCCTGCTACAAGGTTGCTAATTGGGTAAGCCATGAGTGGCTACACAGAAGCTGCCTTTCCTTTCAGTGCAGGTCTGATTCTCTGCCTCCTTCCTGCCCACACAGCTCCTGCAGTCTTCAAGGGCCATGAGGGCAGGAAGGAGCACCTAGAGGTTTTGCATGTAGGCCCAGAGACCTGGCAATTCCTCCAGAATTCTGGAGTCTCTGGGTCAAATCCGGAGAGTTCCTAGGTATAGTCATACTGATACAATGAGGTAATCAGAAAAGATGACCTCCCCTTCCCCGACCTTTTCCTGTTTGGTTACTGCTATTACTGCCACTCCAAAATAGTATTAGACACTTGGTTTCTGCACCCCAAATGCATAATTTTGCTGCTTTTTTTCTAAACCTAGTTGACAAATTATTGACCATTAATTCAGTTTTTTAAAGTCATCTTTCTTCTTCTCCATTCCCCCTGCCATGTATACACTATTGTATATTTTCATATGATCTGAAAAGAGGTTTCCCTTCTAGCCCTTCCCCAATGTCACTTAAAAGAAAGTGAAGAGGCCTGAGCTTAGCATTAGTCTTCTGTTCCGCTCCACTTATTATTATTTTAAAACAAAGGGTAATCCAAACTGAATCAAAAGTAGCCTGGTCAAGGGAGCAGCAGGCAGAGAACCAGGGAAGCCAGGGGTCCTTATGACTTTGAGCAAGTGACTTCACCCTCTGTTGCCTCAGGTTACAAACCAAGAGGATAACTTTCAGACATCTCCACATGACCCCACATACATGTGTATATGGCTGTGTGTAGAGATCTACTACAGTATTTTATTACCTGTGAGTATCAGGTATGCGCAGATTATAAAATACGCGTTTGTCTACTTCCTAACATTTACGCATATATGTCTTTACTAGCGAATATCTGCAATGCAGTAAAAGCAAGTAATTTTCCTACCCATTTAGAAAACATATGCACGCATATTTTATGTGTGAAAAAAATAGTGACTTCCTCATGTACAACCCTGTTTATGTGTGGAATGTTTTTAAAAACATGCAAGTGTAACTGAAATCACCAGTTTGCGGAAACTTCTGTCAGTTCACCCAGTCCTTCTCCGGGTCTTCGAGACTCTCCTGGTTCTTCACTCTGAATTCCCTGCAGTTCGTCCACACCTCCCACCAAACCAATAGCAGACTACAAATGAGTCTGATAGAAACTGCACACGATAATTAGCAGGCGTAAAATTATGCTAATAAGTTGCAAAATGTACATGCATAAATCTCTTATAAAACAGAAACCTGTGGACATGCATCTTGGCCCTTCCCTGGTATGCCCCTAGACTGTCTTTTTGTTTTGCATGTGTAAATGTGCAGACAAGATAAAAAATACACACGTACTTTTGATGTTTGTAAAATAGCGTGCATGCGAATACAAGCTACCCATGTAAATGCCTTGAAAATTCATCCCTTACAGGGACAGGGAAATACCTATGGAAGCTGAATGAAAAGGGGTGAGCCAAAATATAATATCTTCATTTTGGTTCATTTTTTTAATATACCGTTTATTAACAATAGAGCATGCCATTACATCATGAACAAGTAAATATACAATATTTTCACCTTTGTTGTTTTTCCCCTCCTCTCCAATACCCACCATCCAAACAAACATTGCTAACAGAAACACAATCTCAAATCAGGATTAAATAATAAAAGGAGAAACCCCGTACTATAACTCCTGATAAACTCAAAAGATTTAAGAGAAACTATTCAGTTCCCTCATAGATAGATCTAAAGTCTGCAAAAAAGGTTTCCAAACAGAAAAATAAAAATTCTGTGCTTTTTCTGTTTTCAGGTCTGCAGTTCATTATTCCATAGTCATCAAGTCAAACAAATGAGCTCTCCATATCACTATCGGGCCGATTCAGTAAAGTCCGCGCACAGGCCACTCTCCTGTGCGCACGGTTCTGTATTTAAATGAGGCCCGGCGGTAGAAACGGGCAAAAGGAGGCGCTAGGGACACTAGCACGTCCCTAGCACCTCCTTTTGGCCCGGAGCAGCGGCTGTCAGCAGGTTTGACAGCCAATGCTCAATTTTGCCGGCGTCGGGTCTTGAGCCCGCTGACAGCCACGGACTCGAAAACCGGACGCTGGCAAAATTGAGCGTCCAGTTTTTGACCCGACAGCCACAGGCTGTCTTCAAATTTTTTTTTTTACTTTTGGAAAGTTTCGGGACCTCCGACTTAATATCGCCATGATATTAAGTCGGAGGGTGCAAAGAAAGTTTCTACTGCTTTTCTGTGCACTTTCCCGGTGCCCGAAGAAATTAGCGCCTACCTTTGGGAATACCTAATAGGGCCATCAACATGCATTTGCATGTTGAGGGCGCTATTAGGTTCGGCAGGTTGGATACGCGTTTTCGGCCCCTTACTGAATAAGGGGTAAGGGAAAACACGCGTCCAATGGTGGGTTAACAGTGCGTTCCGTTGGAGCGCACTGTACTGTATTGGCCCGTATATCGGGTGGAAATGAGTCCTGCCAACGAATTAAAATACATCTCTTTGCCAACATGAAATCATTTATAAGCAAATATTTGTGAGTTTTCTTGATTCTCTCACCCTGAATAATATGATGCAAAATAGCAAATCCTCCATCTATGGGGATCGGTTTCCGGGTCATAGCTAATTCATGAATAAATGTATTCCAAAAACACTATATCTGCAGCATCCCCAGGGACAATGAACTAATGCAGCAGCTGGGGAAAACCTCTTCTTACAATGATCAGACTCTATGATATTCAAACGTTTAGCTCGGTCAGGGGAAATTATCATTCTATGTATGATACGAAACTGCAATTCAGATGAAATCACTGTTTCAGTCGATCTATACATAAGGTTAACACAAACTCCCATGTGTCCATCATGGAGGTCTGTATTTAAATCAGCATTCCATGGTGCTGCTAATGTGCTTAAGGTAGTGTATGTGTCTAGATTACATAAAAATGTGTATAAAATTGATAATAAATTTCTATGTTTACAACATAATCTCATATATGCATTAAAAGCAGGAGACAACAATGGAAAATTCTGTTTACTTATCACAGTTGTGATATAGCTATGGATCTGCAAATAAAGAAAATAATCTTTCCCTATAAAAGCCAATGTCTGTTGACCATATGTAAAAGTGTGTGCATTTTGTGTGACTCTTTGTCAATATAGTCACCCAATACACTGGGAATATCCTTCCCCTCCCGAAAAAAAGGTGTTTGTTGAAACCTAGGGCAAAATTGAGGTTACCATGTAAAGGCAATAATAAAGATGCTGTTGTAGATAATCCAAGTTTACCCCTAAGTAGTTTCCACATTTTGCGCATCGAGTACAACAGATCCTGGCTCACTAAACATAAAGGAATCTCTTTCTTCTCGGCATCTAACAGAAACTTCAGATGAAATGGTTGAAAGTATTTATATTCAAGTGAAAAATCCACATAATCACTATTTCCTAATAACCAATCACCCAGCACCCTCATGTTACTCACCCAATTATAGTACCTAAAAGTGGGAAACCCTAACCCACCCTCTTCTTTAGGTATCATCAATCTTGACAATGATACCCTAGCTTTCCTGTTTCGCCAAAGGAGATGCGTGCAAATATTTCTGTCTTCCTAACATTCACCTTTAGCCAATGAAAAGGAAGCAACTGCATAAAATAAAGTAGTCTGGGCAATATTATCATTTTAATGAGTGCTGCTCGACCTTGTAAAGACACCGGGAATGTCATCCTGCTCTCTAAACAATGCTGACACCCTCATATTATATATTGCAAGAATACCACTGGGTAGGGTGTTTGTGAATCTGTATCCCCAAATACCAAAGAGTATCCAATTATCTTTGTACAGGAAAGCCAATTCCCTTTTGCCCAATATGTCCATTGCCTCAGGAGTCATTCTCTAATGCTATTGCACGCAAAAAGTCTCTTTTCGCGTGCGATAACTAGCTCGGGGCAGAGTCGGCCCTGGAAGAGGAGGAGTCGGGGCGGCACTGGGGCCGACTCTGTGGACACATCGCTGACGGCGAAAGGTACGATTCCTTATTGACGCCAGGCAACGATCGCACCGTAGAGGTGCGATCGTTGCCAGCTATTGCAGGACTGCCCCCGTTTCACCCCCCCACCCCCGTTACCACCGGATTCTCTAAGGTCTGCGACCTTAGAGAATCCAGGCCTCAATCTTACCTAAATTAAATTTAAAGCCCAACACCTATCTGTATATGATTATAATATGTAGGGTCAATGGGAGACAAGTATGAGCATGTGAGAGTAATAATAAGAGGTCATCAGCAAATAGTAAAGTCTTCACCACTCCTTCCCAATACGGATGCCTTGAACTCCTATATTAACATTTAACAGGTACAGCAAGGGTTTCAGAGATAAAATGAAAAGAAGGGGTGACAACAGGCAACCCTGTCTGGTACCTCGCAATAAGGGAAAAACACTCAACAGATATCCACTGGTTAAGACTCCTGCAGTAGAGTTAGTATACAAAATGGAAATAGCATCCAATATTCATCTTTGAAAAACAAATTGAGGCAAAACCGATTTCAAGAACTCCCAGGACACCCTGTCAAATGCCTTTTTTAACAACATATCTGATCAATAAAGGATCTAAGACTGCTATGTGATGACAGGCCTCCAGTGCTAAGAAGACTTTCCTAATATTCATAATAGACCTTCTCCCCCAAATCCCACTTGATCTTTGGAAATCAGAGATGAAACAATATATTTTAACGTGTTAGCTATAACTTTGTCGTTCAACTTAACATCCAAATTCATCAATGAGATAGGTCGATAGCTGATCCACTTTTGTGAATCAGCGTAATAATGGCTTCACCTAAAGTAGAAGGAAGACATAGTAATGTAGGTAACATATTGAACAATGCACACAGATCTTTCCCTACGTGCTCTTTTAAAGTCTTGAAAAATCAAAAATCAAGGCCATCTGGCCCAAGTGCTTTGAAATTCGCCAGATCTGTTATTGCCCTATTGACTTCAAACTCCATAACAGGGTCATTTGATCTGGTCAGATAGTGTAGGCAAATGGATATTCTTCAGAAAGTCCTCACATTTTTCTCTACTCTGAGCAGAGCCAGAGGACAAAGAGGTATAAAACTCACTAAATACTTTACTAATATCCTGAGGCTGTGTCCAAAGTTGCCCATTGCTATCATTTGAGGAGGGAATGAAGTTTGAAGTCCTTTGACCATGAAGTAAATTTGCTAACATTTTCCCTGCTTTATTCCATATAAGTAAAGATTATGCTTAAAAACATGGATAGTGCAATGAGCTCTAGCATGTAACGGCTCATTCAGTGTTCTTTGCACTTGTTTAAATTGATCTTGATCAGCTGGAGATTTAGTAAGTAAACAGGTTCTCTTGAGTTCCTTTAACTCTTTCCTTAGTCTCAAAATATTGTGATTCAAAATCTTTTTTTAAGAACCTCCTTTCCTATAATTTGCCCTCATAAGACCACCTTGCCCGTTTCACAGAATAAAAGAGGATTTAATCTATGTTCCACATTATATTCAGAATACAATTTCCATTTATCCACCAGAAAATGCAGAAATGTATTATCATGATATAAAAAGAGAGGCATCTTCCACAAATCAGATCTCTTTGTCATGGGTTTTTGATCCGACAGCCGCCGGCCGACTTCACATTTTTTTTTCTTTTTTCTTTTTTTACCCTTCGGGACCTCTGACTTAATATCGCCATGATATTAAGTCGGAGGGTGCACAGAAAAGCAGTTTTTACTGCTTTTCTGTGCACTTTCCCGGTGCCCGAAGAAATTAGCGCCTACCTTTGGGTAGGCGCTAATTTCTGAAAGTAAAATGTGCGGCTTGGCTGCACATTTTACTTACTGAATCGCGTGAGCATACCTAATAGGACCATCGACATGCATTTGCATGTTGAGGGCGCTATTAGGTTCGGCGGGTTGGACGCGCAATTTCCGCCCCTTACTGAATAAGGGGTAAGGGAAAACACGCGTCCAATGACAGTATCGGCCTGATTGTGTAACTATAGCATGGGTTATTTTCCCTATATGCATCACCTAGCACTTATACACATTAAATTTCATCTGCCATTTGGATGCCCAATTCTCCAGTCTCAGAAGGATTTCCTGCAATTTATCACAATCTGCTTGTGGTTTAACTACTCTGAACAATTTTGTATCATCTGCAAATTTGATTACCTCACTTGTCATATTTCTTTCCAGATCATTTATAAATATATTGAAAAGTACGGGTCCCGATACAGATCCCTGAGACACTCCACTGCCCACGCCCTTCCACTAAGAAAATATCCATTTAATCCTACGCTCTGATTCCTGTCTTTTAGCCAGTTTGTAATCCACGAAAAGACATCGCCACCTATCCCATGACTTTTTTCTTTTCCTAGAAGCCTCTCATGAGGAACTTTGTCAAACGCTTTCTGAAAATCCAAATATACTACATCTACCAGTTCACCTTTATCTTCATGTTTATTAACTCCTTCAAAAAAGTGAAGCAGATTTGTGAGGCAAGACTTGCCTTGGGTAAAGCCATGCTGACTTTGTTCCATTAAACCATATCTTTCTATATGTTCTGTGATTTTGATATTTAGAACACTTTCCACTATTTTTCCTGGCACTGAAGTCAGGCTAACTGGTCTGTAGTTTCCCGGATCGCCCCTGGAGCCCTTTTTAAATATTGGAGTTACATTAGCCACCCTCCAGTCTTCAGGTACAATGGATAATTTTAATGATAGGTTACAAATTATTAATAGGTCTAAAATTTCATTTTTTAGTTCCTTCAGAACCCTGGGGTGTATACCATCTGGTCCAGGTGATTTACTACTCTTCAGTTTGTCAATCAGGCCTACCACATCTTATAGGTTCACCGTGATTTGGTTGAGTCCATCTGAATCATTACCCATGAAAATCTTCTCTGATACGGGTATCTCCCCAACATCCTCTTCAGTAAACACTGAAGCAAAAAAATCATTTAATCTTTCCGCGATGGCCTTATCTTCTCTACTTGCCCCTCGATCATCTAACGGTCCAACTGACTCCCTCACAGGCTTTCTGCTTCGGATATATTTTAAAAAGTTTTTACTGTGAGTTTTTGCCTCTACAGCCAACTTCTTTTCAAATTCTCTCTTAGCCTGTCTTATCAATAGGGATGTGAATCGTGTCCTCGATCGTCTTAACGATCGATTTCGGCTGGGAGGGGGAGGGAATCGTATTGTTGCCGTTTGGGGGGTAAAATATCTGAAAAATCGTTAAAAATCATTAAAAATCGAAAAATCGAAAAATCGAAAAACCGGCACATTAAAACCCCCTAAAACCCACCCCCGACCCTTTAAATTAAATCCCCCACCCTCCCGAACCCCCCCCCCAAATAACTTAAATAACCTGCGGGTCCAGCGGCGGTCCGGAACGGCAGCGGTCCGGAACGGGCTTCTGCTCCTGAATTTTGTCGTCTTCAGCCGGCGCCATTTTCCAAAATGGCGCCGAAAAATGGCGGCGGCCATAGACGAAAAACATTGGACGGCAGGAGGTCCTTCCGGACCCCCGCTGGACTTTTGGCAAGTCTCGTGGGGGTCAGGAGGCCCCCCACAAGCTGGCCAAAAGTTCCTGGAGGTCCAGCGGGGGTCAGGGAGCGATTTCCCGCCGCGAATCATTTTCGTACGGAAAATGGCGCCGGCAGGAGATCGACTGCAGGAGGTCGTTCAGCGAGGGTTCCGGCGCCTCGCTGAACGACCTCCTGCAGTCGATCTCCTGCCGGTGCCATTTTCCGTACGGAAAATGGCACCGGCCATACGCGTATGGCCGGCGCCATTTTCCGTACGAAAACGATTCGCGGCGGGAAATCGCTCCCTGACCCCCGCTGGACCTCCAGGAACTTTTGGCCAGCTTGTGGGGGGCCTCCTGACCCCCACGAGACTTGCCAAAAGTCCAGCGGGGGTCCGGAAGGACCTCCTGCCGTCCAATCTTTTTCGTCTATGGCCGCCGCCATTTTTCGGCGCCATTTTGGAAAATGGCGCCGGCTGAAGACGACAAGATTCAGGAGCAGGAGCCCGTTCCGGACCGCTGCCGTTCCGGACCGCCGCTGGACCCGCAGGTTATTTAAGTTATTGGGGGGGGGTTCGGGAGGGTGGGGGATTTAATTTAAAGGGTCGGGGGTGGGTTTTAGGGGGTTTTAGTGTGCCGGCTCACGATTCTAACGATTTATAATGATAAATCGTTAGAATCTGTATTGTATTGTGTTCCATAACGGTTTAAGACGATATTAAAATTATCGGACGATAATTTTAATCGTCCTAAAACGATTCACATCCCTACTTATCAATGTCTTACACTTAACTTGCCAACGTCTATGCATTATCCTATTTTCTTCTGTTGGATCCTTCTTCCAATTAAATAGTAGAAAGTTCCCTCTCGAAATATCTGGCCACAGTAATTACTCCTGCATCACAAAATGGTCCCCTGTGCTCCATCAAACATAACCGCTGAGTTTCAAAGCATAACTTCGTAAGGAATTATTATAGCATAAATATTTAAAATAAAAAGCCACAGACGTCCAAAGGTGCTCAAAGTCTTTCCGTCATATGCAGTAACCATAAAGAAAAGCAAATTCTCTCTGCATCACATCTCTCTCTGGTGCAGTCAGAACATAAGAAAAAAAAGGAAAAAAAACAGATCTAAAAGAAAGGAAAAGTGTAAGTATATAAGCAACCAGACCAACATTTAAATTCAAGAAATACATAGGCAGCTCTGTATCCAAGCACATTTCCTCTCATGAACTATAATTCACAAAAACACCTCTGTGCCTGTATCAGCCATTTCCAGTTTCCAGATTTGAGGGTGGTAAGGCCTCCACACTGCACCTAGTATCCACAGCAGACTCATACAAATTCATCATCCCCGCATTCCACATTCTCAGTCTTGCTGGGTATTGAAGTATGGACCAAATATTTTTCTTTACCAGTTCCGTGCACACTGCATTAAATTCTCTCTGCTTAGCCACCACCATTGTAGAGAAATCCTGGAAAATATAAAACTTTTGTTTCCGATGAGAAAGATTTCTTTCTTTTATTATAGGCAATATTTGTTGCTTGTGGGTATAATTAAAAAACTTAGCTAGGACCACTCAAGGCCATGTCGCACCATTTTGCCTAACAATAACTCTGTGGGCTCGTTCAATGATAATTGTATTTATCAGGTTGGGAAGGCCCATTTCTTGAGGAAGCCAAGTTCCTATTAATACTGATAAGTTAGAGTCTGCCACCAATTCACTAATGCCCACAAAGTGCAGATTATTTCTGCAGGATTTATTTTCAAGATCATCTATCTTTTTGTCATAATCCATTACCAGCTTCTCCAACTTGGCCAAATAGTCATAGTGTCATTCTCTAACAGAGTAATCTGGTCTTCTGTAGCAGTAATACGGTTTCCAATTTCAAGTCTAGAAGCTTTAGGATCACTAATGTCCTCACTGATTGTAGTAAGTTAAGTTTCTAAGGCTGTAACTACTGCCTTGGTAATGTTCATCATCAAATGCACCTGAGTTGGTGGTGAGATATTTGCAACCTTGTCTACCATTTTGTTACTTTTAGTCTTATATTTATCTTTCTCTTTCCGTCTGATCTGCGTAATCATTCCCTGGGGTAATCGCACAATGTTGTTGCTCATTGGTCAATATAGCACACGGAGACAAAAAAAGGGATCCCAGCACTGAAAAATGAGGAAAAACAAAAGAAAAGAGGTGATGGCACTCGGAGCTCACTCAATTCACATCTTGTCCAGCTCACCACATCAAATAGGGCCTCATTTTCTAAAGTATCGCAGGCCTGCGATACTTTAGGAAATGAGGGGCGGGGGGGCTGAAATGGGGGGCGGGCCTGCGCTAGCTGGCAGCGATCGCACCATCGCGGTGCGATCGCTGCCGGTTTCGCACCCAATAGCGCCACCATAGGAGGTGTAGCTATTGGGAGCGAAATAGGACGCAAAAAGGGCCTTACCTTTTCGCTGTCTGCGGTGTCGGCGCAGAGTCCGCCCCGGTGATGCCCCGACTCCTCCTCTTCCGGGGCTGACTCCGCCCCGACTCTGCCCCCATCCTGGTATCGCGTGCGAGCCTCTTAGAAAATGAGGCCCATAATCTCCCTGGTTCATTTTATAATAAAGGAAATATGCAATCTTCCCTCCTACCAAAAAAATCCTGAAAATCTTTGGCTTCATTAGTTTTGGAAAATAGTGTACACTGTTTGCAGATAGTGCATGCTATTTTTCAAAATGAATAAAAGCAAAAAAAAAAGGCCACAAAACAAAAAAATAAAAAATGAGCCAAAAATAAATAAAAATGAACCAAAATAATAATAAAAACTCCTTGCATATTCCTATCATTTATTTTCCCTTCACCAGAGTGGACCCCCACAATCCAATCCCTGTTGCTCACCCAACTTTTCACCCAGTTTATAATTTGCCTTCCAGTTCCAGACTGGCTAGCTTTTTCATCAGTCTTCTGTGTAGAATATTGGCAAGGACGTTATTGCAATCTAGGGACCCCCTTTTTATGACAGCAATTTTTAAAAGGATTCTTTGTAGGTAAACAATGGTTTATCCAAGAGAAGGCCCCTTTGAAAACTGCTTTCCTACATCTGCAAGGAAAAGTATGCACATTGTCAACAAAGCATGTACCTTTCCCTGCAGGGGAAAAAGGAGGGAGTAGGTTCTTGGCTCAGTGCAGCAGGCCAGCTGAGCTCCGTGCAGGGATTTCATTTTAAAATCCCTGCACACTGTTTACTTGCATATTTTGCACTTGCAAAGTGGGTGGGTTAAAAAAAAAAAATCCCAGCAACATCAGCCACTATGGGAGTTTCCCTTTGGAAATTGGCTAGAATGCCTGTAGGTACAAAGTGCAGCAGGTCTGCACGCACCATGGGCTAGCTGAAAATTATCTTTTGTGATGTGAGGACAGAAAAATATGCATGGCTGAACCCTATTGGAATCCCAGTGTGCAGACAGCCTAACTAACTCACCCCTAGATTTATCATTTTGCTATAAAAATCACAATCTGAGAAACTTTTATGAGAGAGAGAGAGATTCTTTATAAGAGTCTCATATAAGTTAATTATTTATACCATTATAAGAGGGGCAACCAGTAACTTGGGATGAGGTTTTGGTGGTGGCCTAGGTTTTGGGGGACAGTTTTACATGCACAGTCAGAGGTATGAATAGCACTGTAGACATCAGTGAAAATTTTATCACATTTGGAGTGATTAAAGGTACACAAAGATGAGATTTGACAATGTACTCTCAACCTAGCTTGACAGCAACTAGGTAGACAGAGCATCAAGCTAGGTTGAGAGTACAATGTACAAATCTTATCATTTTATACCTTTCATCACTCCAAATCACATAAAATCTTCATGGAGGTCTACTGTGCTGTTCGTACCTCTGGACTGTGCATGTAAAACTGCCGCCTAAAACCTAGCTCACTATCAAAACCTCACCCTGAGTTCAGAATGGCCCCTCTTACAGTAGTGTAAAAGGTTGCTTAATATGTACATCTCCCTAGAGCCTCTCTCTCTCTCCTCCTCTCCCCCCCACCCAAAATAGCATTTACCATATTTATCACAAATCCCATTTCAGGCATAACATTCAGCATAACACTGGGAAAAAAGCTGGTTATTTTCAGCATTAAATCACACAATAGCAGGCATTATACTATCACATGCAACACTAAGTGTCCCTCATTTTCATAAATGCCTCCCATTTGACAAAATGTAAAAAATTTGCATACGCATTTCGCAATGCGTTATTTATCGCATGCATTATGGCATTATTGCGGGAATTAGGGCCCTAACACCCATGATAAGGCCCTAACGCAATGTGAACAATGACCCTCTCAGTTTGAAAGTATGTGTCAAATGTGGCCCTCGTGGTGACACTGAATTCCACAAAATCACAAGTTATTCCTTGCAGTATTCCCCAATAATTGTTTTTCCTCAGCATCTGTAATCCATGCCCCTAGCCTTCACAAGACTGACAAATATATATGATCTAAACTGTCAATACACTGGCAGCTTTTAAATCCTTAAGGACATCCTCAGCTTTCTTAGTTGCTGTATTAAGGTATGATAGTCATAAATCTAACACCAGCATTGCTATGATCAATCAGTAGTAATGAAAGACATTCATTGAAAATGGCCAGTCAAAAAGCAAACAGTTGGAATTATAATTTAAAGCCCTGGTTTCAGATTGGTGCCTCACAGCACATCACTCTGATTTTGACTCTAATTAGTTTGAATCCAATATTTTAGAACTATTAGGAGTTTTAATACTCCTACAGGCAGTAAAAACATATATGTGCATATTACATATCAAAATGCATTATGCTGCTAGTAATTTCCATCTACTGCTATTACAGCCTGTAGAAATTGAGTCATAATTTAAATGTGGGATTACATGCCTATTGTAGCATTTTCCTGAGAAAAATACAGAACGTATTGGAACTGGAAATTGCCATTCCATGAGAGCTTCTGAAATAATAATCAATATTCTTGAATATTAAAATATTATAAAAGCAAATAAGCTCTGATGCTTTTCTCCTTACATATTCCTTGCATTGCTGGCATGGCTCTTTTGATCTTCCAGCTCACCTGGAATCAGTTCCCATTAAAAGTACAATGGTATGAGCTTTCTTGCATGATAACTGAGAGGGAGGGGATCAATTTGTATGCTTTCTTTGAACCTCCCTTCTAGCCCAGCTATTGCAGTAACAACCCCCTGACTGCAAAGCTTGGATTACTGCTACTACTTAACATTTCTATAGTGTTACTCTGACTTACACAGCACTGCACAAACAACAACACACAAGAGACATTCCCTGCTCAGTAAAGCTTACAATCTAATCAAGACAAACATACAGGTCAACAGACAATTGTTAAAATTAGTTAATGAGGCTGAGAGCAAACCAAGAGCCTCAAAAAGGTGGGGTTTAGATTAGGATTTAAAGAAGACAAGAGAGGGAGCATGACGCACCAGCTCAGGAAGTCTATTCCAAGCACATGGTGCAGACAAGTGGGAAGAATGGAGTTGGGAAATGGCGGTAGAGGAGAAGGGCATAGATAGAAGTGATTTATCTGGTCAGTAGAGTGCATGTGTTGGATTCGTGGACCCTCGGCCAGTCGGAGCCAGAGGATGGATTGCTGAAGATGGTTGCAGCAGTGGCCCCGGCCGGGAGGCGGCAAGGACAGACTGGTGGCTGGCCGAAGGTGGAACCCTGGGAGCCCTATGCGACCAAGGGCTTTGGCGAGGAAGCAGGAGATGGTGGCACTGGCACTGTGGTGAGAAGATCTTCGCCCTGGAAGCCGATCCTCCCCCGAGAGGAGCTCGTAGGAGTTCGGCCGCTGGGACTTAGGAGATTCACCCTGGAAGCCGGAGTCCCCCCAGGAGGAGCCCGTAGGAACCCGGCTGCTGGGACATAGGAGGGCCCGCGGGGGCCTGGTCGGAAGAAGTCCAAAGTTGAGTGCCGAAGAGTCGTTGCTCGCCAGTCCAGAGTCGGGAACCAATGAATCACCGTAAGCCAGTCCAAGGTCAGAAGCCAGAGAATCAACGTAAGCCGGTCCGGGGTCAGAAGCCAGAGAATTACCGTAAGCCAATCCGGGGTCAGGAGCCAAGTAGAAGACAAGGAAGCAGGAACGCAGCAACTGGATACAGGAAAACCTGGGAACCTCGTTGCAAGGCAAAGTCCTAGTCCAGCTGCAGGGCTTAAGTACCCTGCAGCGTCTGATGTCATCAGGAGGCGTCCCCGAAGGTTCCCGCGCTGGCGCCTTTAAATTCTGGGCTGAGACACACGCGCGCGCGCGCGTCTAGGGGGCGGGGCCTAATGCCGCGAGGCGCCGGCTGTTCCGGCGCGGCGAAGAGGCAGGAGGAGAAGTAGCTGCAGGCCCGGGCAAGGTGGGGAGACGCCGGGCCTGCGGCAGCCGAGGTCCCTGGAGGCCCGGGGAGCGCGGGACCTGCGCGGACTCCCGATAAGGTGGGTGGCGATTCTGGGGGTGACCCGGAATCGCAACAGCATGAGGAGGGCTGTAGACAGAGATAAGAGAGGAGAGGTAGTGAGGAGCTGCAGAGTGAAGGCACTTTTAGGTGAGTAAGAGGAGCTTGAATTGTATGCTGGAATGGATAGGGAGCCAAGTCAGTGACTTCAGTAGAAGGGTTATATTGGTGTAGTGACTTTGACAAAAGATAAGTCACACAGCTAAATTTAGGATGGATTGTATTGGAGAGAGATGGCTCACCAGGAGACCTGTGAGGAGCAGATTGCAATAGTCTAAGCAGGAAGAGATGAGAGCGTGGATAAGAACTGTTCAGAAAAAAAGAAAGGGATAGATTTTGGTGAAGTTATAGAGAAAGAAATGGCATGTTTTAGTAGAGTTTTGGATATGTGAAGAGAAGGAGAGAGAGAGAGAGTCAAACATGAATCCTAGGTTATGGGTTGAGGGGATTGGGAGGATGACTGTATTATCCACAGTAATAGAGAAAGGAGGGGTGGTGGATTTGGGGAAAATATAAGTCAGTCTAAGCCATGTTGAGATTAAGATGAAAGTGGGACATCCAAACAACAATGTCAAACAAGCAGACTGAGATCTGGGACTGGATTTCTGATGAGATTTTTGTTGTAGAGAGGTAGATCTGAGAGTTATCAGCATATAAATTATATTGAAAGCCATGAGAGGAAATCAGAATACCAAGGGAATTAGTATACAGGGAAAGGAGAAGAGGGCTAGGGACAGAACCCTGAAGCACATCAATTGATAGTGGTATGGAGTAGAGGAGGATCATAACAACATAAGAAATTGTCAGACCAATAGGGATGTGAATCATTTTTTGATTTAAAATATCGTCCGATATATTTTAAATCGTCAAAAATCGTTAGAAGCGCAATACAATAGGAATTCCCCTGATTTATCGTCAAAAATCGTAAATCGGGGGAAGGGGGAGGGGAAGGGGGAGGGCGGAAAAACCGGCACACTAAAACAACCCTAAAACCCACCCCGACCCTTTAAAATAAATCCTCCACCCTCCCGAACCCCCCCAAAATGCCTTAAATTACCTGGGGTCCAGAGCGGGGGTCCCGGTGTGATCTTTTACTCTCGGGCCTGCGGTGCATTGTAGAAATGGCGCCGGCGCTACCTTTGCCCTGTCATATGACATATGTCATATGACATATGTCATATGACAGGTCAAAGGTAGCGCCGGCGCCATTTTGTTTTTTGTCCCCCGATGACAGGAACATAGGAGATCGCTCCCGGACCCCCGCTGGACCCCCAGGGACTTTTGGCCAGCTTGGGGGGGCCTCCTGACCCCCACAAGACTTGCCAAAAGTCCAGCAGGGGTCCGGGAACGACCTCCTGCAGTCGAATCGTTTTGCCGTACGGCCGGCGCCATTTTGTGCAAAATGGCGCCATTTCTACAATGCACCGCAGGCCCGAGAGTAAAAGATCACACCGGGACCCCCGCTCTGGACCCCATGTAATTTAAGGCATTTTGGGAGGGTTTGGGAGGGTGGGGAATTTATTATAAAGGGTCGGGGTGGGTTTTAGGGATTTTTAGTGTGCCGGTTTTCCCGCCCTCCCACGATTTACGATTTACACGATATTTACAAAAACAAAACCACGACCCCCAGCCGAAATCGATCGTTAAGACGATCGATCACACGATTCACATCTCTATAGACCAAGGTTCCATCAAGCCCAGCATCCTGTTTCCAGCATAGGTCAAACCAGGCCACAAGAACCTGGCAATTACCCAAACACCAAGAAGATCCTATGCTACTGATGCAATTAATAGCAGTGGCTATTCCCTAAGTCAGCTTGATTAATAGCAGTTAATGGACTTCTCCTCCAAGAACTTATCCAAACCTTTTTTGAACCCAGCTACGCTAACTACACTAACCACATCCTCTGGCAACAAATTCCAGAGCTTTATTGTGCGTTGAGAGAAAAAGAATGTTCTCCAATTAATATTAAATCTGCTACTTGCTAACTTCATGGAGTGCCCCCTCGTCCTTCTATTATCCAAAAGTGTAAATAACCGATTTACATCTACTCATTCAAGACCTCTCTTGATTTTAAAGACCTCTATCATATCCCCCCTCAGCCATCTCTTCTCCAAGCAGAACAGCCCTAACCTCTTCAGCTTTTCCTCATAGGGGAGCTGTTCCATCCCCTTTACTATTTTGGTTGCTCTTCTCTGTACCTTCTCCATCGCAACTATATCTTTTTTGAGATGTGGCAACCAGAATTGTACACAGTATTCAAGGTGTAGTCTCACCATAGAGTGATATAGAGGCATTATGACATTTTCTGTTTTATTAACCATTTCCTTCCTAATAATTTCGAACATTCTGTTTGCTAAAAAACGTGTTGGGAGAGGTAAGAAGAGAACCAAGACAGGACATAATCCCGAAATCCAAGTGAGGAAAGAGTCTCAAGGATTAGGTGGTGATCAATAGTGTCTAAAGCCACAGATATTCAAGGAGGATAAGGACCGAGTAAAGGCCTTTAGCTTTAGCCATAAAAAGGTCATTTGAGGCTTTTGCAATGCCTGTTTCACTTGAATGTAGAGGGCGAAAACCAGACTGGAGAAGATCAAGTATGGTTGAGATGCAAGAAAGTCAAGACAGTGGCGGTGAACAGCATGTTCAAGTAGTTTGGAAGCAAAAAGGAGAGGAAGATAGGATGATAGTTGGCAGGACAGGTAGGATCCAGTGAGGCCTTTTTAAGGCGTGGCATAACCATAGCATGTTTGAAGGAAGAAGGAACAGTAGCAGTGGAGAGTGATAGATTATGGATGTGACAGATAGGAGGAATAACTGCAGTGGATGGAGATAGAACTGAGGAACTGGGTGGGGGAATAGGATCAGAGGAACAAGTTGTGAGTCTGAAGGAAGAGAGAAAAGAGGGGAAGTTTCCTTCACTATGACGTCAGGAAAGGAGGAGAGAGTGGTGGAGGCCAGGGGAAGGTGTGAAGGTGTATACAGGAGAAAATCCCAGAACATTTTAAAAGACTGGCTCCAGAGAACTGGCCCAATCCACCTTAAACCTACTACAGCAGGGAATCCTAGAGCTGGGCAGAGTTCCTTAGGAGAGGAGTACAATTAGCCCGGCCCAAGAGGGAACAGTAGGCCTAGTATTCTCTTTCTTTAGGCCCAGAAACCAAACTGTAACTTGTATTTCTGCCTTTGTTTTCTGAACTGTGAAGAATAGCAGAGCTGATTTTGTTTTTTTGGGTTTTGTTTTTTTTTTTACTATAAAGAAATATATGAAAGATCTACCAGAATCTAGCCTGAGTCTATTCTCTGGCCATCTCAGACTGCTCACATTGCCACAGAAGGGTAGAGGAAAGAAGTGGGGGAAAGGGAGGTAAAAGTGACCTGATTGAGAACTCAAGACTAATTTTGTGAATCTTGTTATAGAGGCAGTCAGCCATAGTTTGGGCAGAGATTGAAGTGGGTGGGGGGGGGGGGGGGGAGGTGAGGAAGTTTGAGGAGGGAACTGAGTGTGGCAAAGAGAGCGTGGTGGTGGATGCAAGAGTTTGTCAGATGGACGTAGTCCTCTTGTTTTGCATGTGCAATAGCTGTCTACAAGGTTGCCAGCATAAATTTGAAATTCATGAAATCTGCACGGGCAAGGGATTTTAGCCAGAGTCGTTCAGCAGAGCGGGTGCAGGAACACAGGTAGTGAACTCTCGGGGTGAGCCAAGGCTACTGCGGCTCTCTGGAATAAAGCACAAGTACGTTTTTGAACCAGCCAGCAGAGTTTCACAGTTCCAGCTCTCGGGCAACACTTTCTCTCCACAAGGCTCCATTGCCGACCCAAGTAGCAGGAGCTGGGCTAAAGGCTCAGGTCCAGGCCTCCCCCAGGGCGACACCGCTGAGACACCGAGCTCACGCTGCATTCCTTTTTTATTTTTTATAATGCACTAAGCCACAGTCATTGGACAGAATAATCACGACTGTAACTTGCTATAACAAAAAAATCAGAATACCAGTATGTGCGTTGAGCAATTTAAGATTACTTCTTCTTAGTAACAGTTTTTTTCTCCATTATGAACGTATTAAACGTCTCACCTAAAATACCAAGTTATGTATGCAACCATTGTTATGAATAATTGGGCATTATGTAGCTTAGCAAATATTAAAAAAAAACAAAAAAACAAGTAAATACTTGTCATGAGAGTCACAGTATTTAAAAGCCTCTTAAAAAAAAAAAAAAAAGTCTGCATAACTTCCGCTCTGCAAGCATCAATAGAATGAAGTCAGGAACTAAAAGCAGATATGCACTACTGCTCAGAAAACATTGGTTTTATTTTGTTACTGTTTAACACAGGTTAAAAAGGGCAACAAGCTCAGTAATCCCCACCGGAGAAACACAATGAGTGCATTGTTTAACATTTACAGTAATCACAGTGGGGCACATTCAGTGAGCTACCACCCGGCATCAGTGTCACATAAAAGTGCACGTATGGGCTCTGCAGGGCATCTGCTGATTCAACAGAAAATCTGCCAGGATGCCGAATTTGCAAGCCAAACGTTCCTTCTCCATGTGTGCCCTTGGGATTTTGCAGAACTAAAGAGATGACTCCCAGCAATGAGGTCTCCTCTTCCCCTAAGGCCATATGATCCCCATTTATGCCTGCGAACATAGCTTAGTAAGGAAACAGTTACTGTATTCATGTGAGTGCTAGATTAACTTTCCTACACAGCACAGGATCAAGAAAGTGCACGACATTCCTTTCCTACAAGTAAAAAAAAATAAAAATTTAATGACAGTGTTAATCCAAATTCCATGCACTTAGTTCCCTGAGCCCTAAATGTTGTACTGCTTGAAAATAAGGAAGTCCCGAACTTTTATAGCACTTGACAGTCTTCTCGTTTCACCCCAAAAAGGCTAGTGTGGCCTTGGATAAAACAAATACATGTGCAGACAGAGAGAGGCTTATAAATAAAAGAAAACAGAACTGAGGAATAAAATATTAAAACATGAGGTGGGGGGTGAGAAGGGGGCCATGTGGACCGCCCAAACTGGACTGCAAGCTCATTTTCACAGGAAAACTCCTTACGGAGTTTCCTTTTTGAATATCCTGCCAATGCATAGAATAAGGATACACTGAAACAGGTGCACAATACGCATAGTGGGATTTAAAAATAGCCACTCCCCCTCTGCACTTTGCCTCCGCTGCCCTTACCCCACAACTAAAAGTATGTATGCTGCAAACAGCGAGCATTACTTTTACCCACACATAGGGAGACAGCAATAATCAGACATCATTTTTACGCAGGTACACGCATGTTTACCAATAGAAAAATGTTGGACTGATGCCTTCAGAAAGATGTGGTTTAAAGACGAGTTCCAGCTTTTAATAATCAATGGCACTAACAGATTCCTGTGCCTAAAATAATCAGGCGTTAAGGCTGCACTACTTGATCCATTATTTCACCTCTAAAATGAACGATTTGGAGGCAGGCCTAGAAAATAATGGTTCTGGTTTTGTTGCCAATACAAACTTGAATGCGATAGTGAACCCAGCAGAGCATCAACTTGTACTTGTAATAGTTTCTATTGCCCATTGCATTCAGTTCTGGTTGCCCCATTTCAATAAAGATACAGTGTAACTATAAAAAGGTCAGAGAAGGGCTGGAGAAATGATAAAGAGGATGGAATGGCTCCCTTATGAAGAAGAAAGGCTAAACAGGTTCAGAGTCTTCAGGCTGGAGAAGAGATGACCGAGAGGAAATATGATAGAGATTTACAAAATCGTGAGTGGGGTGGAATAAGTGTGTAGGGATGGTTATTTTACTCTTTCAGATAATGCAAGGATTAGAGGACGCTCCATGAAACTAACAGCTAGCAGATTTAAAACAAATTGGAGAAAGTAATTCTTTCACTCATTGCACGATTAAACTGTGGAATTTTTTTTCCCCCCAAAGGATGTGGTCAAGGCATCTAGCAAAGCTGAGTTTAAAAAGGGTTTGGACATGTTCCTGAAAGAAAAGTCCATAAACAATTACTATCCATGTAGACTTAGGGAAATCCACCACAAATTATCCCTGGGAGTGAGAAACCAGAAATGGAGCCACTCTGAGACCTGCCGGATACTTCCAGGAGATCCGGGTTGGCCTCTGTTGGAGATAGGATGCTGAGCTCGGTGGGCCTTTGGTCTGACCCAGCATGGCACTTCTTAAGTTTTTAATCAGTGGGTGAGATGAGGTTAAAGGTACATTACAACACTGAGAAAAATGCATTTTTCTGATTTGTTAGATGTCATTCTGCCATGAATAACTGATATCCACTGATGAGCAGTGAACAGGCCATGAGGCACTAGTCACATTACTACCGTATAAGGCCACATTCAAAATAACGTTTACAAATTTGGATCCCATATTCAAGGAGGAAAGACAAAAATCAAAGGTTTGGGAAATATACAAAGAAAATAATCAAAGTAAGAAAACTGACAGTGGGATCAACCTATGAGGAGAAGCTGCCTTCCTTGAGGACTACTCTCCCTGGACAGCCTGACGACTGATGGTAAAGCTGATCGCCCCATTTAAGTACATCAAAAGGCCTTAGCAGGAGCAGAACTACAAATACAACAAGCGGTCACTCATTAACAGCAAATTAAATGTACTTTACACTCATTCAGTTGCAAAGGGCACCTTACAAAGCAAGAAGGTGATTTTAAAAGCCATTTTTGGGGGTAAAAAAACAGTGCTTTACCCATGGAAATGAGCTTTTACTGTCTGCCCTATAGGCCCACACCGTTACCCCCAGTCAGGGAAGGTGCTCCCCTGGGGAGCAGGGTGGAACTATGCTCATACTTTTCCATTTTCAAACGTACGCCTGTAGTTTTTGCCATGGGAAGCACCGGCACACATTAGCAGGTGCGTGTGCAGAAAAGTGCCTGGGATACTTTTTAGGTAAAGTATGTGCACACACTCGCTTTGAAAATCAGTGGAAGCGCGTGCACTTATGCAGACAGTCTTAAAATTGCCCCCTCCCCCAAATGTTTACATGACAGAATAGGATGCTGAGTGAGGTTTTCCAGCTATTTTAGTAAACAATGAATGACAGGTCTCATATGCGGCATCAATGCTTTTTAATCAGACTTCTTGATGTTCTGTTTGATAAGAAATAATCCTTCCTGGTTTCACTAAAAAAAATCATTTTTTTGACACGAGGTCTCTGGATCAGGGCTGGCTGCAACATGAAGGGGGCACTTTCAGTTATTACGGGGTGCACCGCCCCTCTCACACGATCCTTCCCAGGACCTCCTGCCCTGATCCTCTCTGACAACCCTCCCCAGCTCAGGCAGTCCACTTTCTCCTCTCCTCCTCAATTCTCTCTCTCAGCCCCACTTCTCCGACAGAAGGTTGAACGTGATGGACTAATCCCTACTTTCAACCAAAGTACATAATCCCAGTCCTAAGAGCTCCTGAACACATCCTTCCAGATTCAGCTAACTGTAAGGGCTGCTGGAGGTCAATGGATACATGGCCAGCAGTCAAGAAGCCCCCTCCCAAGGGATCCTTCAGGGTCCTGCATGCAGAGCCAAATGCCACAAAGTTCCCAGCACAAGAGGACATCTGACACCCCCAAACTGCTCTCGAAAGCAAGGAGAAAGTGAGGGGCCTCGGAAGCTTTGTACATTCTTGCTGTTAAACTTCATAAATCATCAATATTAAAAAAAAGCAAAACACTATCCCTTCACTTCTAATAGGAAAAATATTCTAAATGATATCACTGACACAGCTTTCAACAACTAGTGTACGACTTTAGGTAAAAGGAAAGCTCCTTCATGAGGAAACCTGAACAGGAGATGTCCGACCCAGAGGAATGCCTGCTGAACCTGCCCAAGGAGAGTTTTTCAGACCTGACAACTTCTGCCTTACAAGCTTCATTCCAAGTTTTCTTTCCCTGAACAAAGAACACTCGCCATAAAATTAGATCAGATAAAATGTTATCACCTCTCCCTCTGCCTTGTGCAATTAGTCATGGCAGAGAGCATTCTTTAAAAACCTGTATTTGGCTAGGGGCACAGGAATGTTAACCTCTGGAGGCCTAAGTGTGATGTGAAAATCTGCAGTTTCAAGTTACTAACTTGTGGTGGACTTTTTGTTGTTCTAACTGCATGTTTGTGAAAGACAGGGGACAGCAGATTTTGTTATACAGGACTCTGCAATTAATATTCTTATTAAGAACACTGATATTTGAATAATGGAACTTCCAGTTAAATAAACTCTTTTATGATAGGAATAAAGTAGTGTGTTGATATAAATAAAAATAAACTATTCAAACTCTCCCAGAGGCAGTGACGTGCATCTCTGTCCTAACTTTCAATGGACAAATGAGAATCATCAGCATGCGACTCCTGTCTATCCAGGTGAATACTATAATTCACAAATAAACATTGTTTAAACAATTACTTGTTTATTTATCTATCCATTTGAGAGTCTTAGAAATTATAAAGTATCTTTTAAAGCTCCTTATAGGCTATTCCCTTTTTTTTTTTTTTTTAAATATAGAATTAACTATTTGTTATCCATTTTCCAGGAATGTACAGCTAAGGATGGATTCGGGAAAAAATCCTGTTACTGTTTGAAGAGACTTTCATCTCAACAGAAATTCAGAGTAGTACCTTGGTTGGGGGGGGGGGGGGGGGATTTTATTTCTCTCCTCACGTTGTTAAGCTGCAGCTATGTTTTCTTTTTCTTTTTCAGCCTGAACGCTGCCAGTACTATAGTATGCTTCCCCAGATACAGGTCTCCATAGACCTGACGACGTGAGCGCACCTCTTGAAAGCTAGTCAAAACTGTTTTATCTTACTTCATGAAGCAGCTTGCTGGCTAACTTCTCATTCCATAGAATGTGTCTTAACACAATTACAGCATTGTTTTACTTAGTAAGAGATAGAGAAATTATTTTCTCTTAAAAAGGAATCTGGAAGAAGCATCCTATACCAATTTAACACTGGCAAAATGTTGCACAAGAAACAGTACTACAAGCTAAAAAGCTGATGAGTTTATATTTCTGGAAAAATCAGAAGACTTCTCTGTTACCTTTGTGTGCATCAGAAACTCTTTGCACCTGCTGCTTCTTCTTCACCAAGGTCCCCTCACTTCCAGCTCTCAGAACCTTCTCCCCAGATTTGACTTTTCTCGATCTGCTGTTGCAATCCTCTTTCCTGGATGAAGGTAGTTTTGACCCAGCGCTAACTGCTAAAGGTCTGGCCAGACGTGACGGCTTGGACATTTCGATTCAGCAGGAATATTTTTCTGTGCCCAGAACAAATCCTAAAATTTCTTCTCGGCGTTCTGGCTCAGCAGGCAGGCTGTTGTCGGGTGTGTGGCTGCCTCAGAGAAGCCTGCACTACCAGTTTGGATTCACTTTCTGGAAGTGCTAGGGTGACCAGACACCAGGTTGAATCAGACCTGTGGACTGCGGCAGGGTAAGGCAGGGGACAGCTCTGCAGGGTGGGAATTCTGAAACTGCTACTGACAAACCAGATGCAGCGTCAAGAGCAGTTGGCATGCACAGACTAGACAGTGGGCAACACAGAAGGGGGAGCAAGAATTCCTGTGTGCCCCACCTACTCAGGTAAAGCAAAGAAAAAGTAATCCAGATGCAAGGTTCACATTTTTGCACAAGTTTGTTCTCAGATTCTCTTTCCAGATGTCATTTGAAGAGAAAAAAAAAACAACAAACCCCTCTCTGTTTCAGCACATTCCCTTAAAGGAAGACAATTACAAACAATCAGTTTGGCAGGGTTTAGGTATTCTTTTGATGTCAAGAATATTTATTTATCCTGCAATTAAGCATGACGGATATGGTAATAGTGGTGAGATTTAGAATGTGTTCTTTATTTCGTATCTGCTTTCATGGTGCACTATGCCTGCTACTTCATCAAAGAAAAGAAAGGTCAGTATGAATAATTTCTTACTCCTGGACAGCCGTAATCTATTCCTATACACAAACTAATAGAGTGGTTATAATTATTATTAGTGCATATGCAGCAGGAGATTGGAAAGGAGGTAAGAATGAAGCCTGAAGGCACACAAAGAATTCTATCTGTCAAAATGAAATTCGATTGATTTAGCATATGCAGTTACCCGCTGAAGCGTAAACTACCCAGTAAGTCTGACAATATTGTTTTTGGACTAATAACATAAACACAAGAGAATGCATTAAGCTAAAACCTGCACCAGGCTGGCTGCGTGGCTCACATGCAGTGCTGCAGCGCACAGTGTCCGGGTTTGAGCTTGGGCGCACTTTGGAGGGGACGCAGGCAGGTTCCAGGGAAGGAGGCAAAGTGGCTGCGGCTATGGAGGCGACCCCTGCTGGCACAAGAGCAGCACCGAGGATTCGTCTCAGAGAAGACAGCCCTTGCAGGCCTGGTGCAGGCCGCGTGGTCCCATGTCAGCTGCCTCTTACGGAGGGACCCGATGAAGCCTTGCAGTCTGCTGAGTGTTCTGATTATACCTTCGAAAGTCCCTTGCTGGAAAGCCTGCTTAGCCCTTTTTTTTATTTATTTATTTATTTGTGTTACTTTCTTGTATCCATTTTTACGCTCCCTTTTTTTTTTTTTTTTGGTTCTGTAGAGTCTGCTGTTTTCAAATGTAACCTTTAGTTTATTTTCCCAGCTGCTCCACTTCCATTTTCTCTTATATACATTCCCCCAATTTTGTGTAGGATGGACTTTCCTGTCCAAAGTGATTTCTCTTTGAATAAAGTGTGGTGCATGTGTATAATTTTGCTTTTCCTCTCTGGAAATTGGTTAGATCTCCTGCGTTTGCTGAATTTTAGAGAGAACACTACTAACCATTTTGGGTTGATTACTTCAAAACTTCAATCCTCTTAAAAAAAAAAAAGATGCAGCTGGCAGTAAGACAGGGAGAAATCCTATGTGTGCGTGTGCAGGGGGTACAAAGAGCTCCTGCCTCTCAGGGAATGAGTACAGTCTCTGGAAGCGAGTGTGCTGCCAGACTTGGAGGAGCTGAGTCACACAGCAATTCCCCCCCCCCCCTCCTCTCCCAGGCTAAAGCCCCATTAGCCTTCCTCTCTCTCCCCCTCCCCACCTAACAGCCCCCTCCTGTCTTTCTTAAACCCCAGCAAGCTCATTCTTCCCATTCCCCTAGGCCCCAGGGCCATCTGTTTGTTGCCCCTGTGCAATTACCATGCTGCCCCCCCCCTCCCATCCACCAAAGCCCCGTGAAGTCTACTGGAGCCATTCATGGTCTTCTCGGGTTTTTCTCCAGCAATAACTTTATCAGGGTCTAAAGTTTACCGTTTATAGTTGCACTGGGCTTCAAGTAAGCTTACCAGATCTCTGGTGGGTGAATCTGGGACACTTGCTCTCTGAAGTGCCAGTAGTGATCAAGCATTTGGGGGTAGGGGACGAGGGGATTGTTGTCTGTGGCCTCCCCTATGAAAAACTGTAATAATCTACTCTCAAAATATACATAAAAGCACACTTTAAATTTTGTTAACAATATTTCAGAGCCAGTACAAAAACTGAATGACGGGTGGGTATGTCCTGTATACAAGAGAAATAATTATGCACCAGAAAATCAAAATCGGGCAACAAAATCCAAATTCTGTATGGGAGACATATCCAATTTAAAGAATTTGAATTGAGTCCCAGGATAATGTAAACTGATGCTATTAATATTCTCTATCAGTCCCTTTCTTTCTTCTCTTTCTCTGGTGTCCTCTTTTCTAAGTTCTTTGTCTTATTTGTCTTTTCCTTTTAAAGTAGATACTTTAATACTTTCCTTTCCTTCTCTTTCTGCTCTCTCCTTTCTTCTCTTCCGATTTCTCCTCTTTTCCTTTCTCCTGATTTTCATATGCTGTCTCCTCCATTCCTCTCCCCTCATTTTCTTCCTGGATCCACAGCCCCTCCCCCAACACACATGCATCCAATCTAGAGTCCTTCCTCTATTAGACCCATCCCCAGTCTTCTCTCCTTCCCTCCTCCCCTTATCATGAGTGCTTTCTCCCTATGTCTCTCCTTCCACCCAATAACTAATCCCCTTCTCTTTCCTCCATCCTCATTCCTTTGTCCCTCATTCCCCCCTAGCCAGGGTAATTTCTTCCTTAGTCCTCAGTTCTCCCTGGCTCCTGCCCCCCCATCCCCAGTACTCAGTCCCCTCTCTCTTTTTTTCTCCCCTCTGTGGCAGAGACCTTCTCCCACTGTCATGGCTGAGGCTGGAAGGATACTAAAAGTTGCTGCGTTGCAAGGCCTCTAGATCGAACTTCACATTGTTGGCTGTTTGATGCCCTCTTCCCTACTGGGTATTCTGCCCAGGAATGGGGTCCAGAACCCACCCAGCAAAGTCTCCCAGGGAAAAGAGGGGAAACAGGGAGAAATTTAGGATAACTGTCCTGAGGGAGGATGTTACCTGAAGAACCTTGGAAAGAAACAATTGCTGATAAACAAGTTTGACAAGCTTATTTTTAACAAAAAGAAAATGATTAGAAGCAATCTTGTAGTAAACAATGAAAGTATTCAAGTTCTGTAGCATGTATCATTGGAATAATACTTCAAATAAACCTTTTGTCAACCACAGACAAGTAAACAACAATTAGAAATTGTAAATACTTTCCAAATTTTTCTTTTCTAGTAGTAATGCAAAAACAATATTAACAATTGTATTCTCTTGTTTCCAGGAACCTTCTGCTGGATTCAACTCCAAGTCAGATAAGTATTACTTTTATTTTTTTGTATATTGGTCTTCAATTTTCTTAGTTTAACATTCAGATCTGTATCATAAGAAATTAAATCTTTGAGGGTACTTTTTCTCTTTTCCCAGGCTCTTCTAAAAACCAAGAGTCCTTATTTTCTCTTTTGTCTTTACAGTCCACTTTCAGTGTTGTCTGTCCCTTTGTGTTACTTTCCTATTGAGCTCAATTAGATTCTGCTAGCTTGCTAGTCTGGCCAGACTTAAGGTGTGATTTCCTTTTGTAGGTGTATGCACACACTTATCTGGGATCCAAGCTCAGTCAGTTGTGATGCAATCTCTGATGAGATGGTCTCTGGCACAGCAACTGTCTCCTCCAGGTGATGGGTCCTGAGATCACTGGCATCTGGTCCTCCATTGGTGCCCACCTCCAGAAGGGGTACCTACTACCTGTCTATACCAAATCAAAAACAAGGACCACCTCCCTGGCTATGAGTTATCTTCCACAAGCTAAAAGTATTTCTGCTGCAGGTGTCCAGCAGCTTGTTGAAACTGTTTTATTTAGCTAAAGAAAGTAAATGATAATCAGAAAGTCCTTCTCTTTAATTTCAGGGGAACAGCAACTACTGTACACACAAAACTAAATCCCACTCCCCTCTAATTAGAACAGGCAAAAAACAATTACTGTGTTCTTGTTAAATTGCTACTACTATTAACTACTCTGTCCCTTCTTTTTTTACTTCAGGGCACAGGAATCTCTCTGGGATCTGGAATCAGATCTTCTTTTTCTTTCTTTTTCTCTGTCTTTCAAATCTCCCACAGCAGGGTTACTGATTTCCGGCTGTTCCCCTTAGGGTGCAGGCTAGCTTCACCACAAATACTTTTTTTGTGCTTGGTGAAGCTGACCACCAGCAGTCCCGCCCTCTGCTAAATTCTTCTGCCTTCTGCTTAATTCCCCACATTGAAAATCTCTTTCTTTCAGAGCAAATCCTTGCTCCACTGATGTTACTATAAAGTTTTGCCACTTTTAAAAATCTTTACTTTCCTTGGAACTGCCACTCTCAGCCTTCCTGGTGACAGGGTAGAGGTGTTAGCCACTTCTATTTAATTTTCCTTATATTTTAAAAATAGTTGCATTGTCCCAAAACAAGGTTCTAGGGGCTAGTCACCTTACTTTTTAGTGCTCCTGTGCTAGGCAAATTATTGACAAAAGCCATGAAATAGCTCCTGTGATTTTGAGCTGTACAACAGACATACAAGGAGCCTGCAGGAAAATTTGAACTGGATTTATGCTTAGACTGGAGTCCCAGCACAGGGGCTTTCCCTGGCCACATAAACACACCAAACCAGACTTGTACAAGTGATGGGGGCTAGCACTGGTCAGCCTAATACTCAATTTGGTCCAAACATTTATTTTTAACCTATTTTTCCCAGGAGCTACATGGAATTACTTACTAGGATTCATCTTTCCTCCAGGACCTTCTCTCCTACAGTCGAACAGCAGAGGCTATTCCAGCATCCCTTGCTGTTGTCCCTGGTGTGCTATGTGCTCCGATGTGCCTCTATCACTCCCAGGGAGGGGGGCTGTAGTAGCTTGTCATGGAGGGGCTGTGGTAGCTTGTCAATGCTTCAGGATCTTGGTAAGTGCCCTCTGCTGCTTGTCCTTTCCCCTTGCCTTTATTTTACTTTGTCTTAATTTTGTTTTACTTTGATATCTCTTATTTTACTTTTGTACCTGTCCCTGTGGTGCTGAAATAATTTGGCACCTTTAAGAGTCCAGGCTATGGCATGATCATTGTTGGGCTGCTAAGGAGACACTAACCAGCAGCTCTGTTTGATCTCTCGGCTTTAAACAGCTGATACTGAGGGAGAGGCACTGCCAAAAGAGCAACATGCTGTTTCTGCCAAGCCCTGCCCAGCACTGCTTTCTGCAGCACAGGTAAATTTTATTTAAAACTAGCTGTACCCGGCCACACGTTACCGTGGCTCAGTCTGGTTTAATTTCACAATGTGCATTAGCTCTGCTCCGGCCATCCCAACTCCCTCCCCTCCTTCCCCGGTGGTGGACGGACTGGCTCGGCGACTCTTTTACCCTTTCCTCCTCCTGTGTGTAACTGCCCGGCAGTCCCTACTCCCTCCCACCTTCCCCAGCAGCGGAGGAACGGGCTGAGCCGTTACTCGGAGCGTGTTGCCGTGGCTCAGTCTGGTTTAATTTTACAATGCGCATTACCTCTGCTCCGGCCGTCCCAACTCTCTCTGCCCCTTCCCCGGCGGTGGATGGACTGGCTCGGCGACTCTTTTACCCTTTCCTCCTCCTGTGTATAACTGCCCGGCAGTCCCTACTCCCTCCCCCCTTCCCCAGCAGCGGAGGAACGGGCTGAGCCGTTTCTCGGAGTGGCGACTCGTCTGCCCTTTCCTCCTCCCTTCTGTGACACCCAGCACATAGCGCAGAGCTCTATGGTCCGCACATGCGCAGTAGAGCTGCTCTCTACTGCGCATTTGCGGTCCGTCGGTCAGAGCCCATTTATATTGTAGATAGCATGTGTTGCTTTTATGTCCAACAGATGGCGCTGTTTTTCCAAAAAAGCATGTTTTTACCTGTCACAGGTGTGACATCTATATAATATAGGTATATAAAAACGCGCGATTTCGAATGCAATGTTGTGTCAAAATTTCAAAGCAATCGTTGAAGAACTTTCGGAGATGTAAGATTTTGAACAAACGAACATTTATATTTTTATTTATATAGATTTTTTTTCCTGTTCAAATCCTAGGTCCTTTTTCCTTCACCTTACTCCCCATGCCCCCCCCCCCCCAATCTCTCTGTCTCTCATCCCATTTTCAATCTTCCTTCCTCTCAATTCCCAGAATATTCTCCCCACATTCTCTCACCTTTACTCCCAGAAAGTTCTTCCCACATCTTCCCTACCAACCTTGGAAAACTCTCCTTACATCCTTCCCCTACCCCTGGAAAGGTTTCCCCACATCATCCTCCTACCCCTGGAAAGCTTTCCTCAAGACTCCATTTACCCCTAGAAGGCTCTCCCTGCATTCACTTCCTTCCCCTGAAAGTTTTCCCTGCATTAATCCCCACCCAAAAGTTCTCACACATCCTTTCTCCAGTTCCTCCGATCCTTGTAGCCAATGCTACCTCTAATTTTTGAAAGGCTACATAGGCAAACGTTTTCTTTTGTGCAGTTTTTTTTAAATAAAGCTGAGTTCAAGTGTGTGAGCTATGAGCCACTATAATGCAAATAAATGTGCCTCTCCCCCCCCCGGTCTATGAATTACCCCTATGCTTGGGGTGGGGAGTACCACATGAGAAATTATATTTACTAATATGATTTATCTTTGGATTTGTATCCTGAATGGGGGATGAGACAGGGTCCTGGTCACCCCAATACCACAATTCTGTCCCTTTCCCAAACAACCTTGTGGCACCACAGACCAGATAAAATCATCACACCAGAATAAAACATTAATTAACTCTTTTACTAGTATTGTGTAAGTAGACAGTAAATCCAACCAGAACATTACATGGGAAAAGTACAGTAGTGAGTGAAGTATAATATAAACTTGCAATTTTCTTATTTTAAATTAAACAATGCAAACATAACACTGGATATGGCCAGTTAGCCAGGACAACCAACATACTCATATGGATAGTAAAAAAAAAAAAAAAGGAATGTTAAAAAAGAAAGGTTTGGGGGAAAAGCAGTGAAGTACACAGCTTTCAAAAATTGTCTTTACCCCTGAGTATTCACAAAAAAAGGAGAGGGGAAACAGATCCACCCCAATGTACCAGTTTGAAAAAAAGCAAGAAAATGAAGAAGTCCCTCTTGATGGTGGAGCTGGCTAGATGACAAACCAAATAGATGAGCACTGCAGTGTGTGAAATGTCTCTCTGTCTCTCCTAGGGAGCTTGCCCAAATAGTTTACTTGGTACTAAACAAAATGCTGGCCTGATTTCAATCTTTTATAGAAAGACCACAGCTTCTCTTTTCCAGTGCTATCTCATGACTGTACCTGCAACAAGGGTTTATGCTTGACTTTGGCTGAAAGGCTGAAGCAGTTAAGATGAGATACTGAATTTGTTACAAAAGGCAAGCAAATAAACCTTCTCCCTTCTCTGCTAAGATACTCTCTGTGCAAAGCTTAGATTATTTAACTCAGTTTCCTAAGAGGATGATCCAGCCATGAGCTCCTGGTCCTGAATATCTCTGCAAAGGAATTATCTCAGCTCCTGGCGCCTCTCTTCCTTGTTGGGATTTTATATGTAGCTTGGCTATGAAGCAAGAACAGCTGTCTGTCTTGCTGTTTCCACAGAGCACAGACTTCTGTCTTTCCCTCTTAATAATTAGCTCTTCAGGAGAAGAACTGATTGCAGGGTTGCCAGAAGCACTCCTCTCTTCCTGGCTCCTGGCTCTAACTGCTGGCCATCCCCACCCCGCACACACAGACAGAGCCAGCCAAATTGTGCTTTTTCTACCTTAAATGATCTCCAAGCATTCTTTTGGCTTCCCCCTCTGCTGGCTATGTAGTGCTGTTCTCTGGATAGGCTAATCAGTATAGCCATTTTCCCAACTTGTTAATACTGTGAGTGCTGGATGTTGGATCTTGCAGAACGTTTGTCATTCACAGGAGGGCACACAGAGAGTTTTGATATATTTTTGTATTCCTTCACCTTGGCTGCAGTGGCTTGCAGTATCTGCAGGGTTGAAAACCCCTTTTTGACAGGTCCAAAACCCATCACTCAGATCTAGACACAGCTTGGTCCACATTGTAAGGCTCCAACACATGATAAGCCTATGGGGGCCAGTAGCTTGTTATATATAATATTGGGATTTCTTGTGCGCAATATGTTTTGCTATGTGTGGGGATTTTTGAAACTGTGTACGCATGCATATGTGCACAACTTAGAGGGAACAGTGCTTGCTACCCTGTGATCTCCAGTGAAACCTGGCCTCTTCCCGAATCCACAACCCTCCCTCCTGCTTGCTTGGCAGAAAGAGCAGTGCTTAATGTTATCAACTTTCTCTGCTGTTTGGGTCCAGGCTTATGGTATGAACTATATGGATCCCATAGATCAGGGATAGGCAACTCTGGTTCTCAAATGCTGCAAACAAGATAACCACAATGAATATGCATATGATATATTTGTTATGCCCTTCAGTCGCAGATGGCTGCGACCGCTGTTGATCACCTCTTTCTTCACATTCCTGACTCCATTGGGAAGACTTGCGGCCTCAGCCAGCCATTGCCGGCCTGCCTACCGCTCCCAGGCCTCCCAGGGTGGCACAGACGCCGCTGACTGCCATCTTGCTTTTGGAATCCCTTAGGGGCGTGTGCGCGCATGGGCCAGTTTTAAGCACATCATGGCGGGAACCTTGGGGGCGCCCCCTCCGGATGACATCAATCCTCCTGCACATTTAAGCAGGCTGGCCCTGCCTACCTATGACTTGGCAACGAGTTCCCTCTTGCAGATTCTGCTTCGCTCATTGAAGGACCCTTTGTTCCAGCTTCTACTTCTGTGGCATGAGGTGTCCAGGGTACCCGCTCCTTGGGGGCCTCTCCTTTGTCTCTGCATATCTGCTCCTCGGAGGGCCTAACGCCTTGGACGTCTGCCTGCCCCGTTCCCCAGGGATTCCCTGGAACCATTGCTATTCCAGCCGTGAGTACTCTGCTCTGTGGACCATTACCTTCTCTACTGAGGACCTCTCCAGTGTACCCCATAATGCGGACCATTACCATCTCTACCGAGGATCCTCTCCGGTGTACCCAGCTCTGTGGGCCATTACCATATCTACTGAGGATCTCTCCGGTGTACCCCGCTCTGCGGACCATTACCATCTCTACCGAGGATCCTCTCCGGTGTACCCTGCTCTGCGGACCATTACCATCTCCACAGAGGACTTCATCGGTGTACCCCGCTTGGCGGACCATTACCACCACTACAGAGGACTTCATCGGTGTACCCTGCTCTGCGGACCATTACCATCTGTCCTGAGGTACCCTCCTTGGGTATCCCCCATTCCACTGACCAGTGCTACAGTGTCTGTGAGACTTTCTCTGGCATCCCCTGCTCCACGGGTAGTGCTGCTCTCTCTCTTTAATAAAGATTCTAGACTTGAACTGTATCTGACATCAGCTGAGACCTCGCCTCCTGATGGTGAGGCTCACGGGGTTCCTCCCCATGGGCAGTACCATCTCTCACCTCGGCCCAGGGCCCACACACCCACTAATCCTAACAATATTTGCATGTACTGACTCCACTGTATGTGTGAGGGGACCCCAAAATCTGCCCCTTACCAGCAATATTTGCTCCAATTGGTATGGCAATTGTGGCCTTAACAGGTCATTCTGCCAGTTTTCTGTCAGAGATTTCTGTGTCACAGATCTCAACAGACCTTGCCCCTATGTGTGAGGTCAGTGTAGTGAGGTGTGTTAGTGTAAAAGTCTACACCTGTGTGATGTAGTTAAAGGGTCATAGTCAGCCTTACCTCAGGGCTGAAGGTGTGCAGGTGTCTCTCCTTGCAGAAGACGTGTGGTAGGTCTTATCCCACCACAGGGAAAGTTTTTGGAGAAGAAAGGCAGAAGAATTTCAGGATTCTAGGAGGGGGAATTCCTGAGAATTTGGAGATAATTTGGAAGAAGTGCTCCTGAGCAGATTCAGAGTCTGAGGAGGCCCTTAAAGGAAATGATTCCACAGAGTCTGCTGGATGAGGTTACTAGGAGCCCAGAGGGAAAACAGTGTTGGCTGATCAAGCGAATCTTCCAGAAGTTCACTCATGAGAAAAGAAAGGAACTGAGAGGATCAACAGACCCAAAAGGCATTGAAAGGGCCAAGGGAGGAAGGGTACCTGCCTAAACAGCTCATCTATTTGGAGTGTGTGTAAAGAAGAAGTGAAAGAGACTGATCTTTTTTTTGTTTTGTTTTTTGGACTTTATTTACTGGATTGCACTACCAATTGGTGTATTGTGTTTGGACTTTATTTTTCTTGCCATCAGTTCAGTATAAATTTTTTGTTTTGAAAAACAGAACTGGAATGTACAGTGATTCTTGGTGTGACTGGGCTGGTGTGCAGAGGAATCCCAGAGAGAGAACAAAACCCTAAGGGCCTTGAAAATAGTGTAATTCCCCCCCCTCCCCGTGCAGGAACCCTGGGAGGTCATAGGGCCTTGCATGGTCTGTGACCCTCCCCATGTGTCCCTGTACTCAAGAGTTGACTGGAACAGGGGCTACATATGCAATATTATCTCATACATTTTCATTGTGTCAATCCTGAAAACCAGACCTGTTTGTGGCACTTGAGGACTGGAGTTGCCTATTTAACCTTGCCACAGATCTTGTGGCAGGGTTAAATAGGCAGCCCGAGACTAGGCCGAAGAAAATAAGATTGCCGTTGCCAGCCGCCGCTGGAGAAATGAAGACCGGCTCAGCCCGAGACTAGGCCGATGAAATGAAGATGGCTGCTGCCAGCTGCCGCCGGAGAAATGAAGACCGGCACAGCCAGCCAGCAATGGAGATAAGCTGTTCAGCTGGGGGCCTTTGTTTGTATATGTATTTGAGATCGGAAGGGTGCTTCTGTGTATGTGTATGTGAGAAAGGAATTGTGCTTCTGTGTGAGACAGGGAAGGTGCTTCATGTATGTGAGATAGGGAGGGTGCTTCTGTGTGTGTGTATGTGAGAAAGAAATGGTGCTTCTGTGTGTGTGTATATGTGAGAAAGGAATGGTGCTTCTGTGTGTGTTTGTATGTGGTGTGTATGTGAGAAAGGAATGGTGCTTCTGTGTGTGAGACAGGGAAGGTGCTTCATGTATGTGAGATAGGGAGGGTGCTTCTGTATGTGTGTGGTGTATATGTGAGTCAGGGAGGGTGCTTGTGTGTGTCAATGTGTGTGTGCGAGAGAGAGATGAAGCATGTTTTTGGCTGGCTTGCGGCTGTGAGAGAGGGCATGTGTGTGATTAAGCCTGTGTGTAAGTAAGAGAGAGTGAGAGCATTGTGTGATTGAGAGAGTGTTGCGTTCATGCCTCTTCTCGCCCCTCGCCCCACCCTCTCGACCTTGGGAGCAACTCCCTTCGGCTCTGACGGACAGTTGCAGTCACGGCTTCTCCCTGCCTCTTGGTCCCGGTGTCCCTGGATTGGCTTGATGCTACGGATCCGCCATGTTCCTGATGATGTAAGGGCACGCGCGCTCCAGACTTATATCAGCAAGGGCGCGAACCTCGGGGGCGTCCCCCCGTAGTGACGTCATCCATTTCCACTTAAAAGGTCTTTGTTTGCTAACCTCTAACGAGTTAGCAAGGAACTCCAACAGGACTTGCTTCGGCAGTCCACAATACTTGCAACAACGATCCGAGTCAGCGAGGGGAATCCTTCTCCACTGCTCGGCCTTTTCAACTTACCAGGAGTACCTGCTCCACAGGGTCTCCGCTCTCTCTTCTTGAATTCAGATTGCCAAGACGGGATCCGGTACTCGCTCCTCGAGGGCCTACGTCCCTGAATACTCGGAAGACTCCTCATTGCCTGGAAGTGATCGCAGACATGAACACAGTGAGTTCTATTGTAGTTAGGAATCAGTACTCGCTCCATGAGGGCCTACATTCCTATAGCTCTGAAGACTCCCTTCCATCCAAGACGTTATCGCAGGTATGGAGATCGAGAGTTATATTGGCAAGATTGCAGATAGGAACCGGTACTCGCTCCACGAGGGCCCATGTTCCTAGAATCCTTTACAGACACTCTTATACTCTAGAAGCCATTTCATATACAGCTATTGTGAGTTCTTATTACAGACTGGTTATAGGAACCAGTGCTCGCCTATGACTCCTGTTCCTGAATATACTCTCTGTGGCATAGAGACCATTGCAGACATCTACTGTTGTGAGTGTACCATCTTGTATCCAGTATACCCTGTCTACTCACTACTTCTAGTCTCTCTCTATAGCAACCCAGAGATTATATTCCAGTATCAGAAGGACTTCAGCCCTGCCGGACATATCGACTCACTATTTCCACCTCTGATGGTTCAGCTTCCAGTCTAATAAAGAACTATTTGTGTTTATTTCATATTCTAGCCTAGCCGGTGGTTCCTCTCAGGATCTCCTCCTGGGGGCGCTGTCATCTGCCATCAGCCTAGGGATTCAGCATTTCCTTCAAGTGGTCATTCCTTACACTACTATCACTCTATGGGAGCCAACCTCTAATGACCACTAATACCACTTACGGAAGTATTATATAGATAGCTACCTTCTCTTTCTATGGGACTTGCCAGCAGCCTATATATAACAGATTGCTACTCTGTAGCGGAGGCATGATAGATTGCTATCTCAGTAGTGAAGTACAATATACCTATTGTTAGCTCCTCTCCTCAGAAGAGTATCATTGAACAGTTTGCCAACTCCTATTCCTGGGGAGTTGATCCATAATAGATTGCTACCTCCTTCCTTACAGGAGCATCTAACAGCAGTTCGCTAACAGATTACTAACTCCGCCCTCCTGGCGAGGTTAAGCACTACAGATAGCTAACTCCTCCCCTCTGGAGGAGCAGATCATGACCAATTGTTAACTACTCCTCCTTTCAAGAGGAAAGCAGAACAGATTGCTAACTCCCCCCTCCTGGTGGGGTGAGCGATAACAGATTGCTAGATCTTCCCCCCTGGTGGAGGAGAGCGTAACAGATTGCTAACTCCTTAGCAAGATCCGTAACAGAGAGTCTGGCCAGAGAGGTGACATGTGTATGTGTGAGAAAGATTGATCAGGGAGATGACTGGTGTGTGTGTGTGTGAGAGAGAGAGAGACTAGTTGGGGAGATGATTGGTGTTTGAGAGACAGAAACTGGTCTTGAGGGTATGTCTGGTGTGTGTGCGTGAGAGACAGAAGAGACTGGTTGTGGTCCCTAAGGAAGAGGACAGTGAGGACAGCTTCAGCAGCTACTGCTGCTTCTGGTGTGGCCTGCAAGGGAAAGGAGTAGGAGAACTGCTGGATACGGTAAGTAAAGGTGGCTTTTTAAGTTCATTTTTCTTGATTGAGTACCATTTTAATTATTGGGTAGTATGTGATGTGTCTGCTGTTTGAAATATTTTATTGGTGTTTGGTAAAGCTTTCAAAATTTGCATGAGTCTTTAATTATTAGATATGCTATTCATCAGCTGTTTTGAAATTATTTTATTAGTATGATTTTACTATTATGATTAATGATTTATATATCTTGATTTTATTGATTGAGGAATGGTGACATTTTTGTTTTTCCATTGTAGCACTGTTTAGAGTCTGGCGTGATGCGTTTTACAGTTCAGTTGTTGTCTGCACATTTCTATTTATACTTTATATTGCTTTATTCTGTATTTGGTGAGGGTTTGTGTTCTGCATGCAAAGACTGAGATGAAGCATTCTTTTAATTTGTGGTTTCTCTGTAGGGATCTGTAATAGCTTTAGCTTGGCCTGTTCTATTTTCCTGATAGGAGGTGTATTGATATCTTAGATTCTGGTATAATATTTGTGGTATTCTTTTTCATAGGTAGGGTTGTTATTCTTTGAGGTTGGCAGATAGTACTGCGTTGATACGGGAGGACCATGCCGAAATATATCACAATAGGTATGATGCCATATGAATTCCAAGATGCAAAGTTTCTTGTTGGCATCACAAAAGTGCATGAAATTATCACAATAACGTATATATTAATTTTGCCTCAGAATGTCACTTTTCATGTAAAATATGTGTTAAATGCATAATTTAAAATTGTGTATGGGGAGGTGGGGGGTAGCGCGCCAGGCTGTAAGGTTTGTCTAGGGTGCCTAATACCCTTGCACTGGCCCTGTGCACAGCAGCAAAGCTCCACCCCACCCAGGCATAGTTCATCATGTTTCAGGTCCTAGCATGCGTATTAGACTCCTTGGTCCGTGTTTCAAGATGGGTTTCAAGACGGGTCGGGTGGACAGTACGCCCCGGTTGACAGCCGTGCCGCATGCTGAGCCTCGTCTTGTCTTTCCTCCTTGTCTTTCCCCTATCAACATCCCAGCGACCTGACTACCTCTGCTCTGCCAGACTGTGTTGCCCTTATCAACTTTCTGCCACTCTGCCTTGCTGCCATACACCAGATGACTCACTCAACTCCTTGTGGTGTTCTTGCCACTATCATGGTTCCTCAGTGTGTTGGTGCTAGTCTTTCTGCTTGCTATGTTCTCCCTTCAATATGCTGTAGGATGTTGATGCCACTTGTCTTGCCACTTTGCCTGTCATGCTGCCTTCGAGGGTTCATGCATCTGTTATTGGTGCTCTCTTTTGAAGCTGTGGTGTGTTTTTGACACTCTTGCTGCTGCTTTGCACCTCTGTTAAAGCACTCTTGCTACTCCTGGTACCCCTTTGCCCTTTAAAGTGCCTTAGGCTATTCATGCCACTTTGCCACAGTCTAAGTACCTTGGAGCTCTTTTCTCGTTCTAATGATTGCTCCCCAGAAGTTTCCTCAGAATTGATAAGAAAACCCCAATTCTGCAGCCAAAAATAGGCTGCAAATAATTATCCCATTGATTTTAATGGGAAAACGGAAAACGAATTAAACAAATTGGTTTTTCCCCCATGAAATGAATGCAATGAATTTGGGTCCTGGCAAAATGAATAAGAATGGAAACAAATTTTTTCCTTCTGCATATTCCTACTCTCTAGAGGACCTTCTCTAAACTTCCTTCCATCCAGAAGACACCATTCTCTCAACCTCTGCCCCTCCAGCTTTTCCCATCTTACATCCCACAGCAACTCTTACTTCCTGAATCTATCATCTCTCCCTCACCTCCTCTATCTTTTTTGCAACCCCCAGCTGATCATCTTTCACCCAAGTACTTCTTCTTAGCCTCAACTGATTATCCCACACCCCTTCTCCCTCCCCTTCAGTGCTTCCCTCACACACTCCAGCTGATTTCCTTTCACCCCCAGCTTTATTTTTTTACATCTACCAGTCGATCTTCTGTCATACTCTTCTCTCATCCTCCAGAGCCAATGTATCTCCAGCTGATCTAGTCCTCAGGCCCCTCCTATATCTGCTCTCTCTCTTCAAACAGCCATTTCTCCAAACATTCCCTGTCCAAGGTCAACAGCATTTTCCTTTGGGCCCTGGGTCAAAGGTAACAGTCATGTAACTAGACAATCCTTAGCAAAGTCACTATTACTGTACAGCTATTGTTATGGAGTTATATTTTCCGCCTCTAGCGCATTCTTCTCCTCTACCCATTACCCCTGTTTTATTGTAACTTTCCTACAACTTGTTTATGCTTATTTATGTTAAGGTTAAAGTTAAAGTTTCTTATCACACTGTTCATTGTAAACCGATTTGATATGATATTTTTCATGAAGGTCGGTATAAAAAAAAGTTTAAATAAAATAAATAAAAAGTAGATGACAACTAATGGGAGGAGAGGATAAGTTGATAACAGAGGCAACATTTGTCTCTTGGGTAGGTTCAGTGATGGGTGAGGAGAGAGGAGCAGTGGGAATCTTCACTGGCATGTGAACAGTCAGCCCTCCCCCTCCACTCATTGTTTGGTCCCCAGCCTGATGGTGATTTGCAAGCAGCAGCATTAGCAGTGGACGTTAGCATGGGGCCTGTGAATCAGTGCAAGCTCACAGGCTCTCCTGTAGACCAGATCCCTCCTCATATAGGGCTTCCTATGGGTTGGGCCACTGCAGGAACTACCAGGTACCTATGATTGGCCACTGTTGGAAACAGGATACTGGGATTGATTGACCTTTGGTCTGACCCAGTATGACAATATTATTTCTTATGTACTTAACAGTATAGCTTGGTTTATAAAAAGTTTGGCCGGGTTTCGGGAGAAATGATTTATTTAAAAATTAATAGCCAGGCAGGTATGAGGATCAGGGAATCTTATCATATGGATCTGCTGGGTGCTACTAGGTGACCCAAATTGGCCACTGCTGGTGACAGGATGCTAGGCTTGATTAACCATTCTACACATGGCACTTCTTATGTTCTTGTGCATTGGAGGGGTGCTATAAAAGTGGAAATATGGGGAAGAAAGCCCTACATGTAAACTACATAGGGGTAATTTAAGATCAGGGCACTCAGTTTATTCTAATTCTGTGACCTCAATAGCCACCAGAAAATCTGCATCCAGCAGCAGAATGCATCTTTTACTGTAGAATAGTTGCATATGTCAGCCTTCCCAATATTCTGTCAATGCCAGTACTCTTTCTCCCCTCCTGAAGCAGGGGCTGCAAAGTATCTTGTCCAAAAGAATTTAAGAATTTACAACTTACACTTGCTTTGAAATGCTTGCTCAAATGGACCTTCTAATCAACTCCTTCTACTACAGATCTCTAACCTACTAGATTAATACCTAATAAATTAAATACATTTATTACATGTTTTCATACTTATTAATAGAACATAAGATTTACATTATTGGGTCAGACGAAATTCCATCAAGCCCAACATTTCGTCTCCAAAGGCGGCAAATCCAGGTCACAAGTATCTGGTTGATAGATTACATGCTGCTTATTCCAGGGATACACAGTGGATTTCCCCAAGTCCAACTTAATAAAGGTTTATGGACTTCCAGGAACTTGTCCAAACCTTTTTTAAACCCAGCTACACTAACAAATTTTACCACATCCTCTGGAAACGAATTCCAGAGTTTAATTATATGTTTAGTAAAAAAAAAAAAAAAAATTCTCCTATTTGTCTTAAATGAATTACTAATAACTTAATTCCATGTCCCTTAGTCTTTGCACTCTTTGAAAGAGTAAACAATCGATTCATATTTACCTGTTCCACTCATAAAAACATAAGAACATGCCATACTGGGTCAGACCAAGGGTCCATCAAGCCCAGCATCCTAGTAATAGCAGTGGCTATTTTCTAAGTCAACTTGATTAATAGCAGGTAATGGACTTCTCCTCCAAGAACTTATCCAAACCTTTTTTAAACCCAGCTAACTAACTGCACTAACCACATTCCCTGGCAACAAATTCTAGTGTTTAATTGTGCGTTGAGTGAAAAAGATCTTTCTCAGATGTTTAAATGTGCTACATGCTAACTTCATGGAGTGCCCCCTAGTCCTTCTATTATCCGAAAGAGTAAATAACCGATTCACATTTACCCATTCTAGACCTCTCATGATTTTAAACACCTCTATCATATCCCACCTCAGCCGTCTCTTCTCGAAGCTGAACAGTCCTAACCTCTTTAGTCTTTCCTCATAGGGGAGCTGTTCCATCCACTTTATCATTTTGGTTGCCCTTCTCTGTACCTTCTCCATCGCAACTATATCTTTTTTGAGATGCGGCGACCAGAATTGTACATAGTATTCAAGGTGCGGTCTCACCATGGAGCGATACAGACGCATCATGACATTTTCTGTTTTATTCACATTCCCTTCTTAATTTCTAACATTCTGTTTGCTTTTTTGACTGCCACAGCACACTGAGCCGACGATTTCAATGTATTATCCACTATGACGCCTAGATCTCTTTCCTGGGTGGTAGCTCCTAATATGGAACCTAACATCGTGTAACTACAACATGGGTTACTTTTCCCTATATGCAACACCTTGCACTTATCCACATTAAAGTTCATCTGCCATTTGGCTGCCCAATTTTCCAGTCTCACAAGGTCCTCCTGCAATTTATCGCAATCCGCTTGTGATTTAACTACTCTGAATAATTTTGTATCATCTGCAAATTTGATTACCTCACATTATTTTATAGACCTCTATCATATCTTCCCTCAGCCATCTCTTCTCCAACTGTAACCACTTTAGCCTTTCCTCATAGGGGACTAGTTCCATCCACTTTTCATTTTGGTCACCTTTCTTTGTATCTTTTCTAATTCTGCTATGTCTTTTTTGAGATGCAGCGGCCAGAATTGCACAAGGTGCGGTCACACCACAGAGCGATACAGAGGTATTATGTTATTCTCTGATTTATTCTCCATTCCTTTCCTAATAACTCCTAACATTCTATTTGCTTTCTTCAACACTGAGCAGAGGATTTAAACATATTAACCACGATGATGCTATGAGTATTCAACTATCATTAAACAATAAAATTTCACAGACCTTATAATTAACTTCCATTTAGCTTCTTCTACTCCATAAAGTATATGTCAGATATACACTGAAGCACACGTGTCACACTCTCTTTCAACATTTATTTATTATTTTATCAAACGCATTAACTGCCTATCCAACAAGGGCACATTCTGACCGCTTTTTGTGTAAACACTATGGCCCCTATTCACAATGCTGTTTTAAATGTGATTAATGAATAGGCCCCATTGAAAGTAATGGGGCCTGCGATACATAATATACAGTTTGGCATGTGAATATTTAATGCATTTTCTCATACAGCAGCCAATAGAAGAAATGTCCAAGTAACCTACAAAACTACAAAGTAGAAGGTAGATTTTAAAAGCCTTGTGCATGCAAAAATAGCACTTACGCAAGTCAGTGGCCCAAGTTGGAGCTACGCAAATTTTAAATAGCCGGGAAGGGCGTGCATACAATGAGGTACATGCCCAGAATAAATAAGCAGGGCCAGGACTGACATATGTAACTCCAAATTTATCTCAGCTGGCGCACGTATGTTACACATGGCATTTTGGAGAAAGAGCACGAGAGAGAGAGACTCTTTATAGGGCTCAGCCTGACACTCAATATACGCACCATTGTAAGGGGGCACTTTCATTTGGAGTGAGTTTTCGGGAGGTGGGCTGGGGGTTAGGGGATGGTGTTGCAGACACATTCAGGAGGTATCTATTATAAAATTCACATCATTAAAGATTTTTTTGACCATATCAGTGATGAAAATTCTAAAAAGAGGAGTTGATTTGTAAACTGCAATCTCTGCTAGCAACTCCTTTTCATCACTCATCTCTCTCTCTCTCTCACCAGATGCCTAACAGGGAGCTGTAGACATGTGTGAAGAGTATGTTATAACCTACGCGTGGAGGTTATAAAATAGCATATATTTTTGTGTGCAGCAAGATATGCGTGTTTATGGGCATATGTGCGGCCCTTTTAAAATCTACCTCTAAGTGGGTATTTTTACCGTGTGCACTTTGTAGCTGCTTTCAAAGGGACACTAGCCTAGAAACTTCTTTTTGAAACTAACCACCGGCATTAAACATGTGCTCTTTGTGTGGGCAGCCTGGGGAGGAGGAGGAATAAGTGCATGGATATTTGAAAATCCCACGTTGGGGCGTTATTCATTTCCTCCAACCAAAACACCACCTCTGCCCTAGTAACTCCTCTTTATAACCCAGCAAAAAGTAAATGTGCACTTTTAGGAATGCCCGTTTGCCTGAGTAAATAACTTTGAAAAGTCTTCTCCTGGTCTCTAAAAATTGCAAAACTATTTACAGCATAATAGTCTAAGAATAAAAAATAGATCACCCATTAGATACATATAGAGCACATATTCCTCAATAACCAGTTTCAAAGAACCATAGGATCCTTGCTAGAAAATATATCTCTTAAAGAGAGGACATGTTAGTGAGAGTAGGTAGGTGGACTGAATTGTGATAAAGCACCCATGGGAGGTGCCATACCAATTCATTCTGGTGTTTAATATAGTGACACTTAGAGCAGTGGTTCTCAGCTCAGTCCTTAGGACACACCCAGCCACTTTTGTTTTCAAGAAACCCATATTAAATATGCTTGAGGAGATTTGCCTACAATGGAGGCAGAGCAAGTCTATCTCATGCATACTCAACATGAATATCCTGAAAACCAGACTGGGTGTGTCCTAAGAACCGGGTCAAGAACTACTGCCTTACAGGCCTATCCTGTTAAGTGCGGCCGCGTTTACCCTGCTCCTAAGCCGCTTTTTACTCACGTTCCGGCCGCGTTAGCCCTTCCTGCGATCCCGAATCCCCTTTAACCTACTCCTACCGCGTCCTAAATTCCCCGGGCAACCCCTTCCGCCCGCGGCATGTATATTGCATGCAAACGAGCGAATTAGCTATTCCCTAGCATCCCGTAACCCGCGCCTCGACTATCGCTAGTTTTCCCTGCCGTTTTGTCGCGCGTTTAACCTGCAAACTTACCGCCTACCCTGACCCCTGCGTTAGAGGCAGGGGTAAGGGTAGATGGCAAGCTTTCCCCCAGCCCCCGCTCACCTGCCCCAGCCGCGATCGTGGGTGCCGGTCTCCGTGGCAGCCCCAGTCCTCTCCCCTGCTCCCTGGCTTCGGGAGGAGGGGAGAGGACTGGGGCTGCCACGGAGACCGCTTTCCCCCGTGCAAGTAAGTTGCTTCGCCGCTTCAGTTCTTCCCTCCTCCCGGAGCTGCTTTTTCAGCCTTGCTCCGGGAGGAGGGGAGAATAGACACTGACAGCGGCGAAGCGAAAAAAAAAAAACCAAAAGCAATTTTGGTTTTTTTTCAAAAAGCTAAAAGTAAGTTGCTTCGCCGCTGTCAGTGTCCTCCCTCCTCCCGGAGCAAGGCTGCTTTTCGCGCCCTGCTCCAGGAGGAGGGGAGAAGAGATGACAGCGGCGAAGCGAAAAAACCAAAAGGGGACCCGACCCGACTTACTTTTGCAGCCGTCCGGCGTCGTTGCTCCCCCGCCTCGTCCGGCATCGTTGCTCCCCTGCCTCGTCCGGGAAGATGGCTGCCAGCATGGGGGAAAGCGGCCCCTGTGCATTCAATTGGCTGCTCAAGACGTGACGTCACGACGTTTGGCGTCACGGCAGCCAATTGAATGCACAGGGGCCGCTTTCCCCTGTGCTGGCAGCCATCTTCCCGGACGAGGCAGGGGAGCAACGATGCCGGACGGCTGCAAAAGTAAGTCGGGTCAGGTTGGGTCGGGTCCCCTTTTGGTTTTTTCGCTTCGCCGCTGTCATCTCTTCTCCCCTCCTCCTGGAGCAGGGCGCGAAAAGCACGAAGCAACTTACTTTAGCTTTTTGAAAAAAAACCAAAATTGCTTTTGGTTTTTTTTCGCTTCGCCGCTGTCCGTGTCTATTCTCCCCTCCTCCCGGAGCAAGGCTGCTTTTTGCGCCCTGCTCCAAGAGGAAGGGAAGACACTGACAGCGGCGAAGCAAAAAAACCAAAAGCAAGAAGTAAGTCGCTTCACCGCTTCCCTCCTCCCGGAGCAAGGCTGCTTTTCGCGCCCTGCTCCGGGAGGAGGGAAGAGTGAAGCGGCGAAGCGACTTACTTTTTGCTTTTGGTTTTTTCGCTTCCTGGTATCTGTCATTTCAAATGACATTTGAAATGACAGATACCAGCGTGGCGTGAAGCCTTAGGCCCGCGCACCCAGGATACTGTATAGGCGCTCTATCCAGTAAAATGGGTTGCGCGGGCCTAAGGCTTTTCGGACGCGGTTTACATTTAAATAAAATTAGTGTTCAGGATCGAGCGGTAGGTGAGCTGCACTGTGCGTGCGGCAACCGTGGGTGCCGTAGGCACTAACGCAGCTCTTCCTACCGCTCGGTACTGGATAGACCTGAGAGTTCTAGCAGGAAGTGTGGTGAGTGATCAGTAGGAGTCAGAGAGGCAGGAAGGTGCTCTCTGCTTTTCTCCCTCGCACCTCTTGAAGTGTGCTAAAAGAAAAGGCATCAGCAGTGTGTTTATCTGGGGAGTTCTGGGAAACCTCTTACCTAAGAGGAAAAGGCTTTTGATTTTGAAGCTTTGATCTGATTAAGAGTGGAAAGGCTTTTGATTTTGAAGCTTTGACCTGATTAAGAGTGGAAAGGCTTTCATTTTTCCTTGGGAAGATAGCTCTCATTCAATAGATGTAACCCACTTCACCCCTCACTACCAATCTGTAAAGAGGACATGGTAGGTGGGATGAGGTTAAACAATTAAAAACAGGATCAGATTCATTTACACTGTACCAGCCCCATGATTTACCTCAGCAACCCAGAGGTTATTAAAAATAATAATAATAATAATAACCAATCACAAGTTCCTGCAACAACAATTCAGACATCTGGGCTTAAATTCATTCCTATAACACTGTCCTCATGATCAATTTCAACCAATCATATCAACAATATTCTACGACGATACATAATATCTGCAGTGTCCATTCTTCAAACATTGTCCCACATGCTACATTGGAAGCTCTAATAAAGAGGAAAAAAAGAGTATCATGTTACCATACTGTAATGGCTTGTGGACCCTTGGCCCGAGGTGAGAGTTGTTACCAGCTGTGGGGAGGATCCCCACAGGTTCAAACTGTCGGGAGGTGAGGTGAGGTGAGGTCAGGCACAGGGAGGAGCTCTGGGTGAAACTGTGGAGAGGTCCCGAGGAGTGGGGTAAGAGACACAGCAAGGAGGGATCCCCACAGTAAATAGGCAGGCTGGAGATCAGTACCTGAGCAGAGACCTCTGAAGGGGATGGCGCTAGGCAGGCCCGTGGAGTGGGAAGTGCGAGTCAGGACGTGTAGGAGGTATTCCAGAGAGGCAACCCCGAGGGGCGGAGCTGTGCAGCGAAGTAGGTACTGATGCGATGACATAGGCCAACCCGCGGAGCGAAGAAGCCCGAGTCAGGTCTCCAGATGATGACATAGACCAGCCCGAGGAGCGAGAGGTGCCGGCCGAGACCAGTGGTTGAATCAAGGGTACTGCCCTGAGGAGCGGGGAAGAACAATGATCCCTGGTATCGAACGTAGGCACTACCCCGAGGAGCAGGGAAGCACTGACAGTCTCTGTATAGAACGTAGGCACTGCCCCGAGGAGCAGGGAAGCACTGAGATAGAACTCCCAAGTGGTGAAGGCGTTCCCAGAGGCAGCCCCGAGGAGCGGTAAGCCAGTAAAATAGGACTTCTGGAAGGCACAGGGCCAGCCCAAGGAGCGGGGGAAGCCAGGAGACAAAGTCCCATAGAGTGCGTATGCTGGCCCCTGAGGAGCGGGTAACAGGCAGGGTCCAGAGTCCAAGTAGGGTCCGGTAGCGTCACCACAGGTCCAATGGAGACAGGAGCTCATAGAGTAGTGAAGGAACTCATTGCCAATTCGGCTAGCTGGGGGCGAAGTTGGAGCTTAAGAACCCTGATCCAATGACATCATCAATCAGGGACGCCCCCGAGGTTCCCATCGTAGAGGCTTCAAAAGAGGGCCCGGTGGCGTGTACGCACGCCCAGGAAGGCCCAGAGTTGGCTTGGGTGGCGGCGGCATCTCGATTGCCATGAGGAACCATGGGGTACTCGGCGACAGAGACTAGCCTGCGCCGCAAGCAGGCCTGGAGAGGGAAGCAGTACGGTGCAGGACTTGAGTAGATGCAGTCGCAGCCATCTGTTACCGACGGTCATAACACATACTGGCAAGATTGACCTTTGCATTGAGTTGCAATAATCTAATGTCCTATAGGTTGCTTTCAAAGTAACTTACCTACTAGGGATTTTAAAGTCCAACTTTTCTTTCCTTTGTTAGCAAACTAGATAAAATATTAAAAACTCTTCAAGTAAATCACATTTAAAAGGAATATTCCATGAAGTGTTTTATTCTTCAGACAGCTGTCCTTATAGTATCCCTTTATCAATTTGATTTAAAAAAAAAAAAAATCACATGATCTACTACAGGTGTCCCCAACCTGTTACTCATGAGCACCGCTATCCTGTCTGGCAGACTGCCGGCACTCATATGCAATGCTTAAAACTGCTTGTGAGCACTAGTTCTAGCTTAACCCAAGGTGTCAAGGGACAGAACAGAGGCATCTGTTTGACACATGCTCTGGAAGCCCATAATAGCTCCCCAGCCTATAGCCTAATAGAAACAGAGGATTACCCGTCTGGCAAGTTCCCAATAGTTCACTTTAGATTTATCTGTTTGCAGAATCCAGCTTCTACTTCCTCAGTACAGTTTTGCTACTGTTCTCTCCCTGGCTCCTCTGAGTCTATCTCTCTTGGATAAAATAGTGTGGGCTTTATGAGCATTATGAACTATAAAACTGTACTGCTTGTCACTTTCTGATCACCTATCAAGCCCCAATAGCCACCATCCCTTGTTCCCCATCACACTTTTATGATTCTCTTAGATTTCCTGATAATATCATCTTTGGTTCATTCTATTCTGACCTGAGGAAGAGAGTTTTAGCTTTTGAAAGCTAGTCAAGAAATGTATCAATGTAGTCCAATAAGAAGGTTTCACCTTCTATGTATATATAATATATATGTTTTTATTTGTTAACCTTTAGTTCCATCTCTCCTGTTTGGCTTAGGAAGCAGTGTCTCAGAGGTTCATATTTAATAAGCTGGCACCCAGATAACCTTTCCAGGATATTCACCAGAGCACTGTTGATTAAGTGCTGTACTGAATATACCAAGATAAAGTTATCTGGCTAACTTTAGGTTTGCGCTCCACATGAATAGCTGAATAGCGGGAGGAAGCCCTTTGAATATGCGCTTCTCAGTCTTCACATGAAAGCTCACTTCCAATTAGATCAAAAGTTCTGGAGTTACCTGGATGCTGATGGTGTCACCATCGGTAACTAAGTGCCCTCTGCCGGGGTCTAAACTTATGCAGCCTGAATAAATGCACTTTTCACTTATTCTAGCCATAGGAACTGGTAAGGCTAAAACTGTACAATATATAGGAGCATCGCTGGACTAAATGGTGCTTGGACAGTCAGAGAAGGGGTGGTCCCCTTCCAATATCATGGTCAGCTGATTGGGAAGATGACCAAGAGCAACCGTGAGAACTTACTTCTGTTGCTGTATTGATAGTGGCAGAGTGGCCTCTCCCACCCCCACCCTCCGGCCTTGTGCCCTGTCAAGATGCCGGTCATGCCCACTGTCTCTGACAAACCTATCAATAGCTTGGAGGAGAGGAAGGGGTGGAGGAGCTACAGCTTTTTCCTGCCTTCAAATCCTCTAGTAATACGCATCATTTTGTTATAAAACAAAGAAGAGCGCAAAGTGAGGACAATGGGCCTTCTACATCATAGACTGTACCAATTTCAAGTAGAGACGAGCTGTATTCTTTCCAAAATGAGTGGGAAGCTACATATTTTAATGTAGAAAATTCTAACAAAACTGGTGTTACATGCTAACTGCATGTCAGCCACTTGGCAGGTTTCTGGTGAAGTAAACGAGCTTTGCAAAACTAACCATGCATCATTCAACGAACAGTGCCTCCAGGATCTGATGCTCCTTCAGTTGAACTATGTGATTTGATGCCAAATTTGAAGAAACCTGGGCATTCATCACAAATAAGCAGCTTAAGGAAAATGTAATTATAACCAGAATTTCTTTTGAAATATCTCATATTTTAGTAAAGCATTCACAACCACTTTCTGATGCAGTAATCATGAAAAAGCGTGTAGTCTCTGCTGTAAACGTGACCTCTCCGAGACCCTGCCTGACAAACTTAAGAACACGTCCACATCCGCTGCTAATAACATTCCCCTCAGCTTTAATACTGTAACTAGGCATGTTGAAGACAGTGCCAAGACAATAAAGTCAAACCTGCTAAAAGCAATGGCTGTATGCTGTTTGATGTCACTTGCAATTGATGAATCAACTGATATTGAGGGTTGCAGTGCAACTTCTCCGTTATGTTAAGCTTATTCATGATAGTGGAAGTGTCAGTGAGGAGCTTGTGTATTTTACCTCTTCCCGGGACCACAACTGGTGAAGACATTTTTAATGAATCGAAGAAAATTCTTCAAAGAAAAGGCATTGGGTTTAAAGAAATTAAAACCAGTCCTTACAGATGGAGCCCCCAGCTATGATCAGCATGCATAAAAGTTTAATTTCTTTTCTTTCAAAAGAGGTGCCTGATATTCATTACCACTGCTTTATTCATGGTGAGGTTCATTGCAGCTGAGTTCAAGTCAAAGAAGTCAATGTTTTGTTTTTTTTTGTTTTTTTTCCCAGTTACTGTGAAACTCATTAACTTTCTAATTTCAAAACCCCTGAATATTTCTTGAAGAAGTGTAAGCTCCTCACAATGAGCTGGCAATGCATATTGATGCCTGCTGGGTGAGCGAAGGAAAAGTCCTTTCCTGAACCAGAAAACTATCTGAAGAAATAGAAGCCTTTCTTTCAGAGAAACTTCACGAAATAAAACCTTTTGAATTCAAGATCACATTTTCCCATGCTAGGGACTTGTTAACTTTATTTAGTTTGAAAACACAAGGAAGAGATCTCTCAATAACAGATCTGCATGAGGCAAAATTATGTTTCTGAGCATAAAATTTATGAGCTGGCCAAGGGCTTGTTTCATCATTTTCCTGAACTTGAGAAAACACTAAAGAATATCACTAGGCTACATGCCCAGATTATAGGCAAATTTCAGCTTGCGCCATTCCTATGTATGTCCATCAAAGGAATTTAAAGAACATATTCTCCGAGCAACACCTTCCAGCTGCTGAAATGGAACTGTACGAAATCCAGTCATCCACATAGCTAAAGCTTCTCTGGGCAAAATCAAGTTGTGAACGTTTCTGAAAGAAATTCTGAAATAATGAAATTTCTTGTCATCCATGCCCCGGAAGGGTTATGTTTGTTTGGAACCACATGTGTATGAGGAAGCATTTTTTTCTCTCATAAAAAAATTAAAAATAAATAAATACATTTAGCAAACAATGAAAAGATGAAGTTGGATAAACTGGCTAATGCAAGTCAGAGCCAGGGCTCTGACAGAATATAATTAAATAAAATTAGATAAAAGGACGCTTTAGATTTATAGAAGTATTGTGATGTTTTGCTCGTAAATTATTTGTGAAAACAAATTGATATGTAATAAATGCACAAGTTTTATAAAAAAATTAGTTGGAATTGTATAATAAAAGGAATCTAATATTTCAGTAGTTTTTATTTAACATATTGTTATGTTATCTGATACTAGAAATATTTCAGTTGCCTACTGCGATCTACTCATCATAGTATTAAAACCCATTTGAAATAACTGACATTGGTTTGATCATTCCTAATTTTTGTAAATGTACAGCGGTCCTTACTACTTGCTTGATTATCAGAAAGTAGCTCAATGCTTGGTAAATTGAAAAGGTTGGGGACCCCCCTGCTCCAGTCCATTATCTCTTATATTTAACTGCAATATTCACATAAATGGCAGGATCCCTAAACTGCGCCCTTATTCTTCTATAAGCTAGAAAACTATTATGGCCTAGAACCCCTAAATGTATGAAGTGGGAAGAGTCAGGCAGACCCAGTAGGGTGGTCTTCTGATACTTTAGAGGAAACAGTGAGGTCTGGGAGAGCCTCTGGGCTGATGAGGGTGCTTCTCTGTTATTGTCATCATTTAGAGGGCGCCCTCAGATTCGAGAAGCTACACAGATGAGACTAAGATCTGAAACAGGGTGAACATTCCTAATGGAGGAAACAAAATGCAGCATGATTTTAAAAAAGCCTGAGGAGTGATTAAGTGCTGGCTATGATTCAATGCAATAAAATGTCAGATAACTGTAATGACCCAGTGGGATTCATTACTAACAGTGCCCTTAGTTTACCTCCTTTACAGGCCGATACAGTAAGGAGCGATAGGAAGAGCTGCATTAGTGCCGGGCGCACCCGCGGTTGCCGCACGCACAGTGCAGCTCACCTACCGCTTGATACTGTATTTAAATTGCTTGCAAATGCAAGCCGTGTCCAAGAAGCGTCCGTGAAGCGTTAGGCCTGCACAACCCATTTTACTGTATAGAGCGCTATACAGTATCCTGGGTGCGTTGGCCTAACACTTCACGGACACGCTGGTATCTGTCATTTCAAATGTCATTTGAAATGACAGATACCAGGAAGTGGACGGTTCTCCTACGCTCGAGATTGCCAGTCCTCTCTCCCCTCCTCCCAAAGCAAGGCGCGAAAAGCAGCCTTGCTTCGGGAGGAGGGGAGAGAGGACTGGCAATCCCGAGCCTACCCTTACCGCCTACCCTTACCCCTGCCTCTAACGCAGGGGTAAGGGTAGGCGGTAAGTTAGCAGGTTAAACGCGCGGAAAACGGCAGGGTAAAAAAGCGATAGTCGGGGCGCACGTTACTGTATGGGAGGGAAATAGCTAATTCGATCGTTTATATGTAATATACATGCCGCGGGCGGAAGGGGTTACCCGGTGATTTAAAGAGGCGATAAGAGTAGGTTAAAGGGGATTGTGTATCGCAGGAAGGGCTAACGCGGCCGGAAAGTGAGTAGAAAGCGGGTTAGGAGCGGGGTAACCGTGGCTGCACTTTACTGTATTGACCTGTTAGATAGGGACAGACAGGCTGGTAAATGTGGGAAGGCATCATTTGGCACAGCCCCACCCTTTCGGGGAGCTGGAATGGCCGTCCCCTTGTTAGATTATAAAAGCAGATCTCTACTGATAAAGTGGAGGCAGTGCAGTTTTGGTTTTGAAGTTAAAGGAGGTGCGGGAGTTTTTTTCCTGTGTTGGATTTTTGGGCCTTCTTGGAGGAATTGGGCAAACCCTGCCTGGTGTTCCTGAGAGTAGAGGATCTGCTCTTCCAGTCTTCTCACTGGCTGGTGGGGTTTGTATCCAGGGTTGTTTTGGGCTTTTGCTATTTTTCTTTGTAAGAAGCTGCGAGACCCCTGGGTGTTGCCTGGAGAGAGGTAATGGGGAATCCTTTCCCCGAGGGGCCAAGGATAGGAAAGACCTGACCCTTTGCAAGCACCTGGAGGACAGAGGAGTTGTGGCAACCTGGTGATTTCTGAACTAGGTTTGGGAAAGAGATGTTTTTGTTAGAAGAACTGGGAGGAGGAGTTTGCTGTGCCCTTCTTGCCCAAAAAGGAACATTGAGAGCTGCGTCTTCCAGTGTGGATCCCTTCCATAATGGGAGTCCAGACAGTGAGAGAGATTGAGAGGCATTGGAGAACTGTGAATAAGATCAATTTGAATCTTCACCCCTTGGGAGAGAGGAATTTTGGACTCTGTGTGGAGAATGTGTTACCCTTTTTTGCCAATTTTCGTGGGGTCTTCCTACCCAAAAAAGGAAACCCTGCCCACTTGGGAACCTCATTTTTTTTCAATGTCCTGGAGGGTGAGTGTTTCCCATGTCCTGGTATTAAGAGACCCTTGCACAGACAGAGGAAGGACTGTAACTGGGAAGAGATCTGCTGTGGGATTAAGAACTGTTTTGAACTGTGCCATTACTATATTTGATTCATTCTCAGTAAATTATTGCTTTTGGACACTCAAACAGAGTCTCTGTATGTTATTGGCACTGACATCAGTCACAGCAGAGAGTGAAAGAGTTGTACCTCTCCCAGGGAACAGAACTACTAAACCACCCCTGTCTCTCTGGGCCTAGAAAGAGAATTCCTTCCCCCCCATCAAAAAAAGAGCTCAGACCCTGGGGAAAGAGACTTGTGAATGAGCTAGTGCGGAGCAGATCTAGCTCCATGAATTTTACAAATTCATTTATGGCCCCTGTAGTATATAGTAGCCACCATAAGCAGGGTTACATAATATTTTTGGGAAGCAGAAATCCAAGGGTGTAGTATATGATTGGGGGTTGAGATACCGATGTACACCAAACAGAAGAGATATCTCAGGGTGGCCATATCTAATCATCTCAAGGTGCAGTGTAGCCAATATCTCAATTCTTGTTAACAAGGACAAGCAGCTAAGATGAACTCTCTGACGTCAGTAAAAATGGACATTGTCCTATGTGGGCTATGTTCAGCTAAATACAGAAAGAATAAAAAGGAGACTCTGCAATGCTGTGCACATGACTAAGCCCGATGGATTTATTGGTCCCTTCTAGTCTAAGTGGCGCCTCTTCTGGACACTCTGTTTGAGTGTCCAGAAGAGGCCAAAAGAAATAGGAGGATAGATGTTTCTGTGTGAATTGGCACTGCAAAAACATTTGAGGCCTCTCTTTATGTAGCCCTGTTTTTCAGATGGAGAGTTGAGCCCTGAGAGGGGTTTTCCTAGTGCTGCTGCTGACTGAAATGGAAGCTGCCAAGCTGGTCGAGCCAGGCCCTTCCTCCAAGATTGTGATGCAAGATACACCCGGCTTCCTCATTACCCAGCTGCAGATAGTCACCCAGAAGGTCTTTGTGTCACTCAACCCCCAGCAAGTGATCTGGAAACACATTAACCTAATAAGCATCCAGATGCCTTCCACCAGAACGTGGGTGAAGAACAACTTAAAGTACGCCACCCCAAATGTTCGGAATATTCTGAGCCAATTAGCTAACATAATGATCCAGCCCATTACCAAGGACCCTGACAGACCCAAAAGGTTTATTGAACTAATTGCTGGGCCCATTATCTTCTCAGCTCTGGGTTTTCTCTTTGGTTTCTCCATGTCCATCACCAATGCAGTTTCTGCAAAGAACTTGAGAAATACTGTAGCAGAGTTGCAGGGTGACATGAAAAATATCTCTAAACAGATACAGCTGCAACAAGAACAATTAAATGCGCAGGATAGAACCCTAAGCAACAGACTCATGTTGGTTAATTTACATTCTCAAAAGACTGAGAAGCAGCAAGAAGAAATCACCCTCACCAAAGCACTGCAGGGGGAGATCCAGTCCATTATAGAGCCCATCCAGACACACACCAATGACTTGTTTAGAGAACCAGACAACAGTAATAGCAATCTAATGAACAGACCGATCCCTTCCTATTTGATTTCCACAGATGTCATTACATAGGCTTTTGTGAATATTACTCAAAATAGCATTGAACCTATCCAGATGCAGATTTTTTATTACTGCTATTCCTCTGTAAGTGTACTTAGAGAATTTGGAGGTTGCCTATGTACTAAATTTACCTTTCATTTTGCCTGAAAATGTGTACCAGTTGAAATGAATGGTTAATGTATACAGTCTACCTGTGTGTAGACACTCTGCCCTTTTAGCCTATCAAAGTGATAACCCCCAGCAGTATCTAGTCCCTAACTTAGGCCTGTGCCAGCAAACAAAGGACATATACTGGCTATGTCCTGGTAAGGCTTACCTGAAAGATACAATTGAAGTTCTATATGGTTAGTCCCTTGACAATGTCTGAGAGAAGTGTAAGATGACCATGACAAAGTATGATGAATTCTCTGAGACCAAGGGTGCAGTAGTAGATAATGCTTGGTTGGTTAGCACCCCACTGCGGGACATCAGTATTTCTAACAAACATGATGTTACCAGCAAGGTTCCCTTACCCAGCATTGTTCCCCTAATGTCCATGCCAAAGAACTCAATAGCCACTGTAGGGGGATGTCATTATATTACCTTGAACCTGAACCTATCCCCACAGAGATAGAGATCCTAGATGTATTTCAGGGACATGAAATCAACTTTGATGAAAACCGCATATCTTCTAGGCTATAAAGAATCTCACACTGTTGAGCTGTCTGTGGACCAGGACTCTGCAGAAATTGCAGACTACAAGTATGATTCCCAATATGAGGATATTTTGCAAATGTCAGGGTCCAAGCAGGGGATTCCCCCACTGAGATCAGATGTTTGCATGACCTCTTCCTACCTGAGTCCCTGGAAATGTAGTTTAGCTTGGCACATGTGCATGTCATGTGGGTTACTCAGGAATGAGCCATGTACAATCATTAGATTATTTCATCACACTTAGATTGACGTGAGTATATTATTTGCACACCTATACCCCAGATCTATGCAGACCCTCAATACCTCATGGCCTTACACACATGGTGTGACTTATTAACTTCCTTTCTTCTTTTCCTTCCTCATTGCTATTACTATCCTTTCTTCTCTCTTCCTTTTATTATTGTCATTGTTATTATTGTTATTATTATGATTAAGATTGTCATTATTGTTCTCATTTCATTATTATTATTTACCATTATTAATTCATTATTGTTTTCCATTTATTATTGCCTTATCATCAAGGCTATGGCTTGTTTGCTCATCTCATGCAGTCGAGACTTGCGCAGTTAACCTGGCAGTTAGGTTTTAAATAGTGAAGTTCTCCCTTGCCAGTCGCTTGCTGTTTAAAAAGGGGGGGAAATGTAGGGAATATGCCATTTAATGCTAACAAGGACAAACAGCTAAGATGGACTCTCTGACATCAGTAAAAATGGACATTGACCTATGTGGGCTATGTACTGCTAAATGCAGAAAAAAAAAAAGAGACTCTGCATTGCTGTGTATATGACTAAGCCCGATGGATTTATTAGCCTCTTCTAGCTTAAGCAGCACCCAAAAAAGGCCAAAAGAAACAAGATGACAGATGTTACTGTTTGAATTGGTACTACAATAATATTTGGGGCCTCTCTTTATGGCCCTAATCCCCAATCTGAGATCAGAGTTTATTAGTGCCCTGTCAGAGATGAACAGCTGGCAGTCATCAGCACTGACTGGTTGATCAACCTGGAGAAGAGATAACGGACTGGCAAAAGAGCAGGAAAATCTGCTAATTATGCATTCACCTGACTATGCATAAAGCTGCTGAATTATGCATAGGTGAGCCCTTCAAAGGGCAAGGGTACAAGCTCACAGGGTTGTTGTTGCTAGTTCGTTGCCTATCCCAAGAAGAGACAACCTGTCTGAGTGTTGCATTGCCTCCCTGCATCCTGAGCTGAAGCAACTTGCAGATCCTGGAGAGTTGAACTGTCCTGTTGTTTCGGTGACAGTGATTGTCCTCTCTGTCTCCATGCCAAAGATTTGTGAAGGGAGAGACCTCCAGACCAGCCCCAAAGAGCATGAGCTGCTGCAAACCCATATGGTAAAAATCTGGGCTCCATTTCCCATTCTGTGAGTGAGAAAGTTAGAGCTCATTAGCACTCTATCAGGGTGATTCAATAAGAAGCGCGGGAGAATGGGAGCTCCCTGTTGAGCACCTGCTCTCCCAAGGCGCAGCCAGTCACCTCTCCTGGGCGTGAAATCCTGTATTTAAATGAGGGGTCACCCAATAAGGAGACACTAGGGACGAATGTGGATCCCTAGCACCTCCTTATTAGCTGCAACCCAAGAGAGGTGGCTGTCAGCGGGTTTGGAAAACTGACGCACAAGCATCGGTTTCCTGAACCCACTGACAGCCATAGATTAGGAAAATGGTCACCAGTAAAATTGAGCATCCATTCTCCTAACCTGACTGGCTGGCACATTTAATTTTTTTTTTTTTTTTTTTAACATTTTTGGTTCCTCTGACTTAATATTGATAGGATAGTAAGTTGGAGGGTGTACAGAAAAGCAGTTTTTCTCTGCTTTTCTGTAATCGTTTTTGGGCTGCTCAGAAATTAATGCCTGCCTTGTGTTTTTGATGCAATAAACCCCTTACAGTATATGGGGTAGTGGACACGCTTCAAAAACACGCATCCAAGCATCTGTTAAACAGTGTGCTCGGCCGAGCACACCTTACAGCATTGGCCAGTACACATGCAAGTCTCTGCTAGAGAGATGTAAGGCTAGCAAGTACTTTGTAGGAGTTTGACCCACAAGTTTCACCAGTGCCACACAGCAAAATGAACTTTTACTTCACATTTGGACCCTGGTCTATATTTCAGAAATAAAGAGATACTGAACTTTAGATAAAACTGCAATAGGTGACTGACTTATCTCTTATGCCAAGCCATTGTTTGCCTATGCCTCTGTTAAAGAAAGAAATCTTTTCTCAGCAAACAGAGAAGAGAAAAGACAATGCTGGCCTGCTGTGTGTATTGAGAAGTGACAGACCTAAAGCTTCAGCAAGACTCAGAAGTACTTGACAACCCAGCATCCAGGTCTGAGAGGAGACATCTTCAGATCCAAGGCAACTCCCAGCTCAGCTGCCACATGGCAGAAGGTTTCCATCCTCCTGGTGTGGAGGGGGTGAAAACCAGGCTGGGAGGGGAGGGCAGTCAAGTAGTTGAAGTGTAAAGAAGAACCAATCAGAATGACAGAATGACAGAATGTCCCTGTTTTTCATATGCATGATGCTCTTAAAAGCAGCTGGGAAGAGAGGTTCAACCATCGGCTAAGAAGATTTCATTGAAACCAGGAAGAAGCCATCCAAGTCATTACTACTCACCCTGCCCTGCAACCAAGTTGCCAGAGAAGATTCAGTGTGCTGTAACATTGCTGGGAAGAGCATCTCAAGCCCTGCGACTTTAGCCAGAGTTGAATTTTCCTGGTTCCCCTCAAGGAACTAGGGAAGCTCTCTGCCCTTTATCCATGTACAGAGACCCACAGCCAGCTTTTCACACACCTCAAGTGACATGAATCTTCAAAGTGGTGAGACTGTGGTTTAGTTCCTGTTCATGTTTGGGGTCTAATCAATTAGAATTGTTTATAAATAATAAGCAAGTTCCAGCTAAGAGGATACATCTGCTAACTTATTCATATTTGTTGAGCTCTTCACCATAAGTGCATTTTTTGCTAAATACTCATGTTTCTAAGACCTAGATTCATCATTTTGTGAGAGTAGCACCTATGATTAAGGTAATTTTCCAGATGCCACACCATGTGCTATTTTATTGCAATGCATGCTAAATTTATTGTAACCATGATTGTTGCGAGTGTGGACCCTTGGCTCGAGGTGGTGTTGGCGATACCTGTATGAGAGACCCCCACAGGTTCCAACCATTGGGAGGTGAGGCCAGACGGGAAGCAGAGGCCAGCAGAAGCTTCGCCACTACCAGCCCTCGTTCCCCACAGGTTGAGCCCTTGGGTGCCGGGACCAGCTGGTCTTAGGTAAGCCTCTGCATGGATGATCCTGTGTAGCATGGGCAGATGAGAAGAGCAGCAAAGAGTTGCCGGAGGTTCAAGGCTGGCAGTGAGTCTCAAAGTCAGGTCCAGTCCAGGAGTTTGAGGCAGGCGGCAGAAGACGTGGTCAGGTCTGGTCTAGAGGTCAGAGGCAGGTGGCAGAAGATGTGGTCAGGAACAATCCAGGTCCAGAGCCAAGGTTTGTCTGAGGGGCGAGAAGCAGGGAACAGGAACTGGAACACAGGAACTGGAGCTGGGATACCGAAGCAGGAGCGAGAACTGAAAACTGGTACAGGAACGCAGGAACAGGATCAGGAAGAGCAACTCAGGAATACTGGCAGAAGACAGCGAGGAGACATGTTGTCAAGGCAAGCTCTGACTGCCAGAGCTTGCCTTATATACTCAGGGCCGCAGACATCATCAGTAGGAACCGTGGGAGCTTTTCTAGCCATGGCCCTTTAAATCCCTAACGGAGGCGTGCGCACGCACCTTGGGGCAGGGGCCAAGGAAGATGGCTGCGGTGTATTCCATACGGCAATGGCCGCCTGAGGACAGGAGACTTCAGGAGACAGCGGCGGACTGTCCCCAACCATGCTGGGAGGCCCGGGAGCAACAGGACCGCATTTTGGGCTACTAGAAAGAGAAAGAGAGAGAGAGACTCTTTAAGAGGGGCAACTAGGTAGAGAGTGCATCAAGCTAGGTTGAGATTACATTGTACAAATTTCATCTTTGTGTACCTTTCATAACTGCAAATCACATAAAATCTTCACTAATGTCTACTGTGCTGTTCGTACCTCTGACTGTGCATGTAAAACTGCCCCCCAAAACCTACGCCACCACCAAAACATCACCCCGAATCTGGAATGGCCCCTCTTACAGTGATATAAAACGTTGACTAATATGCGTGCCTCCCTAAAGTCTCTCTCTCTCCTTGAAATGGGATTTGTGATAAATATTAGGGATGTGCAGCAGGGATGGATACGTTTGATTCAGTATTCGTATTCATCGGGACCAAATCCGTTACATCCGTTTTCGGGGAACCCCGATTCATCCATTAGTTACATATGGTATTCATTTCCCATTAAGGTTAAAAAAACCCCATCCCAACCCTTTAAATTTAATTAACTACAACCCCCCACCCTCCTGACCCCCCCAAGACTTGCCAAAAGTCCCTGGTGGTCCAGCGGGGGTCCTGGCGCATTCTCCTGCACTCGGGCTGTCGGCTGCCGGTATTCAAAATGGCGCTGATAGCCTTTGCCCTTACTATGTCACAGGGGCTACTGCTGCCATTGGTTGGCCCCTGTCACATGGTAGGAGCTCATATCGGCACCATTTTGAATTCTGGCAGCCGACAGCCCGAGTGCAGGAGATCGCTCCAGGACTCATGCTGGACCACCAGGGACTTTTGGCAAGTCTTGGGGGGGTCAGGAGAGTGGGGGTTTTATTCGTTAATTATACGTTGCATTCATGGGGGTTTGCCATACGTTTCGGAACCCCAAGAATGCAAGGAATAGGGACCTATACGTTGCGGATTGCGCATTCGTTCAAAACAAATGCACATCCCTAATAAATATTACAATTCCCATTTTAAGCATATCGCCAGGAAAAAAGGGATAGTTATAGCATGTGTTATGTTATCGCATGCAATGTTAAACCCCCCTCATTTTCATACACTCCGCCCTTTTGACTAAATTTTTAGAATTTGCATATGCATCTTTATTGCATGCATTATGGCATTATCGTGGGAGTTGGGGCTTAACACCCGCAATAACGCAATTTGATGAATGATCCTGTAAGATTGCTAAGTTGTTAGTGTTTGTTCTGGTTACCTAATGCCTTATAATAAATTTATACTGAGACAAATGAGTGTGAGTTCCTAGGCTGACTGGATTTCATAAGAAAGGTAAAATAAGTGTTAATTTCTGTACCCTGCTAGTTCTCTTGGGGAAGAGGGCAGAATCCAGACTGCAGCTTTCACTTTTAAATTTGCTAAAACATACTGACAATTAAATAGCATATTGAATATTAATTTGCAGCTATATTTCACTTCTGCTCTGACTGCTTGTTCATAAAGGTACCCATCCTCAGCTACTTAAGAAAGTGTTCCATCTAAGAAAATATTATAGCTCCATTCACAGCAAATAAACTTCTGGAAAATTCAGCAACCTTCTGTTTAAAATGATCCAGAAAGATCATTTACTCTGTTCTTTGATAAGCCTGCTACTACCTTTGTTCTAAGTCTTCTCTACATGAAACCAGAGACTTTGCTGAGCATACAATATCTTCCAGAAGATGCTACACACTGGCTGAAAAACAGATTCTGATTTATCCTGTCAGCCAGCACGATTTTAAAATCCTAATGCAACAGTTCTACTAGTAAACTTAGTAACAATGGAACACTTGCAGCTTGCACATTGGTATATTTTATATGAATTAGGTATTTAAATTCAGGATTGCCGAATACAATGGGAGCAATTATATATACCCTGCCCTTGTGCAAGGTTATGTTATGTCATGTTATACTAGTATAACTTCTTCCTTAAACATAGTCCAACAAAAATAGTTCACAAAACATAATAATAATATAATAAAAAGCAATATATTATATATCAAAATACATTCAATGCCAATATATATAATAAAATACTACATCAAAAGTACAAATGCATCATAAAAACAATAACCAAAAGAAAAAATATATATCTGTCGAAAACATAAATAAAACTGCTCTATGCTACTCTATCACAGAAAAAATTAGAAATCTTTTATAATGACCATCACAGTAGGCATCATCAGTAATTGCCAATGCATTAAGGGTCAAATTTGAAAAGCATTGCTCACGCCAAGAGGCCATATATGTAAGTATGTGGGCCATGCATGAGCAACGTGGATTTTAAAAGCCGTTAATTATGTGTGTATATGCGCATGCGCGGGCTAAAAAAGCATGTGGCTGAAAAGGGAATATGGGCATTCCAGGGCAGGGCCAACACATGCATAAATCCATATTTTAATACGAGAGGCCGCAGCTCACGGTGGCTTCTTAGCTGTGTATATTTAATGCCGCTCCTGATGAGGTGTGAGTTTGCAGAAATCACGTTCTAGGCCTAACATGACAGGGTGAGAGGACTGGATCAACAGGAGGGAGAGGTGGGGAGTGCAGGATGAAGAGTCAGAGGGGTCTGGGTGACCTCGAGATTGACTGGGCAAACTGGTGGACTAAATGGAAAAACTAGGAATGTCCTTTGCGCAAGCATGTTTTAAAAACCGCTTACCTATACGCGTTAATGCCAGAAAAGTCCTAAGGAAGATATACAAAGTACTTTAGCTCAAGTAATGGCTTAAAATTAGGAGCATACTATGCATGGTAGGTGTATTTTAAATCATATGTGTGCAAGTCTGCACATGATTTAAAATTACAGCGTATGTCCACTTGTGCGCCCATATGCTTGCTTTAAAGTTACTGTTCCTCTGTCCATCTGTCTTATATAGGTCATCTAAGATTATATATAAGGCAGATGGACATTTAATGAATTTGTGATTACTGATGATACCTAGTATGATGGTTATTATAAAAGATTTTGTATTTTTTTGTGATATAATAATGGCATAGAGTTGGTTTATTTATTTTTCAAGGGATACATTTTTTCACTTGGTTATCAAGTGATCCTTTGGTGTGATTTTGTCTTGCACATTTTTCAGATTGCATTAAAAAGTACAATAAACATTAATAATGAGAGCCATAGCTCAAACCTACCTTACTCTCATTGAGGCAAGACAGAGCTGCTTCTTCAGTCATTCAAACATTAACAAAAAATGACCCTTTAATAATCATAAACCCACTCTGTACCCCCAAATAATTAACTCCTCTAATTGCTCCCAAAGGTATGCTTATAAGCTAATTTTCAAAAAGGAAACTATTAGGGATGTGCAGCAGGGACAGATTCGTCCCATTTGGTATTCGTATTCGTCAGGACTCAAATCCGTTGCATCTGTTCTCGGGGGACCCCGATCCGTTCATTAGTTACATATGTATTCGTTTCCCCCCAAAAACCCCATCCCAACCATTTAAATTTAATTTACTACAACCCCACACCCTCCTGACCCCCGCAAGACTTGCCAAAAGTCCCTGGTGGTCCAGCATGGGTCCTGGAGCGATCTCCTGCATTCAGGCCATTGGCTGCCGGTATTCAAAATGGCGCCTATAGCCTTTGCCCTTACTATGTCACAGGGGCTACCGGTGCCATTGGTCGGCCCCTGTCACATGGTAGGAGCAATGGACGGCCGGCGCTATCTTGTGCTCCTACCATGTGACAGGGGCCGACCAATGGCACCGGTAGCCCCTGTGACATAGTAAGGGCAAAGGCTATTGGCGCCATTTTGAATACCGGCAGCCGACACCCCGAGTGCAGGAGATCACTCCAGGACCCACGCTGGACCACCAGGGACTTTTGGCAAGTCTTGGGGGGGTCAGGAGGGTGGGGGTTTATTTGTTAGTGATATGTTGAATTCGTGGGGGTTCGCCATACGTTTCGTGACCCCCATGAATACAACGAATATGGCATATACGTTGCGGATTGCCAATATGTTGCAAACAAATGCACACCTCTAGAAACTATCCTGCTATTTCTATAGGCAGCAGATAGGAGTAAAAAATAGTGCACATATATTTAAAAATCTACATGTGTGCTGTTTATTTTCCTGACTTATTCCCCTCTCTTCCAGATTGCTTCTTTTTAACCTAACAAAAATTGTGTACACTGGGAAAGCCTGTGCTAACGTTCAGCGGCTTTGAGGGGAATCTACCCAAGAAAATAGCTAGTAAATCTCTTTTTCTCTCCATATGTTCATGTAATAAAGTAAACACATTTTTAAATAAAGAGACTGAAATATGGAAGAATAAGAACTAAGAGAGATGGAAACAAAGGAGATGACGAGAGTGCGACGACAATAGTTTAAAGACAATGGAGCCAATGGACCAAACTGCAGGTGGGTTCATGGGAATGAGCTGGAACCTCATACAATTGTTCTTCAGTACCGGCTCATTTAAATATTATTCAGAAGCAATTCACTGTGGGTTTTTTGCAGTAAAGTCTGTGCAAAATCACAGACTTTATCATAAAAAAGCTTTACTATACTTCCCCATGGTAGTTACATTTCACACAAAACTCTGGTTTTGTGCATTTTTAGCATGAAATGTAGCTATACAAACAGAACTAATGAGCTGCTTTTCATAATTATGCAGCTTATTACCAATTTTGCATAGATTTTTTGTTGCACTTTGTAAATGTTAAATTATGCTTAGGAAAAAACCGGCAACTAGAGTGCATAAAATATTGCAAGCGGAATTGCAAGGATTTGGCACCTTCTGCAAAATAACACTTTTGTGAAGTGCAATGCAGCTTAATACATCAACCTCAATGAGAGAAATGGAAAGAAAGAGCTGGTTGACACAAAACATTTGGGAAGAATGACAGGCCTCAGCTTACTCTAATTGTCTATCACAAAACTTGAAGAATTAAAGATTATTCAACAAAAATAAAAAAACAGTTTCAAGACAATCTGCATGTACATGTTTCTTAGTTTAGTTTAGTTTGTCTTAATTAATGGAAAATTCTTACCAATGTAAATCAATGGAATGTACATTATGATTACATAAAATTATTAAATTACAAAAAATCTTCTATACACTAGGCAAAAATCATATAACACATCAAATAAGTGACACAATACATAAAACATAAAAAATGATTGCTAAATAAGGAAACACATAAAACTGACAGTATAAATTAAGAACAGAACTGGCTCAAATTATAAATGAACTAAAAATGTAGTAAATAAACAGAAGCTAACTATGATACTATCTACAAATCTAAAGGTTTGAAAATTCATAAGGTTAATAACCAAAATAATAAAAATATATATCAAGTAACATAAGAAAATCTAATGACAATAACCTAAATTTAAAATAGATAAAAACAATACAGGATACAATAGTAAAGAACAAACAACCATCATAGTCTTCAACTGGTCTAAGGAACTTCAGGAAAAGCTAATGTAAACAAATGTGTTCTGAAAGATTTCTTAAATTTCCCATAATCCTTTTGTAATCGTAGAGTCAAGGGTAAAGAATTCAGAGACTAGGGGTAAGATAAGAAAAACAAATTTCCCATGTGTGTGCCAACTTTATTTTCCTGGGTGAAGGGACAGTCAAAAAGTTCCTGCTGTGAAGAATGTAAATTCCATCCTGGTGAATAAAGAATAATAAAATTAGAAAGATAGGGTACAAGGCCCCACCAGAGAGCTTTGAATATCAAACAACCAATCTAGGTAATGCTATGAAGAATGATATTGCAGTAGTCTAATCGACTGAGAATGAGGGAATGAGTCAAGGTTTTGAGATCACAAAAGTGTAAAAAAGGATATAGCCTCCTAATAAACCACATGAAATAAAAAAAGCTTAACAAGACTTGAAACATGCTGTGTGAAGTCTAAAGCAGGGTCAAGCAGTATAGGCGGAGGAAAATCTGAAATATTGATGCACCTGGTAAACTACATAACTTCAGACTTTGCAAGATTAACTTTCAGACTTGAAGAGTTTAGTCATGTGGCCACCTCAGTTAAGCAATGATTGAAGTTGATAAGTGAACTGGAAAGATTAGTTGAAGGAAAAACTATTCTTCACATCACTAGCTAGCTAGAATTTGAATATCATCTGCATAAAGATATGTACTGCAACCTAGGCTCTGAATGAAGGCTGCAAATGGGAAAAGATACAAATTAAAAAGTATTGGATAAAAAGCTGAGCCTTGTGGTATGCCACAACTTATTTAATGAAACAGAGAGATTGACGAATGACAATTTACTCGGTAACTTCTTTGCTCCAAAAATAATTTAAACCACTTCAGTGGAGTGTTGCAAATCCTCTCTGATACTTATAATCTACTAATCTGTGTGTAAAGTGTCATATGGTCTCCTTGATAGGCCTATGCTCCTCCAAGTGGCAGAATACCCTCTTGGATTAAACCATTTGCTATTGCACTTCCCACTAGGAATGGCCACAGTGGTTCAGTCCTGGGTTGGGTTAGAGCTGCCCAAGAACTGTTTCTTTTCAGAAAGAAGGAGTTGAGAGGAAAACAGTCCAGTCTTTCATCTCCCTTGAAGGTGTGGAGTTTGGGAAGGAGTTAAAACCGCCTTTGGCGTTTTTGAGCCACACAGACAGTTCTGGTAGAGGCATTTCTGATACTGCACTATAAGTAAGTGTTCCGAGGCAATCCAGCAGTGGAGTGGAGAGTATCCTTACTCTGACGAAGTAAACCTCTCACCCTGGGTCTGTCTTTCTATGGGGGAAAGAAAACCTTAATCCAAGTTCATGCTGGACAAATATCTATACAGGGACAGGAAGAAATGAGTGTCAGGTACCTACTTGAAGGTGAGCATCAGCATGGAAGGAGAGATGGAGGAAGCTGCCTATTTGGTGCTCAGTTCCAGTGATCCAGGAGTCCAGAAGAAAAGTGCACAGGAAAGTTTCAAGCATTGGAGATTCAGTACACCAGGCTCATGAAGAGTCAGTGAGCCCAACATCTGTCCAAGGGAGTCCTTAAACCCAGAGGGAAAAGAACGAGGGGATCCCAAGAATGTGCACCAGAATGATCAGTATCCCCCTTGATATCTGAGAGCCTATATATGGATTTCTCATGCCATTGCTACTTGCTTCAATCTGCACTATTTTCCAGTAAAGACTTTCTTTTTGGAACACCATATCTCTGTGTCACACCATCTAAGTCTCTTAAACCTAGTGGTTAATCCACACTCCCTTTTTGGAGCATCCATGCCAGTTTGCAGGACTAAGTTGGGACTGAGCCCTGCTAACAAGTATGCCCCTCAATTAACTGTGACTCAGACCCAAATATATTTCCTCTTATTTGAGGTGTTGTGTCCGTCGGTGCCCAACGCCCTCTCTCTGCCCTCCTTACCTCTCTGGCGCCTCCCTCTTTGACCGCGGGAAGATTGGCTGCCGCAGCGTTTTAATGCCGCAAGTCTTCGGGCGTTCCCGGACTGGCTCGACGCTGCTATCTGCCATGTTCCTGGAGGCCTAGGGGCACACGCGCGGCCCCGACTGAAGTATTGGCAATGGTGCGAACCTCGGGGGCGTCCCCCGAAGATGACGTCACCCGCGACGGATATTTAAGGTCTCAGTATTTGCTAACACATCGAGTTAGCAAGGATTGACAACGGACTCACTTTGTCTTTCTAAGCAACTCTGCCTCCTCGGATTTAGCAGAGGTACCCGCTCTTCAGGGGCCTCGCTCTCTCCTTTGTTTTTCAGGTAACAGTCTGGAACTGGTACTCGCTCCTCGAGGGCCCTTGTTCCCAGACTTGCTTCATATACTCTTCTGCCTGAAAGTCATCACTACCAACTATATTAGCTACATCAGTGAGTTACCATCATTCTCTCTGAGCTTTCCCTGGAACCAGGTACTCGCTCCTCGAGGGCCTATACATTCCAGCTCCTGGGCTTCTATTGGGACATTGTGTGAGTGTTACCATCAGCATACCCTGCCTACTCACTATATCTCAGTTGATCTACAGCTCAGCCTCCAGGGATTGCTGTTCCAGTATCTGAGGGACTACAGCCCAGCCGGGCTTTCCAGCCATCTCTGCCATCTCTGGTAGTTCAATATATTGTTTCATAAAAGAACTAGTGTGTGTCTGTCTCCAAACTCTGAGCCTGACCGGTGATCCCTCTTGGGATCTTCCCCCGGGGGCGTGGTCATCTGCCACCGGCCCAAGGATCCACCCACAACTATAACAGAGATTGCTAACTCCCTAGCAGATTCTGAACAGATTGCTAACTCCTATCTGATTGCTCCTCCCATCAGGCAGCAGATTGATAACATGAGGCTAGTGTAATTTCTTCAGGAGTGCAACCATACCTGCATATCTCCCATTATAATATATGAGGAATTTTTTAAACATTTGCAAATCTCTATTCCTCTTTCTCATACAACAAACCAATGCTCCATTTCAGTACTTTCTTACTGTACACAAAACAGAAGTATATTGATTTTTGACACTTGCCAGAATTTTTTTTAAATACATAATCATGTTGCTGTCAATTTGGTACATTGATCCTGTCAGAATAGCACCACATGATCAATTTTTCTAGTACTTATGTCCAAGCAGTATATCAAACAGCTGTAGAAAGCATCCTACTCATTGCATGAACCTATAATTAATATCTGACAATAACTCCCAAGAAAATTTCCTACTCAAGAAAGTCTAGAAGTTATGCAGAGGAGACGAGATCCACTAGCACAGATGCTCCACTAAAACCACTTCAGCACCAAACACTGCACTTGCCACCTTCTATATTCTTGGGTCTTCTTTAGTGATGCACAACTACTTACAAAGGTTAAAAATCAAATTAGTCTCAAATGGACACATAAAAAGAGGATAAGAACTTGTACTGGAACAACAGAGAGAGAAAAGAATGGAGGACCTAGAATGTGAAGAGTCAAAAGGGCCTACAGGGGAAGTGAATGCCCTAGAGACTGTTCCTCCGCCCAGTCACGATGTCACTGAGGTCTGCCTGAACCCCCTGGCTTCTGGAGCTGGCAGGTCAGCAGTATGGGACCCATGGGGTGGAAGGAGTGATCCGACAATCAGATATCTCATGATGACCCACAATGCTTCACCCAAATCCTAAAGCATCCGCCTCGTAGGAAACAGGGACTTCATGGCCATAGTACTACTCCACTAATGCTGATTGGATGCAAATGCTCAACTAACAAGCTGCAGAAAGGCAGCCTGTTGCTGTTACTTGCAGGCCAGGATTTCTGGGCACATTTCTCTCATGCCACTCAAACATTCACACATTCAAATAATAATTAGAATATGCCTCTGCTGTCTGAGGCAGTAGATACTGTTCAGCAGGCAAACAAGCATGATCTAGTTCAACTTGGTGACCTTAGAAATGTTCCAAAACAACAAATAGCTGCTGAAGATTACACAAAAGGGTTGCCTCTTTTTTGCAACCTTCTCCTGCCCTACACTTGCCTTTTGAATTTACTCAGGATATTCAACAAGAGAAGCTTGTGATATGGGCACATCACCTTATGGAGATTCCCATTATTTTTCTACTCCCCCCAAAGAACAAGACTGAAGGGCCGATGTGCCTCAATTCTCACACTACTGGACCCCCCTCATCTTCCTTCTGACAGGCATCCCCTCCCCCCACTATAACTTTCTCATCCATAGTCCTGAAAGAGCATATGGGGGGGGGGGGGGCAGCAGGGAAAATCATGACTGTCTCCTGTCCCACTGAACCCGGCCGATTTCTCAGTCTCCCCCTCCCCCCGCCCCGGCCACACACACATGCAGGAAATGAGAAATTGGAATAGAATGTCCCTGAGAGATTCTTGTTCAGCCATTCAGGAAAGGTAGGGGGCAAGGCCTCAAGGGCATGGCTTTCCCCCAGTGTTAAATGTTAGCATGCCGGTCCTGCAGACATGTTAACATTTAGCACCCGGTCCAAGCCAGGTGTTAAGTTCTGCCATGCTTTTTCATGCATACCCACTAAAGCATACTTTGTATCTGCCATGACCTAATTTACATGAGTGTATACTCAAATTTTAGTGCATAACATATTAAAATCTTCCAACATAGGTTTAGCATATATTGGAGAGCCAAGGAGCCCAACTTTCAAACCTATCCACAGTACAGCATTTGCACAAGTAAATGGCTATGGGAGCTGCACAGTTTCTAAAATACTGCATATCTGTGCTCTAAAAGTATGCACATCTATTTCCAATGCTAGAAAACACTTGCTTTCTCTACCCATTTCATAAGCATATGCACGCATATTTTATGTCCGAAATAATTGTGACACTGCATGAAAAAAACACTCAGAATTACATGCAGAGGCAGATATCTTATAAATTACATGAGTATACAGTTTTGAAAATATTTGCGTGCATATTTGGAATCACCAGTTCACCGATACCTCCACCAGCTCACCTAGACCCTCTAGCACCTCCACCTGAACCCCCACTGTTCACCCGGAGCTCCCACCCAAAAACTGCAGCAAACTGAGAAGTCCAATTTGACTTGCACAAATAAATTAGCAGGTGTAAAAGTGTATCTCTTACAAAACAGGAGCTGAACCTGGCCCTGATGGGTCTCTAGACTGCCCCCTTTTTCCCCTAAACATTGCTACATACACACATATATGTTATTTTTACACATGGAACCCTATTTGAAATTTCACCTTTTAGTGACCTGGCATGTTATTCCACTTGCAACTAAATGGCCTTAGTGTGTGCATGCTTGCTTCTACTGCATAGACCCTTACAAGTAATAGAGCAGTGCACTAATCCTTGACAACTCTCTGCAATAATCTTCTCCAGATGTGAGAGTTGTTCCAAGAAGGGATCCTGTCCTGTCCAGTGCCTTTGGCTTGCTGCTTTATTCTGGTTAACTTGCAGACCACCTGTGATCTCACATCTCTGCAATTGTGAGCAACTCCATCTCCCTGTGTACCACTTCTATGTTACTGACAGCAGTCTGGATTTGATACTAAATATGTTGCCTTGAAGCACAGTCAGTACTTCTGAAGTGCTACCTATAGAGTTTCTGGAAATGTGAGACCACATCATGCACCAAGACTTCTATTTCCGTGGGATAGAAACTGACCTTCTGAATTTTCCCCCCATCTTTTCTATCTTCTGAATTTTCCCCCCATCTTTTCTATCTTTTCTATTCCTCCTTCCCTCCCAGGCCGCTCCAAAATCAGAGTTGCCTGGAAGGGAACTTCCCTTCCCCCTAACCTGACCTTCCCACCCCTTCCCCTAACCTTTCCTCCCCCTAGCCCTACTCTAACCCCCCCCCCCCCCCCCAAAATTTTTAATTTACGTTTTGCGCCTGCCTCTGGACAGGTGTAAGTTGCGTGGAGCTGGCCGACTGCCGATGCGCGATCCCAAGCACAGTGGCAAATGGCTGCTGTGCCTGGAGCCTCTGACCCCACCCCGCCCCTACCCTGCCCCCTTTCCACCCCTGTAGTAAAGTCCCGGGACTTACACGCGTCCCAGGGCTTTACGCACGTCGCCGGGCCTTTTGAAAATAGGCCCGGCGACGTGCGTAACCTTTTTAAAATCCGGCCCTATATGTATCTATTTCTGGCTCGATTTCTAATATACATCAATTGATGTCTGCTAATATGAAAGATTGTCTTTATATTCATTTTAAGATTGAATCCTTTGAAAATATTTTGAGAGCTAAAAATCTTCAGATTCTAAATTCTAGATTTATGTCATCTTTAGAATTATTTAGGAATATTTACTAGAAATGTCCTACAGATAGAGCAGTGCAGGGAAATTCCTCTCTCAAGATGTTTTTATGACCCAGAGGTTAAGAAGCAGATGGATGAAGAAGAGGAGGTAGATGTTCTTACAATATTCAATAGCTCAAATGTTTTGGATTTTATTATGGGTCCTCAGGACACTATTACAACAATAGTATTCTGATTGAATCTTTGTGGCTGAAATAGATAGAGATGTGATTCTCCATCAGTACTTGAAGTATATGATAGAGACATTTTGTGGAGATACTGTTCAGATCTTTCCAGATGTTCTAAAGAGACACAGTTGAGAAGATCCTTTTTGGCACTGAAATACAAGGGTCATTCTATGGAGGGTTTGTTTTATTTAAAATTTCCTTGTAAATGCCATATTACCTACCAGGGAAATAGATACATCTTCACCGATCCCTCTCACCTGTAATCCTTTTCTGTTGAATAGGTAGTATATGTGATATTGGGGTTGTTAATAGATTTTGTAACTGACAGTGATATGTATTATTTTCTTTTATATATATATATATATATATATATTTGCCTTTTGCTCCATAATGTGGACTTGGAGAATGATCAATAATTAATATCATACATTTACATAATGCTACAATTCATTATATATTACAACATGTATATGATCCCATACAAAGAGAGCATAATATTCTTCAAATTTTTATTAATTTATATTGCACTTTACCAATTCACACAATATGCATAAAATATACACTTTGATCACCCAAGATGAGAAACCTCATCCATTTTATAACTGTGGAAGTGTCATATTTACATCACATAATATCATACTATAATATTCCCCAGACATCTCATATCCCTATGCCTTTAATATCCCATGTCCACATTCACACTCATTCATACACTTAGGGGTAGATTTTCAAATACCGTGAATAGGCGTACTTTTGTTGGCGCTCCAGGCGCAAACAAAAGTACGCTGGATTTTAGTAGATACGCGTGGAGCCGCGCATATCTGCTAAAATCCGGGATCGGCGCGCGCAAGGCTATCGATTTTGTATAGCCGGCGCGCGCCAAGCCGCGCAGCCTACCCCCGTTCCCTCCGAGGCCGCTCCGAAATCGGAGCGGCCTCGGAGGGAATCCTCTAACGCCCTCCCCTCACCTTCCCCTCTCTTCGTCTACCTAACCCACCCGCCCGGCCCTGTCTACACCCCCCCCTTACCTTTCTCCGGGGATTTACGCCTCCCGGAGGGAGAAGTAAATCCCCGCGCGCCAGCGGGCCTGTTGCGCGCCGGGACGCGACCTGGGGGCAGGTACGGAGGGCGCGGCCACCCCCCCGGACCGCCCCGGACCGTAGACACGCCCCGTACCCGCCCCCTAAACGCCGCGACGACCGGGCCCGCCCCCGACCTGTCCCCCTCGGAGAACCCCGGGACTTACGCGAGTCCCGGGGCTCTGCGCGCGCCGGTAGGCCTATGTAAAATAGGCTCACCGGTGCGCAGGGCCCTGCTCGCCTAAATCCGCCCGGTTTTGGGCGGATTTAGGCGAGCAGGGCTCTGAAAATCCGCTCCACAACATCTAAACCGACCCATAAAATCCAATTAGTATTTCAGTATTCACTCATTATTTTGAACATTTCATATGTTACTCTATTCCATCCCCACGATTCCAACACTGTTCACCCGTATTTAAACCTCTTAGAGGTGAATGTGGACATGGGATATTAAAGGCATAGGGATGTGAGATGTCTGGGGAATATTATAGTATGATATTATGTGATATAAATATGACACTTCCACAGTTATAAGATGGATGAGGTTTCTCATCTTGGTTGATCAAAGTGTATATTTTATGCATATTGGGTGAATTGGTAAAGTGCAATATAAATTAATCAAAATTTGAAGAATATTATGCTCTCTTTGTATGGGATCATCAGTCTCTCCCAGTTGCTCCCGAATTGGGGCTTACAAATAGGAGCTTACATGACATCAAATAACATTAAAAAGTAGGAACCATAGATTCAAACAGAATGCAAACTGTGCTCATCTCTTTACATTCTTCTGGAGTCTGAGCTCCATGTGAAGGAAGCTTCTGTGTTAAGGAAGCAAAGAGAGAGAGGGGAACCACTGATTCCTAACTTTGTTTTCCTTACAGTCTTTTAAAGGTATCCCTCTTCTTTTTCTTCCAGTAAAGTTTCGTCTCTCCACTTTCTGGGACACAGAAACCAGGTCTCAACCCTTGTTGACCTGCATAACAACCAAACGGTCTGAAGATTATCCGCTCTGCATATGAGTAAAAGTATGCATAAGGACCAACATTAAATGAACTTTTACCTGCAGGAAAAGAAGGCGGGCTCAGAGGCGGGGTCAGGTCGGGGGAGGCAACAGTGTGTGTGCATTGCTGCATTTTCAAAATCACATGTGTAGCTTTGGAGAGGAAAAAAGGTAACTACAGAAGAAGCAGGTGCAAATGTCTGTGGGTATTTTTTCTCTGGCAATTTTCAAAGAGAAAGTACAAGCATACTTTTCCTTTCAGAACTAGTGCAAAGTCTACGGGAAAAAGTACCCATGGACTTTTCAACTAACAGTATGGTTTTGAGTATTGCTCCCTCAAGGAACATCTATTGAAAGTTGCAGATAAGAACATTGGCCCCAGTTAGTAAACCATTCCTTTGCAAATGACTATAAATATATGGAGAGAGACTCTTTTCCTCCTTTTCTATGCTACCAAGAAGGTAATCCTGGTGCTAGTTCATTCTGAGAAAGTCCACTGCATGAACAATTGCCTTTTATCGTTATTCTACTAATCCCACTACCTTTTTGTGCTGAGCCCAGGAATAAGCACCGAGAGACCTGATTAAGAGATGAGACAGAGAGAGAGAAGCATGAACCCCTCAAAGGAACAAGAATCTGCTTTAGATATACGCAAGTACTGTATCTCGTATATTTTGGAGGCATCATAGTAAGTCAGTGAAGGTGTGCACTTGATTAATGATTATATAGAAGATGGCTGCAAATGTGCTGCATACTATTTTACATCTCCTTTTCGTACTACCATTGACTGGTTTTTGAAACATGCATGAATTGTTTTTAAGGCTTATATCAGGGATGCTCAAACCGGTTCTACAGGTCCCCCAGCCAGTCAGGTTTTCAGGATATCCTAATTAGTATGCAAGAGATTTATTTGCATGCACTACCTCCTGTTTATGCAAAATATTCCTCATGCATATTCATTAGGGATATCCTGAAAACCTGACTAGCTAGGATGGAGGGCCTGTAGGACCGGTTTGAGCACCCCTGGCTTATATCACAATTATCAAATAAAGATGTTCTTTCCCAGCTGCTTAATATTTCTCTTAAGTTTTTTCTTTTCAATTTTGCATGTATAACAGACTTGATTGTGTTTCTTATAGGATTTCCCAGTGGCTGCTTTAATATGGGTTTTACTTTGAGTACTTTGATGTAGTAGGCCAGATTGACAAACTAAAGAGTAGCAAATCACCTGGACCAGATGGTATGCATCCTAGGGTACAGAAGGAACTCAAAAATGAAATTTCTGATCTACTAGTTAAAATTTGTAATCTATCATTAAAATCATCCATTGTACCTGAAGACTGGAGGGTGGCCAATGTAACCCCAATATTTAAAAAAGAGGGGAGGAGTAGCAACCTGTTATGGATCTGCTTCCCCAGAGGGGAGGAGTTAGCAGACTGTTAGTAATCAGCTCCTCCAGAGGAGAGGAGTTAGCAATGTGATGTAGATCTGTTCCTCCAGAGAGGAGGAGTAGCAATCTGTTATGGAATCTGCTCCCCCGAGTAGAGTAGCTAGCAGTTCATTATACTCCATAGATGGAGTTAGTGATGTGTTGTGGGTTGGCTCCCCACAGAGTGGCAGTCTGTTATGATACCGCTTTAGTAGTGTAAGGAATGAACACTTTAATGTAAATTGGTGAATCCTTGGGCCGATGGCAGCGCCCCCAGGAGAATATCATGAGAGGGACCACCGGCTAGACTGGAGTATGGAGACAAACACAGATAGTTCTTTATTAGACAGGAAGTAGAACCACCAGAGGTGGCAGTAGTGAACTGATGTGCACAGCAGGGCTGAAGTCCCTCAGAAACTGGAATTGCAATCTCTGGGTTGCTGAGCTGTAGAGAGAGACTATAGGTAGTGAGTAGACAGGGTATGCTGGATACATAACCAGTAGTAGATGATACACTCACAATTGTAGATATCTGTAATGGCTTCTATGCAACAGAGAGTCTTCAGTATATTCAGGAACAGGAGCCGTAGGCGAGCACTGGTTCCTATATGCAGTCTGGAATAAGAACTCACAATATCTGTGTATGAGATGGCTTCTGGAATAGAAGAGAGTCTTTGGAGGGTTTTAGGAACATAGGCCCTCATGGAGCGAGTACCAGTTCCTATCTGCAATCTCTAATAATAATTCACAAGATATAGGTATGCAATAGCTTCTGAGATAGAAGAGAGTCGGTGAAGGGTTTTAGGAACATGGGCCCTCGTGGAACGAGTACCGTTTCCTATCTGCAATATGAAATAGTAATGCACCAGATATAGGTATGTGATAGCTTCTGAGATAGAAGAGAGTTTTTGAAGGGTTTTAGGAACATGGGCCCTCGTGGAGCGAGTACCGGTTCCTATCTGCAATCTGCAATAATAACTCACGATCTCCGTACCTGCGATAATGTCTTAGACAGAAGAGAGTCTTCAGAGATTAGGAACATAGGCCCTCGTGGAGCGAGTACAGATTCCTATCTGTAACAGAACTCACAATGTTCACGTCTGTGATCGCTTCCAGGCAGTAAGGAGTCTTCTGAGCATTCAGGGACGTAGGCCCTCGAGAAGCGAGTACCGGATCCCGTCTTAGCAATCTGAAATCAAGAAGAGAGAGCAGGGCCCCCGAGGAGCGGATACCCCTAGGTAAGTTTGTGGAGGCAGAGTAGCAGAGAGAAGATTCCCCCCCTTGTTAACTCGATTCGTAGTTGCAAGCAAAGACCTTTTAAGTTGGAAGTGGATGACGTCACTATGGGGGACGCCCCGAGGTTCGCGCCCTTGCCGGTACAAACTCTGGCGCACGCGCGCACCCTTACATCATCAGGAACATGGCGGATCCACAGCGTCAGGCCAGCCAGTGGATTCCAGGGAGAAGCGGCGAGGAGAAGCCGCGGCAGCATCTGTCCGTTAGACCCGAAGGGAGTCGCCACCAAGGTAGAGAGGGTGGAGCGAGAGCGAGAACAGGCACGAAAGCAACACCGGGTAACTATAGACCAGTGAGCCTGACTTCAGTGCCAGGAAAAATAGTGGAAACTATTCTCAAGATCAAAATTGTAGAGCATATAGAAAGACATGGTTTAATGGAACATTCAACATGGATTTACCCAAGGGAAGTCTTGCCTAACAAATCTGTTTCATTTTTTTGAAGGGGTTAATAAACATGTGGATAAAGGTGAATCAGTAGATGTAGTTTTTTGAATTTTCAGAAGGCGTTTGACAAAACCCTCATGAGAGGCTTCTAAGAAAACTAAAAAGTCATGGTATAGGAGGCGATGTCCTTTCATGGATTACAAACTGGTTAAAAGACAGGAAACAGAGAGTAGGATTAAATGGTCATCTCCAGTAAGCGTTTTTTGAACAATTTAAGTAAAGATTCATAAACACAGAAATCTGCTATTTTGCAGTTATCCTCAAGAATTTTTTGATTAGGAATACCAATTGACCAGTTCTATAGGATATATGAAGATCAGGAGCTCAGAAAAATGTATAAGTTCAATGATGGCAGTGGATAGATTCTGACGGTAGCCATTTCCTGAAGACCTTAGGGACCGATGCAATAAAATGCACATAAAAACGTGAATCCAAACTGGGTGTTTAATTTTTAACATGCGTACAGCCACATCTCCTGGGCGCCCGATTTAATATGTAAAAGAGCTGCCACGCTAAAAAGGACGTGCTAGCGATCAATTGGGCGTCCCTAGTGCGTTCCTGCAATGGGCACCCAGGAGATGTGGCTGTGTGCAGGTTAGGAAAACAGATGCTCAATTTACGAGCATCAGTTTTCCTAACCTGCACACAACCACTGGTTAGGAAAATGGACGCTTGTAAATTGAGCATCCTTTTTTTTCTAACCTGACCAAAGTTAAGACTTTTTTTCCCCTGATGCTGCCTTCTGTGGTTCCTCCTACTTGGTATTGTGACGATATTAAATAGGAGGAACAGCACAAAAGCAGTATTTTTTGCTTTTTTGTGGAGGCTTGGAGTGCATGAAGACTTAAAATGTGTCCATTGGGTGTACGGTGAGTTTTTGCATCAGGAATAAAATAGCCTCTTCTACATGGCATTTACACATGATGAGCACTATTAGCTACGCGCTGGTTTGGACACGCATTTTGTATGTGCTAATCTCATTATTGCATTGGGAGCAATTCTAGTGCATGCAAAACGCGCATCCAAACACGTGTCAAGTTGTGCGCGAGGCTGAGCGCACTGTATTGCATCAGCCCCTTAGTTTGTAATTTCTAATATGTAAAACTAGAAAGAAAAGATGAGGGTAAGCCTCAAGGTGCTAAGAGGGAGTCTTGTCTTTATCTCTTCTCACACCTCTTTCCCTGTGCTAAGGCAGAAGTGTAAATTCAGATTAGAAGACTGGTCTACAATGCTGTGCCAGCTTTCAGAAACACATTAATGAGCACTAAAATGGCAAATAAGGAACACTATTCCATTTGAGAGTATCTGCACTTTTTTGCTGTATTAGCGTAAACTAGTACGTTATTGCTAACACTGGCACATCAATGTAAAAATAGGTAATGAGCTAAATAATTATGTAAATCAGCGCATTACCTATGAACATATAGATCAATAGCTGGCTAAAATGCACAAATGTTAACAAGGAAGCATTATCATGTGAAATTAATACTTTGAACCTTAGCTCTTGCACTATCATGTTCAGCACAAGAGTACTGTGTACCTTTCTGGCAAAGATGGTCTCATACATATCTTGTTGACATCCAGCTGACCACAACAATGTGCATAACTGGAACCCTCCACTCAACCTCCCTCCTTTGGCTTCCTGTTTTTGCAATTATCACTCCCTCACACATTCATTGGCTGAGGATGACCCCTGAGCCGACTGAAATCATTTGTGATGCGCTTTACTTACATTACCACCTCTCCTCACAATGGAGGTAATTTTTGAAAGCAGTTACATGTGTGAATGGTACATACTATCGTAGGAATTTTCAAAAGCCCATTTATGCAATTAAAATGCACTTTCGAGCATAAAACATATTGACAATTCAATAGAATATATTGTAGTAATTTTCAAAAGCCCACTTACATGCGTAAAGTGCATTTACACTTGTAAAACCCACAGGAGCAGGATAAACCTGCTGCAGGAACAGGATCAGAAGAATTCCCACAAGATAAAACAGACTAGGACACAGAAACAGAAACAGGATAAGGCAATGTAGAATACATAGCCCAAGAGAAAGGACCTTGTAAGGCCTCAATTTAGGGCCAGAACACAAACACAAGAACCAAAAGACTAGAAACAAGGACAAAAACTAGGACAAAGAACAAGAACTAGAGTCAAGTCTAAGAACAAGAAGAAGAGCAACGTGAGGCCATTAGGAGGCAAGCTGTGGCAAATGTACATAGTGAGAGGCTGGCTTATATGTAAAACAGAACAATAAAGGGGCCGGGGACAAGATGGCTGCTGGTCAATAGCCGCTTTCTGCTGAGCTCCGATACTTTCCCTATTCTGTTTCTCCTTCACCGCTATGGCACCGAAAAGGAAAGGGAAAATGAGGGTATTTCCTGCCAAACCCCCATTGTTACCTGGTCTTTGCAGCTTCTGTGGACTCCGTTTCTCTCAGAAGCTAGTTCACCCTCAGCCCCCGAGAGCCTACCACTTCGCCGCAGGAAAGGTGTCCTCCCTATAGTGGAGTAGCAGGGACACCGACTGAATTGTTGGTTCTAGCGTCCTTGCTGGCGGGAATTGCTGAGGATTGAGCATCTCTCCTTCCATCTTTGACAGCATCTGAGGGTCCTCTCCCCCCTGACAGAGGTACATCGCAAGGGGGGATGGGGACTTTAAACTGAGCTACTCTTTTTTTGGCTACTTTCACTTCGCTGGAGTCCCTTCAGATGCCTAAGAAACCAGTGATTATAACACTGTGGGAACTTATGTAAAATTTTTCTAAGACTTGTCCCTCTCTATTTCTAAAGTGGATACTGTGGTTTCAAACTTGAATCCTCTTGTGGATCAACATGAAAATACCTTAACTGATCATTCTAGACAGTTATCTGCTGTTCACCAGGATATTGTTAAAATTCAGGGGGGGTTCAACCCATGCTTGCACAAGACTGCGGAGTGCTTTCTCAATGGCTTGAATCTTTGGAGAACCTTTCTTGCTGCTTGAATCTTTGGATTCTTAATATTTCTAAAATTATGGGTGAACTCCCTGAGGTTACCTTAAAAAATTATTTCTTGCAAGTTATTGGGATACCCCCTGGTGAACTTCATCTGATTAGTAAAATTATTACCTTATCTTCATCTTCTCAAATATCTGATGGTGCTTCTTCTACACAGTTTCCACCTTTGAATCTTACTGAGTCACTTTGTTAATTTCTTTTGCTTCCGATACAGGTTTATCTAAAATGATGTCTTTATATTTCCTAAATTTGAATTCTCCATTTTATGGGCAGATTCTTAGAATTTTCCCAGATATTTCAAGGTCAACTCAGCAACAGCATAAAGACTTCTTAGCTCTTAGAAAGGACACTCTTGAATTAGGTGCAACTTTTTTATTACGTTATTATCCCTGTAAATGCCTGGTGAAATTTTGATCTGAGACATTTGACTTTTTTGTTCCAGAGCAGTTACAATCTTTTTTGAATGCTAGAAAGTTAATTACGTCCTCTCCAGTCCCCACGGACACATAGACTCAACAAATAAATAAATAAATAGTATTTACAATAAGTACAGTGTAAAAGTTATTCGGGGTCCTCTACCTGCTATAGCTTTTTCTATGTTATTTGTTTTCTTTTATCTTCTCCCTTTAAATTTCACCCCCCCCCCCCCCCCTTTTCATTTCTTTTTTCTTCAGTAGCATCTGGATAACATTATTCTTAATTATTAAAGATATGTAATTTTGGTTGTAATGTAAAATATCTCTGTACTTGGATATGGAGATTTGCTTCTTCTTCTTCTTTTTTATGTATGTCATCCTCTTATTTCCATAAAAAAGTTGTTAACATGTTTTGTTTTGTAAATCGCATAAATAAAAACCCCCAAAAAACAGAATAGTACAAACATGGCCACCAGCAGGATGAACAAGGTATAGAGCTTAGAGGACCTAGAATGTCGAAACAGCAGGCCACAGTTCTGGAGAACTACCAGATAGTCCCCAAGGTCCACTGAGGACATCTGCAGATAGACAAAAACTGTCTACAGACCCTCGCGGTGGAGAGATGCAAATTATGGGCTGGATGTGCTAAATGGTTTTTCCTGCTTTGCATCTGTACATCAGGCCTTGCTGTACATTATAGAAGAGTATCCCCTCTACCAACTAAGAGTTAGATTAATGCAAATGACTTGGAATTTAGTTAACAAGAAAGCTATTGCTTGGCTTCGTGGAACTGCATTCACTAAATAAATAACTTCATCAAAACAGACCACATCTTCTTTTTGCTTTTATCTCATTGCTTTTAAGCAATTATAGCAATTAAGCAGCCCAGGACTGTGGCTCAAGTACAGTTAGGTTGTATAGTTGCATAGCAACCAGAAAGACATCTGTTGGTGGAAATCAGCATTTAATTACCTAATGATAATTTTGTTTTCCTGCTGTTTTGCCATGTTTTTTTTTATTTCTAGCTCTACTTATTTGCCACTCCATGCCATCTGCACTTGTGTACTACACCTTTGCCTAAGGGATATACAGTGCATGCATATATGCACAAGAGAAGCTTTCTCTACGAATGCCATATTTTGCACACATCTCCCTCCTCCCCCCATGCGAGCAGCTGCTCTGAGCCATACTGTGGGTCCCTCCTCTCCATATCCTCAAGGCCTAGTTAACATTTTCGACTTATCATAAATTGCGTTGCTTAACATGAGTTCCAGTATGCTATGTTAATATTAATAAGCCACCTTCAATGCATTTACGTGCCAGGCAGTTCATTAAAATATTTGTTGTATTAGGGCCGTTGGCGCTAAAACAAGTATTTAATGTGCGTTAATTTACTTTAGTAAATAGACCCTTCAAACTCAAGTTATTTGCAATTTTAAAGGCTTCTAGTTAGTGGAGTATTTAATAGATTTCAGTACAAGCACAGACAGATTTTAGTAGAAACATTTTAAATTTGATAAGTGCAAGAATTCCAAGACATTTTCTTTCCTGGTGTCAATGGGATGAATGCTCCAGACCTGGCTGAATGAGACACCTTCTAGGGCCCGTTCTTCTCCTCCTTGGCAGAACATTTGAGGCACGCGATTTGGGACTGATGTTTCCTCTCCCGGAAGTCTCTTCTCTGCATTCACCTTCTCTCCTGGCGTCCAGATGCTCTCCCACTTCTGCCCCCAGCATTAGCAATCAGCACCATTTGCTAGATTTACTTCTGTACAGGTTTGCAGCAAGGTGGCTGAGCGATGAGGAATAGAGGACCGTTTTGCTCATAGAAGTTGCAGTTTTATAGATTATCAGTGATGCTAATAGCATGATTTTTAATAGGGATGTGCATACATTTTGAATGAATACTAAAAATGCAATGAATTAGGCCATTTTTGGTTCGTTCTGAATGGAATGAACCAAAAATATCCTCCTACTAAAATACCCAAAACTTTTCAGGTATTTTTGTATTTGCGCCATTTAAAAAAATAAAAAAGACCTCTGTACTGCCTCCTACTTAATATTGTTGCGATATTAAGTAGGAGGAAAAATCTTTAATAATATAATTTTAAAAAAAGATTTTTAAAAAACGCCAGCAGTCGGGTGCAGGAAACGGATGTTCAATTGACAAGCGTCTGTTTCCTGAACCCCTGGCTGTATGCCGTTTAGGAAAACATACGCCGATAGATTCGGCGTCAGTTTTCCTAACAGGGGGATGGCCAACATTCTCGGGCTCCCGTTATCAAGGAGGCACTAGGGGTGCGCAAGTGACCCTAGCGCCTCCTTGATAACATGACCCCTAATTTAAATATTGCATGACGCTCCCCCCAGGAGGGGCGCCTAGGAGTGCGTTAGGAAAGCGGGCGCTGACTGTTCAGTGCCTGCTTTCTGCGCATAAACATTGCATCAGCCCCTTACTTAGTTGCTTTGACCATATCATCTGGCGGCTAACATAGTAAGATTCAAAAAAGAGTTGGACAAGTTTCTGAAGGAAAAGTCCATAGCTTGATTGTGTGCTGAGTGAAAAAATAATTCCTTCAATTTCTTTCAAGGAGTGTCCCCTAGTGCTATTGTGATTTGGAAGGGTAAACAACTGTTCCCTATTTACCATTCCATCCCACTCATGATTTTATAAACCACTATCATCTTTCCTTTCAGTTACCTCTTCTCTAAGCTAAAGATATTCCGCATGCTGTCTGCGGCAGACCCATGGCGCGGCCCCCTCACCTTCTCACACAGACTCCAGCTCCTGGTTCCTCCTCGCTAGCGGCAGAGGGCCGCCGACTCCGACTTCGGGCCGCCCCCAGTGCCTGTGGCTCTGCCTTGATCCCCAGTACTGCAGCTCAAGATGCCATTGTTTGTCGGGCCTCTCCGCATGGCCCGCAGAGAGACGCCACTACCTGCGCTGCACCTCTCCCTAAGCTCGTGTGCATCCCTGATCCTTATGAAGGGCCCGCGGCGGGAACCTGGCCGCAACCCCAGATAATGACGTTAACTTCTTCAGTGTATTTAAGCTCAGGCATCGCTCCATAGCGTTGCCTTTGTAACAGGACTCCTCGCTATCCGAGTACTCGTTGCTACTAAAGAATCCTCTCTGTCTTCGTTCCTGACCTCCGTTGTTCCCGGTTCCTGTTGTCTTCGTTCCTGCCTTGTCTGTGTGTTGGATTGACTCTATGGATATCGACCTTGCTTTGTTTGACTATGTTTCAACAGACCCAGACCTTTGCTACAACTGACTACTGCTATTGACTTCTCCGTGATCAGACCATATCCTTGATTGACTTTCGCTATTGACTTCTCCGAAATCAGACCATTGCCTTGACTGACTTTTGCAATTGACTTCTCCATGATCAGACCATTGCCTTGATTGACTAATGCTATTGACTTTCTCTGAGATCTGAACTCAGCATTGCTTGCCACGAGCTACGCTTTGCCGCTGGCCCTGATCCAAGCCTGTTACTGACGCCTCCTCTAGCCTACTCCCTGGACGTGGACTTATTAGGCTCCGGCCTATCTTTGCTCGAGCACCCCCAGCTAAACTCCATTCCATTGGTGCTCGAGTTCCAGTACCGCACCCAGTCCAGGATGGACTACGCCATCTACCGGCTGCTGGCTCTGGGCTGAACCAACCTATCTTGTTATCTAACTTCGAGGCCCACCTAGGTCCTGCCGGCCCCGGCACCCAAAGGCTCAACCTGCGGAGAACGAGGGCTGGTATAGGTGAAGCTCCAGCAGCCTCCAACTTCAGCCCATTCCACCTGCCGACAGTGGGGACCCGTAGGTCCTCACCTACGGGTTGCATCAACCCCACCTTGGCCCAAAGGTCCACCTCCGATGCAACAAAAGAGCCCTAACCTGTTTAGCCTTTCTCCATAAGAGAGCTTTTCCAACCCCTTATCATTTTTGTCTCCCCTCTCTATAGCTTTTCTATATTTGTTATGACTTTTTTAAGATGGGGGTGACCAGAGCTGCACACAATACTGAAGGTACAGTCACACCAGGGATCTACACAAAGGCATTATGATATTCTCAGTTTTCTTCTCTAGTCCTTCCCAAATAATTCCCAACATTCTATTTGCCTTTTTGACTGCTGCCACACACTGAGCAGACGATTTCAAGGTATTATTCAGTGTCCACGAGGACTCTGAGGGTCCTTTTTCTGGGTGCTAACTCTTAATACAGAATCCAATATTGTGTAGTTGGGATTATATTTTCCCTTTAGTTCATTACTATGCCCTTGTCTACATTAAATTGCTTCTGCCATTTAAATGCCCAGGCTCCTAGACACAGAAGGTACTTTCTGCAATTGCTCATGATCCACTGCTGTTTTAACTACTTGAAATAATTTTGTGTCATATGCATATTTGCCCATCTCACTCATTGTTCCTTTCGCCAAATCATTTATGAATATACTTAAAAGCACAGGTGCCAATACAGACTCCTGAGGTACTCCACTAACCAACTTTCTCCATTTGGAAAAAGGATCATTTAATCTTACCTTCTATTTCCTATCTTTTATCCAGTTACCAATCCATAATAGAACACTGCCTCTGATGCCATGACCTCCCAATTTCCTGAGGAGTCTCTCCTGGGGGCCTTTATCAAATGCCTTCTAAAAATCCAAATACATTATATCAACCATCTTACTTTTATCTGGATGTTTACTTACACCTTCATAAAATCTAGTAAATTTGTAATTCAAGACTTCCCTTTGCAAAAAGCATATTGATTCTCCTCCATTAAACCATGTCTATCTATATGGTCAGTTATTTTGTTTTCAAGAATAGCTTCTACTATTTTGCCTGGCACTGATTTCAGACTCAGGGCTCTATAGTTTCTCAGATCACTCCTGGAGTCCTTATCTGGCTAAAATTTAAACAGATTTTCCCTAGATCTTCAAAAGTCAGCATTTAGCCAATTAATTCATATATCTGATAACTCTCAAGTCATCCATCTAAATGGCTAATTTTTGTATACTGTGTCATTATCCAGCTATATTCTAGCCAATTAAAAAAAGAGACATGCTGGGGGCATTTCGGGGAGGAGTTAAGTTATCTGGCTAACTTAGCCAAATATCAGTTCTATCTGGACAAATTATAGAGTCATTCATCAAATCGCATTAGGGCGACATCGTGGGTGTTGGGGGCCTAATGCCCGTAATAACGCCATAACACTCGCGCTAAAAAACACATTGCGAGATGTGTATGCAAATTTTTAAATTTTAGTCAAAAGGGAGGAGTTTATGAAAATGAGTGGTGTTTAATGTTGTGTGTGATGTTATAAAGCTGAAATAAATAACTACACCATATTTTAGGGAGAGGGAGTGAGAAAGCACCTCTGGGATAATACCTGTACTAGTCTACTATTTATACCAATGTAGGAGGGTCAATTAGTAACTAGTGTCTTAGGGCAGTTTTACATGCAGAGTCAGAGGTACAAACAGCACAGTACTCATCAGGGAAGATTTGATGTGATTTGGAGTGAGGAAAGGTGCACAAAGATGAGATTTGTACAATGTACTCTCGCTCTAGCTTGATAGCTGTGGTATCTCAAAAATTTGCAAAACCACGCCCCTTTTTTAAATCAAGAGGGCTATTCTTGCGAAATTTATAGCAAAATGATAAATATCAGTCTTAGCCAGATCTAAAGTTATCCAGCCTTGTTGTGGCTGGATAATTAGCTACCTAATCAGATATGTTCAAAGCATATCTGGTATCAATGTAAACAAAAAAAAAAAGTATAGGATCCTTAGTCCGATTCTTTCCCTGCCCACCCCCCCAATCATTAAACCCTTCCTAAATGTAACAAAGATGTTTTGGGTCCGCCGGTCGGGTCCTTTCCAGCCCCTTCTCTAGTTCTATTAATAAAATTAAATTGCAATGCCGCCTGGTCCTTCCAACCACCCATCGTTCAAATGTCCCATGGACATTCCCCACATCTCCTCATCCCCCTCCCCCGAGTCATAAAAATCTCTGCCAGGAGTGAGGTATGCACTTTCCTGTTCCCGGCGCTTCAGCACTGATTCTGTCACAAGAAGCACTGGAAGCGTTCATTACATCATGTACATTTCCACTGCTGCTTGTGACAGAAAGAGTGATGGAGTGTGGGGACTGAATAAGTTCATAGTATGCACCTGACAGGAATTTTTATGATTCTGGATGAGGGGCGTGGCGCAGGACATTTGGACTGCAGGTGGGCAGCAGGATCCAGTGGCAGCATGAATGGGCTGGGGATTACCGGACCTATGCACCTGGAACATCTCTATTATATTTAGGAGGGGATATGGGGTGGGGGGTGCTCAACCCGATAGGACCATGTATGAAATCTAGGGGGGGATGAGAGAGGGGGAAGGAAAGAATGATTTGAGACCCAGGTCCCTTGTTATGAACCAGGAGGTGGACCCTTAATCCGAGGTAAGGTTAATGCTACCAAAGAGAGAATCAACCCTCTCTGGTCCCTACCGTCAGAGGGCAAGGCTTGAAGATACGGTAGTAAGTTTTTTGAGGAACGAGTTCTTGAGCGCCCGGAACGCTTCTTTAGCCTCTAACGGCCAAGCCTTAATATTAGCCCCTTTGCGAGTAAGAGCCGTGAGAGGTGCCGCTAATTTGGAGAAATTCAGAATAAAACTATGATAGTAGTTAGCAAAACCAAGGAAGCGTTGGACTGCACGTAATCTGTTAGGTTGAGGCCATTCTTGGATATATTTTAATTTGGATGGATCCATCTGAAAGCCTTGTTTAGAAATAATATACCCCAAAAATGATAGTGATTCTTGCTCGAAAATGCACTTTTCAATCTTAGCATAGAGATGATTTTCTCTTAGACGTTGTAATACCAGAAAAACGTGTTGTCAATGTGTCTGTAAATTAGAGAAAAAAATCAAAATGTCAGCTAGATAGACTACAACACAGACATAGAGCAGTTCTCGGAATTTCTCATTAATGAAATGCTGAAATACTGCCGGAGTGTTAGTTAATCCAAAAGGCATGACAAGATATTCATAATGGCAAATATGCAGATTAGACACCAAGGATAGTCCAGATTTGAGCCTTTATTTAAATGGAGACAATTATATGTTTGTGCCCCATATTCATAATGTCCATCCCTGGTGTTGAAAGCCATCTTCCACTCGTCACCCTCTCGAATCCTGATGAGATTATATGCTCCTCGAAGATCCAACTTCGAGAATACCTGGGCCCCCTGTAGACGGTCGAAAAGTTCAGCTATAAGTGGTAATGGGTACTGGTCTTTGATAGTAATGGCATTAAGCCCACAGAAGTCTATACATGGACGCCGGATCCTATCTTTTTTCCCAACAAAGAAGAAGCCCCGGCTGGGGATTTAGAGCGCCTAATGAATCCTTTCTGTAAGTTGTCTTGGATATATTCTAACATAGCACGGGTCTCCAAGGCAGATAACGGATAGACTGTACCATGAGGCGGGGTAGAGCCAGGAATCAGATTGATGCTACAATCGAATTCTCGATATGGAGGCAAAATGTCAGCAGACTTTTTGGAAAAAACGTCCGAAAACTGATTATACTGTGACGGTAGACTCTCAAGACGGGAAGTGCAGATGAAACTACAGGAGGAGCTTGATCCATTAGTGCAGGTCTCTTGGCATGCTGGACCCCAGTGGATAAGTTTTAAAGATGCCCAGTCAAACTGGAGGTTGTGCTGTTGCAACCATGGAATACCAAGAACTATAGGATGGATGGCTTTCTGGATGATATAGAAGGAAATACTTTCGGTGTGGTTCGGGGCAATATGGCACTCCATCGGAACAGTATGATGAGTTATCCTCCCCAGCAGGGGATCCCCATGAATGGAAGATATGATTAACGGTTTAGAACACAAGGAAGTAGGAATATGTAGTTGTTCAACCACATCTTGAAGAATAAAATTTCCCCTGGCTCCCGAGTCTACTAAGGCCAAAGTAGAGTACTGATGATCTCCAAAACACAGGGTGACATGCAGAGTTAGTGGGGGAGCCGGAGAAGAGATGCCTAGGATTACTCCCCCAATGGAGCCTAGGCTTTGGGAGTTTCTCGGATGCGTTGGGCAACAAGCAATGCGATGACCCGCTCCTCCTCAATAGAGGCAGAGACCTGTCTTGCAGCGTCTTTGCCATTCTTCAGGAGAAAGAGGGCCCCGAACCAATTGCATAGGTTCTTCCATAGTCCCTTTTGGGGTAGATGTAGTTCATGAGCCGGGAACTGAGCAGGAAGGAGTAGTACCTGCCATGTGCCTTCTCATGCTTGATCCCTCACGAGCTCTTTCCTGTAGCCGACGGGCGATCCGGATTACCAAGTCCACGATGGAGTCCAATGATTGAGGCAACTCCCAGGCTGCCATTTCATCCTTTATTCTGGGTGATAGACCCTCCAGGAATATGGACCAGAGACAGTTCTCCTCCCAATGGAGTTCCGATGCCAGGGTCCTAAATTCAATGGTGTAGTCAGCCAACCTCCTTGCCGAAGCTGTAGAAGCCTGGAACCAGCAACCACCTGTTTCCCTGGATCGTTAAACACCGCTTGAAACAACTCCAAGAATTTGAGAAGATTTTGTAGAACTGGATCTGACCATCGCCAGAAGGGAGAAGCCCAGGCCAGGACTTTACCCTCTAACAGAGACAGGATATATGTAGTTTTTGTAAGATCATCCGGAAAGAGTGAGGCTTGAAGATGAAAGTGCATGCTGCATTGGTCGAGAAATCCCTCACATAAGCAGGGTTCGCCAGTGTAACGTGAAGGAATAGGCAACGGAATCAATGCATGGGTGTTACTCTGCATCCTGGATGGTAGTGGTACTGGTGGAGGCATTGTTTGAACCACAGCCAGAGAATCTAGACGGGCGTTGAGTCGTTCCAGGGATTCCAATATCCGTTACTGCTCCATGACTTTCTGGGCCAATCCAGGAATGGCCTGACGAGTTGAAGCCTCTGCCATGGCTTTGGTATTCTGTTACGAACCAGGAGGTGGACCCTTAATCCGAGGTAAGGTTAATGCTACCAAAGAGAGAATCAACCCTCTCTGGTCCCTACCATCAGAGGGCAAGGCTTGAAGATACGGTAGTAGACGGACGACTTCGCCCTGGAAGCTTGTGGTTCCCCCAGGAGGAGCCCGTAGGAACCCAGCCCCTGGGACTTAGGAGACTCACTGCAGACTGAAGATAGGTCTGGACACAGGCGCCTCCTGCAGGTCATGGATTCTGGATGGCTGGTGCCTCCAGCAGGTCGTAGACAATCCAGGAGCGTGAGTCGAAGAATAGTCAAGAACTGGTTCCAGGGTCGAAGTCCAAAGAAGGGTCGTAAGCTGGTCCAGAAGCAAGACAGGAGAATGGTCCGAAGCCAGTCCAGGAGTGAATCAGGAGAAAGGTCCAAAGCCAGTCTAAGAGCAAATCAAGAGAGAGGTCCAAAGCCAGTCTAGGGTCAAACCAAGAAATCACCGCAGCCAGTCCGAAGGTCAAAAGCCAATGAAGCAGTCTAATCGGAAGCAGGAAGAGAACGGAGACCGAAACCAGGAACATGGAGTACAGGCAAACTCCCACAAGAGCCTCAATACCAAGGCAAGGTCTCAGGGTCAGACCTTGCCTTAAATACTAAGGTGAGGGAGGAGTCCTGGGAGGGAGCAACAACAACTTCCTGTCGTGGCCCCTTTAAATATTTTCTTCAGCCGCGCTCACGGCCCTAGCTAACCCAGGGGGGGCCGAGTCATCAGGCTGTGCAGGACCATGCGGCCGGCCTCAGCAGTGGCCATGGCTGCGAGAAGAACGCCGGGGAAGGCTGCCTGTACCAGCAGGAGCCTCAGTCCGGACGCGACGCCACCGGTGACCAATATGACCCGGCCGCGGACTGCTGCGTCCGGCGGCCATGCTGGTCGACCCCGGTCGCGGGCTGCCAAGGCTGGCGGTCATAACATCCCTTTAATTCTTTTTTTTTCAGTGCTACTTAAACAAATATCTTCAAAAGATATTCAGTTAAGTAGCAAGTTATTTGGCCACATAAAGTAGGATAGCTAAAAATCCTAGTTGAAGAGGGGTGCTCTTAAGCAGTGACCAAGATGGTTGCCTGATTCAACTGCTCTTCAGGATCCACTCTGTTTACTCACTATTTCCTCGCCCTTGCAGTGAGTCTGCTTTTGGTATTTTATTGCTACAACTGTTAATGATCATGCTGCCAGGGGGGCGGAGTTAGCAATCTGTTATTGATCACACCGCCAGGGGGGCGGAGTTAGCAATCTGTTATGGATCACCTCCTCCAGACGGGAGGAGTGAGTAATCTGATCAAGGCTGCTCCCTCAAGGGGAGGAGCTAGCAATCTGTAATACTCCATAGGCGGGGTCAATGATCTGTTGTGGGTTGGCTCCCACAGTGTGGCAGTCTGTATGATACCGCTCTAGTAGTGAAAGGAATAAACACTTAGTGGAAATCGGTGAATCCTTGGGCCGATGGCAGATGACAGCGCCCCCAGGAGGATATCCTGAGAGGGACCACCGGCTAGGCTGGAGTATGGAGACAAACACAGATAGTTCTTTATTAGATAGGAAGTAGAACCACCAGAGGTGGCAGTAGTGAGTTGATATGCCCGGCAGAGCTGAAGTCCCTCAGATACTGGAACTGCGATCTCTGGGTTGCTGAGCTGTAGAGAGAGACTGTAGGTAGTGAGTAGACAGGGTATGCTGGATACATAACCAGTAGTAGATGATACACTCATAATTGTAGATATCTGTAATGGCTTCTATGCAACAGAGAGTCTTCAGTATATTCAGGAACAGGAGCCGTAGGTGAGTACTGGTTCCTATATGCAGTCTGGAATAAGAACTCACAATATCTGTGTATGAGATGGCTTCTGAAATAGAAGAAAGTCTTTGGAGAGTTTTAGGAACATAGGCCCTTGTGGACCGAGTACAGGTTCCTATCTGTAATCTATAATAGTAATGTACCAGATATAGGTATGCGATAGCTTCTGAGATAGAAGAGAGTCTGTGAAGGGTTTTAGGAACATGGACCCTCGTGAAGCGAGTACCAGTTCCTATCTGAAATATGAAATAGTAATGTACCAGAAATAGGTATGTGATAGCTTCTGAGATAGAAGAGAGTCTGTGAAGGGTTTTAGGAACTTGAGCCCTCGTGGAGCGAGTACCTGTTCCTATCTGCAATCTGCAATAGTAACGCACGATCTCTGTACCTGCGATAACGTCTTAGACAGAAGGGAGTCTTCAGAGATTAGGAACATAGGCCCTCGTGGAGTGAGTATCGATTCCTATCTGTAATAGAACTCACAGTGTTCACGTCTGCGATCGCTTCCAGGCAGTAAGGAGTCTTCTGAGCTTTCAGGGACGTAGGCCCTCGAGGTGCAAGTACCGGATCCCGTCTTAGCAGTCTGAAATCAAGAAGAGAGCGCGGGGCCCCCAAGGAGCGGGTACCCCTTGGTGAGTTTGTGGAGGCAGAGCAGCAGAGAAGTTTCCTCCTTGCTAACTCGATTCGAAATAGCAAATGAAGACCTTTTAATTGGAAGTGGATGACGTCACTATGGGGGGGACACCCCAAGGTTCGCGCCCTTGCCGGTACAAATTCTGGAGCGCGCGCCCTTAAATCATCAGAAACATGGCGGATCTGCAGCGTCAGGCCAACCCGGGGATTCCGGGGAGAAGCAGCGAGGAGAAACCGCGGCAGCATCTGTCCGTCAGAGCTGAAGGGAGTCACCACAAAGGTAGAGAGGGTGGAGCCAGGGCGAGAACAGGCACGAACGCAACAACAACCTCCGGAATGTCTAGTGTGAAACCAAGTAGGTTAGAGGCTGCCTTTGTGGCAGGCACCGGTACTAAAAAGCTGAAACAAAATCCACCTTCCCCAGAGACGGAATCGCATGCTAAAAATATGGCATTGGCCAACTTAGTGCTGGCAGAGTTGAAACAACTCAAGGACATGCTGCAAGGTAATGTGGAGAACACGTCGGCAATTCATTCTGAGATCTCCGGAATAACTCAACAACTTTCTGCCTTCAAGATATGGCTGGAAGCTTGTGAATCTCAAATGGAATCACATCTTTTGTCTACTGCTCCGCTCCTGCAAATGGCCCAGAAACTGGACCGTTTGCAAAAAGATTTGGAGAATTTAGCGAATTGCAATTGCCACAGTAATATATGCATTCTAGGCCTACCTGAAGGCATGGAAGGCCCCGACATACTCAAATGTTTAACCAAATTGATCTCCAAATGCCTCCAGTTGAAATTTCAATATCTGCTTGAGATCGAATGGGCAGATCGGACTCCTTCCCGGGCTCTGAAAAATTTGAAATTTCCACGGCCTATAATTTTTAAGCTGTTTCACTACTCCCAGGTTTTGTAAATACTCTCTGCTGCCCGAGCTAAGTCACCCATCATGTATCAGGGTCAACAGTTCTTTTTGTTCCAGACCTAGCCAAAACAACTGTGGCTAAAAGGAAGGTTTTCCTGGCCTTGCACCCTCGCTAACAAGCTTTAGGAGTATGCTATGGCCTCCTATACCCGGCTCGAATGCGTGTGACATGCCATAACCAAACAAAGACTTATGATACACTGGAGAATTTAGACTCTTTTCTCTCATCTTTGGAAGAGTCGCAGGAAATGGCGACCTGAATTCTTGTTTCCTTATGCTACTAGCTTGGAAGACTTCTGACCTTTTTGGTATCTGACAATGGGTAATTGCTTGCGGTGATATCTCTCATTTTCAGTATGTCACCCAACGATTTTCCCACAACACTTGAAATTGATGTGGGACTCTCACTTAAAGGTTTGGTATATTTCTTTTTTTTTCTGTCTCTCTTTTGGATGACAGACTCCCTCTACGCACCGGATATTTTTATTTTTCCGGTGTGTTGACTTCGTTTAATTCAGACAATTTGGAGCGAGTTTTCCTCACTATTTCACTGTTGGATCTTGTTCAGCCATTGGTCTCTACTTCTGAGGCCCATTAGGTTTGTGTTGCCAGGTTTTTTGGCCTTGTCTCTGTATTATTGCTCTCACTCTCTTTGTGTATTTCGTTTATTTTTTGTCTTTTTATCAATATTGAGTAAGCTGCTTCTTTATTTTCTTTTTCACAGGTTGATGCTTTTCACAAATTACAGGAGGGGACGGGACATTTCTTTGGGTCTATTTCTGTATCATTATGACAACTAAAATGGCATTGCAGGTGGTTTCCTTAAATGTTAATGGTCTCCCCATCCCATTAAATGGAAAAAGATTCTCTCCTATCTTCATTCACTGAAGGCTGATGTTGCTGTGCTCCAAGAGACCCATTTATCGGCTTCAGAGTTCCTTAAAATAAAGCAAGCTTGGGTGGGGGAAGTTATCTTTAGCCCAGCAGTACATAAAAAAGAGGGGTGGCCCTATTATTCTATAAAAAATTTGATGTTCAAATATATCGTCAATCCTCTGATTTGGATGGGCACTGGGTCTATGCTCAGGTAGGGGTCAAATCTGAGAGCTTTACTTTTTCTAACCTATAAACTCCCAATACAGATGATCTGGTGTTTTTCCAAAACATTCTCTCACAATCATTAGAGGCTGCCTCATTCCCTTTGATACTTGGAGGAGACTTCAATCGGTCTTTGGATTTAGTCCTGGACAGATATCTTATAATAGGGCTCATAAGCTATTACTTAACCTAATAGATGCTTCTGGCCTTATTGACTCTTGGTGGCTATTACATCCCACGGACAAAGATTTCACTTTTATTTCTCCCACACACACTACATACTCCCGAATCGATTGTTTTTTGATCTCCAACAGGTTGATCCCTCAGATTCTAGAAGCTTGCATTTATCCCATCTTAGTGTCTAATCGTGCAGCCATTTCTGTTAAAATCTCCCTTACCTTCCCCTCACAGGATGATTATACCTGGAAGTTTAATCCAGCCTTGCTGGAAGATCCCAATTTTTCCACATTTCTTCACACCAAAATTGAGGAATACTTCTCTCTCAATGATACTCCAGATGTTACCTCACCCATGCTCTGGGCCGCTTTAAAAGCTACTATTAGAGGGGAAATCATTAGTTATAATATTAGCTCTCATAAGAAACAGCAAGCCACTCTCTCCAAATTGCAAACAGAAGTTGACCAATTGGAGCATTCACATATATCTTGACCATCCCCTGCCACTTTGTTAGCACGCTATGCGCACAATAAGTTATTAAGTTTGCAAGCTGGGAAGTCCCTCTATATACAAAAAGTGCAATATTATGCAGAAAATAATAAATGTGGCCACCATTTAGCAAATTATCTTTTAAAAAAAAAAGAGGAAGAAAAAGCATATTCTCACCCTTAAATCCTCATCAGGAGCTCTGTTAGTATCTGACAATGATATCATACAAGAATCTCGTAACTTTTATCATGAGTTATATTGTTCTGAAATATCTCCTACTGTCTCTGGTGTTAATCAGACTTGCCTTGTGGTCTCAAGCCTTAGTATTTTGTCTTGTGGTCTCAAGCCTGAGTATTTTGTCTCTTCAGATTCTTTATTTTGTAATACTACCCCCTGAGTTGTACAAAAACCTGTGCATAATAATTGTCAATGCGGGTAATACCAATTAGATGTCAGTGTTTCTCATAATTTTCCTTTGGTTTTTATGATTTTTATTATTTCCTTTTCTTTTTTCTTCCTTTGATGCTTGTGATACTTTTGGATTTTCTCTTCTCCGTTCCCTTAAATTTTTCTAATATGATGAATGTTCTAAATTATGTTATAGCTTACATTGTACACAGTTTTCTTTTGTTCATTTTTTAGTGTATTGACCTTTATATGGTAATAAAAATTTTTGAACATAAAAAAAAATCCTAGTTGATTATATTCATACATAATCATACATAGCCGGTTAGGTTATTAAGTTATTCAGCTACATGTAACCAGATAACCTTAGGTGAGTATATTCAGAAGGATGTTTATCATGCGAAATATTTGAAATAAGTTGACAGCTAACTTGCCGGCTTAATAAATATGGAACTCCAATATTATTAGCAATATGCATATGAAAATGTTTTTAGTATGACTTTTACTGCATAGGACCCACAAAATAGTATAATAGCTAAGAAAATAAATTGTGTTCTAGCGCATTTTCAAGACTTGTTCTGCAGCATGGCCTTTATTTTGGAGGCGGGAGCTTTACATTTCATATTTGCATTCACTCACAACCTAATGCTGAAGAATCCTTATTTGGCACTGAAACTTCAAACTGATATTCATAAGTCTGTAATTATATTCACATATTTCAGATACATTTTCTGTACAAATGCAAAATTCCCAATCTGTATCCAAGTTATTTCTCAGGTATGAGAAAGAACCTTAATGCACATTAAAACCCTACCAATTAAAGTGATCTTGACAAGGCTGTGTCAAGATCACTTCACTGCCATCATAAAATTATAGACAGAACAGGATTTTCTAGGTGCTTTTGGCTTAAAATCAATAGAGCGCATTACTTTGCACAGGAACCATTAAGTTGACCTTGAAAATGGCAACACACACATGTCCTGCTATCTTTATCATCCTTACCAATCTGTAGGAAACCTGCTTTATAGTTATAAATTAACAAAGAGAAAATTATTTGGACTCGCTTCTATGCACAGGAATTGAGAGAGGGTCACATCCAATGAAGAAATATTCATGGAACAATATATTATTTCTATACCATTCCTGCAAGTTTGCAGATTATCTATGGTAGAATATGAATGGAAAGGATTTAGGAGAAAAAAATAGCAAATTAGAAATATGATTACTTCTTGGTGCTTACTTTCAGCAGAAAGACCATATATACATAAGAATATTTACTAAATATTGCTCTCATAAACTAATGTTATGGTTCTAGTAAACAAATTTTCCTTGCGAACAATTCCTATTTTGAAAAATAAAATTCAGTAATTTAATAGCAAAATATGCTGCTTATGTCTCTAGCTTTCCAACAAGCAATTCATCTTAAACCCTGGAAATGTTGCATAAACCCCCTTTATGCATCAGTTTATGCTGCTCTCCACTCTGAACAGTGCACTATATTACCAGCCTCTTTTTAATAGGCAGAAGCCTCATCTCACTACACATGAGCCCCAGGAACCCCTTCCCTGATATGTGTGCCATCGCAATGACATGGTGCACATCTGGATTAGAGATGGAGGGACCACCCTGCTCTTGCTCCCTCGCAGATACCAGGGAGAAAGAAGAGCATGAAGTCAAATGCTTACTCAAACTCCTAAGCACACTCTTTATTTACCTTTTTAATGCAGTTTGGACGATGTAAAGCTATAGGAACCGGTGAGAAATAAAAGTCTTTAAAAATGAAAACCAGAGATCTTTTATTCTGCATACCACAAATCCATTCTGAAATTCAAGACAGAGAATTAGAAATATTACTGGAAATAAGAAATGTATTGTTTTTGGTTCATCTTATAGTTTGCCTCTTTCAGATTTACTTCTGAAGGGGAAAGCTCATCAAACATGACAGCTTCATTCACAACCATCACATGTCTTCATTACCTATTTCAGAAACCATTCTTCATTCACCCTTCCTATGACAGAAATTGCTGGCATCCCTAAGAAGAGGATTCTGAATAAACTATTACTGGGGTTTGAGGGGGGGGGGGACTGGGGAAATTGCCGTATGCCTGGCTAGGAGAGCACAGGCATTCTCAAGCTTTCAGTGAGGAAAGTCACTTTCAGACCTAGAGATGAGCACATCAAGGATAAATCCATCCTCACAAGTCCAAGGGAGAAAGAAGTTCATGCACACAGACTGACTTCATAAAAACTTCCTATGTCATGAATAAACGGTGATTGTATCGACATTTGAGGCAGGGTTTAAAGTAGCCTATTATGGTAGGTTTTAAGATGCCCCATATATTCAGCAGGATAAAGATTCCTCTGGAGATGGTTAAGGAGTCCTTCAAAGGGGCGGAGGTCTTGAGCCATGGTGAGTGGGACTCATAGAAACATAGAAATGACGGCAGAAGAAGACCAAACGGCCCATCCAGTCTGCCCAGCAAAAGCTTCACACTTCTTTTTTTTCTCATACTTATCTGTTTCTCTTGGCTTTTAGTAACCTTTGGTTCTATTTCCCTTCTACCCCCACCATTAATGTAGAGAGCAGTGATGGAGCTGCATCCAAGTGAACTATCAAGCTTGATTAGTTAAGGGGGTAGTAACCGCTGCAATAAGCAAGCTACACCCATACTTATATGTTTACCCAGACTATGTTATTCAGCCCTTATTGGTTATTTTTCTTCTCCCCTGCCGTTGAAGCAGAGAGCTATGCTGGATATGCATGGCGTATTAGTTTTTCTTCTCCTCTGCCGCTGAAGCAGAGAGCTATGCTGGATATGCGTGAAATATCAGTTTTTCTTCTCCCCTGCCGTTGAAGCAGAGAGCTATGCTGGATATGCGTGAAGTATCAGTTTTTCTTCTCCCCTGCCGTTGAAGCAGAGAGCTATGCTGGATATGCGTGAAGTATCAGTTTTTCTTCTCCCCTGCCGTTGAAGCAGAGAGCTATGCTGGATATGCGTGAAGTATCAGTTTTACTTCTCCCCTGCCGTTGAAGCAGAGAGCTATGCTGGATATGCATTGAAAATGAATTATGCATTGAAAGCCACATTAACTATCAACAAATATTGAACAAGCCTAATAATTGGTAATACCTATAGACTATGAACTCACCGTTAATTTTACATACTCTTACCCACCCCTGTTTTTTTTTTTTTTTTGTTTTGTTTTTTATAATTTGGAGATGGCAGCCCTCCATCCTTCCGCTCCGTGAAGGGGGAACACCAACCACTGGCCACTGGCATCCTGCTCCGTGAATGCCTCTGTGGCTCCTCTGCCTTGGGGGAGCTGTCTGCTGAGGAGAGAGCTATTTAGCATTCTGCAGGGGGGCAGACAGAGTCAGCGGGGTTGTTATGTTTTAGGAGTGCTGGTTAGCAAAGAAAAACCCGAGTTGCCAAATATAGCAGCTTTACCCTGCTGTTTTGTCTTTAATGTGGCCATGGTAACATAACCACATTATATATCTCATTATCTTAGTAGATCTGGCATTAAAGTCTGATCTACTACATACTTTAGAACTGACTGGTAATCTGTGATATCGAGCTGGTTCTGAAGCAATTTAGTAAATAGATTCTTAAAATGCAAGAGGGAGCAGTGCCACTTGTCAGTTGTTACAGGCATAATTTTTTAAAAGTTTTAAATAAATTGTACATATGGAGGTAGATATTCAAAATTTAGATGGATTTCTAAGTTAGGCAGATAGACATATCCAGCTAACATATACAGAATATTCAGTACTTGGCTATGCTGCTGAATATCCCCATAGTAAGCTCTATTAAGCAGGTCTAACTTACCCAGATAAGTTTTCTGCTGAATATCACTATTCAGCTAGATAATTTATCTGACTATGTAGCGCTGCCCCAATCCACCCCTGCTTGCCCACAACTAATCTGGCTATCTAGCGGCCGCTGAATATAACTGGATAAGTCCTACTTATCTGGCTATCTAGCGCTAAACGTGTTTTGAATATCAGCCTCATGATATACAGTACATAAATTAGTCAATACTACAATATGTCTTGGAGAGGATCTAGCCAGTTTGGTGCTGCATAGACATGTGAGAGATTTCCTTTCTGAGGAACAAGCTAAAACACACTAAACCTTGCAAGCAAACTTGCTCTTTCTTCCAAATATTCAGTCCAAGAAATAATTGTGTAAACCCCCACAATGGGAGGGGCCACATAAAAATAACTCCACCTCTCAACTCTGTGATTTAGAATGAGCATGTGCAGCATGCTCACACAACTAAAGATTTTCCCTAGGGTGTGGAGGAGAGGCTCTAGCAGAAAGTAGAAACAACATAAAGTAAAATAAACGCACAATATTACTATTTCAAGTAATATAGCAGAAATCAGTGCATGCACATTTAAATAACACATTTAGATTCTCATACACCTGGGGTGGACAACTCCAGTCTTTGAGAGCCACAAACAGGCCAGGTTTTCAGGATATCCACAATGAATATAATTAGATTTGCATGCAGTGCCTCCACTGTATGCAAATCTATCTCATGCATATTCATTATGGATATCCTAAAAACCTGGCCTATTTGTGGCTCTCAAGGACTAGAGTTGGCCACTCCGTCAAATAATATTGGACACAGAAAAATATGGTATTATAGTAAAAGAAAAATGTATTACTATTGAAAAATTTTTAAAAAGTTGCTTTTTGTAAGTTATAACAGCAAAGCACTACCCCACCCTATATCTCAGTTTAGTTCAAGAAAAATGTCAAAATTCCCACCTAAATTCTGGCCAGAATATTAGTATAAGCTCTAGTTAAAACTCACATGATTTTTGAATCCTTTAGACAAATTGCAGTCCAGATGGATGATGAAGCAGTGGCTGATGCATGGGGAAACCTGTTTCCAACATTCCAGTCAATCCAGCAATCAACTTGCCTCATGGAGAAATTCTCACAAAAAGAAATATTCTGTCTCTATTCTAAAAAAAAAATTCCCTGAAACTAAATTATCCTGATACGCATAGTGAGTAAACAACTATTCTAGCTTGAAATAAAACAAAATCAGGAAATATCTACAAATCACTTTTAAGGATAACTTTAAAGCTATTTGCGTGGACCCATATACATATGAACATAGGGGCGAGCAAAATTGCTACAGTATTTTATAACTGATGCCCAAATGATATGTGCAAGTTAACTTAGTATTAACTTAGTATTAAATGCTAATAAAACCGAAATGCTCATTGTCTCCCAGGATCCACGCACAATCTCTTCCAGCCTTTCTCTACCCAACACAAACAACTCGTTCTCATCTGACGTCAGAGACCTTGGAGCATGGCTAGATAATCATCTAAACCTAAAAAAGTTCGTAAACAATACTACAAAGGACTGCTTTTACAAACTGCAAGTCCTTAAAAAACTTAAACCCCTCCTTCACTTCTCCGACTTCAGGCTAGTACTGCAATCCATCATTCTTTCCAAGCTCGACTACTGCAACTCCCTGCTACTAGGTATTCCCGCCAACACTATCAAGCCATTACAGATGGTTCAGAATTCAGCGGCTAGAATTCTAACTAGCACTAACAAAAAAGACCATATCACCCCAATCCTTCGGAGCTTACATTGGCTCCCCATTAAACAAAGGATACTCTATAAGGTACTCACTATCATCCACAAAGTGACAAACAATCTAGCCCCCATCACATTAAGCTCTCAACTCCAACCGCACACTTCCTCCAGACCAATCAGAAGCGCATACAGAGGAACACTGCATGCTCCGCAAATAAAATCATCATTGAGCAAACGAGCGCTATCTTCAGCAGGCCCACACCAGTGGAACACGCTTCCCCCAGATCTTAGACTAGAACCCAGTTATCAAGAATTCAAAAAAAGACTGAAAACTTTTCTCTTCCATCAAGCTATCCCAGACGCTTAATCTTACTATGACTGACAGACTTCCATCCCTTAACTATGGACACTGTATAAAGTACTACTTTTAATAATCTGCAACTGGACAATTATCTTTGAGCTCAAAAATTCACTTTATTTCATATATATATTAGGCATTGCTTATATTTATATTTATTGCTACGTTAAATAGTTATACTTCTTATATAAAATATTATATTTATTTATTTATTACCAGTTAAAATATTATCACTTTATTTAGCACTATGTTAAATTGTCAACCAGTTATACAGTTCCATATGTTATACGGTTCCATGTAAAGCTCCGCTATCTGTTGAGCAGTTCTTCGTTTTATGTAAACCGGAGTGATTTGTAGTCCCTACTAGAACTTCGGTATATAAAAATTAAAAATAAATAAATAAATAAATAAAATACAATACAAATACATATGCCTGCAAACTTGCTTGTATATTTAAACACTGTAATCCGTGCAAGTTCAGACTTATCTGGATAAGTAGAAGCACTTATCTGGATAAGTTCCGATAGCTAGATAAGTACAACTTTTAGAAATTTCTGGCTATCTGAGTTAGGGCCTGATTTACTAAGACTTTTCTCCCATTCTATGTCTATGGGAAAAATGCTTAATAACTGAGGCACTTAGGTCTGGATTTATCAAAATGCACTAAATATTGCATGTGATAGGAAAAGGGGTGTGTTTTATGGTAATAGGCAGTTTAATTGCAATTTGTGCTAATACCTATGTGAAGTACTATCTTAGTGCAAATTGCAATAATATTTTTGCAATAAGTGCCAGACGATGTATTTCCTTCATACAACCACTGGGGGGATCATGTTTAAGCTAGAGAGAGAGAGAGACCCCGGATTTTATTTTCTCTTCATGGCAGAGAGCTATGCTGCCGCTTACCCAACTAATCAAACTTAATATTTCACTTGGAAGCAGCTCCAGCACTGCTCTCTACATTAATGGTGGGGGTGAAAAGGGAATTAGAACATAAGGTTACTAAGAGCCAAGAGAAACAGTTAAGTATGAGAACAAATGTGTGAAGCTTGCTGGGCAGACTGGATGGACCGGTTGGTCTTCTTCTGCCGTCATTTCTATGTTTCTATGTTTCTATGTTTCTATAGGAATTAAAATTAAAATCGGCCCCTTCAAAATGGTGGCCAACTAATGCAACGGATGATAAGTTACATCCGTGGGGAGGCGCAATACGTTTCGCCTCCCGATGAATACAATGAATAGGGACATATATGTTGCGGATTGCCGATACGGCGAAAACAAATGCACACCCCTAATGATAGGTTCTTGTCATCGAGTGCCTTGAAGACTATTAAGAGGATACTGAATCCGACCCTCCTGGTAATGGGTAGCCAGTGTAGACTGTTTATATTGGGGATGATGTGTTTGATAGCTTCAAACCCAACAACAAGAGTGTTGCAGTGCTTTGAATAAGTTGAAGGCAGTGGATTTGTGCATATAATAAGTCTATGTATAGCAAATTATAGTAGTCCAATCTAGTGATGACCAGGGAATGTACTACTGTTACCAGTTCTTTTCTCAGTAGGTGGTGTCTCAGGTTTCAGATGCTGAAAAGCTTTGACCACTATGGATATTAGTGCATACATGGTCAGATGGGAATCTGCAGTCACCCCTAGGATTCTGGCCTCTTTAGCGCTATGTAGTATCTTGTCATCAACAGTTTAGGGAGGGGAATCTGCAGATCAGCTGTTTGGTTGGGTTAAGGCATAGCTTCCTTTCTGACATTGAACTTTGAATTGTTCATAGGATTGAGGTCAGTTTGTCTAGGTATTCTATACGAGAAGGGCCTCAAGTACAGTGAATTTGTATGTTATGTGCATTGAATTGATAGATAAAGTTTGATTGTCTAATGATGCGGCCTATTATCACAAGAAATGCATTTCTCTTATAAACAACCTTTAAAGCTGAAAGAGGATAGGCCAAGGAATATGCCTTTTTGCCAGTGCTGGGGAAGAAAAACAGAGTGGCTATCTTGTTTTTAAAAAAATGAGCAAGCAAATTGATTTTTTAAAACATCAAATACTAAAGAGAGGTGGATTTCTGGGCACAGAAAAAAATACTTTGTAAGTGTATATGCCTTTCTTCCCACCTCCATGATATAATCACCTTGAAGATTAAATAAGTTTAGTTTACCTTTACATTTAGATTTAAACACCCCCTTCTAGTAGTTGATTGAAATCTCCTCCTCTAATTTTGGAGTAAATAATCACAATTGGGTGCCTATGTGCAAACTCTGTGGGTCCTTTTTACCCACCGGGCTTGCACCATAATCAAAGCAAGAGTGCACGGGTATTTCTGCTTTGATTATTGCCCAAAGAAAAGTTACCGCCAGAGATTTGTACCTGCTTTTGATTTTTCAGTACAAAATAACATGCATGGCTTTGTATAATCAAAACTACATGGTGTTTCAATTCCCTGCCCCTGGGACCACCTTTTAAACTGCGGTTAAAAATAATTGTCAACGCCCCAGTTTCCACTGGTGAATGATATTCTACCCACGGACTGGGTTTGGAATCTGGCCCTCAGCAGGTATATCTCCTGAAGAGGGAATCTGATTTGCAAAACTTTAAAAGGATTCCATGGAATCCACTCTATCACAATAGTGCTGTGAATTCAAAATGTGTAGGCATATATGTGTGAGAGTGGTGGTAAGGGGAAGCGGGAGGCAGTTTTCTCAACATACTGCTAAAACATCAGCTCTGCTTCCTCTTTCTGCTGCTTCCCCCTCCCTCTTCTATTTTATATTATCAATCTAATGAAAATTAGGATTGACTTCTATACTTGGACTACACTCTACTTTGTATTAACCTGCCCATTTTTGTGCTTTCATCTTATAAGGGGAGAGCGTAGCTCTTGAAAGCTAGTGAGAAATGTATTAAGTTAGTCCAAATTCAAGTCACTTTGCCATTCTTGACCCATCTTATACTGCACTAGGGCTGGGCAAACAGAGCTTGATTGTCTGATTCTCAGGTTCTCACCGTTCAAGACATTTGAGTGGAGCAGACCTATAAATGCTTCAATTCATAGATCACTATAGCTGTCATGCTTCCTCAAAATCCTGTTGACTGTTGATGTTTACAGGTAGATAATTATTTGATAAATAATGTTGGGTTAGTTGAAATCAATGATGAAAATAGCCCGGGTAACAACTTGCAGTACTGACAGGAAGTCAGTGGGCTACAAGGATCCCTTTTCGTTTGCTTGTGTCAATACTGGAAGTTAATTACCTGGGAGATTTTTCTTCATTGATTTAGTGTCATGCCCTGAGCCTTCTGTACACTTGACTTGTCCCCCTTTCCTTTGTTAGATGAAATCACCAATTTCTTTTCTCAAATTTGATGATACCTCCCCTGGAGGATTGCTTGGTCTAATAGACTTGCTGGTATATCTGTCATTCCTGTGCTTATAGGATGAGCAAGGAGATGGCTGCACAGAAAGTAAGTGAATCTGCGGTATAGTAACTCTGATGAGATGAACATATCCCATGAAATTGTTACTAACTAGTTGAGATGATAACTTATTGTTAAACAGTTATTATATACCTGTTAGATAATGTTAATTGTACATATCTCCCTGCAAGAATATGATAACTACTTTACAGTGAAAGAAGTAAATGGCACAACATATTAAAATAACTAGCTCCTTGGTACAAAGAGTTAAATAAATATGGGCTGTGATTGACAGAGGCAGACCAGCCACTAGAAAAGCTAGGTTGACTGGTAGAGAAAGAAAAGATTATTTTCTGGTCTTTTGTTGGAGATGGTGAGCTGACAAGACATAGACACAATACCCTCTGACCTACTTATACTAGTTTAATACTGGAGATTAAGGCAGGCCCGGAGCCACCGGGTGTGCTTACCATGCATTTGCACGGAGTGACATACCCGGAGAGGTGGCGGGCCGGCGGCAGCAGAAGAGGCAGTGGGCCGCCAGCGGAGCCTAACTAGCCGGCAGCCGAAGAAGGATACAGTGCCAGTGACAGAAGGAGAGGCCTGTCTTCTGTGCCTGAGCATGGATGCATGCATGCCTGCGCACAGCTTCCACTCCCTCCCCCCACCAAGCAGGAAGATCGGTGGGCCGTACAGCCCGAAGATAGCAGGAAGCCCGTGGCGCCATGGTGGAGCTCATCGCACCACAACCCGAAGACAGCAGGAAGCCCACAGGAACGTGGTGGAGCTCATCCCACCATGGCCCAATATCAGGAGACCATGTGTGTGAGCTTGTTTGTATGTGTGAATGACAGAGACCCCGTGTTGTATATGACAGCCTGTTTGTGTGTCCATATGTGTGTGTTAGTGTCAGATCCTATGTGTGTGTGTGAGTGTGTGTATGTGTGAGAACCTGTGTTCCTGTGAATGAGTCTGTGTGAGAGCTTGTGTGTTTGTGTATGTTTTGTGCCTGTGAGAGCCTATGAGTCACATATAGGCTCTCACAGGCAAGCTCGCGCTCACACATACATAATTATCTGTGAGGGTGAGGGAGAGGCAGCCTGTAATTGTTAGAGAGAGGGAGTGTGAGAGAATGAATGTGTTATTGTGCATGTGTGTGAGAGGGAAGATAAAATTTGTGCAGCCCTATCTCACCCAATCCACAAAAATCTCAGGGTGACTGGAAATCAGATCCTAGGTATGGAGAGCAGATTTTTAAATTCTTATTAATTTTAATTATTGGATTTAAATTGATGATTTTGCTCTTTTGAAATATTATTTTTTTTGGTGGGGGGAGGAACAGAACATTTTTTAATTGGATTTTTTATTCATCAGATTTTTGAAATTTTTTTTGTGTTTGGGAAATTTTCGATATTCTGCTCATTAACTGGTTTGAAATATTCTTTTTATGAATATGACTTTACTATTATGATTAATGTTTTATATTTCTTGATTTTATTATTGAATGTTTTATGAAGAATGGTAATGTTTCTGTTTTTCCTTTGTTGCTCTGCATAGAGCTTGTTGTGGGTTCCAATTCAGTTCTTCTCAGCACATTTCTGTTTATATTTTCTGATCTCTTTATTCTGTAATTGGTCAAGGTCTCTCTGTGTTCTGCATATGTGACCGAGGTGAGGTATTTTGCTAGCATGTAATTTCTGTGTAGCAGCCTGGTTTCCTAATAAGAGCTTTTATTGGTGTTCTGGGGCCTGGTGTAATATTTGAGGTGTTGTCTTTTCCTAGATAAGGTTGTTAGGGTTGTTTTGGTATGGGAGGTTTACTATATTGTAATGGTAATTCTGTTAGTTCATAGCTTTCTGAGGGCCAAGCCCACACCCAGCATTACAAAAGGTTTAATTCCATAGGAGCTCAAAGTGTCTTTTTTGCAGAGATTTCTGGCTGGCACCACAGAAGTGCATATAAATTTAATATGCATGTTGTAAGTGAGATTTTTGCCTCAGAAGACTGTACTCTTGAATGATCTTTTTCATGTAAAATTTGTTATAAATGCATAACTTAATTGTGTGTTTCTGTAAAGGGTGTGGGAGTGTGTGTGTGTGTCGGGGGGGGGGGGGGCGTGTGTGCACAGCTGTAAGGTTTGCCTAGGGTACCTATTACAATTCCTTATCCTTGGGTTCTGGGCAGGGGGGCTTGTCAGTTTTTAAAAATCTAGATTGCAGGAGAGCTGGGCTTTATTTGATAGGCCCGGGACAGGCACTGATTGAATCGGGGGGCGGGAGCAGCACAGTAATTTTTTGCACAGGGCAGCAAAAAAACTAGCACCAGCCCTGGACTGAGGTGACAAATTAGCAGCAATTTGGGCCTCATGTGCATCTTGGTGCCTATCTGGACCAAAGCCTGTAGTAGCACTATTTACATTTCTGTAACTGGAAGGCTTATTATATAGTACAGGACTAGCTTCTTCTAAAGTTCCAGGTGACTGATAACTTGTCCATCCGTAGTTAAATTACTGCTGTGCATGGGCAAGTTTGAGTAGTTTGGAGCTGTATGTGATCCTGTGAGAGCTGTAAAGAAGATTAATGATCACCACTGTGGGACATTCACTGCATGGGATCATCAGTGTGGTTCCTTCCTAGTATCAACCAGAACCCAGAAAGAAGACCCAGTGTCCAAGATGTAGAGGCAAGTTGGAGCTGCAGTATGAATTAGTTTAGATGGAGTGAAATATGATTCCCTGGGACAGTGCCTAAAAGTTGAATTGCCACTTGTCCAGTTTTGGACCAGAAACTGAAAATACAGTTAGTACAGGCAGCTTCTTCTCTCCCCAGTAGGGTTTCTTGTTTACAGGGCCGGAGATAGAGCCAGCACCTCTCAGCAAAGAACTGTACTATGCCCCTGCCTCCATGTCTTTTCCCATGCTACAATTGGGTGCCATGGGGAGAGAAGGTAGGGCACATCACAGCCCTCAGCTCCCAGTGGCTTCACATATCTCTGCAGTAACAGCCCTCTGGATCCTGCCCCCTTCCCTCACTGTGTCCTGGGCCAAGACCCAAGAGAGCGGCTTCAGTGAGCCTGGGGGGAGAGAGAGAGCGAGAGAGAGACACACAGGCACAAAGAAGTGGAGGGGGGAAAACAGAGAGAGAGGGGGAACAGGGTGGGGAGAGGGGAGAGAGACATAGAGGCGACATAGACAAAAGGGGAAAGGAGGAGGGAATGGGGGAACAGGATGAGAGAGAGACACCAAGGTGACACGGAAGTAAGGATGGGAGAGATAGGAAGAACAGGGAAAGGAAGAGAGAGACAAAAGAGGCACAAAGGAGGGAGAAGAGAGTAGGGGAGGGCACACAGGAGGGAGAAAGGGGAGAGAAAGTGGTGAGCACCTTGGAGGAAAGGGAGACAGAGACAGGAGGGCACCAAGAGGGAGAGAAAAAAAGAGGGCATGTGGATGAAAAGAAGAGGTACAAGGGAGGAAGAAGAGAGGAGAGAGAAAAAGAAGAGGGCAAAAGGGAAAAAAGAGAGACAGAGAAAGGAGGGCACAGGGAGGGGAATGAAGATGAGGGCATGGGTAAAGATGGAGGGGACTAGAGACAAGATGGCAGCACAGGAAGGGGGCACAGAGGAGGGAGAGGTTAGAGAAGGAGGGGGCAGGGGACAGGTGGCGCAACGCAGGCAGAGACGAAAGGCTGGGAAAAGGGCTGACAGCCAGCTGTGGGGGGGGGGGGGGGGGACGACGGAGAAAAGAGAAACACATACTGGGCAGGAGAGACTGGAGAAGGAGGGCAGGGATGAGGTGATGGAAAAGATACCCATAGAAAAAACAGGTGCAAATCTCTGGGATATTTTCTCCCTAGATAATTTAAAAGGGAAAGTACACGCATACTTTCCCTTTGCGAACTGGTGCAAAGTCCATGGGTAAAAATACCCAAAGATGCGGCAACTACCTGCAGACATTTGAAAATTGCCACTGAGATGCCGAGCTCTGCCTCACCCTCCTCCAATCCTCTTTATGGCTTGCCTCCCTCCCTCCCTCCCTCACCACTGTGCTCCCCTCTGCCCGCAGTAGGAGGGGAACTTAATATTGTGTAAGCTTCCTGTGCCACATGGGACCAGGCACCACACCCAGATCCCTGTAGATCTCGTGGCTCAAACTGCAAGATTAATCCCATGTGGCAAGGGAAGCTCATGTGGTATTAAGCACAATTGTTCCTGCCAGCTGCAGAGGTTGGGGGTGAGGGATAGGGCTGAACATCAGGGACAAGAGGAGAGATGCATTGGGATCTGGAGGAGGGCAGAGCATATTGGGCCAGATCTTAAAATCTACGCCCGATTTTATAACATGCGCGCGCTGCCATGCGCATGTTATAAAATCTGGGCTCGGCGCACACAAGGGGGTGCACACGGGCACCTTGGGGGTGCACACGGGCACCTTGCGCGCGCCGAGCCCGAGGGGAGCCCAGATGGCTTTCCCCATTCCCTCCAAGGCCGCTCCGAAATCGGAGCAGCCTCAGAGGGAACTTTTTTTCGGCCACCCACCCACCTTCCCCTCCCTTCCCCTATCTAACCCACCCCCCAGCCCTAACTAAATCATCCCCCCTACCTTTATTTCAAAAGTTATGCCTGCCCGAGGCAGGTGTAACTTGAGCACACCGGCTCGCCATTCCCCAGGACAGGCCGCTGTGCTGGGGGATTCGGCCCTGCCCCCGGACCCACCCCAAACCGCCCTCAGACCCGCCCTGGACCCGCCCCCTTTTCATAGCCCCGGGACATATGCGCGTCCCGGGGCTTGTGCGCGCCACCAAGCCTATGCAAAATAGGCTCGGCGCGCGCAGGGGCAGATTTCTCAGGTTACGCACGTATGTTACGCGTGTACCCTTTGAAAATCTGCCCCATTGGGTAGAGAGGAGAGGCTCTAGCGGGATGAAAGTGGGAAGTCCTGGGAGGTTGCAGTCTGAATTCAGGACATTGTTGGGTGCAATCTTGCTTCACCAATCTATTAGATTTTTTTCAAAGGTGTAAACAGATATGTGGATAAAGGTCATCCAGTTGATATAGTATATTTGGATTTTCAGAAGGCATTTGACAAAGTCTCCCATGAGAGACTACTCAGGAAATAAAAGAAGTCATGGGACAGAAGGCAATTTCCATTTTCCATTTCTTAAAACTTATTAAATGCCTAACACAAAAAGGTCTAGGCGATTTACAACATAGATACATAATATCATTAAAACAACAACATGACAAACGTATCAAAAACACAAATCATCAAGTTTCATAGAAACCACAATCTCAACAATATTATGTAAACACATAATACAAATGTAATCAGACAAAGATAAATCCTAAATCATACCTAACAAAAAGGTATAAAAATTTGTCATGGTCATAAATTCTAGAAAATATTAAAGACCCCATGGAGCAGAAAATCTTTCAAAATCCTCAATGTCTATTGGGGATTGGTAACTGGTTAAAAGGACTAAATGGTCAGTTTTCCAAATACAGAAAGGTCAATAGTGGAATGTCCCAAGGATGTGAGCAGGAACTGTGTTTTTTAACATATTCATAAATGATCTGAAAAAGGGAACGAGTGAGGTTATCAAATCTGCAGATGATCTAAAATTATTCCAATTTGTTAAAACAGCAACAGATTGTGAGGAATTGCAGAAGGACCTTGTAAGACTAAGATACTGGTCATCTAAACAGCAGATACAATTTAATGTGGAAAGGTGCAAAGTGATGCCCATAGGAAAAAATAATCTGAACTACAGGTACACGATGCTGGATTCAGTTTTAGGAGTCACCACCCAGGAAAAGCATCTTGTAGTTCTTGTGAACAATACATTGAAATCCTCAATTCAATGTGGGACAGCAGACAAAAAAGGAAATAGAATGTTAGGAATGATCTGAAAAGGAATTATTATTATTTATTTTATATTCCACTTTTCAATACTTCAAAGTGTGTAACATTTAGATTTTGTAATAATAAAGCACAGAATATCATATGTATCTCAGTATTGAATCATGGTTCGGCCACACCTTGAGCATTGTGTGCCGTTTTAGTCATCTCATTTTAAAAAAGACAGAGGAACTAGAAAAGGTGCAGAGAAAGGCAATAAGAATTTTATTGAGGAAGGTGAAGCATCCTTATGAAGAGAGGTTGCACAGATTAGTTCTCTTTAGCTTGGAAAAGAGATGGTTGTGAGGGGACATTATAGAGGCTGACAAAATCATGAGTGGAGTGGAATGGTTGAATAAAGGATGCTTAATTACCTTTTCAAATAATAGCAAAACTATCAACCATAAATTATAGAAAGTACTTTTTCACTTAATGCACAATAAGGCTGTGAATCTGTTGCCAGAGGATGTGGTCAAGACAATAAACATGGTAGGGCTTAAAAGAGGTCTGGACCAAGTTCCTGGAGGAAAAGTCCATAAAAATGTAGTAAACATGTAGACTAAGGAAAGCCATTGCTAATCCTGGGAAGAAATAATAACAACTAGATTTGTTCCTTGGGATCTGGCAAGTACTTGTGACTGGTCTGGCTACTATCGGAGACAGGATATTAGGTTTGATGGACCTTGGTCTGGTCCAGCCTGGCATATCTTATATTCTTATACAATGTGATTAAGTTTCTACACCAAATTCACTGAGTATCTTTTCTTTATAATGAACTCCCCCCACCCCGCCCACACACACACAAGAGATGGAGGTTTGAGCATGCTACCATTTAAGTGAACTATAGGAGAAAAAAAGGGGAGGACATGAGCTGCCAGCCCAGGAAACACAGAATGAAATTGAAAAGCTTGTCAGACCCCTTAGTGTGAAGGTACTTAACTGACCATTGAACAGATTAGTCAGATATTCAGGTAGGTGATTTGCATGTCACAGCCCCCTGGACTTCTGCTGGTAATTTTGTAGGAAATATCACTAACAAATCAGGGGATTCAATCTCCTAAATTACAGAACTATGACTGGGAAAGGTATTTAGGAGAGAAATGTACTGGAAAACAGTCCTAGGAAGCAAACAGATTTTCACCCTGACTAACAAGGGTAGTCAGACACGTGGGTACCGAGATCCCAAACAACAAGGGGATGCCAGGCAGGATAAAGGGGAGTGCACATGTTTCTTTTCTGTGGTCCTGCCTAGTTCTTCACCTTTTAGCAAATAGCTGACCCATACAGGGCAGATAAAGCAAAAGCCAGGCTGGATAACAGCAAATAACTGGCCATGATCTTCAAAGAGCTAAAATCACTGAAAGCTGAGACTTCGGAGGGCCAGAACCACTGAACACTAAAACAGCCATGAGCCTAGTGGAGCTGTAAACCCAAGCCAGAAAACATTCCTACTGAGGGAGGAGAACTAAAGGATAACAACAGGTCTGGAGGTGGCATGGTCCCGTCCCCCCCTTGAGTAAGGGGAACCCAGCAGCAGTCAAGGAGGTGGAGTTGGGTCCCCCAGGAGGGCATGGGCCCGAGCAGCAGTCTTGGAGGCAGAGTCAGGTCCCCCAGGAGGGGGTGGACCCCAGTGGCAGAATGGGAGGCAGAGTCAGGTCCCCTAGGAGGGTGTTTATCCCAGTGGCAGATTGGGAGGTGGAGTTGGGTCCCCCAGAAGGACGAGGACCACAGCAGGCAGATCAGGAGGCACATTTGGTTCTCCCAGGAGGGCATGGACCCCAGCAGCAGACCAGGAGGCAGAGTTGGCTCCCCCAGGAGCGAATGGACCCTAGTGGCAGTCCAGGAGGGAAAGTTGTGTCCCCAGAAGTACGTGGACCCCAGTGACCGACCAGGAGGCAGAGTCAGGTCTCTCAGCGGAGCAGGAGATGGTTTAGATACAATGGACCTCCCCCAAGGCCAACACTGCCCAACATTCCAGTTGCATCTTTTTACATGGGTGAAACTTGGGATAAAGGGGGAAGGATAATAATACTTGAGTAAGTGGGAACATAAGAGGTCCCTTCTATTCTACAGGGTGGTGTACTGTGGGGGCCAACAATCTCAAATTGCCAAATATTAAATGTCTTGCTACCTTGTAGAAATGTGTATAATTGTGTAGACTGAGACTACTAACCATGAGTAGATAAGTGTGCTGCTTGACATCCTATTAGCAATGTACATAGTCATGTAGAAATCGATATACTTGTATAGTCTAATAATCCTGTATATATTTGTACATACTGCCAGCCTTGTTCACAGTCCCATTTGTTTTCCTGGGTGAAAGGAGGGAAATCTCACCCACTAATACCTTCTTCCCCAGGTGGAGGCAGGGCCGGCGGAAGCACTAGGCCAGGGGTCAGGAACCTTTTTGGCTGAGAGAGCCATAAACGCCACATATTTTAAAATATAATTCCATGAGAGCCATACAATATGTTTAAAACTAAATACAAGTAAATGTGTGCATTTTATGTAAGATCACACTTTTAAAGTACAATAAGTCTCTGAAAATATTACACCAGGCCTTAAGACACCAATACATCTCCTATTAGGAAAACGGACCAAGTCAGGCTGCTATAGAGTCCTACACAGAAACTACACGCCAGCAGAAAACCTCACCTGAATCACGTGCTGTCCCTCACCTAACATAGAATAAAGAGACCAAAACGCATAACAAGAAGCATGCAGACAAAAACTGAATTGGAAACTGCAACAAGCCAGAGTCTCTGTATGCAGTGTAACAAAGGAAAAAAGAAACATCACACATCCTTATAAAACAAATCAAGAAATATAAAATCATCAGCAGTAAAACTGTACTAACAAAAAGAACATATTTCGAAACAGCTGATGAGTGGAATATCCAATAATTAAAAACTCATATAAAACATTTCCAGATACCAACAAAATATTTCAAAATAGCAGACACAAAGATCCAGTAATGAAAAATAATAAGGATACAAAAATTTTTTTGCTCTCCATACCTGGGAACGTTTGATATCCAGGTGTCCTGAGATTGTTCTGAATTAGCAGGAGGTGGAGTGGTTTGCTTGGAACTTTCTCCTCTCTCAGTCACATACCAGCGCTCTCTCTCACACTGGCTCTCAATGACACACCTATACACACATGCTCTCAGTCACTCACATATACAAATGTTTTTTCTCTCTCACTTATATAGGCTCTTAATTACACATTTACACACATGCTGTATATCTTTTCACGCTTACACACACACAGGCTTTCAATCACATAAATACATGCTGTCTTTTTCTCTCACACACAGACTCTCATTCACATGCTTACAAACATGTCCTCTCTTTCTCTCATTTACACACAGGCTCTCAATCACATACTCACATGCTCCCTCACCTAAATCAGCTCTCAATCACACACAGACACACATGATCTCTCTCACACACAAAGGATCTCAATCATACACACATACTCTTTCAAACAAACAGGTTTTCAATTACAAACTTACACATACAGGTTCCCAATGGTAAACTTACATTCATGCTCTCTCTCTCACAGGCAGGATCTCAATCACAGACATACTCTCTTTCACATATACAGGCTCTCAATCATTCACATACATGCAATCTCTCACTCACACACACAGGATCTCAAACACACATGCTTGCTCGCTCATTCACTCTCTCTCTCCCCCCCCCCCCCCCGGGAACTCGCGGCAGCAGCAGCCACCTCCCAACGCTAACCTTCATTTTCAGCCCTCGCGGAGGCGAAGGCGGAGTCCCATCGGCCGCGGTTGAAGATTTTCATTTTCCTCCGAGCCGCGCTGCAGTCTTCTTCCCGTCGGACACTAGCGTGCCTGCGCGGGTCTTCCCGCGCAGGCACCCGATGCTCTCCACTTCCTCTTCCGGGCCGCGGGAAGAAGAGAGCACCGGCGTGCTCTCTTCTTCCCACGGCCCGGAAGAGGAAGTGGAGAGCATCGGGTGCCTGTGCGGGAAGACCCGCGCAGGCACCCGATGACTCCAGCGCTGGCACCCGGCTGACACCCGATGACTCCCGCGCAGGCACCCGGATGACTCCAGTCGGCGTGCTCTCTTCTCCTCCCCCCCGCAGCCCGGAAGAGGAAGTGGTGAGCATCGGGTGCCTGCGCGGAAGAAGAGACCACGCTAGTGTGGTCTCTTCTTCCCGCGCAGGCACCCGATGCTCTCCACTTCCTCTTCCGGGCCGCGGGGGGGGGGGGGGGGAGGAGAAGAGAGCACGCCGGTGCCGCTGACTCCAGCTGTCCTGCCGCGTTCCGCCCGGGCTGACAGCATTTTAAGCCCGGGCGGCGGAGGACCGGGGAGCAGCTGGGTCAGCGGGGAACCGCGAAGTATGGCGACACTTGTCTGCGAGCCAGATGCAGCCCTCAAAAGAGCCATATCTGGCTCGCGAGCCATGGGTTCCCGACCCCTGCACTAGGCGAACTAGGCGATCGCCTAGGGCGCTGAGCATTAGGGGGCGCCGAGCCGCTGACGGCCAATGGCCACCGGTGGACGTCATCCCAATGGCAGATACACACAGCAAGAAGATCGCAGGGCCGTGGTACAGTCGCGTCTAAACATGCTGGTGCCCGCGCGGCCCCAGAAGAAAAATGTTGCCGGAGCCGCGCGGGCAGGAGGAGGAGAAGCAAGGAGGAGGAGCATCAGCCAATGCAGGAACTTCTCCTCCTTCCTGCCCGCGCGACCCCGGAAGAAAAATGTTGCCGGAGCCGCGCGGGCAGGAAGGAGGAGGAGCATCAGCCAATGCAGGAACTTCTCCTCCTTCCTGCCCGCGCGGCCCCGGAAGAAAAATGTTGCCGGAGCCGCGCGGGCAGGAAAGAGGAGGAGCATCAGCCGCGTGCCGGAAGGAGGAGGAGCATCTGCCACGTTCAGAAGAGGATCAGCGCGGCTCGAGAAGACCAGGGCCGCTGCAGAGCCCATCCTGCAGTGGCCCGTGAAGAGGAGGCCCAGAGGTGAGAGAGAGAGACTAAGGGTTTGTACAGTGTGTATGTGTGCGTGTATGAGATGAGTTGAGAGACTGTGTGTGTGGGAGTGAAGACCTGAATGTTTGCAGAGACAGCATGGGAGAGCCTTTGTGTGTGTGAGAGACAGCATGTGGTAGTGAGAGCCTGTGCTTGAGCAAGACAGCATGTGGGAGTGAGAGAGAGCCTGTGTGTGTGTGTATGTGTGTGTGAGTCAGCATGTGACAGTGAGAGCCTGTGTGTAGGAATGATTGTATGAGAGAGAGCATGTGACAGTGAGAGCCTGTGCTTGAGCAGGACAGCATGTGGGAGTGAGAGAGAGCCTGTGTGTGTGAGTCAGCATGTGACAGTGAGAGCCTGTGTGTAGGAATGATTGTATGAGAGAGAGCATGTGACAATGAGAACCTGTGCTTGAGCAAGACAGCATGTGGGAGTGAGAGTTAGACAGCATGTGCAAGAGAGAGACTGTGTATAAATGATTGTATGAGGGACAGCATGTGAGAATGAGTGCCTGTGTATGTGAGAGAGAGAAAGCATGTGAGAATGAGAACCTGACCATGTGTTTGAGGGAAGCAGACAGATGGAGAGAAAATAAATATGTTATAAAAGGAATTGGCAAAAAAATAAGAAAGGGAAGGTGGAAAAAAAAAAAGCCTGTGACCAACCGATTAGAAAACTAAGATCAGACAGCAAATGTAAAAAGAAATAAATTACTTTTTACTGATTGGAACATGTAATCTTTGGGAATGTGCAAGAGTAGCACTTTCTCTATGCGGATCTCACAATGTACGAGATCAGCATAGAGGAACTGGAAGCCCATGGGGCCTGCACAGAGGAGGCAGCAGAATGGGCTTCAGTGCCAATAGCAGCAACCAGCACCTCCGCAATAGCCATACAGCGGCAGTGACAGTGGCAGCAGAAGAATGAGAGAGGCTCTGAGGTTGCTGGCAAAAGAAAGAGAGGGGGTCTCTGCCTTTAGTGTGTGCATGTGTATGAATGGGAGTCTGCCTGGGGGTGTATGTGTGTGAATGCATGGGTGCCTGCCTGAGGGTGTGTCTGTGAATGAGAATGTATGGGTGTCTTCCTGGGGTTTGTATGTGTGAGAATAGGTGCCTGCCTGTTTGTGGTGTATGGGTGTGTGTGAGAATAAATTGGTGCCTGCCTGGGGGTCTGTGTGTGTGAGAATGAATGTGTGCATGCCTGGGGGATGGGGAGGGAGTGGTGTGAAAATGAATGGGAGCCTGCCTGGGGTTCAGTGTGAGAATGACTAGGAGCTTGTCTGTGTGTGTCTGTGTCTGTGTGAGAACGAGTGGGAGCTTGCCTGGGAGTGTGTGTTTGTGTGTATGTGAGGGAGCCAGTGAGAGTGAGAGCATGAGTGTGTATGAGAAAATCCAGGGGAGTAAGAGTTTGTGTGGAGGTGTGTGTGGAGGGGGAGAGAGTGCCTTAGAGCCTGAGTGTGTCAGTGTCTGTGAGAGCGAGAGGTTATGGTTGGGTATAAGAGCATGAATGTGTATGTATGTGACAGTGTATGTGTGAGAGAGAATGGATATGTGAGTATGTGTGAGAGAGAGAGGATAACCTCCTAATCCTCGACAATATCAGGGTGACTGGAAATCAAGAGCTCCCATGTATGGACAGCAGGGGCTTTTTAAAATCCTTATTAATTTTAATTATTGTGTGTTATTTGATATATGTACTGTTTTGAAATATTTTATTGGTGTTTGGGAAATTGTAAAAAATGTATATGATTTTAATTAATAGAAATTCTATTTATCAGTAGTTTTAAAATATTTTATTAGTATGGTTTTACTATTATAACTGATGCTTTGTTTCTTGATTTTATTTGTTTTATGAGGAATGGTTGTTCTGTTTTTCCATTGCTAATACACAGAGTCTGGCTTCTTGGGGTTTCCATTTCAGTTTTTTCTAATTTGTGCTCCTTTATTTTGTATTCTGTATTTGGTGAGGGTGTGTGACCATGATGAGAGATTCTGCTATCATATAGTGTCTGTATAGAGATCTATAGCAATTGGGTTTGTTTTGTTTCCTCAGTAGGTGGTGTATTGGTATTCTAGGACCCAGTGTAATATTTACCCTTGTTTTTTCAAAGGTAGGATTATTGTTGTTTGAGTCTTGGTGTTATTACTGTTATGTTATGATGGGATTGCAGTATAGATTTTGGGTGTCTTTTTTGCGGTGCTTTGTGTTAGTTCACAATGTGTCTGGCAGTGGAAGGTGTTTGTGCTGCTGTTACTGTGAGGTGACACCAGAATTTGAAAATATCTTTTAGTATGATGAGCTGTAAGGGAAACATCCAAGCTCCATTGTTTGGGGGAATTTCAGTGGATGCACAGAGATACAGAACTGGAGGTGCAGGATTTGTATTGACATTCTGTCCCTTCCTATATATTCCAGACTTCACTCTCATAATCCATATAGAATTAGTTGAATGAGGCTATCAAATAATTTTATAGTAGTTTTACTAGAAGTGTGAAACTGGCCAGCTTTTTAAAATAATGCAGAGGACCCTTTGGACTTTTTTTAAGAACACTTTTTTTTATAACCAATTTTAAAGCAGGATCCATGCTATAGAGGTGGGTGTGATGAAGAAATGTCATTTTGGCTCCCCCCCACCCAAAACAAATTCTTCTGTCTAGAGATGCCACTGATTTTCTGTGGCACACAAATGCATTGGCTCCTGGGCGCCGGAGACCCTTGGTGCGCCACTGGGTGCGAGCCATATGGGGCCGCAAGTGGTGGCAAAGAGGAGTGGAGATTTGGCGGGCCGCAAGCAGTGCCCAATCTGCTCGCGACCCAGAAAACCCCAGTCAGCGGGCGTGATTGAGAATGAGGTAGGAGTCGGGGCCGAGACCGGGGGGGGGCGCAAGGAAGAAGGCTCGCCTAGGGCGCCAAATCCCCTTGCACCGGCCCTGGGTGGAGGTACCAGACACCAAGAACGTGAGGACAGACAGAGTCTGCCTTAAGGGGGCTCCTGCCAGGTTGGTCCTGGACCCAGGAATGCCCTGTGAGGTAAGCGGTCAAGGGGCTGTTAAAATATATTTTTCTAAGTTGCAAATTTGGGTGAATTGAATCCTCAAACATGATAGAAAACAAAGTTGATTTTACTCTGCTTGTCCAATGAGCAACTCCAGCAAGTAAGAAAATTGTAAAAGCAATAAAGCTACTGCACTTTATTAACTATAAAGTATAACTGAAGTCATTTTTAAGCAATAAAAAGCAATAGTGTACTGTATGAGTAAAGTAATAACCCTGAACAAATTTGTCTCAAGCTTTTAATGTCGCCAAGGTCATTGCACTTATGTCTCTGTAAATTCCCAGTGAAGTGTATATGGGAGGAGGGATATTCCTGATAAGAATGTAGCATTGGTGCAATATTTCTGTGTGCACCTAAATAATCTGGAAACCTGTCTTGAGAAAATGTATCTGGGTCTTTTTAAGACTTTAAGCTCTTTTCAGCGAAGCCTTTGGCAATGTGTAGTGATTTGGTAGCAACATGTGTTTGCAGTGATTTGCTCATGTAACACCATGGAAGTTTCCAGCTGCCCTGTGCTATGGTCTCTGGACGGAAGCTGCAGATCAACCTTTTAAGCATGCCCTTTCCGCTGGCATATTTTCTTTCTTCATGCATCTGGTGACTGAGAGTAACTTATTTTTCCAACCTTGGGTCTGAAGGGGCGGGACCTTATAGATGGGAATTTCCTGGCCATTTCTTGGATTTTGTCTATGTTTGGTGCTACCAGTCAGCTCAGGTAAGCAGGGACTCAGCAGCCAGCTATAGTAGCTCGGTAAGTGCTTGGAAGACTGTAAAGTTAAATGGATACAGCATTCCCAGAAAGGAGAGTTTCATTGTGGTAAAGTGCTGCTCTTTATGCTATAGCTCAAGAAATACCTATATCTGCCTGTGAGTGGACTGTTGTACATAATTCTCTTTCCTGTAAATAAATTGACTTGATGTTAGAACCCCAAGCCCTGGAATGTCTGAGTTCATTGTACCAATCCTCTGCTCCCTGATGCGATACTAATACTATTCTTAAGTAGTAGCTATTCCAGGGCTTCTGAAACCTGTCCTGGGGACCCCCAGCCAGTTGGGTTTTCAGGATATCCATAATGAATATGCATGAGATAAATTTTCATATCATGGAGATTCAATGTATGCAGATTTATCTCATGCATATTCATTGTGGATATCCTGAGGGCTGTGGAGTCCCCTGGTCAGGTTTGGGAAGCCCTGATCTGTTCCTTCTGGAATGGAGGAGTAGCCTAGTGGTTAGAACAGCAGGCTACGTCCTAGGGGAACCAGGGAACAAACATTGCTAACACTCCTTGTGAGCTTGGGCAAGTTACTTCAGTCTTCATTGCTTCAGGTATTAATTTAGGGGATCAATTATTAAGCTGTGATATTTTCCCCCTGGGGATATTTCCCCCCCTGGGAAAATACCATAGGGTTTGTTAAGCTACTATACTCAGTACCACGGTTTAGGAAACCACACAGAATTTTTCCCCACAGAAAAAATACTGTGGGGAAAAATAAGACAGGTTAATAAAGCCCCCTTTGCCTAGTGCTGCCATCTGGTTAAAGGGCCCTAGCGACCTGAATGAATCCACACTAATGCACTGAAGCTCTTGTTCCCCCCCTTCCCCCCCCCCCCCTTGTCTCTGGAGGCAGACCCAAGGCATGAAAATTAAAAAGGTACATATTACAACTCACGTGGCAAAGGCCTCTCTCTCCTTTCCAGTTCTGCCCCCTTTGAAACAAGAGACACCCCCACCTCCGATCCCCCTTTAATCACCCCGACCTTCTCCAGCTCTCCCTGTCATACATTTAATATTCCTGGTGGCCTAATGGGGTCTGAAGTGGCCCCTAACCTCTAGGCCTTGTGCCACCTGACTTGAAATGGTGTCAGCAGGCTGCATATGTACTTATGCCCTATCACATATTAGGTGCATAAGAAGAATCGCGGCATGAGGTGTTATTTGAAGTCAAATGGAACAGGGCCTGGAGCCTAGGGGTGCTCCGGACTCACTAGGCCACCAGACGTGCTAAAGTTATGACTAAGAGAGGGAGAAGAGGGTCCAGGTACCTAAGGGGAGGATCTGGAGGTCAGGGGTGGGCTTCTATTGTTTCAAAGGTGCAGGGTTGGGAAGGAAGACGGTTCTTTGCCACACAAGTTCTAATATGTATTTTTTAAAATTTTAGTGCCTGGGGGCTTCTTCTAGAGGCAGCAGGTGGGGGTGGGTGGCTGGGATAAGGTTTTACAAGACATTAGGGGGGTTTCTACTTCTTAGGAGGGGACATTCAGGCTCAGGCTCTTTAACTAGCAGCTTGGAAGCATTGGGATGTGCGTTAGTGTCCTGATGCTCCCGAGGAAAGTTAGCCTCAACCTCAGAGCTGTAGCTAACTTTCAAGAAAATAACACAGCTTACGATTTTTACGACAACGTGCATTATTTTATTTTCATGAAATTGACTGAAAAAGAGCTGCTCTACATTCATCTGGAAAGCATTTGCCTGCAAAACAGCATTACCATTTTTGTGTTATTGAGGGCAAAATATCATGTGTTAAGCACTAATTATCATGTGATAAAGATCTAATGCAGCTTGATAAATGGCCCCTTTAGATTGTGAGCCTTCTAGGACGAAGAAAAATACCTACTTTACCTATATGTAACTTGCCTTGAGATACCAAAGAAAAAGGCATGAGTTAAATCCAAAATAAATAAAATAAAAAATAAAATCAGAATAGAGTTCCCTAGTTTTCAGAGGGGTTTGGTCATCCCTGTTGGGGGAGCGCTAGGGATTGCTCACAATTCCGGGGAGATGTGTGCCCTTGGACCATGACGGACTGCAGAGAGGAGCTCCATGGAAGCGCCACGGCAGGCAAGAAGTGTCCAAGCATAGGAGGAGCAGACTGACCACCGCCCTAACCTCTACCGAACCTGCACGCACCGGTAGAGTCCTAGCAATGCAATGCTGGTCTCTAGGATAGCCCTCCGGCCACTCGATAGCCCTTTCGGACCTGCCACTAGGGAGCGGCAGATGCGGCAGGATGGACAGAGGTCGAGGACAGACGATGGTACTGGAACTAGGAACAAGACGGGACCTAGACTTGGACTAGGCTTGAAGAACTGAACAAGGTGAGGATATTTGGAACTTGGAACTCAGAGATGAGGATGCTGGGAACTTGGAACTCAGATGCAAGACAAGGTCGCTTGGAACTTGGAACTCAGATGCAAGATGCTCAGACATGGAAGGAAATCAGACGTAGACTGAGGAGAGGATTCTGGTTACTCAGACAAGAACTCTTGGAAGGACGCGGACGAGGACTTGGAACTTGGAAGGACTCGGACGAGGACTTGGAACTTGGAATGGCTCACATGAAGACTAAGGACTTGGAACTTGGAATGGCTCACATGAAGACTTGGAACTTGGAAAGGCTCACACGAAGACTTGGAACTTGGACAAGGACTCAGGATTCTCAGAGACTTAAACAGGCATTGACCCTCAGGGCGCCCTTTACAGCCGACATGGGCTGGTTGCGGACCACCCTGTCCCACTGCGCACCCTATACAACCTAAAGAGGCTGGTTGCGGACCACGCGGAGAGTGGGACAAACACAGGACTGAGGCTCAGGACGAAGGAGGAATCTGGGCAGGGTTGAAGACAAATCCAACCGGAAGAGGGCTCCAGCCACAAAAGATGGACATCGGATCGATACGGATTTACTCCCAGGAAAGGTCATGCCAGACCTTGTCAGCGGGAGACTTTATCCGGCACGAGGCAAAGCTGAACCTGGAGCTAGGAACTAATGGTACTTCAGGATCAGGATTGAACGAAGGACTCAGATATCCCTATATCCTGGTGGTCCAGCGGGGGTCCAGGGAGCGATCTCCCGCTCTCGAGCCGTCGGCTGCCACTAATCAAAATGGTGCTGATGGCCCTTTGCCCTTACCATGTGACAGGGGCTATTGGTGCCATTGGCCGGCCCCTATCACATGGTAGGAGCAATGGATGGCCCGCGCCATTTTTTTAAGATGGGAGAGTGGGGGATTGTAAATAATTAGATTTAAAGGGTCGGGTGGTTTGTTTTTTTTCCAGCTTTGGATAGCCAGAAAAAAACTGTCTGGACCGCGGGAAATGGAATTTCCTGCAGGTCCACGATCCCGAAACCAGAACCGATTCTGGCACCCAGTTCACATCTCCTTTGCCACAATTCTATGGGCGACTTATAAATAAATTCAGCTACTTTGGTATGCATCCTAGAGTGACTGCCTGGATTAGAAACTGGCTGTGGTGGGAGGAGACAAAGGGTAGTGGTAAATGGAATTTACTCTGAGGAGTGGGTGTTACAAGCATTGTGCCTAAGGGTTTTGGTCTTTGAACCGGTTCTTTTCAACATTTTTGTGAGCGACTTAGCAGAAGGATTGTCAGGAAAGGTTTGTCCTTTTGCCAATGATACCAAAATCTGCAACAGGTGAGACAACCTGAAAGGTGTGGAAAATAGGAGAAGGGATCTAGCAAAGCTCAAGGAATGGTCTAGGATCTGGCAGCTAAGATTTAATGATAATGCAGAGTAATGCATTTAGGATGCAAAAACCCAAAGGAGAGGTCCAATGTTGGAAGGAAAATTCTTCTAAGCACAAAAGATGAGCAGTATCATATATGATGATTTAAGGTGGGCAAGCAGGTGGATAAAGTAACAGCAAAAGCCAGGAAGGTGCTTGGCTGCATAGAGAGAGGAATACTCAGCAGAAAAAGGGAGGTGATATTGCCCCTGTATAGGTCCCTGGTGAGATCTCATTTGGAATACTGTCTAAAATTCTGGACACTGCACTTTCAAAAAGATTTAATCCAGTTGGAGTCAATCTAAAGGGTGGCTACTACAATAGTCAATGGTTTTATTCTAAAGCATATGGGGATAGATTTAAAGATCTAGACATGTATATCCTAGAGGAAAGGCGAGATATGATAGACACATTTAAATGTCTCAAAGGTTTCCCAAGCACAGGAGGCTGACCTATTTGAATGGAAAGGAGGCTCTAAAACGAGGGGTCATGAGATGAGGGTGAAAGTGGTAGACTCAGGAGTAATGTAAGTATAACTCACACCTCTGGGAGCTTACTACACTCCGGTGGGGCCATAAAAGACTTAACAGTCTCTATGGGGCTGGAACCACTCCTGGCTAACTTTAACGTTGTTTCTTTCTCCTAGGCTCAGGATACTTTGTTTAGCGGGGGGAAAGATAAACCTTCAAGGCCCGGAGTGCTAGGGGTGACCCTCTGCACTGTTATTCTGGTCCCTGGGAGAGGGGCGCTTTTCCTCACTGTGGATACTGTATGTGCCCATCAACACACTGAAGTGACTTGGTTAGTGTCCAAAAATAAAAGTCTTTATTGCTGCAAAAAGTCAAATGAGAATGACACAATTTAACTCAATCCACACTGCCGCAGGATTTCTTTGTCTGTTACAGTCTCTTTCCTCAATCTGTGCAGGAATCTTTAAACCAGGGAAAGGGAAACGGCCACCTCCAGGGTTTGGCTAAGGGGAAAACTCAGGCAGGCAGGATATCCTTTAGCTGGACGTACAACTCCTTTCCAAATTGGTAAAGCTGGAAAAAAAAATGCTGTCTCTGCAGAGAGATTCCCAACTTCCCTCTCCCCAGGGTAGGATTCCAGACGGGTGCCCTTGGTGTTCTCAGTTATTTCTTTACCCACAGTTAGCAGGGTGTCAGCATTCTCTCGCTTTAGGTGAGTCCCTGATGGGAGGGATCCAGGCTGGAGCAAACAGCTCGGGATGTTCCTTCTGATGGGCAGGAAGAGGAGCACCCAAAACGTCCTCCCAGATCTTCTTACAAAAGCTTTTCTTTCCCCCAAATCTGAGATAAATACCAGAAAGTCTTGGCATCGAGTCACCACTTCCTCTGTGCTCGTTGAGGGTGTATGGGGCAGGGTCTTCTCTAACCTGGGCAGCCCCAATCACAGGGTTCCCCATGCCCTGAGCCCGGGTACTGCACAGGGTTTCACCAGGCACCCACTTTTGTATTTCTACCTAATGTACCTCACTTCTTATCAATTTACTTGCAATCTACCTGATATCTATATATCAAACACTTATAAATAAATAGCTAACATATAAATACAATAACAATAACAACTGGTAACAGAAAAAACACAGGAGGGAGCAATACTGGACATGCTGCTTACAAATGTGAATGTTTCTGATGTTATAGTGAGGGATCACTTGAGATCCAGTAATCACTGAATGGTGTGGTTCAATATTAAAGCCCAGGCAGATGTGTTCAATTCAAGACCCTAGAAATCAGAAAAATTCACTTTGTTAAAATGGGGAGTATCTCAAGGAAGCATTAACAGTAAGAGATAAGCTAGATGAAGTAGAAGAGTAGAGAGCAAAACTAAAAGAAGATATAGTAATGACAATAACCTTTTCGTTAGAAAAGTAAAAAAAAAAGTTAGGAAACAGAGACCACTGAGTTTTTCTTTAGAAGTGACTGACAAGCTAGGGGAATAAGAGTCAACATTCATAAACTACAAGAGATTGCAGGAAGAGGATTACAGGGAAATATATCTGGAAAAGCTAATAGAAGCTGGGAAAGTAATCAAGAGAGCAAAGGTGGATATGCAAGGAAAAATAACTCGTACGGTAATACGGGGAGATAAGCAGGGACGAGGCTTCCATTAGGTGAAATGGGCGGTCGCCTAGAATGCCAAACGTTTAGAGGCCGCAAAATCCTGTCAGCATGAGGCTCAGAGGCGAAGAGCCAATACTACCAACAAGGGAGCACTGTGCTAGAACATTCGCCAAGAGCTAAGCTGAAGGTGGGGGTTGCATGGCCCAAATGTTCGCCTGGTGAGCCAAAGACTCTTGCACCGGCCGTTGAGCCAAGACTTTTTTTAAGACGTTAGTGACAGGAGGAAGTGCAAAACTGGATTTGTCAAATTCAAAGATGAAGGGGAGAACTGTGAAGAGGCTGACAAGGAGAAAGCAGAATGACTTCAATATTTCTGTTCAGTGTTCACCGAGGAAGGACTTGGAGAATTACCACAAAAGTTATCATAAACAGGAATGCAAGAAAGGAAGTCCTCAGACAATTTGCAGAAGATTGTGTTTGCAAAGAGCTCATAAAATTTAAAGTACAGAAAGCAATAGCACCAGACAGGATACATCTGAGAATATTAAGGATATCTTAGTGAAATTCAGGCAGCAACCATTTCAATGTCAGGTATGGTTCCAAAGAAGTGGAGACAGGAAGAGGTGCGACCTCTTCACATATGTGGAAGGATGAGTCTGAAAACTACAGGCTGGTTAATCTGACCTTTGTGATGAGTAAATTAATGGAACCACTGCTAAAATACAGGTTAGTGAAGTTTCTGGAATCCAATGAATTACAGGATCCGAGGCAGCTTGGTTTTACTAGAGGTAGGTCTTGTCAGATGAATCAAATCTATTTCTTTGACTAAGTGACCAGAAAGTAAGATCAGGTAAGCATTAGATACAGTATACATAGATTTTAGCAGGGCCTTTGGGACAGTTCTACATAGGCAACTTATAAACAGAGTACCCTAAGCATGGCCCCTAAAATAACTGATTGGGTTCAAAACTGGTTGAATGGGAAGCAACAAAGGGTAGTAGTAAATGGAGTTCACTCTAAGGAAAGGGAGTTTATTAGTGGTGTGCTGCAGGGATTGGTCCTTGGTCCAGTTCTTTTTAACATTTTTCAATATTGCAGAAGGGCTATCGCAAAAGGTTTGCGTTTTTGAGGATGATGTCAAAATCTGAAACAGGCTAGCCAACCTGGAAGGTGTGAAAAATATACAGAAGGATCTAAGGAAACTTGAGGAATGGACTAGAGTCTGGCAGCTAAGATTAAATGTTAAAAAATGAAGGGGACACACATTTGGGTTGCAGAAACTCAAGGGTGCAGTACAGTATAGGGGATGAGGTTATTCTGTGCACAAAACAAAAGCAGTAGGAATGGAGAGGTGCTACTGCCTCTGTATAAGTCTTTGGTGAAAATCCATCTAGAGTACCGTGTACAATTCTAGAGACTGCACCTTCAAAAAGATATAAACCGAATAGAGTCGGTCCAGAGGAAGGGTACTAAAATGGCGAACGGTCATCATAAAGCATATGTGGACCGATTTAAAGAACTAAACCTGCAAACTCTGAAGGAAATACAGAAAAGGGGAGATATGATAAAAATATTTGAATACCTCTAAGGAATAAATGCAAAAGAAGTGGGTCTCTTTTAATGGAAGGCAGGTGCTGGAACATGGATAAAGGTGAAAGGAGGAAGACTCAGGACTAATCTGAGGAAATATATCTTACAGAAAGGGTGGTAGATGCATGGAACAGGCTTGATGGGGAGGTGGTGGAGACAAGGTGAGAACTGAAATTCAAGAGAGCATGGAACAAGAACCGAGGATCTCTGAAGGAGAGGAGGGGACTATACAGCTGAGCAGGAGATGTGGTTGGGCAAACTAGATGGACTATATACTCTTTATCTGCAGTCATGCTCTTTGTTTCTATTGCATTGATTAATAAGTTAATGCTCTACCAGTTTTTTTAGCTAAATAATTTAAAACCAAAAAACCTGTTTAGGATGTTGATTCATGGTAGCTGTGCCAGATTTTTCCTTTGCTGCAGGGTTTTTCTTTATTATCATAGATATAAAAGAAATTATTTATGGCACAGAGCCCTTAATTAACTGTGGGAAAATACCTTGCTTATGACATACAAGACAACATTGTTTAAAGTAAATGATCTGTCCCCAAATGTTCCAGGTCTAGGACTGGTGTAATTCCCCTGGCAAAACCTTGTTTCAATGCTAAGAATCAAGTTATAAGCTGCTTGTTAAAACACAGTGGAAGGAATGATACATGGGCTAAACTCACTGGAATGAGTTCCATTTTATTGGTTATTTTTCCAAGCTCCTCTACCCCTTCAAACTACACTCTGCAAATGTACATGGAGACACATTTTGTGCACTGGTCACCAATCTGCTCATATGGTTTTCTGAGTTGTTGTAAGCCTTACATCAGTGGTGTGCACTAAGAAAACGTTGAAAGAAGTATTCAGTAACAGGAAATTGTATGTAAAATGTTTATACAATACTAGCTGTACCTGGCCACACATTGCCGTGGCTCAGTCTGGTTTAATTTCACAATGGGCATTAGCTCTGCTCTGGCCTTCCCAACTCCCTCCTCCCCCTTCCCTGGTGGTAGACGGACTGGCTCGGCGACTCTTTTACCCTTTCCTCCTCCTGTGTGTAACTGTCCGGCAGTCCCTACTCCCTCCCCCCTTCCCCAGCAGCGGAGGAACGGGCTGAGCCGTTTCTCGGAGCGGCGACTCGTCTGCCTTTTCCTCCTCCCCTCTGTGACACCCAGCACGTAGCGCAGAGCTCTATGGTCCGCACATGCGTGGTAGAGCTGCTCTCTACTGCGCATTTGCGGTCCGTCGGTCAGAGCCCATTTATATTGTAGATAGCTTGTGTTGCTTTTACATCCAACAGATGGTGCTGTTTTTCCCAAAAAAGCATGTTTTTACCTGTCACAGGTGTGACATCTATATAACATAGGTATATAAAAACACGCGCGTGTTCGAATGCAACGTTGTGTTAAAATTTCAAAGCAATCGGTGAAGAACTTTTGGAGATTTAAGATTTTGAACAAACGAACATTTACATTTTTATTTATATAGATTACAGAATAAATTATAACTAATCAAATGCTCTGTCCTGGGATCATAAACTACAAGCTAAGGTAAACATCTAGCAGTATTAAAATCCTATTCTTATTCTCTTTTGATTTTAAAAATGAATTATCAAGGATATATTTGAAGCAAAGAAAATAAGGTGAACAAAAGTAGAAAAAACCTTACGTGGGTGACATATAAAGTAATGTTAACCTTTTATCTTTATTTCATTCATAAATTTATAGTTTTTGGGGGGTTTTTTTGTTATCCCATTTTTATAGTATTAAATGTCCAGAAAAACACACCTGCACCAAGAGGCACTGAAATGATACTACTGCTGAGTAGAGATGTGAATCGGAACCGGAATCGGTTCGGATTCCGGTTCGGATTCACATGTGGGGTTTTTTTTCATCGGGCCCGATCGCGGTTTTGTTTATCGGCTGTGCCTGAGCCGATAAACAAAAAACCCACCCCGACCCTTTAAAACTAATACCTTAGCTTCCCCCACCCTCCCAACCCCCCCAAAAACATTTTACAGGTACCTGGTGGTCCAGTGGGGGGTCCCTGGAGTGATCTCCCGCTCCCGGGCCGTCGGCTGCCACTAATCAAAATGGCGCCGATGGCCCTTTGCCCTTACCATGTGACAGGGTATCCGTGCCATTGGCCGGACCCTGTCACATGGTAGGAGCACTGAATGGCTGGTGCCATCTTGTGCTCCTACCATGTGACAGGGGCTGACCAATGGCACCGGTAGCCCCTGTGACATAGTAAGGGCAAAGGCTATCGGCGCCATTTTGATTACTGGCAGCCGATGGCCCGAGTGCAGGAGATCGGTCCCGGACCCCCGCTGGACCACCAGGGGCTTTTGGCAAATCTTGGGGGACCCTCCTGACCCCCACAAGACTTGCCAAAAGTCCAGCAGGGGTCCAGGAGCGACCTCCTGCACTCGGACCATCGGCTGCCAGTATTCAAAATGGTGCCGATAGCCTTTCCCCTTACTATGTCACAGGGGCTACCGGTGCCATTGGTCAGCCCCTGTCACATGGTAGGAGCACAGTTTTAAAGGGTCGGGGTGGGTTTAGGGCTTATTTTTGTGTGCCGATTTTCCCGCCCTCCCCCCAAATGATAAGAGAACCCCCACGATCAATATCGTGGGGTTTTCCTATCGTTTTGGGGGAGCCCCCGATTTCTGATGATTTTGAAAATATCATCCGATATTTTCAATCGTCCGAAGCCTGATTCACATCCCTACTGCTGAGGTCAAAATTTGACACAAAGAGACTACAAAGATGAAATACTACATAAACAACTATACACAAGAGGCGGTATAGACACTAAAAATTGGCTGATGAAACGGTGGACCCTTAAAAAGGTACCATTTGTGTGAAATGCTATTGGGGGTGTTAGGCGGTTTGAGAGTCTTTGGCTGATTTTTTTTTTTTTTTTAAATCTTTTAGCTATGTGTGCTGTCTCTGGAGTGCAGGCATCTGTGTGTAATTTATAGTAAGTAACATATGAAAATAATAAATAGGGGAAAATGTTTTCAAACTACCTCAGTGGCTATGGATTATACTTGCTCTTTCATCTGGAAGCTGTCTTATTGAAACTGTAACTGCTTTCTTTTATATAGTCTAAGTAATACAACTGTTATGTTGGATCTGTTGAAATAAAGGTGAACAAGCAAATAATATTTATATTTATATATTTAGAAAGGTGCTCGTGTCCTGCACCCTCCAAGGGTTGGGGCGCGTTACATAAAAACATACTGTTGCGCTCGGGGGTGGACCCCTGGCCTGTGGCAGTGCGGGAACCAACCACAGGGGGAGGAGCACAAGAGGAGACAGAGGCAGTGTTGATCTTCACCACTGGAAGCCTGCAGTCCCCCCGGGAGGAGTCCGTATGGACCCGGGCCGCTGGGACTTAGGTGGGCCTCGCAGGGTCTCCTGGGAGTGTCAGAGTCCGGCATGCCCACACAGGCAGGAAGAGCGCTATCGGTTCAAGGCTAGAAACAGGTTGGAGATAGGTGAACCAGAAGACCGTTGGTGATGACAAGGCTAGGGACAGAGCCAGAATCAAGCAAGGTCAGACGGGCAAGGTCAAAATCCAGGAATCAGTCCGAGGAGTGGTCAACGAAGCAAGGGTCAAGATCCAAAGGTCAGGCAAGGTCAAGAACGGGCTGAGGTCGAAGGCAGGCAGCAGACAGACAGGCAGACGAATCAGGAACAAGCTGAGGTCGAAGGCAGGCGGCAGGCAGGCAGACGAGTCAGGAACAGGCAATGGTCAGGTTCCGGCAGCGGTCAACAAACTGGAAATAGAACACAATTACCACGGAGCCAAGACAACTAGGGAGGGAACCAGTTGCAAAGGTAAACTCTGATTGTCAGAGCTTACCTTAAATAGCCCGTTGGAAATGACGTCAGCAGAGGGGACTCGGCATCCCTAGTGCGTCGCGGCCCCTTTAAATCTCAGGAAGAGGCATGCGTGCTAGGGAACTCCCTGACAGGAACTGAGTTCGGCAGCGGAAGGGCCAGCGATTCTCAACTGGTGTGTTGCCAAGCACCGGCAGGTGTGTCGCGGTTCCCGGTGTCCCACTGCCCCACTTGTGCTTCCCTTCTCCCCAGTGGTGGACTGGCAATGCAGTTGATATGGGAGTGCCACCACCGGAGGCTGGGCGGAAGAGCGGAGAGACCCTGCGCGCTGCCACCAGAGTTCGGGCCGGCGGGTTGAAAAGCGGAGATACGCTGAGCGCTGCCATTGGAGGACAGGCCGGAGGCAGCTAAAGTGCGGAGAGATACTGCGAGCCACCGCTAGAGGCTGGGCCGGCGGCGGCTGAAGAGCAGAGGCCAGGCTTATTGGGCCAAGCATTGAGAAGAGGCTCCACGTGAGCGTATGTGTGTGTGTGTGTGTGTGTCAGCTTTGTGTGCCTGTTGTAGAATGGGTGCCTGGGTGCGTGCGTGAGAGCTTGTGTGTGTGTGTGGTAGAATAGGTGTGTGAGTGGCAGCTTTGTGTGTGTGTGGTAGGATAGGTGCATGAGTGGCAGCTTTGTGTGTGTGTGGTAGAATGGGTGCGTGAGTGGCAGCTTTGTGTGTGTGTGGTAGAATGGGTGCGTGAGTGGCAGCTTTGTGTGTGTGTGGTAGTGAGTGGCAGTTTTGTGTGTGTGGTAGAATGGGAGTAAGATCATTTGTGTGTGATTAAGAGCTTGTATGTAAGTGAGAGAGCATGTGTGTGATTGAGAGAGACCATGGTCGGAGGTGATGTGTGGTGTGTGTGTGTGAGACAGCGACTGGTCAGGAAGATGACGTGTCTGTGTGTGGGACAGACTGGTCAGCGAGGTGACTAGTGTGTGAGACAGCGACTGGTCAGGAAGATGACTGGTGTGTGTCTCTGAGACAGAGACCGGTCAGGGAAATGATTGGGTCTGTGTGTGAGAGACAGACTGGTCAGCGAGGTGACTCGTATGTGAGACAGAGACTGGTCAGGAAGTTGACTGGTGTCTGTGTGTGAGAGACAGAGACTGGTCAGGGAGGGTGACTGGTGTGTGTGGGTGAGACAGAGACTAGTTAGGGAGGTTACTGTGAATGAGTGACTGGTTGTGGGCCCTAAGGAAGAGGACCTTGAGGACAGAGCTTCAGCAGCCACTGCTGCTTCTGGTGTGTGCTATTGGCCTGCAAAGGAAAGAGTAGGAGAGTTGCTGGAGAGGGTAAGTAAAGGTGGCTTTTTAAGTTTATTTTTCTTGATTGACTGCCATTTTAATTATTGGGTATTGTGTGATGTGTCTGCTTTTTTAAAATATTTTATTGATATTTGGACAATTTTTAATACTTTTTACGACTTTTTAATTGGTGGATGGTATTCTGTTCATCAGCTGTTTTGTAACATTTATTAGTATAGTTTTACAATTATTTCTGTGTGGGGATCTATAGCAGCTTGGCTTGTTCTGTTTTCCTAATAGGAGATGTATTAGTGTTTAGGGCCTGGTTAAATATTTGTAGTGTTGCCTTTTCATAGGTAGGTTTGTTACTGTCTGAGTGTATTCCAGAATACAGGTATAACTTTGTGCGGGTGGGTTTTTGTGCATTATGGCAGATCCTGGGACTATGTTAGGTGCTATATTTCTCTTTCCATTTCTCCAGGTTTACACTGCATGCAGAGTGGTTGTTTTGGTTTTCCATTCCAGTTTGTCTCCATATTTATAATTTGTGGTGAAGGTCAGTTCTGGGTGTGTGACCAAGGTGAGGTATTTTACTAGCATGTAGGCATTTGTATCAATCTTATTTGTTGTGTTTTCTCAATAGGACATGCATTAGTGGTAAATTACTGTCTTTTCATAAGGAGGGGTATGGTGCCTGCAATTAAAGGGAGTTTGTTTTGCTTTTACTGAGATGTCATCAGAACTAGAATATTATTTTTTATACGGTGAGTTGTATGGATAATACCCTAGTTCTGCTCTGTACCCATTTTTGGGGGTCGAGGAGGTTCCTGAGGATGCAGAATGTATATTTACATTTAGCCCCATGACAGTCACATGTTCAGTGTGTCATGCATGTGAGAACCATCTGTCAGGTGTGTCCCGGCCAAAAAAAGGTTGAGAACCACTGCATTAGAGGATCGAGGGAATAAAAGGGGTGCTAAGGGAGGACAACGCCATAGTAGAGAGACTGAATTCATTCTTTGCTTCAGTCTTTATTGAGGAAGATGTAAATTAGATACCCATGTCAGATGTGATGTTTAAATGTGATGATTCAGAGGCAATGAAACTAATCTCAGTGAATCTGGAAGAAGTACTAGCGCAGATTGACAAACTGAAGAGTAGCAAATCACCTGGACCAGATGGTATACATCAAAGAGTGCTGATAGAACTGAAAAATGAAATTATAGACCTATTGCTGGTATTCTGTAAAATCAGATATGATACCTGAAGATTGGAAGGTGCCCAATATAACATTGATTTTTATAGAGTTCCAGGGGTGACTTGAGAAACTACAGACTGATGAGCAGGAGCGGATTCCGGGCAAATATCAGCCTGGGGGATTTTTCCCAAAGCCGGCCCCACAGGGTATCTGTGACTTACTTGTGCTCTATGTGGCACGTACTTTAACTGAGCTAATCACTGAAAGGTACAATATGTGACCTGGTGTGAGGCAGAATTGAGAAGGAAATCTCCCACATAAAATTTCATATTTTTCCTAACAAACTGACAGGTTGATGCAATAAGGTGCGCCCAGCTTAGCGCACTGTTGGGCCATGTGTAGAGGGCGCAATGCAAAAAGGAGATTAGCGCATCTAAAACGCATGCCCCAACCAAAGCGTATCAGATAGCGCCCATGGCATTTAAATTCCATGTAAATGAAGACATTAGCGATTACTGCCCGATGCAGGAAAGTGCGACCAACGGCTGGGCGACAATGCACATTTGTTTAGGCTGGAAAATTAACTCCAGCTCTGGAGGTCGAGTTAAGTTTACTCATAATCAAGAACTCATTAGAAATATAAAAAATGTGATCATCTGTGTTGTGATAAATATGCCCCTTGTAGGATAGGATTGTTTAGAGAGTTTAGTATAAGAGTTAGTTATTCTGGGAGTAGTGGAGTGGAGCATGATGATTAGCTAAAGTACATCTTAAAAAAATCATGGGTGATTGCTTTCCTTTTGGTAAACAACACGCATTGTGGATTTCTGCAATTTCATTTCTGCAATTTCATTTAAACTATGCACTTTTGTTAGGAACATACAATTGAGATGTCCGTGTGCTGCTCGACGCAATAAACTTTTGAGTGCCAGGAATTCACATTTCTCCTTCATGTGCCCTTTTTGTATGCCACTCCTCTTTCTCTCCCATTTAAGTATTGCATCAGGCGCACAGGAGATGTGATGGGGCACGAATGGGAAAACAGGTGCTCAATATGCCCCTCTCAGATCTCAACCCAGCCATGTCAGACAGAAGCCTTACTCCCTCCCTTTCCATGACAGTAGTTTGCCTCCACTTCTCAAGGCCTCCTCCACTCCAGCATAAGAACATAAGAAAATGCCATACTGGGTTAGACCAAGGGTCCATCAAGCCCAGCATCCTGTTTCCAACAGTGGCCAATCCAGGCCATAAGAACCTGGCAAGTACCCAAAACCTAAGTCAACTCCATGTTACCATTGCTAATGGCAGTGGCTATTCTCTAAGTGCACTTCCTCATTGACTTGTGTACTACACAGTCTGCTGCTTTTATGCTCTGCTTACGCTACTCCTGAGGAAGGGCAACCAGAAGTGATCCCTACTGCCTGATTCCTCCAGGGTTTAAGAAAAAGAAAATTAAGCCATGGCCAAGCCTATGTGCATTATTGCTGCAGCCGAGAGTGGGGAGAGCCTGGCCCATAATAGCATAGCTCCAGATGGAATTCTGCTTTCCTACTTGGCACCAGTGCAGCCAGGTCCGGTGCAAGGCTATTAGGCATTCAAACTTTACAGCCTTGCACCCCCGAACCTCCCCCCAATTAAAAATTATGCATTTGTAATACGATTTTGCATGAAAAAAGGGCATTCAGGCTTATGAAGTAAATATAAACACAACATGTATATTATCTTTACATACACTGCTGTGGTCCAACTAGAAAACCCTGCAAAACAGTAAAAATGATTGGACCTTATATAGTATTATGGCTATTGTAATATGCGTCGGGTGTGGGCTTGGCCCTCAGAAAGCCATAAATAAACTTAATTACAATTATAATATAGTAAACCTTACATCCAAAATAGCATTAACTGTCAACATTCAAACAATAACACTACTGATGAAAAGGCAAAACTACAAACAGTACACCAAGTCCGTGGCCCGCAATCCCTCTTCTCTTTTTTTGGCGCTGGTGGCCTGCAGCCTCTCCTCTTTTCTCGGTCCCCAATGGGATGAGCTCTGTTGGCGGCTCCTCTGGGCCCTTTCCTTCTATGCACACTGGAGAATGTGGGACACTGCAGTGCAAGCAGAGGCCACATGGCCAACATTATCAGTCCACTGGGGCATGCCCAAAACCCCGATAGGCCAATCCGACCCTACTGGTGGGCCTGACATCAGTGCTGAAAAAATGGATAAAAGTATTCTAAAGAACAAAATGACTGAACATATAAACAACTAAATAAATTTCTAATATCAAATAGCATATTTATCTACTTATGGGTATTAGTCTCAGACTAAATATACTGTATTCATTTCTACAGAATATCAGCTGCCACATTTAGCTATTTGAGGATGTTAGTCCCATGAAATACCACCATATAGAAAAGAAAGGACCTCTTGCATTCCCCTTCAACTGATATAGTTACCCTTCTCCTTTTTTCCTTCCTACTATACTCCAAATATCACCCATGTGAAGAAATGTAACTAGGCTAGTGGGTACTGCTGGTCATAAGCTGGGAAGGACCGCAGTGTCCAGATTACTGCTGCTGCCATCTCCTGTGCTCCACTTCCTTCTACTGACAGATTCGTGCCCTCCTGGCAGACCCAATGCCACTCTTGATTATCCACCGGGATCCCCCTCTGTCTGGTGGACCAAGCACTGACTCAAGATCTGCCATTGAGGTCCATGCCCTCCTGAGGGAGCTGATGATACCTTCTGATTAACTGCTAAAGTCTGCGTCCTCCTGGGGGACCTGATGCCATCTTCAGATCTGCCACTGAGGTCTGCGTCCTCCTGAGGGACCCAACATTTCCTCCCAATCAGTTGCTGGAGTACATGTCCTCCTGGGGGACCCAATGTCGCCTCTGCACAGCCAATGCCCTGAAGCTTTCTTCCATGGTAGAAGGGATTTCCTTTCCTTGGTTTCCTGGCTTGCTCATTGTTCAATGATTATAGCCGGGACCTTGAGTTTCCTACAACTTTGTGGCCATTGTAAAGGCCACAAAATTTAGACCTAGCTGTGGAATTGGCCAATCTTGGCCAAATTGCTGTAGGAAACTGGGGACTCTCTTGGAAGAGAAGCATTGGTGGTGGTGAGATGGTACATCATGTCTCGGCTAATGGTCCTTCCCAGAAGTAAAACATTGTTGGCATGGGATGGTGTAATCTTTCCCCTCTGTATCCCCAATGGATCCATTCACTCACCTTTTCCAATGGTAAAACAGAAGGAGGAGGAATAAGATGGTGGCCTTGCACCTTCTCAGGCATGTACTCTTTCCTCCCCTAGGGGGTCTGACTGGTGTGTTTTGAATCATGTGGGTCAAAGCATAACACCTGGACCCCAGCAGGGAAGGAGGGAAGCACATTAGATGAGGTGCAAGGCTGCTGGCATCATCCTCTTCCTGTTTTCCCAATGGAGCAGGTGAGTGAGGAGATTTTGGGGAGGCAGAGGGGAGTGAGTGAATGAACTGGGGATCACTGGGGCAGAGGGAAGGTAGGGAGGGAGAAGTGAATTAACCAGGGATCACTGGGAGTGGGGGGTAGGAAGGAGTAAATGAACTAAGGATCATTGTTTGGGGGGAAGGGAGGGAGTGAATGAATGAACTCGGGCTTACATGGTATGGGGGAGTGAGTGAATGAACCAGGGGTTGAGGGTTGAGGAAAGGAGTAGACCAGGATGAGTGAAAGGTTTGTTAGATGGGGAGAGAGTGGGGAGAGAACCAGAGATTGTAAGGGATCTCAGTGGGATGGAGTGAACCAAGTTTTGTGAGGGGTTGAGGGGTTTATGGGGTAGAGGGAGAAAGGCAAGGTTTTGAGGGGTGAAGAGGGAGGGGCAAAAAGTGAATTAGGGTATTGTGAGGAAGGGAAGTGAAAGAGGGAATGTGAGGGGATCAAAAGATTTTGGAAGGTGGGATAAAGGAAAAAGGGGATGGGGTGTGATTTGGGGGAGGCATGAGGCTTCCTTCCTTCTTTTCCTCCACTCTTGTCCCTAGTCCTTTCTCTTTCCTCCTCCATGTCATCTCAGTCTTCCCTCTGTCTCTTCCAACTCCAACTCCATCTCCAATACTCTATTTCTTTCCACCTCCCCTCTTCTGATTCCTATTCCCTTCCCTCCCCTTCACCTCTCATTCCCTTTTCGTATCCTCCATGAATCCCCCGCCCTCCCCTCTCTGTCCTCCTCGATCCCTTAGCCATTTCCCCTATTGCCCAAGACTCCTTCTTTCTTTCCTTCCTCTGTGATCTCCTTTCTTCCCATTTTTAGATCCTTTCCACATCTCCCTCCCCAGCTTCAATCACTAAGATTCCTTTTCTTCAAATAAAGAACCAAATAAATTAACTGGATATAGAAATGTCAGCAAAGGACTTTACTTTTTATTAAATATATTTTACTTAATTTAAAACATTTAAAACAATTAAAATAAAATAAATACAGAAAATTATGAACACACCAGGTAAATTAAAAGGACAATACAATAACACAGATAAACACATTCACAATCTAGTCCTCATCAAAAATAAGATGGAGCAAAAGAGAAAAGAAAAATAAATATACTAAGGAAAATACTATACAGAGGCAGATAATTCAAATCCAATTAACCATCCACCAGATTACAACATCTAAGGTAGTGGTTACATGGTAACTCTTTATTATTCTACAGATTTATCTGTTAGAAAAACTTCAAGATGTAAGGGTCAGTATATACAAATTTACTATTCTGATAGGAAATGAAACATTTGCAAGGAAACTTAAGAAAACAAATAGCAACTAAGAACAAAACTCTCTGTTTCATTTTCAAATCAAGAAATAGTTTCCTTCAACATTGTGTCGCATAAGGAAATATCTGTACTTTCTGCCCTCAAAATAAAAAGTCTTTATTGTAAAAATACTTCAGAAATACCATGTCTTTATCTTGTTCTGTATAAAAAGAAACTTAGAAGAGTTGCCCTAACTGGAATATTATTTAATGAGGCTTCCAAGAAAGCAGATAAATCAGAGCTACTAGGAGTCAATAAATACATCCCTCACTCCACATTAGCCACTTTCTTAGCTTTGGGACATAATAAACCTTAGATATAGCAGTATGTGCAAAATATCACAAGGGTATTTTTTAAACATTTCATGAGTCGACAGAAGTCTATTCATGAGGAAATTTAAAAAACATAAGTTCCTAACTTGCTATAAATTGTCCATGACTTCTAAATGACTATGAAGAATTAAGCTATCTTTAATATGAGCAGCTTCAGAGACTTGCTATGAAGCCACCTGGGATCTCACTATGGACACCACACTCTCCACATCATTCAACGTTAATTCATGCTCTTGCAATTTTAACTTGGTATCTTCTGTGAATTTATATATTTGAAGAAAAAAATTAGACTTTTTTTTCCCATTTTAGTAGCCACCTGCCAGACATCCACGAAAGATATATTCTCAGACTCTTCAATTACACCAGATGCTGCATTCAAGTAGTTAATGGGAAATGCCAAAGGAATCCTTGCCTTAGGTGATTTATTTATTATTTAGATATTTTGTATACTGTTGTTCCATGTAATGATCACAACGGTTTACATAAGTAGCATTCATAATTATTAATCAACAAATCTTGACGGTTTACATAGGTAATATTCATAAGCAGAGCTAACATATCTCAAGTGAAATGAGATGATCTAATACATACTAAATTGCTTACTAAAGATCTAAGATTTAAGGCAATTAATACAGGAAAATAATACAACATATATCACATAATAGTCCGCATATTGTTTTAAGATTCTTATGATTGGAGGAGGATTGAGGGGAGAGGATCTCTGCTATTTTCTTGGACTTCCGTGGGTGAGGTGATTACCCGGCCCTGGCGGTGTGCTACAGCTGCTTTCTTTACACGTCACCATGGTGAGACAGAAGATGGCCATAAAATCATCCTCCTTACCTGAACTCTCCGAGGAGGATCGAGGGGAGATGATCTCTGCTATTTTCTTGGACTTCCGGGGGTGAGGTGATTACCCGGCCCTGACGGTGTGCTACAGCTGCTTTCTTTACACATCACCATGGTGAGAAGGAAGATGGCCATAAAATCGCCCTCCTTGCGGCGAGTGGCTGCCACCGGCTCGTGCCAAAGCCACGTGCGCCAAATCAACACAAATTCCCCGGTTGAGCAGTCCATTACGATTACAGGTGAGGAGCAAAGACCTGTATCGTCGGACTTAATAACATCCTTAAGCCCCGGGGCGCCTTTGACACCCTCCCCTCCATGTCATGAGCAACCCTTGGTATCGGGTCAAAACAAGAGACGTATATCGCAACTGGTTATTGACCCTTTTGAGGTGAAACCTCAGAGTGTAGCTGAAAATGACTTAGATATCAGAGTGTCGATGTTAACTCCACCACAGCAAAGAGGAGTGAGGGTTGGAGAACATCTAAACTCCACTCTGAGTCCTATAACATCTGGTGGGCAAGATGACATGACTATGAACGTGGAAGTGGGGAAAGATCAACATCAGGGTAATTTGATAAGCAGTAATGTTCCAGTCATATTGCTGGAAAAACTACCGACTATAACTTTAGAGACTGTCTGGGAAGCAATTACATCTTTACAATCAACTATTGTGACTCTATCTAATATAATGACAGAAACACAAGTACATGTTAAACAAATAGATCCTATATTAGTAACTCATACAGATAAAATAAATAAATTGGAAAATCAGGTAACACAAATCCAGAAAGGGCAAGTGAGTCTTTTCCAGGGAGAATCAATTAGTTTGAAGAAAACAGAGTTTATTGAAAATGAACTAAGGTATAAAAATCTTCGAGTTTTAAATTTCCCATATATAAAACTAATTTCACCTCATGAACAATTCAAGAAGTATATGTTGGAAATACTTAATATTCCAAAAGAGGCGCTACCACCTATCGCCAAAATATATTTCTTGAATAAAAGTAGAAAAGAATTAGAAAACGAACAACGAAAAAATATAGAGATTGGGAATTTAACAAATTTGATAGAACATTCAATAGAAGAACAGATAGAGTCACGTGGAACATTGTCAGTAACATTTGTTTTTTCCTCAGATAGAGATACTATTTTGAGGTTATTTCTTAGAAATAGAGAAAAGTTATATATGGCTCAAAAGATCTGGATCTATCCAGACATAGCAAGAATAACTCAACAGCGTAGGAAAGAATTTCTAACTATGTGCCAAGAGGCTAGAGCACTAGGTGCATCAATTGTTATCAGATACCCTAGTAAATGTGTATTAATGCTAGCAAATGTGAGATATGTGTTCTTAGAAGCAATGCAATTATGATCCTTTTTGAACTCACATTTACCCCAGGTAAATAGGAATGTTATCAATATATCATAGGCACTATAGGTAAAAGTTGATACCCTTAAGTGCTTTTGGAAAATTGCCTCTCTTAAGCTCCTATATGAGTTTTTGGTTCCTTTCTGATTTTCTTTTAAAGGTCAAGATATTACTGAAATTATTCTTAAATACATATATTGTATAGATTAGATGACTCTTTTTCATTTATTGAGGATTTTTTCTTCTTTTGAAGTTGATGATTGGTTTATATTTCTTATTTGTCTATATATACATGATGTATTTAGTTTATTTGTTTTTCTTTTTCTGACCCATGAAATGATATGCTTTTCGCTATCAAATTTGTAAAATGCATAAATATTAAAAAAAAAAAAAAAAGATTCTTATGATCTTTCATTCTTCCTCATGCTTCAATTAATATCTCTCATCTATCTTGTTATTGTTATTGCCTTGGGAGAATGGGCAGCTACCACACACTGTCCAAAAGAATCTTTCATTTACTATAGGGTTCTCCAAAGCACCTACTCCCATAACGGGCTTCACCAAGGCACGTCACTGGCACTTTTACATTTGGGAGTTCCAGATTGTTTCCCCTAATGTTCCTCCCAACTCGTTGATTGGGTATCTCTAACAGTTCCTAATAGAATAGGACTTGTCACATTCCCTTCAAATAAATAAGCCATGGGCTGTAGATGTGGTAAACTAGTGCCTTGAACAAAAAAAGCTTTATCTGGCCCAAAGAGGCTTGATCCAATGGCCGATGAACATTAGAGTCCATTAGCAATAGGCGGGGAAACAAAACAAATATCTTACCATTCCTCTTCTTCCCAATCTGCTTCATAAATATTCACATCCCACAAAATCTCCTCTAATAGGCACATCCCTTTGATGTGCAGCCTTGGTTGCATGCCGTGGACCCAGGATTAAAATAGTGCACGTCTCTCTCACAGCGATGACGTCAGCTGCGCCTCGAGGAAGGAGCAAGGGACAGCAGTAACAGGAAATCAGGATGTCCTCTCCACAGAGTCTCACCTCCTCAGCTGTAAGTGCTCCCCAGACTTTATTTTTATAAAGTAAATCAAAATTTCATTTTAGTGTAAATATATGAAAAATTATGCAAATTGGTCATATAATTTTGAAATATCTACCACAGGAAACAGCTTTGATTACAGCTCTTAGTAATTGTAGTTCAGATAAGCCCATGACCAGTTATTAGCTTTTACCCAACCTCTCAGCTACAAGGCCAAGATCCAGGGAGGATTATAGGAAAAGAACAATTACAAGTTCTTCTGTCCTGCCTGACCTTTATTCCTCCACTGCTCTGAAAATCAGGTACCCAAGGGTTCTGAACCCCTTGTACTCAGAGTAAGGATCTTTCATTTGATGGAAATGTACTGAAAGACAGTGCTAATACAAATCCCTTTTTAACTCAAAGTTTTACAATTTAGGAGTTTGTCATTATTCTTTGTGAAGTGATATTTCACTGTAAATCAGCACCAGTAGACAGGAAGACTATCATATGCAAATCCGCTAATCTGATACTCTGACTCAGCTCTTCAGTAGTCATTTAAATTACCTTCACAGTATGAGTCTGATAACGTTTTCAGTTTTTCTCTGACTTCAAGGCTGGTAGCTCATGTTACGTTGCCTCTTCCAGTTGCAGTTAATTTCTTTCCCCTCCTCCCGGGAGGGGGATTTCACATACATTTTCATAAGCAAGATACAGACATACATCAGCTAATTTTATAAAATACCTGCAACAGCACATAAACTGAGGGTTATTATGTGCACATAGTACAATTAACTCATAACATATAAGTATATATTTTTATACAGTAGGTATATAAACAAGGGATGGACATTTGGGAGAAACGAAATAGGAAATGAGATGAAATTTCCTACTTTGTTTCATTTCCTTCTCAAAGCAAAATCATTGAAATTCCGCAGAAATGTTGTTGGTTATCATGTTTCGTTTTGAAAACAAAAATTTGATCCATTGGGCCTAGGCCCAGGGCAGGAGCTGGAGCCTTGCCTAGGGAATAGGTCGAGTCCCAAAGGAGGGATTTCAGCCTTCGCCTGAGTGCGACACCGGGGTCTGAGCTTAGGCCGGAGCCTCGCCTAGGCATACGCCACATGGCTTAGGCCCGAGTGCGATGCTGGGGTCTTGGCTGAGCCCCAGGCCCAACGCTGGGGCCTTGGCCAAGACCCTAAAAATTTAAAATCTTACCTATTCCATCGGGGATCCAGCATCGCAGTCTAGACCCGGGCCCAGGCCCGATGCCACATCCCAGTCCAGAGTCAGATGCCGATGCCAGGGCTTTAGCCCGGACCCAACAGGGAGGTCAAGTCCCAACTTCTGGGCCTTGACCTAAGCCAGGGCCCAATCCCAGGCCTGATGCTGCGACCCAGTCCAGAGACCAGGTCCCGACACCAGAGCCTTGGCCCAGACCCAGGCCCGATGCAAAGACCTAACCTGGAGGCTGGGTCCTGATGCCTGGGCCTCGGCGTAGGCTAGGGCCTAGGTCTGATGCTGCAGCCTGGTCCAGAGACTGGTTCCTGACACTGGGGCCTCAGCCTGGACCCAAGCACGACGCCAGGACAATTCAGCTGCCATACATCAAAATGGCACCTTCCCCAATGGATGGCATCACTTCGTCGAAGAAGAAAGAAGACATAAGATCTCTGAGGCCTATGCCTGGGCCTAAACCTGGGCCAGTCCCAGTGTTGGTACCCAGCCTCCGGACCAAACCCTGGCTTCAGGCCTGGGTCCAGGCCTAAGTCCCAGCATTGGGTCCCAGTCTCCAAACCAGGCCACAGCAACAGGACCCAGTTTCTGGACCTAGCCCTGGCACTGGGCTAGGCAGAGACCTAGGTGTCGGGCCCAGGTGTCGGGCCCAGGCCTCAAAGCTTGGGCCTTGCTTAGGACCTAAGCTGAAGTCCTGGCAACATACTGCGGCTTATGCCTATGCAAGGCCGAGTCTTCGGTCTAGGCCTAGGCATCAGGACCAGGCCTTGAAGTTTGGTCCCAATACCTAGTCCCAGGCTGATGTCTCGACCTTGCATAGGCCTAGGCCGCTATAGGTCACCGTGATCTCGGCCAAGGCCGTACACAATACCCAGGCTTCAGCCAGGGCCTAGGCCTCAGCATCGGATCCCACCCAGACAAGGTAAATGGGGGCCAGGGAAGATCCTGGCTCCGGCATTTTTTTGGGTGGGATAGATGGGTAGGGGGCATGGGAGGCCTTGGAAAGCCCCATTTTTTAATGTTTATTTTGTTTTTTTTAACAAAATAAACATTAGAGAAAACAAAATTTGTGGAAAACCAAACCCCCAAAACCAAAATAAAAAGCGAAACTATTTTTTCATCTTCCCACCCCTAGTATAAACTATGTGAATCCCTGGATTCCAAAAACATGCACTTACTGAAAAGTACATGCATTCTAGTGAGGCAATAAGAAGTGGTATTTTATATTCTGTGCAGCTCACACTGCACAGTTTATAAAATCCAGGCTTAACTTTAGGTTCACCTACTTATGCTTGTATGTGCTGATTATGCATGCTATTGAAAATGATCCTCTTAAAGTTAAATAAGTATCAACATAAATCTGCAAGTTTTCCACATATATGTGGATTCCTACAATATGTTTTCCACATGCCAATTACATTTCACAAGAAATCCCCTAAAATGTTTCGTGCAAAGGAATTACAGGACTTCATTTTATATTTTTCTGATAAAACTGTCAGACACAGACATCACAGTAGCATGTAATGGGGGTAAAATCAAGATACACTCACTGCCTGTCCCTGATATCCAAGAGCCATCTAGTAACCCTATCTTTATTCTAATATAGCCATGAAGCTTCTGCCAACAGATAGGGAGGTATAAAACCTCTTGGTCTGCTAGTCAAACCTCTTGTGGCCACAGTCAATTCATAATAAAGAACTTTTAAATTCCATTGCTGGTACGCTGCTCTCTTCATTATCCATTACCCAGAATTACTACAAAATAAAAAACAGTTTTACCAATGCCATTTTCAAAGTTCCTATATGTCAAAATCTTTGGATAATTCTTAGTTTGTTCCAATGGAAGGTATCACAACTGACAACATGCACAATGTTAGTTACACAGAATTGAACTTCCAGACATAAATCACACTCTTTTGTTAGACTTTAGGAAAACAGACGTAACTGGTCATTGAATAGTACTATAGACTAGGGATGTGCAGCAGGGAGGGATACGTGCGATTCGGTATTTGTATTTGTTGGGACCCAAATCAGTTACATCTGTTTTCAGGGGACCCAGATTCGTCCATTAGTTACATATGGGATTCGTTTCCCATTAAAGTTAAAAAAAAACCCCATCCCAACCCTTTAAACTTAATTAACTACAACCGCCCACCCTCCTGACCCCCCCAAGACTTGCCAAAAGTCCCTGGTGATCCAGCAGGGGTCCTGGAGCATTCTCCTGCACTCGGGCCGTCGGCTGCCGGTATTCACAATGGCGCCGATAGCCTGAGTGCAGGAGATCGCTCCAGGACCCCCGCTGGACCACTAGGGACTTTTGGCAAGTCTTGAAGGGGTCAGGAGGGTGGGGGGTTTATTCGTTAATGATACGTTGAATTCGTGGGGGTTCGCCACACATTTTGGAACCCCACGAATGCAACGAATAGGGACCTATACGTTGCGGATTGCGCATTCGTTCAAAACAAATGCACATCCCTACTATAGACAGTATTAGAGGAAGGCTGGTTGGCTCAGTAGATTTCTACAGGTTTCTAAGTAAAAACATTTACCTCCAGGTCACAGGTTTGGGTCAGGCTCAAACTGGTAATGAAAGAAAGTTACTTCCATCTAAAAGTCACACTGTGACCTTTGTAAAATTTACATAGATTCTGAATTACCCTTTCTCTAGTAGACAGTGTCTCCTCAGAGCTGGGCTGAGGTATATTGACAAGGTAAGGATGAGAAACCCAGCACTGCCATCAGTGGTGAGTAGGGCCAGTGCTAGCTTTTTTGCTGTCCTGTGCAAAAAATAACAGTGCTGCCCTCCCCATTCATTCAGTGTCTGTCCCAGGCCTATCAAATAAAGCACAGCTCCATCCTACAATCTATATTTTTAAAAACAGACACTCCCACACACCCCAGAACCAACGGATAGGGAAGGGTATTATGTACCCTAGGCAAACCTTACAGCCTTGCACACATGCCATCCCAAACACCCCCACATCCTTTACAGACACGCAAAATTAAGTTATGCTTTTATAATTAATTTTACATGAAAAAGAACATTCAAAAGTACAGTTTGCTAGGGCTAAATAACACTTACAACATGCATATTATATTTACATGCACTCCTGTGGTGCCAACCAGAAAACTCTGCAAAAAAGACACTTGGAGCTCCTATGGAATTAGACTTTTGTAATGTGTATTGGGTGTGAGCTTGGCCCACAGAAAGCAATGAACAAATAGAATTACCATTACAATATAGTAAACCTCCCTTACCAAAACAACCCTAACAAACTTATTTATGAAAAGGCAACACTGCACATATTACACCAGGCTCTAGAACACCAATAAAATTCATAGGAACACAGAAATATAAAAATGACAGCAGAAAAGGACCAAATGGTCCATCCTGTCTGCCCAGGAAACTTATGGTATTACCAACCACACCATACAGGTCTCCCTCATAATGACATCACCAGCAGGTGGCAACTGTCATGCCATACAAGTTATCCTCATTCTTAGTTTACCAAACTGTAAAGGTCAGGGCCCTTGTTGGTTGCTGTCTGAGTCCAGTTCCCCATTATCTCTTGCCGTTGAAGCAGAGCGTAATGTTGGAGTTACATCACAAGTATAAGGCTTATTGGTTAAGGGTAGAAACAGCTGCATCAGCAAATTACCCCTATGCTTAGTTGTTTTCCCAGACTGCAAAATTCATATCCTTGCTGTTTGTTGTCCAAAACGAATTTCCCTTTTCCTCTTTTCCCCCTGCCATTAAAGCAGAGAGTAATAATGAGTTGCATCAACAGTATGAAGACTTGTTGGTTAAGAGTAGTAACCGCCACACCAGCAAGTTACCCCCATGTGCTCTTTTCCTCATTTCTATCCACTAGCCTTTAGGGATCCACAATGTTTATCTCATGTTCCTTTGCAATCTCTTACCATTTTTGTCTTCACCATCTTCTCTGGAAGGGCATTCCAGGCATCCACTGCCCTCTCCGTGAAGAAATATTTCATGATGTTGGTTCTGAGTTATCCTTCATGGAGTTTCATTACGTGACCCCTAGTTCTACTGTTTTCTTTCCAATGGAAAAGGTTTGTCGATTGTGCATCATTAAAAAGTTTCAGAAATCTGAAGGTCTGTATCATATCTCCCCTGCACCTCCTCTCCTCCAGGGTACACATATTTAGATCCTTCAACCTCTCCTCATAAGTCATTTGATGGAGACGCTCCACCATTTTGTTGTCCTTTTCTGCACCACCTCCATCCTGTCTTTGTCCTTTTTGAGATACAGTCTCCAGAACTGTACAAGGGGATTATCACCTCCTTGTTCTTACTGGTCATTCCTCTCTCTATGCAGCCCAGCATTCTTCTGGCTTTAGCTATCGCCTTGTCACATACTTTGTCATCTTCAGATCGCTAGTCATTATCACCCCAAGGTCCCTCTCTTTCTCCATGCACAACAGCCCTTCACCCCCCAACACATATAGCTCTTTTGGATTACCACACCCCAGATGAACGACTCTACACTTCTTAGCATTGAATCCCAGCTGCCATATCTTCAACAACCATTCAAACTTCCTTAAATCATGTCTCATTCTCTCTACTCATTCCGGTGTGTCCACTCTGTTGCAGATCTTAGTATCATCTGCAAAAAGACAGACTTTACCTTCTATTCCTTCCGCAATGTCGCTCACAAAGATGTTGAACAGGATCGGTTCCAACACCGATCCTTGCAGCACTCCACTTAACATTGTTCTCTCTTCAGAGTAGGTTCCATTTATCACCACATGCTGTCTTCTATCCATCAACCAGTTTGTAATCCATGCTCACTCCCACATTTCTCATTTTATTCACAAGCCTCCTTTGCGGGACCGTATCAAAAGCTTTGCTGAAATCCAAGTAGATCACATAGAGCGCTCCTCCTTGATCCAATTCTTTAGTCACCCGATCAAAAAAATCAATCAGATTTGTCTGACAGGACCTTCTCCTGGTGAATCCATGCTGCCTCAGGTCTAGCAATCCTCCTGACTTTAGATAGTTCACTATCATTTCCTTCAGCAGAGTCGCCATTACTTTTCCCACCACCGAGGTGAGGCTAACCGGCCTGTAGTTTTTCAGCCTCCGCTCTCCTCCCACTCTTGTGAAGCGGGACCAACACCACTCTTCTCCAATCACTCGGCACCACTCCTCTTTCCAGGGATCTATTGAAGAGGTTGTGCAATGGACCCACAGCATATCTCTAACTCCCTCAGTATTCTGGGATGAACCACATCAGGCCCCATGGCTTTATCCACTTTCAGTTTTCCTAGCTCTTCCCATATATTCTCTTCTGTAAACTAAGTTTTGTCTACTCCACCCTCACCAGTGTCTTGTTAACCAGTGACGGTACTTCTCCAGGGCCTTCTTTAGTGAATACTGAACTGAAGTATTTGTTTAATATTTCTGCTTTTTCTTCGTCTCTCTCCACTTATTGATCTTTTTCTCCTTTCAATTTCAGAATACTACTTTGAACCTTTATTCTTTCTCTAATGTATCTGAAAAATGTTTTGTCACCTCTCTTCATCTCGTTGGCAATCCTTTCTTCTGCTTGACTTTTTGCTTTCTTGATTACTTTCTTCATCTCCTTCAGTTTCACCAGATATTCTTCCTTGTGTTCCTCTTTTTGGGATCTTTATATTTCTTGAACGCTGTTCTTTTTGCTTTTATTTTATCAGCCACCTCATTTGAGAACTTTATAGGTTTCTTATTTCTCTTGCTTTTGTTTACTTTTCTAGCATATAGATTAGTTGCTTTCATAATTGCTCCTTTTAGTTTCGCCCACTGTTGTTCCACCTCTCTCGTTTTCCCCAAATCTTCTAGTTCTACCTCCAGGTACTTCCCCATTTCAACAAAGTCTATATTTTTGCAGTTCAAAATGTAGGTCTTCATGGAACTTCTCCGTATCCAGGGGCGGACTGACCTATCGGGGGATCGGGCTTCCCCCGATGGGCTGGTCACTCCTGTCACGTGATTTTTTTTTTTTGTATTATAAAGTTTCCAACCAAAGTATTAGGGGGCGCCGCGAGCAGTGGTATCTCGAGGGGAGCCAATGCCCCCGGGCGCAAGGAGGCTCATGCAGCCGCTGAGCAGCGACAGACAGATGGGCAGGGCCGTGGTGAGGCTCACATCACCACAGCCCGAAGAAAAAGATCATGTTTAAATGCGCCGATGCTCCTCCTCCTTCCTGCCTGTGCGGCCCCGGAAGTAAGCGTTGCCGGAGCCGCATAGGCAGGAAGGAGGAGGAGCATCAGCACCTGCAGAAGAGGAGCAGCAGCCCGAGAAGAGGAAGAGGCCCGGTAACAGGGCCCCCGCAGCCCGAGAAGAGGAAGAGGCCCGGTAGCAGGGCCGCCGCGACCCAAGAAGATTAGGGCCGCTGCAGAGCCCATCCTGCGGCGACCCATGAAGAGGAGGCACAGAGGTGAGAGAGAGGCTGAGGGTCTGTAGAGTGTGTGTGTCTGTGCGTGTATGAGATGAGTTGAGAAATTGTGTGTGTGAGTGAGGATCTGAATGTTTGCAGAGACAGCATGTGAGAGTGAGAGCCTGTGTGTATGAATGATTGTATGAGAGAGAGCATGTGCCAGTGTATGTATGAGAGAGAGCATGTGACAGTGAGAGCCTGTGTGTATGAATGATTGTATGAGAGAGAGCATGTGAGAGTGAGAGCCTGTGTGTATGAATGATTGCATGAGAGACAGTATGTGAGAGTGAGAGCCTGTGTGTATGAATGATTGTATGAGAGACAGTATGTGAGAGTGAGAGCCTGTGTGTATGAATGATTGTATGAGACACAGCATGTGACAGTGAGAGCCTGTGTGTATGAATGATTGTATGAGACACAGCATGTGACAGTGAGAGCCTGTGTGTATGAATGATTGTATGAGACACAGCATGTGACAGTGAGAGGGTGTGTGTGTGTGTGTGTGAGAGAGAGAGAGAGAGAAATCATGTGAGAATGAGAACCTGAGTGTGTGTTTGAGGGAAGAAGATGGAGAGAAAAGAAATAGAAAAAAAGACAATATAAAAGGAATTGGCAAAAAATAAGAAAGGGAAGGTGGAAAAAAAAAAAGCCTGTGACCAACTGATTAGAAAACTAAGATCAGCCAGCAAAGGTAAAAAAAAAAAATTACTTTTTAGTGATTGGCACGTGTAATCTTTGGAGATGTGCTAGAATAGCACTCTTTCTATGCGGATCTCTAAATGTACGAGATCAGCATGGAGAAAGTGGAAGCCCACGGGGCCTGCACAGAGGAGGCAGCACAATGGGCTTCAGTGTCAGTAGCAGCAATCGGCACCTCCCCAATAGCCATGCGGCAGCAGTGACAGTGGCAGCAGAGGAATGAGAGGTTGTTGGCAAAAGAAAGAGAAGGGGGTCTGCCTTTAGTGTGTGCATGTGTATGAATGGGACTCTGCCTGGGGGTGTATGTGTGTGAATGCATAGGTGCCTGTCTGGGGGTCTGTGTGTGAGAATGAATGTGTGCATGCCTGGGGGATGGGGAGGGGATAGGTGGCGATGTCCTTTCGTGGATTGCAAACTGGCTAACCTAGTTGAGATATGAATATTCATAGCTATACATAATCATATTAGTCAAAGACTCACACCACCTTTGAATATTTTTAATGCTTCCATTCTGAGACTATTTCCATAAGTGTGACCTGATACAAATAAATCCAAATTTTAAAAAAGTAGAGTTGTACTCAAACTTATCAGAGTAAATTCATGTCAGATATTCAAAGATATGAGCCTGGATCTGAATTGAACTAGTGGAGGTTTGCTCACCCCGAGCAGATCAAATTTGACCACCAGTGCTGGTGCCAGATATACATTACAATTTTCAAATGGAAGAGAGGAGAATGCCTAATAGCATTCTCATCTAATTATTATCATATTGTCAGGGAAAAATGTGATTTGCCTAAGATCATACAGAGACTTGGGGAGAGCAGAATTTCAGAAGATTTGGTTTGAAATTACTTAAAACTCACTGGGCTAATCGCTGTATCACAGTTTATCCACTAAATTTCTCAGTTCTCTGTATTTGCTGTTCTTAGGTAATGCTACCCATGTAGTTTCAGAGCAGGTGCTCAGTCAGACGAGATGGAACTTATTCCTTGGTTCTTCCTGAGTTGTCTCACTAGTCCTTCTGTCTCCTCCTATTTTTAAGAGCTTTGTATTTTCCCAGCATTCCATTAAAGTTTCTCATCTACTGAAACTTCCCTGAATGGTTGCAAGAAAGATTTAACAAAATCTGTGCTAATCCTAAAGATTAAACATGGTCAGCTGCCAACTTTGACTTTTTCTTGGTGTAACCACACCTTGATACATGCCCTACTCCACTGTTAAATTAGAACCTAAAATAAAAGGTAATTGCAGAAGCCTCACCCGTGAGCTCAGGACATTGTAAAATTCAATAACTAAGGCAAAGACAGGACCCTCTTATTTATTTATGTATTTATGTATTTATGTATTTATTTATTTATTTATGAGATTTATATTCCACTCATGTCCAGTAGTTCAAGGCAGATCACATCAAGTACACAACATAATTAATCTTCTTTACTTTCTGCATCATAAGCTATTGTTTTCAAAGAATTGTCAACTTAGGTTATTAGGAGTGGAGTAGTGCCAATTGGTTAGAGCTGATACTCTTTCTGACCTTGGGCAAGTCACATCACACTCCATTGCTTCAGGTACAAATGTAGATTGTAAACCCTATAGGGACAAGGAAATATCTACAGTACCTGAACATAATCCACTTTGAAGTTGCTGACCAGTTAGAAAAGATAGAAAATAAATAAAAAATTAAATAAGTAAGCAGTACATTGCCATTGATAACATGGAACCTTTGTTAGAGCACTATCTTTTCATTGAAGAAGAAAGACAATGAATTTGTGCAGGGTAAAAGAATGTAATTTGATTTTCAGTTCATCCCATGAGCATGAAATGCCTTGTAACTTTAAGGTCTGCCATATTTAGAAAAACACACGCACCCAGCAAAGATACTTATTAGTGTTTAAAGTAACTATTCATGTCTTGCACAACATCTTTCAAGGACATTTATACCAGTAAAAGTTTTTAATGCTTCATCTGTTATCCATTTGACCTAATCTGGAGCTAGCTCTCTTTTGTAACCGCTTCATTGCTCTCAGCCTGTTGCTCATACTGCTACTGGAAATGGAAAGCCGCCAGTTTACTTTCTGCTTCAGTCATCCTACTTCTAAATCACTTTGTTAAACAAAGTCATAGTCTATTAAAAGAAAGTTAAATAAGCACTAAATATCCTCTCGCTGTTTTGAGAGACAGTCCATTATTTTTAAAAAATTCTGTATTTTTTTAAATTACTCTTGTCTATACTAATAAACAGTATACTCATGGAGGATGATATTCATCACTACTGAGCAAGATAAGTGAGGACTTAGACAGGGAGGTTTACCATCTAACATCCACCAGGTAATTGGAGACTCTGCAAGGAGGCATGCTGCAGGCATTGTGGAGGACAGCCCGCTCCCAGAGGGTGCAGCTGCAAGGTCCCCCCTCCAGAAGGATAAGAGCCAGTGTGTGGCAATGTGCAGCTGCCACCGAGGTACGCCCCTTGTAGACGTTTTGATTTTATACCATAATGGGGGAAAAAAAAAGAAAGGGAAACCCCTTTCTTCAACTCCTGTGACATTAGCACTGGCAAGAGGACCCATAAACTTTCACTTTAGAAGCCCTCACCCACAACTACAAACAAATTTGTGTAACGTGAGCGAGGATACCTCCTTTAGTCTGGTACCTCAACATCCCCCATCACCACCATCATCGATGCCATCTATAAATCAGCATTACGATGGCATAATAATAGAGGATGCCTCGGACCATCTATACCATCATCATGTGTACTTGAACCAGCTGTACCAATTACTGCGCCTGAAAAAGTGAGTACTCCACTGTTGGAAGCTTCTTTGTCAACAAATGATATTAATAAATCTTCTTTAACTAATTCACAAAATTTAGTGATAGCTGTCCCTGCTCTGTAGCTCCTTACTCTTCTGGACATCTAGAGTTTGGTAATCCATTGGCTGGAGAACCAGATGATATCACCCTAAAGGATATTTGGAGGACTGTCAAGGGAAGTGATAACTCTTTAGTAAAATCTGTGAACGATCTCTGTACTTTTTCAGAGGGAACAGCTGCTAAGTTATCTAATTTAGCTGTCAGAATGGAAAATCTTGAAACTCAATCATCTCTTAATCAAGGGACTATAACATCTAGTCAGTCCTCAATATCTTTATTGCAAAATGCATGCCCAGCTATAGTTAAAGATAATTTGAAGTTACATTATCATCTTGAGCTGTTGGAAAATTGAATGAGATTTACAAATTTGAGAATTTTGAATTTTCATAAATCTAGCTTGTGTTCTGAGAATGAGCTCTTTAAACATCATGTTGTTGACGTACTTCAATTTTTGCCCGATAAAGTTTTTCTTTTATCAAACTGCTATTATTTACCTAATTTTGATTTTGAGAGAGTTCTTGGGGATAGTGAGGGAGCTTCTGAGGTATTTGCTCCCCTATCTAGCCCTGATTTTTCCCAGTTTCTGCAGGATGATTCTATTACTTCTAGGGCCACTCTGGTGGTTTCTTTTTCCCAGGAAATAGGGAGAGAACTTGTATTTCAGCAGCATTTCAAATACAGAAAAGTATCTTTTTGTGGTCAAAAAGTTCTTATCTTCCCTGATGTTTCTAGGGAGACACAGGAGAAAGGAAGTCTTTTTGCAACTGAAATAACAAGTGCTTCCTTCAGGGGCAACTTTTCCCCTAAAATTTCCCTGTAAATGTTTGATAACATTTCAGGGAAATACATTTGCCTTTTTAGATCCAACACATTGGCAAACTTTTATTACTGATAAGTCTCAGAGATATAATTATCAGGGAGGTTGTTATGGTTCGATTTTTCTTGTAAAACGTTTGCTTACACATGTAATGTGGACTTGTTAAGATTATTTGAAAGGATTGTATATGAAGAGGGGGCAGGTTTTTTTTGTTTGTTTTTTCCTCATATTCCTTAATTTTTGTGCTATGCATTTTTGAAATAAAATTTAATAAAATATAAATTATAAAAAAAAAACAACTAAAGGTTGCTGAATATCCAGCCATGCTGAATGGCCACCACTTAGCTGGATATAGTTATCCAGCTAAATAGTGGGCTAAGTAGCAGTGGGATGGGGCAAGGGCATTCTGGGGAGGAGCCGACTTAAGCCTGGATTTATCAAAATGCTCTAAATATTGCATGTGATAGAAAAAGGGGTGTGTTTTATGGTAGACAGTTTATTGCAATTTACACTACAACCACGGAGAGAGAGAGAGAGCACCTAGCCATAATGTCCTCACACTAGATAGGTATTAATATCTCTATGGGAGGCCCACTAGTAACTTGGTTTAGGTATTAGTGTAGGGGTTAGGGGCCACTTTGACATTCAAAGTGAGATGTACGAACAGAACAGTGCTCTCTTGTGAAGATTTGATGACCCTCGGAGTGAGGAAACTCACTCAAAGATGAGATTTGTGCAGTGTTCTCTCAACCTAGCCTGATGGACTCTCTACCTGGGTAATATCAAGCTAGGTTGAGGGAACATTCCACAAATCTCATCTTTGAGTGAGTTTCCTCACTCCGAGGGTCATCAAATCTTCACCAGAGAGCACTGTTCTGTTCGTACGTCTCACTTTGAATGTCAAAGTGGCCCCTAACCCCTACACTAATACTTAAACCTCACCTCGAGTTACTAGGTGGGCCTCCCATAGAGATATAAATACCTATCTAGTGTGAGGGCATTATGGTTAGGTTCATGCTCTGAAAATCTACATTAAAACCATGCAATAGGGTTCCACAAAACAGTAGATGCTAACTCCTCCCCTTTTTCTGTTTTGCATCACACCATACGTTATGGTGCTATTGCATGCGTTAAAGGCATTTTTTCAATGCATTAAATGTGCTTAACGCATGCGAAAACGCCATTGCACGCTATTTGATAAATGACCCTGTTAGCCAGATCAGTTTATTCAGCTAATTAGCTGAGCCACACAGTGGTTGAATATCGTCCTGCTTAGTATTTCTATGCAGTTCACTTAGGATATTTCAGTCTTTCTGCAGTTTTATTGACCTAGCCAGTCACGTTTTCAGGATATTCATAATGAATATGGATGAGATAGATTTGCATGCAGTGCCTCTATTGCATAGAACTCTTTCTCCTGCATTGTGCACATCCTGAAAACCAGACTGCCTGGTTGTTTCTCGATGATGGAGCTGAGAAGCACCGCTTTACACTGTGCATTAAACCCTGGACATTACAGTGTGATAGATAATCCAGAAGAAAAAGAAAAGCTCTTAAAAATGGAGCCAGTAGTCAATCACAGCAATGCTTGTCAAAATAAGTGAAGAAGCATAGCTGTACCCTTGCAGGGTTGTATAATGCCTTTGATTATTGTTAAATCAATCCAAACCAGAGCTCGATCTGTGGTGCAGTTATTTTCAGTCAGGCCTGAGTCATACATTTATTTGCCCACAGTTCCCATGTATTCAGGGAGTGTCCAAACCTCCTCTCTTTTTAATGCCAGTTGGTTCTCCTCACAGGAAAGAAGAAGTGGGAGTTTCTGAGGAAATGAATCTTTGCTAAGCCTGTGTCTATACAGGATTATATGTCGGTCTTATAAAAAAAAAGGAAGAAGAAGATCCGAGCTAATAAACACGAACACAAGTGTATTGCCCTTCTGAGGCCTGACTGTTGATATGCAGCGGGAATAGTTGATTATTGCCAGCTGCTCTTGGATAAACAGCATTATGTCTCCAAAATATGTAAGATCTTTTCTCAAAACTGCAGCCTGCTATAGCTGAAAAAACTTGCATATTACATACATCGAGAAATATTTGCATACATATTAGACAATATTTCCAGTTTTGCTCTGACTAAAGACACTTTTTCTAATGCACTGAAATTCATAACATTTTTCACAGAGTTACCTTCCTACCAAAAGCAAGGCAGCAAAAAACAAATAGCCTTGAAGAAACTGTAATTTGAAAGGAGCGAATATGATGCGCGACATGCCTATGTCTGCAAGGCTGGTGCAAGGGTATTTGGAGCCTAGGCAAAACCTTCAGTTTTGTATCCCATCTCCCCCAATTTACCTGTTGGTGGCAGTTCCAGCACAGTGCACCCTCCTACCAGTCACAGTGGCTCCAGTGCAACGCTCCCTTCTGGTTCAGCTCACCTCTGGGCCTTGCACTTGCAGGATTTTGCTGCCCCCAAAACTTTGGCAGTCTAGGCCCCCGCCTAGTTTTGTCTGACGGAAGCACCGGACCTGTATGTCTGGCATCCTGAACTGTGGCTTGGCATTTTGTACAACCAAGACAGGAAATGACAGCACTCATTTTTCATGCGGACCCTTGCTAGGTAAGGAACAGTGTCCAGATGAACCAATCACACCTCGGAGGAAAATGGGGAGCTTATATGTATTAAATTATTTAATTTCATAGCTGCTCAATACATAAAGAAAAATGCATTCTAACCCCAAGCCTGCTGTTGCATGGATGTATTCTGTGTCTGTTTCCCCTCGTACAACACATCTCATTTTAGGTATTTTTACAATAGAAAATAAAGGATGTGCTTTCCCTTTTCAAAATAAAAGGAACCTGGTGCACAGTTTAACGCTTTTGGGGCTCTTGGTTCTTCTTGCATTCTCGTTTTGTACTGACGGCGAGCTCAGCGAGGGGGACGCAGCTCACTTAATGGTCCACAGAGCTAGCTTCAGGTATGAAAAGATTTTTGTTCTAAAGTGCAAGCTGGCCCTTGCTGGTGAGAAGTCCTTTAAACATTGTGAGCTGTGTACTGCCGCCCTGCTTTACAATGCCTGGGATTTAGAAGGGGGTACGTGAAAGGAATTGTCTCAGACCTCACAACTGATAAGAGGGCAAGAGCATGAGATCACATGTTCACCTCATGGCTAAATCCTTTGCCCTTTTGCCTCTGTATGACAGGGGAAGAATGCATTTTCAGAACATTTGGGCAGCCTCCCCAAACCCAGTTTACATCGGCAAGGCAATCCTTTTCCTAAATTTCCCAGTGATGCCCATTCCTTATTCCCCATAACTGAGCTCAGCAATCCTTTATCTCAGTGCTGGTAAACCTCATTTCCACTGGAACAAACTGCTAGGGAAGCAGATAAGGAACCTGACATGCATTGAAAGCACACATAATTTATGACTATTCCTATAATCAGGGATTTGAAAATTCTTTCATTTACTCTCAGGGGACAAAATCTTCTCACTATGTCCTTCTCCTCCTTCCCTTAGTCTTGATGCAGTGGGGGGGGGGGGGGGGGTGCATTTCTTCCCTAGCAAGTGCACAATCTCTTCCCCGCCTCAGTCTGGCCTTCTCACTTTCCTCCCTCACCCTTATCCAGGTGCAGCCCTTTCACCTCCTCATGTTTTCTTCTCCTTCCCCTTCCCACTTTCCTTCCACTTTATTTCTCCATACACTGCCTCTTCCCCTCAAACCTGTTTCTCTGCCTCCTTCCCTCCTTCTCCTTCTCCCATTCCTGCTGCAGCCCTCCCTCCCCTCCCCTCTGCCTCCTAAGCACAAGATCGAGGTTAAAAAGGCTTCCTTCTTTCCCCTTCCCCACCGAGGCCCTGATCAAGGTCCAGAGATGATGTCGATGGTTCCAAAGCCTCAATAATCAGCCCAGAAGATGCCACTGGCTTGCTGCTCCCAAAGCTGTCATGGGAATTGATTCACCCCAGGCAAATGGATTTTCAAAACTCTGGTTATAAGTAAAAAAAAAAAACAAAACGTGTATCTTGCCAGATAACTTATGCGGCTAACTCTGGTCGGGCCGTAAGGCTGTCCTAACGTTAGCTGGTTAGACATAATCGGCTAATTTTAAGATAGACGGAGGGGAGAGAAGGGTGAGAGGAGACCACGCTCTGAAAATAAAAACTGCTTGCCTGTAAGCCCTGCTTCCGAGGGTCTGAAAAACCTTGACGGTGCAGTGAGTAACCATCGAGGGCAGTGGGCGGAGCCCCGGACCGGAAGGAGGAAGCAGCTGCCTATAAGACCAGCTAACAAGCGTTCAGAAGCGGGAGAGAAGGGTGAGAGGAGACCACGCTCTGAAAATAAAAACTGCTTGCCTGTAAGCCCTGCTTCCGAGGGTCTGAAAAACCTTGACGGTGCAGTGAGTAACCATCGAGGGCAGTGGGCGGAGCCCCGGACCGGAAGGAGGAAGCAGCTGCCTATAAGACCAGCTAACAAGCGTTCAGAAGCGGGAGAGAAGGGTGAGAGGAGACCACGCTCTGAAATAAAAACTGCTTGCCTGTAAGCCCTGCTTCCGAGGGTCTGAAAAACCTTGACGGTGCAGTGAGTAACCATCGAGGGCAGTGGGCGGAGCCCCGGACCGGAAGGAGGAAGCAGCTGCCTATAAGACCAGCTAACAAGCGTTCAGAAGCGGGAGAGAAGGGTGAGAGGAGACCACGCTCTGAAAATAAAAACTGCTTGCCTGTAAGCCCTGCTTCCGAGGGTCTGAAAAACCTTGACGGTGCAGTGAGTAACCATCGAGGGCAGTGGGCGGAGCCCCGGACCGGAAGGAGGAAGCAGCTGCCTATAAGACCAACTAACAAGCGGCGCGCAGCAGAGCCGGCGCGCCGCTGAAGCCGCACGCGCTCAAGGGGCACGCGCTTCATCGGACTCTGCCGGACTCCGCCGGATACAGCCACAGCCATCTCTCCAGGTATTTTACTTTGAATTGAATTAATAGTTGATGGACTTGTCTCTCCCCCTCCCGCTTGTCTCCATCTTTATATCGAGTGGTAATATTGAGACACAGTGACTGCCTATGAGTATAAATCATGCCGGCTAAGAGAAAGGGCAGGGTTAGGGTTTTTCCCGCCCTACCTGCCCCCTTAACGTCGCCCATCCAACAGGCAATCACTAACTTCCTAGTCTCACCTATCTCTCAATCCCAGAAGGCCGAGGAACCTGGTGAGCTGGGTAGTGTGGGAGGATTGCCCAATTCCACAGAGGAGGCATCTTTAAGTCCTAATGTTGGACTTCCTCCAGTTCAAAGAAGATCTGAAACAAGCAATGATTTGGTCCCAAATGAAATCAGGGACCCCCTGGACACAGCTGGAAATACTTTAATTCCTGCTGCAGTACAGGAGGTTTCAGGGTCCACTCCTGATGCTGCTTTGATATCAAGCAGCAAAGAAGTTGTCTTGCTTAAACGTCCTGAACTGGTGACTTTGGATACTATTTGGGAAATGGTTGCAGCAATGTCCCTCAATATTAAAGTGCTAGAGGGGAAAATGGACATGTATAACTCTAGATATACCCAGGATTTGGCTCAAACTCAAGAACATTTAAAAAGATCTGATGAAAGGATTGTCCAATTGGAAAATAATGGCTTGAAATATCAAGAATTCAACATTGCCGTGGCAAAGGATAGAGAACAAATTGCAGTGAGATTAGAGGCCCTTGAGAACACTACCAAACGCTTTAATTTGCGTATTATAAATTTTCCCAGAGTGACAGGGGAAACCCCCCTAATCACTCTCACAAACTTTTTCCAAGAAGCGCTTGGTATTGTTCCTGGGGAAGTACCAGTTGTTAACAATTGTTATTTTCTTCCAAAGCCCACTATGAATAGGAATATTTCCCAGGAAATGTTTCAGGGAGATCTTACTGGATTTCTTGAAGACTCAAGTGCAAGAGTAATTGACTGGGGTACTCTTCTAGTTACTTTTTTCACTGTAAATGATCTGAATAAGATCATGAAAAAGTATTTTAATAAGTTTCCCATTTCATTTATGGAGAAACCAGTTAAAATTTTTCCCGACTTGGCAGTCGCAACACAACAAAGGCGAAAGACTTTTTTGTCTTTCGCCAAGATGTGTTGTCACTAGCTTACTCATATAAATTGCGGTTTCCCTGTAAATGTTATATTAGTAAAGAGGAAGAGTCATATATTTTTTTTACCCCTGAACATTTAAAACTATTTCTTGATCAGAAGTTGGGACAACAACCTGCAGCATCTTCCCCTATAGACCAAATAGGGTAATATATAAATTAGAGATAGTTTATTACCACGTATGTCTTGGATTAAATTAGTAATTTCTTCTTTTCTCCCGTTTGTTATAGATGGAGATTAAGCATCTCCCCTTTTGTAATGACACTGAATAGTTTGGAATTTTTTGTTTTTATTTTGGTTTACTTAAAAGAATTATGTATAAAATATTCTTGATCCCAAACTATGTATTTCCTAATACAATGTATATAAAAAAATTGTATTTGAAAAATAAAGTATTAAAAAAAAAAGATAGACGGTTATATTCAGTGGTGTGACTGTACCGCCGGATCGCACCCCCTGCTAGTTAGCCAGCTATGTTTATCCAGCTAACGATCCGAGCCACACAACAGCTGAAACCGCACCCCAAGCAGTTCAGTAGCTCCCATGGGGGCGTGAGATGGGCTCTTTGGGGGGTTCTTTCCAAAGGGAGGGAGCTGCAGGTCCAGAGACCCAACCGATGGACACATTGCACTTCCAGCTTTGCATGCAAATCACAACACCAAGAATGAAATACATTTCCATGCACTTTTTGTATTTGGCAGGATATCTTATTTTACATGTTCAGCACACTTACACTCCAGAGCAGCCTTGAAATATTGAATCCAAACCTCTCAAGAGACATGTTGATTTAGCTCTTTGCCGCCTCAGTTTCACCAGGGGAAACACTGAATCTGCTCTTTGATGTATAGATAATTCCAAGTTACTAAGTTTGTCCTTAATTAACCAGATTTCTCGCTAAGAAAAACTTATTTAACTCTTCCTTGTCTCGGTTTCACCAGGCAGCTCCTGGGAAACATTCCTTGCTCCTCTCCTGCTCAGAGGCGAACTACACATCCACCCTCAATACTCCCTGCATGGCACGCACCAATAATGCACTCTGAAAGAGGAATGCATAGAAGAAGAATAGACTGTCCCATCTCTGATTTAGAGTAGAAATTGCAATTAATTTTTAGAAGGCAAGGTTATACCAACATTTGCAACCACCAGGGCTTCTTTCTCCTATTCATTTTTAGACTCCTCCTCAGCTTATCCCAGGCATTGCAGTAACAGTTCTCAGCCCAGGGGCCACAAGCAGTGGTTCCTTCTGAAACCTGGTAAACCTGCATCCTGAGTCTGGCCCCGAGGTGTTGCTGTTGAGTGGTGATGGTGCGTGATTGCCGAAACTCCCTCTGCTTTTGCCACCCCAGAGGCTGTTAATGCTGCCTCTGCAGCATCCCCCAGTACCCGGCTGATCCAGGGAGTAGAAATCTGGTTCAGCACCTGAACCCAGGTGTTCTGCAAGCTAATGTGCAATACTGAGTGATCAGGTCAGCCTCTGAAGGTAACACGGTTTTTCCAAAAATGTGACTTTTGAAAACAAATCTCTTCTAACCTAGTTTATTTTAAATTACTATTATTTAAAGTTAAGGACAGACCACAAATGTGTTGATATATTTTTAGCAGTTTTTCAGTTTCACCCAATCAAGGTATGACTGACACATTTCAGGACTATGAATGAAACAATTTTCTGGCCCTAGACATTTAGACCCAAACATCCAACAATAAGAGCACAATGATCACATTCTGACTGATCCCCCCAGTTTACACTGTTTACAGACTGCCAAGCTTCATCTATCACTATTTTCAAGGCATTTTTTCCTTGTCTAGAAAGCCATTTTTAATGTGGGCATTTCAGCTTAGTCAAGTGTGTTGAAATGCATAATTTCTATCTTTTAGCTATACAGCAGTAAATATGCTTTTAAATACAAAAATTAACAGTTATCTTAATATTTTTTCTTTTTAATTAGCAGAAGTCTGAATGTGTATTTGCAAGGGAACTTTGCATAGAGATTGAATATACACAACTTATCTTAAAGGAACTTTATGCATTGATAACCTGACTGTATAAAGACTTTTTTTGTGCTTAAACACTGTACCCTGAATTGCAAGCATGGGATTCCCCCAGTACCCTGAGGAGTTTGATGCACATGAGAGAAACTGCAAGAGTTTGTTGATGTATGCCACTTCTGGATTTTGAAGGGAGACTGCCATTTCCTTTGTCCTGATGAACTGAAATTGGAAATGATCCGTAAGAAGATCATAGGAGCAGCAGATTTTGGGCTCAGGAAGGATTTCAGGCCACATCCCAAAAGGATTCTAAATCTTTCTTGACTGCCCTCGGGCAGAGATTTGGAGATCTTAAACCCTCATCAGACTCAGCCTCCACTTCAGGAGAATCGCTGCCTGATAAAAGTGCCTCTAGTTCTGTCCCTAAATCTTTTGTCTTAGGGATCACCATCTTTCCAGCCAATTCCACAGCTGATTTAAGGAAGCTTGAAGAGTGGTTGAAGATATGGCAGTTGGGATTCAATGCCAAGAAGTGCAGAGTCATGCATGTGGGTTGCGATAATCCAAAAGAAATGAATGTAATGGGAGGTGAAAGACTGTTGTGCACAGATCAAGAAAGGGACCTCGGGGTGATAGTCTCTAGCGATCTGAAGACGGCAAAGCAAAATGACAAGGCAATAGCTAAAGCCAGAACAATGCTGGGCTGCATAGAGAGAGGAATAACCAGAAAGAAAAAGGAGGCGATAATCACCTTGAACAGGTCCTTAGTGAGGCCTCACCTGGAGTACTGTGTTCAGTTCTGGAGACCGTCTCTCAAAAGGGTCAGAGATAGGATGGATGCAATCCAGAAAAGGGCAACCAAAATGGGGGGAGTCTCCATCAAATGACTTAAGAGGAGAGGCTGAAGGATCTAAATATGTGTACCGTGAGGAAAGGAGGTGCAGGGGAGATATCATACAGACCTTCAGAAACTTGAAAGGCTTTAATGATGCACAATCGATAAACCTTTTCCATTGGAAGGAAATCAGTAGAACTAGGGGTCATGACATGAAACTCCAGAGAGGACGACTCAGAACAAATGTTAGGAAATATTTCTTCACGGAGAGGGTGGTGGATGCCTGGAATGCCCTTCCAGAGGAGGCGGTGAAGACAAAAACAGTGAAAGAATTCAAAGGGGCATGGGATAAACACTGTGGATCCCTAAAGGTTAGAGGATGGAAATGAAGAAATGAGTGCATGGGGGTAACTTGCTGGTGGGGCAGTTACTACCCTTAACCAATAAGCCTTCATGAACTCCATCATTGCTCTCTGCTTCAAGGGCAGGGGGAAAAGGGGAATTAGATTCAGACAGCAACCAACTGACTTTTACAGTCTGGGAAAACAAATAAAAATGGTGGTAACTTGCTGATGCTGCTGTTAATACCCTTAACAAATAAGCCTGATACTTTTGATGCAACTTCAACATTGCTCTCTGCTTCAATGGCAAGAGGTAACGGGGAAATGGACTCAGACAGCAACCAACAAGTGCCCTGACTTTTATGGTCTGGGAAACAAATAAGAATGGGGGTGATCTGTACGGTGTGGCAGTTACTGCATAAGCTTGCTGGGCAGACTGGATGGATCGTTTGGTCCTTTTCTGCCATCAATACTATGTTTCTATGCTTGCATGATGCCAGTGCACCTATAGGAGGTGTTCCACAATGCTGCTACTTCTATAACTACTATTTATCATTTTTAAAACTCTACTAGATATACATAACGCTGTACAGACACACATAAGATATAGTCCCTGCTCTATGCAGCTAACAATCTAGTCAAGACTAACTTACATGGCAAACATAAGTCAATAGGAAGCTGCCTTTATTGTAGAGAAGTGATTGTATGTTAAAAGCAGCCTCAAGAAGATGAGCTTTTAGACTGGATTTGAATGTGGCCAGAAAGGATGATGCACTGACTCAGTGTTTATTCCAGGCATATGACACAGCAAAGTGGAAATCTCAGAGTTGGGAAATGGGATGAAGGAGAAGGGCACAGATAAGATGCATTTTATGTTTAATGGAAAAAATGTGAAGGACACAGGCCCATTAATAATGCAAAACTACAGCTATATAAAAACAAAACTGTGAAAATGGAATTGAAGGTGTGGCTACTAAAACCTCAGTGACCACTAATAAATGGCAGTCACTGAAAAAAGGTGCAACAAAGAAAAACAGAAACACAGACTTGACAGCGGAAAAGGACCGATGGTCCATCCAGTCTATCCAGCAACCTTCCCATCAGGGGAGGCAAAGGCAATCTGCTGCCTGAGGCAAGGGATGAGATGGTGCCAACCCTCTGCCCCTCCCCCCTCCCTTTTCCACACACACCCATATATGCACACACACACATACACTCATTCACTTCTCTCCCTCTTCCATACACGTATGCACGCTCATTGTCTCTTCTCACCTCGATTCTCATTAACCACAGGAACCTCCTCTTTCCCCAGGCTCGCGGGACATGTGCTCCACTTCTTCCTCCTCCTCCAGAAGTGTCAGCCTGCTCTGTCCTTGTTTTATTTTCGGCACGTGGCCCAACACTGTTGCTCCTCCTGCTGTGTCTTCAGTTTCTTGTTTCCCGCAGAGGAGGGCAATGCTCCTGCTCTTCTTTCTTGCCGCAGAGCATCGGGCTTCATGTTTTCTTCCGGGGGCATGGGTGCTGATGCTCCTCCTTCTTCGAGCGCACACTGCTCCAGGCCCTTTCTCTTCCAGCCTTCTGCTGTAGGGCACCCAGAGTTTGCGGGTGTTGGCCCGGAGACCCGGCAATTCGTTCAGAATTTTGGAGTCTCCGGGCCAAATCCGGAGAGTTCCCAGGTATGAGTGTGAGGCAGGCGTGGCAGGGGCGGCCATGCCTGTGTAAACAGGCTCCCTCTCTCACAAACAAACAAGCACTCTCTCATACCCACAATCCCTTTTTCACACACACCAGCTTCCAATCTCTCATGCACATAGACAATCTCCTCACATAGGCTCCCTCTCTCTGGCACCCACACTCAAGGGCCCTCACACATGCTCTCTCACCCCCAAGCATCCTCACACATGCTCTCTCTCACCCCCCCCCCCCCCAAGCACCCTCACACATGCTTTCTCACCTGCCCCCCAGGCTCGCAATCTCTTACACACACAAATACACCCCTCAACACACACTCACTCTCACCGAGGCCTTCATCTTCGCCGCAAGAGGGATGTGCCGGAGCCTTCATTTTCACCATGAGCGGGACATACACCACTCACAGCACGCCAGGGTCTCCTACATCATGCCATTTTCTGCGCGGGTCCCTTAGTGTTTTGGCATCAGGGTGAAGAGGCCGCTAGAGGAATTTGGAATTTGGGGGGGGGGGGGGGGTTTGCAGCTTCCAAATTTTGCCGCATGAAGCAGCTGCCTCACCCTGCCTCATTATAGAACCACCCCTGCTTCCCATGGTAGTGTTCGCCATGCTGTGCACATTACCCCCATGTCAGTGCTTTGCGTATTGATTTTTTCCATAGAAGCAGTTTTGTGCTTTTTTTTTCTTAATGTCTGAGCATCATTACATCAGACTGTAAAAACGTCATGGCTCATGTTGGTTGTCCCTGAATCCAAATTTCTTTTTCCTTTCTACCCTTACCCCTTCCTTCAAAGCAGAGAGCAATGTTGTAGTGGGAACACTGAGAGGAGAGGATCACCTAGCTGGTGGCTGAAAGAAATCAGTAAGTTTTTGCTTGGGACATTGTCTTTCTTAATAGTATTGGGGCAAAGTTAACTATTTGGGAATATTATTTAGTGTGTGTGTGTGTGTGTGTGTGTGTGTGAGTTTGTGCTTTTAATAGTCAGTAAGACAGTGAATAAACAAGTCAGACTGTTTGTATTTTTAAATAGTCAGTCAATAAGGCAGCTAGAAAGCAGTAGGTAGTGTGTTTATTTTTAAAAGTCTGTAAGGCAGCTAGTAAGCAGAACTGAGTGTTTGTATTTAAAAAAAACCAAAAAAAAAAAAGTAGCCAGGAGCAGTGTATACCTAAGTAAAAAGGTTGAAAAGTTCAGTCCAGTTACTCACCTTTGAAAGATGTTGAGGTAGTGTGATTTGGTTTGAATAGGTACTAACATTTGTTAATCAAGAGAGCAGTGAGTCACTCTGGCTGACTAACTGAAGTTAGACTGTTTGTATTTCTCAACCCACCCACCCCTAGCTCATCCTTTAATTTATAGGCAGGGGCCACTTTCATAAAAAAAACAACCCAACAACAACAACAAAAACTTTATTGAGAATTTGATCAGACCCCTGAAGGCCACTACCAGACATATAGTGAATTCACTAATACATTTGAAGGACGTTAATTAGACACATTCCTACTTCTATAGCAACCTAAAAGTTAACTAGGAACTGATTAAAACTGAGATGAAGGCAGCAGTCCAGCAGCAAGAGGGGGGCTTCCCAGTCTTTTGCATCGAGTGTCACATGTATGAATTTTTACCCACCGGTGAGAAGTTGTACATGTGCATGCGATGCAAAGAGCTCCTGGCTCTCATAGAACGAGTCCAATCTCTGGAGGTTAGAGTGGCAGACCTGGAGGAGCTGAGGCAGACAGAGAGGTATATAGATGAGACCTTCAGGGACATAGTAGCTAAGTCCCAACTTCAGACTGGCAGCCCTGGTGCTGCTTTGGAGGAAGAAGGTCTCATGATTGGAGAGCATCAACCTGGTGCAGCAGGAAAGGATCCTGTAGCAAGAACCTGGTCTTCAGGTGATGCACTATCCTTTCGTACCGGGGATATCTCCCCAAGGCCTACTGCCCAGGAGGGAAGGGTTAGGTCGGCCGTCATAGTTGGTGATTCAATTATTAGGAATGTAGACAGCTGGGTGGGCGTGAGGATCGCCTGGTAACATGCCTACCTGGTACGAAGGTGGCAGACCTCACGCATCACCTAGATAGGATTTTAGACAATGCTGGGGAGGAGCCGGCTGTCGTGGTACATGTGGGCACCAACGACATAGGAAAATGTGGGAGGGAGGTTCTGGAAGCCAAATTTAGACTCTTAGGTAGAAAACTTAAATCCAGAACCTCCAGGGTAGCATTCTCTGAAATGCTCCCTGTTCCACACGCAGGTCATCAGAGGCAGGCAGAGCTCCGGAGTCTCAATGCGTGGATGAGACGATGGTGCAAGGAAGAGGGATTCAGTTTTGTTAGGAACTGGAGAACCTTTTGGGGAAGGGGGAGTCTCTTCCGAAGGGATGGGCTCCACCTTAACCAGGGTGGAACCAGACTGCTGGCGCTAACCTTTAGAAAGGAGATAGAGCAGCTTTTAAACAAGAACAAAGGGGAAAGCCGACAGTCACTCAGCAGCGCATGGTTCAGAGAGAGGTATCTTCAAAGGATACTAATGATGCATTAGAATTAGGGCATCCCAACAGTGAGGTTCCAATAATAAGAAAAGTAGTCCAAGTGCCTGTAACTAAAAACCCACCTGAGCAAAAAAAATTCTAACTTATCCCTATCAATTAAAAAGCAGAATGAAAATACAAACAAAAAAACATACTTTGAAATGTTTATATGCTAATGCCAGAAGTCTAAGAAGTAAAATGGGAGAATTAGAGTGTATAGCAGTGAATGATGACATAGATTTAATTGGCATCTCAGAGACATGGTGGAAGGAGGACAACCAATGGGACAGTGCTATACCGGGGTACAAATTATATCGCAATGATAGAGAGGAGCACCCGGGAGGTGGTGTGGCGCTTTATGTCCGGGTTGGCATAGAGTCCAACAGGATAAACATCCTGCATGAGACTGAATGCACAATTGAATCTTTATGGGTAGAAATCCCTTGTGTGTCGGGGAGGACTATAGTGATAGGAGTATACTACCGTCAACCTGGTCAAGATGGTGAGACGGACAGTGAAATGCTAAGAGAAATTAGGGAAGGTAACCAAATTGGTAGTGCGGTAATAATGGGAGACTTCAATTACCCCAATATTGACTGGGTAAATGTATCATCGGGACACGCTACAGAGATAAAGTTCCTGGATGGAATAAATGATAGCTTTATGGAGCAATTAGTTCAGGAACCGACGAGAGAGGGAGCAATTTTAGACCTAATTCTGAGTGGAGCACAGGATTTGGTGAGAGAGGTAACGGTGGTGGGGCCGCTTAGCAATAGTGATCATAATATGATCAAATTTGAATTAATGACTGGAAGGGGGACAGTAAGCAAATCCACGGCTCTCGTGCTAAACTTTCAAAAGGGAAACTTTGATAAAATGAGAAAAATAGTTAGAAAAAAACTGAAAGGAGCAGCTACAAAAGTAAAAAGTGTGCAAGAGGTGTGGTCATTGTTAAAAAATACCATCCTAGAAGCACAATCCAGATGTATTCCACACATTAAGAAAGGTGGGAAGCAGGCAAAACGATTACCGGCATGGTTAAAAGGGGAGTGAAAGAAGCTATTTTAGCCAAAAGATCTTCATTCAAAAATTGGAAGAAGGATCCATCAGAAGAAAATAGGATAAAGCATAAACAGTTGCATGTTAAATGTAAGACAATGATAAGACAGGCTAAGAGAGAATTTGAAAAAATGTTCTCAGATTTTTCTTTCGTAATCTTTCTCTGTTGTATTATGGGCAAAAATTATGGGTATACCCTGACGTCACTAGAGTTACTCAACTTCGCAGGAAAAAAATTTTTTCTATGCATTCTGAGGTCTTATCCAAGGGAGGTCAATATATCTTGTGATATCCTTGTAAGTGTCTTATTAGACATCTTAATGTTAATTATATTTTCTTTGAACCTTCTCAGTTCCGTTCGTTCTTAGATTTGCATGCTTAATAGCCACTCCTTTAGATCGGCATATAAAGTGATACTGGTGTATGTCTTCTCATTATGCTTTTTTAAAAATTTCATGGTGCTATATATTCGCTTCTTTTTCTCTTATTTCTCCTCCATTTTTCTATTATATGAGGATGCTTGACTTAGGGAAAATAAGACCATCACGGAAAAACTAAACAAATTCTTTGCTTCGGATTTTACTGAACAAGAAGTTGGGGAGATACCCATACCAGAGATGGTTTTCAAGGGTGATGATTCAGATGAACTGAACCAAATCATGGTGAACCTGGAAGATGTAGTAGGCCAGATTGACAGCTGAGGAGTATTAAATTACCTGGACCAGATGGTATACACCCCAAAGTTCTGACCTATTTCAATTAATTTGAAACCTATCGTTAAAACCATCCATTATTCCTGAAGACTGGAAGGTGGCCAATGTAACCCCAATATTTAAAAAGGGCTTCAGGGATGATCCAGGAAACTATAGACTAGTGAGTCTGTCTTCAGTGCTGGGAAAAATTGTGGAAACTATTAGAAAGAATAAAATCACAAAACATTTAGATAGACATGGTTTAATGGGACACAGCCAGCATGGTTTTACCCAAGGGAAGACTTGCCTCACAAACCTACATTTTTTTGAAGGGGTTCATAAATATGTGGAGAAAGGTGAATTGGTAGATATGATGTATTTGGATTTTCAGAAGCTGTTTGACAAAGTTCCTCATGAGAAGCTTCTAAGAAAACCAAAAAGTCATGGAATAGGAGATGGTGTCCTTTTGTGGATTGCAAACTGGTTAAAAGACAGGAAACAGAGAGTAGGATTAAATGGTCTGTTTTCACAGTGGAAAGGTAAACAGTGGGGTGCCTCAGGGATCTGTACTAGGACCGGTGCTTTTTAATATATTTATAAATGATCTGAAATGATTTACGATGAGTGAGGTGATCAAATTTGTGCATGACACAAAATTATGCAGAGAAGTTAAATCTCAAGTGGATTGTGATAAATTGCAGGAGGACCTTGTGAAACTGGAAGACTGAGCTTCCAAATGGCAGATGAAATTGAATGTGGACAAGTGCAAGGTGATGCATATAGGGAAAAAAAACCCCTTGCTGTAGTTACACAGTGTTAGGTTCTATCTAAGGAGTTACACCCAGGAAAGAGATCTAGGCATCATAGTGGATCATACATTGAAATCATTGGCTCAGCATGCAGTGGCGGTCAAAAAAATCAAACAGAACGTTAGGAATTATTAGGAAGGGAATGGTAAATAAAATGGTGGATGTCATAATGCCTCTGTATCGCTCCATGGTGAGACCGCACCTTGAGTACTGTGTGCAATTCTGGTTGCCCATCTCAAAAAAAGTGGAGAAAGTCAGAGAAGGGAGACCAGAATGATAAGGAGCATGGAATGGCTCCTCTATGAGGAAAGGCTAAAGAAGTTAGGGCTTTTCAGTTTGGAGAAGAGACGACTGAGGGGGGATATGATAGAAGTCTGCAAAATCATGAAAGGACTTAACAGGTTAATGTAAATTGGTTATTTACTCTCTCAGATAATAGAAGGACTAGGGGGTACTCTATGAAGTTAGCAAATAACTTATTTAAAACAAATCAAAGAACATTATTTTTCACTCAGCGCATAGTTAAGCTCTGGAATTCATTGCCAGAGAATGTAGTTACAGCAATTAGTGTAACTGGGTTTAAAAAGTGTTGGATATTCGTTCCTAGAGGAAAAATCCATAAACTGCTATTAATTAATAAGCAATAGTAGCTTGAGATCTATTTAATATTTGGGTACTTGCCAGGTACTTGTGACTTCGAAATAGAATGCTGGTCTTGGTGGACCCTTAGTTTGACCCAATATGGCATATCTTATGTTCTTATGCCTTCTGCTAAGGGTAGCAACCGTCGTACCAGAAAGTTACCCCCCCCCCCTCCCCGCACGCTTATCTCATTTCTGTCTTCTAGCCTTTAGAGATCCACAATGTTTATCCCATGCCCTTTTACATTTTTTGAATTCTTTCAATAAACTATGAAAGAACAAGGCAAAACAAAGTGTCAAAACAGATTAAAGAAACTGAAAATGACAGAAAAGCTCTTTCCTAAAGGCCAGAGCAGGCCCTCCCTTTTAAGAAGGCTGAAAATGTCTCTTATGTTTGAGACCTCATTTTCAACTCTCACAAAATCGAATCAGTTTTTTAGGGGAGAAGCAAGATGGCAGATGTCTCCTAGTCAAGTAGGGCTGATCAGTCCCATGGTTGGTTTCTTTTATTACCTTTTCCTGTCTTTATTTGTGGTAATGGTGAGGTCGATATTCAGAGCCACTTATACAGAATAATTATGACTTATCCAGCTAAGTGGCATCATCTGAATATACATCTGCTGCTTACCCAGCTAAGTAGTTAGTCAGTTAAGTGATGGGCGGAATGGGGGTATAACTGGGAGGAAATACTTATTTGGCTAATTTAGCAATATTTAGGGCTATCTGGCTAAGTTGGCCACATAAGTTAGATTTGATATTGATCAGGTCTAAAGTTAGTTAGATAAACTTATCTGGCTAACTAAAAGTTATCCGAGTATATTCAGCAGCACAACTGCACTGCTGAATAATCTAAGTTTGCTGCCTAGTGTTTGAATATCCACCTCAGTGAAACGAAAAGGTTCTATCTTCTAAGTCGTCAGTGGCTGGCTCCTTGGAAACTATTGATTGATTTGTGAGCTGTGCCAGTGGACAGTTTGTTTACTCCAGATCTGGACTGTATAAGGCATAGAGAGAGAAGTTCCGTTGATGGCCTCCATGGCCCTGGATGTTTTGCTGAGTTTGGAGATGAGAAGGACCCTTGCGGAGCTATGAACTGGAAGCAAAGAAGAGCTTTGGCTAGAGTGGTGCCCATCTGTTGAAGTCAGTGTGATAGCAGGAGAGCCTGAGTTGCAGGTAGGATCCCTGCAATAGAATATCTGTGCTGGCAGCCGAAGTGAGCTCAGCTGTGGCACAGTCCTAGAGGGTGCTGGCTGCAACAACTGGAGACACTCATGGTGACTTGGTGGGAAAAGGAGTTGGTGACATGAAGTACTGTTTTCTTTGGATAAGCTTCAAGACTTCTCTTTAGAAACTATATGGCTATCTATATAAAAGATTTAGAGAAGATCTTTCTGCTCAAATTTTCCACTCGCCACCAGCTGTCAAGAATTTAACAATTGAATTGATATATCCTAAGGAAATGTTCATGAAATATATGTAGGAAGTACTCAAAGTATTGATGGAGACTCCTATCCCTACAGCTAAGGCATAATATTTACCACTAGCAGTACCCAGCCACGCGTTGCAGTGGCAGAGTCAGGTTCTTTTCCCTCCCTCCCCCTTCCCCTTGCTCATCTACCTCAGTCACTAATCCTCCTCCCCCTTGGTCACTCACCCCCCCTTCCCTCCCCTGTCCCCATTCCAACTCTCTCCCCTCACACTCACCTCTCCCTCCCCTGAAATGTATGCTTTCAGTCTGTAAGAAGCAGCTAGGATGCCGATTTAGAAAAAAACACTGAAATAGAAATTGGTGGTGGTAAACGTGGTCCGACAGTGGGAGGTTGTGCGTGTTCTGTATCAAAATAGGGGAGTGGCTAACCAAGTTAGCATTCTCTGTTTAGTTAATTGTTTTGTAGAGGGCTAATTAGGTGCCTTTCCGAGATCAGGGACGTTTTGTGTTTGTGATTGTGTATGCCCTCCGTCTTTCCACCCCAAAAGAACCCCACCATAAATGCAGTGTTTAAATACGCACCCCCCACCCCGGTGAAATACAGTAACCCACCCTCCCACCCCCCGCGAGAGTTGCATAATGACCAAAACACCCCCTCCCCCCCCCTGAACACGCACGCAAGAAAATAACTACGGCCCTCCACCGTGCAGCCCCCCGGATACCTGTGCAAACAGTCAGTCGGTGGAGCGGGTGTTCGGTTCGGGATCGAAGTCTTGGGTTTGGGCCGTCGGCTGCTAGCAATGAAAATGGCTCAGACGGCCCTTTGACCTGACTATGTCACCGTGGAGGAGTAATGGGAGCGCTAGGTTCCCTGACATAGTAAGGGTAAAGGTCCGCTGGCTGCCAGCCCTGAAAATGGTGTCCACGGGCCCTCGCCCTTACTATGTCACATGGGCTACTGCCGCCATTGTTGTCTCCGAGTGGCATAGTAAGGGAAAGGGCTGTCGGCGCCATTTTGATTGTTGGCAGCCGACGGCCGTAGTGTACGCGATGTGTCCCGGATCGTTCTTGGCCCCCCCACTGGAGCAGCGCGGACCTGTTTCCGCTTTTGTGTGTGTTCGGAGGGTGTGGGCAGTAAGTAGAACAGGCATGTGCGTGGGGGGTGTGAGGAGGGTGTTTTAGTGTGAGTTCGGAGGGTGTGGGAATTGCCAACATGTGACATGTGCGTGGCCCCCCGGTGTAGCAGCCTGGAATTTGGTGTGTTTTGGCAGGGTATGTGAAGTAAGCCCAATTGGCATGTGTGTGTGTGTGGGGGGGGGGGGGGGGGAGGGGTGTGTGTGAGGAGTGTGGATTTCTGTGTGTTCGGAGGGTGTGTGAATTAAATACATTTGTCATGTGTGTGGGGTGTGTGAGTGTTTGTGAAAGGTGTAAGAGGATGTGCTGACGTCCGATATCCACCAGATGTCGCTGTTTTGTGGAACCAATTTTTAAACCTTTTTTACCTGTCACAGGTGTGACATATATGTAATGTAAGTACAGAAGAACCTTCCCGTAAGCGAAAGGAAGGTTGTGTCCAAATTTGAAAGCAATCGGTGCAGTGGTTTCTGAGATTAGCGATTTTGTACAAACTATTTAACATTTTTATTTATATAGATTGCCTAGAGAAGCTACAAGAAAAGATGACAAAGATGGAATATAAACAATATCTTCTGATAGTATTGATTTGACAACTTTTCTGGAGACTTCTCGAGAAGTGCACGTGGAAATTGTCATGTACTCAGTTAGTTTTGGAGCCTGACTGTTGCGCCCGTCGGTTGCAGACAGCTGCGCCCTCTCTATCTCACCTCTTTTCTTTCTCTTTCCTCTCCTCTGGGCAAGATGGCTGCCTCTGCCTCTCTCCGCTGACCTCTCCAGCATCCCCGGACCGATTGCATTTCCCATTCTTTCACTGAGGTCACTTAGGGAATGCGCGTGCGTGCTCCACCCTCTCTTTTGAATACGTCATGGCGGGAACCTCGGGGGCGTCCCCACTGCATGACGTCACTACCTCCAGGTACTTAGCCTCCGATCTCTGATCCAGCTACGAATTAGCAAGGATTCCGCTCCAGCTAATTTCGACTCCTTCAGAGACTCTGCTCTGAACACTCGCTCCTACTAACCTTCCGGGGTTACGCTGGCTACACCTGGGCATTCTAGGTACCCGCTCCTTGGGGGCCTTATTTGCTCCTACCTACCCTCCGGGGTTTCGCTGATTCCAGCAAGCACGCTCAAGGTACCCTCTCCTCGGGGGTCTTGCTTCGCTCCTATCTACTCTCCTGGTTCCCAGCTCACCAGGATCCTAGGTACACGCTCCCCGGGGCCTTGCACTCGCCTGCCTTTTTCCTGGGTGAACCTGCATCTACAGAGGATACCTTAGCTCCGATGTTCCGGGCCTTGCATCATCTCTACCTCCATTCCACGGAGTCCATCTCTTTAACAGCTACCAGCCTTTGTAAGTACCTTCTCTCTCAGTCTCTCTGTCTTATCTCACCACAGAATAGATTCTCGGCGTACCCCGCTTCACGGACCACTACCAGATCTACCATAGCTGTCTATATCATCAGTGACTGGGTTCTCGGCCTACCCCGCTCACCACTACCGGACCCCTCACTTTCAGCTTCTGGTGAGACCTTCTCTGCACTTGATACAACTCTGTGCCTAGACTAAGCTTCATCATCAAGGACCTACTTCACTGACTGAGGAACGCAACTCGCTCCTCGGGACTTGCCAACTGCTGTATAATAAAGCTTCTATTCTCTCTGTGGTCGTTACTGAAGAGTCAGCCTATTGCTATATTTTCCCCGTGGGAGGAGTCATCAATATAGCAACCAAGGGCCCACAACATACCAAACACATAACACTGATTGTGACCTTATTATGAGACTTTTCTTTAAACATTGCAGAGTTGTTTTATGATTGTAAAATTAGGATTTATCCTGATGTTGAGACTATGACTCAAAAGAGAAGGAAGCAACTTTTACTTACTTGGGAGCTATGTTTTCTTTACCTATCCTGCTAAATGTTTGATAAGGTATGAGAATAGTAAACAGGTTTTCTTTGAACGTAATCAACTCACTTTTTTTTTTAGTACCAAGTCTCCAGTGTGTGGGTCTCCAGGTTCTGTTTTATCTGGACCTTGAGTTTTAGGGATAAATCTTCACATTTTTTAAGTCTTTTGAATTAGAAGAGAGGTCTGATGATGTCCTTTGAAGTGATTCTTGATGTTATTTGTACTCTTCCACCCAGTTTATGGTGGATTTTGGTATGTTGTTTTCCCTTTGATTGAATTCCTTGGGTAATGTATTTGAATTGTACAAATTTTATTTTTGGAAATCATGTACATTTAATAAAAATTAAAAAAAAATCAGTTTATTATATGAATTAAAGTACAAAAAGTATGACACATTAGAATTTTCAATTAACCATCTAAACTGTCCTGATTCTAAAACTACAATACAGTACTTAATGTGCAAATTGATCCTAGATTTTCTCCAAATACCATAGAGGAACTTTCAGAAGGAAGTATCTATCACTCAAAGTACAAATCTTAATTCCTTGGATGTTTTAAGTTTTTCATCTCATCTGTGGTTACGTTTTACACATATTTAAGCATAAAAATTTATGTATTTAACTACATTAATCAAATCTATAATGAAAAACAGTCATGCTATTACCTAACAAAAAGTCACATTCTCTTGAAAATGCTAGAATTTTCCCACAGTCCCCAAAGCTTGAGTCAATATCTTGAATACTGTATTACTTATATTAAAATTCAGCTCCATTTCACATCAAGACTTGACAAAGGAGTCATATCACAGGAAACTCCATGTCAATGGATACCAGCACCTCGCATAATGCTTTCAACAAAAATCTTCTTCTGAAAATGGTTTTGTGTCTGAGAACTGCTGAAATCATCTTTCGTGACATTCTCTCTCTCCTCATACTATAAATGATTTCTTCCTTATCACAGGATGCTATGTACATGTACTGATAGGGAGCGGATGCAGCAAAAAAAAAAAAACCCCAAAACATTCCAGTAATGTAATAGCAGCAAACAATAAAACCACAAATACCTGAGAAGGAAGTGCATACAAATAGGGAATAATCGGATTTATAAACTTATTGAAAATGTCTGCCGGTTTACTTTTTGTGTGTGTGTGTGGGGGGGGGGGGGGGAGGGCTATCTATGAGTTATGTCTATAATTTCGAGCTTTTATCTTGCTAACCACAGAGTTAGGATATGATAGAAGGAAGGGAAATTGGACCTTGAAAAAAAAGAAAAACAGACAAAACATACATACTGTAACAAGGACTTTCAATTGATCCTTTCACCTCTCCCCTAACTTTCTATGACCTCCAAAGGATTTCATTGCTCTCATTTCAATGATGCTAAACGCAACAATCTTCACATCTACCTAAACTGACTAAATTGTGAGTCATAAATCACTTATTCTCTATAATCTGTTGTGCGCCCCATCCACGCCTGGCCCGCACACGGGCCTGCTTACCTCGCTAGCTCCTCTGCAGGTCACGGGTTGGCCTCCCCAGCGGCAGCCGCAAGCTCCTCCAGGCCTCGGTGTCCCGCGGTGGCGGTCACTGGGCCTTCCACTGCGCACCAGGCCTCACACCGGAGTTTGGCATCCCCAGTGGTGTTGGCCACGCCCCTACGAGCGTGAGAAGACTGCCTGGCCTCTTGTAGGGCCAATGGTGGGTCCAAGCTCCAAGGCGCGCCCTGATTGAACGTACGATATAAGGAAGTCCCTGCCTGCACTTCCTTGCCTTGGCAATCGGGTCGGCACTGTAAGTGTTCTAGTTTGCCTCTGTGTTCACAGTTTTGTTCCAGCGTCCTACTGTTCCAGCCTTGTTCCAGCATCCTTTTGTTCCAGCATCTGTCTGTCCTGTCTCCCCAGGTAGTATCCTCAGCCTGCTCCTTGACCATTCTGTTCACTGCCTGGATCCTGACCTCTGCCTGATCCCTGCTTCGTTGACTACTCCTCGGACCGATCCTCGGATTCTGACGCCGGCTGCCATTGACCACGTCTCCTGATTCTGGCTTGTCCCTTGCCTTGTCATCGCCTATGCTGTATGGCCTTCCTCGCTCCTCTAGACCTACAGCCTAGAGTCCGACCTCGCTCCCTTGCCTGCTCGTGGGCACGCCTCTCTACTACCTCTCCAGGAGACCCTGGGAAGTCCACCTAAGTCCAAGCGGCCCGGGTCCCTATGGGCTCCACCCGGGGGGCTGTGGGCTTCCAGTGGTGAAGCTCATCCTAGCCTCTGTCTCCTCCTGTGCTCCGCCCCCTGGGGGCAGGTGCTTCCTGGTCCCTACCAGAGAGCCGTTCTACACTGCTCCAGGACAAGGGTTCACCTCCAAGTGCCACATAATCAGTTCAGTTTGTCAGACTCCGACAGACCATTCTCTATGGTCTGTCTCTCCCTGCCATCCATTGGAGGGACACAAAAAAATGTGTTTGCAGTGACGAAAACATGCCCAGTTCCTTGGTTTGTTTAAACAAGCAACAAAAAGGGGAAAATTGCCACAACAGAAAGTTAAAAACAGGGAAAAGTTTTGGGTTAGCAAAAAGCTTGCAGAGTTGGTGTTTGGACTATAAATGTAAATTAACTGCAGAAACAATTCGTTTGGAACATGGCAAGGAGGCATTTTCCTACCCCAAGACCATTGGTGTTTTCTCAACCATCAATATGTAATCAAAATAGAAGAGCTCAGCTTCCTAAACATAACCAAAAAAGTCATTGTAGATTTTATAGCCCATGTCCTTAAATTGTATGCTTAGCAACACGACTCATTCTTAAAAAAAAAAAAAAAAAAATTTCAGTTTGGTTAAATTCATCCATTAAAGAAAAAAAAAGGATAAGCTCCTTGTTTGAGAATAAGCAGGACCCTGTTTCTGATATTTTGGAGTCCATCTGTAACCCTGTGCCAGAATGGGACACTTCCGACCTTGCTGGGGTTATTGCATAAGTGAAACAGAATATGCAAAAGGTCCAGATTGTCCTGGGCAGAATCTATACTTCCAATCCTGCTGCAGCTAGTCCTATGGTACCTTCAATCACCAAAGATAGTTGTCTGCAGCCTGTACCTAAGCAAATAGGTTACTGTGACTTTAATAAAGATGAACATATGGCTGAATACCTGAAGCAATGCTTATGATGAACTTGTGCCTGTAGGAGGTGCTCTTCTGTCTGGGTTTTTAGCTCCAGAGGTAATCTCAGCTGCTATTCAGGATATCATGCCTGACTCCATGGAAGATGCTCTCCGCAAGGCTGCACTGCAATCTCTGCCCAACGGTGGTAGCCTACCTGAAGCTGCACCAGATTTTCTGCTTGAGATAACCCAGCCTGACTTGGTCTGCTCCTTGTCCAGACTCCATGCTGGATCCTGAATCTACCCTAGTCAAGTCTTATCCTGTTGATGTTGAACTTTTAGCAGTTAAGCTCCAGGACCTACACCTGCCCTCATTGGATAAGAAGGCCCATTTGTGGGGATTCCTGAATTCTCACCCGATCTGGAAGATGGGCCTGTCACTGTTCCTATAGGAGGTGCTTTGTTAGATATATAGTGGATACTATCTGTCATGCTACCAGTAAGTACCGAGTGTTAAGTGTCAGCTAGTTAGTGAATGGTGGTTCATGGGAAGGTTTCCTTTAGATGTAGCCCCGCCTTCTGGGGTGTTTGGAATGGCTGTCCCCCTGGGTAGGATATATAGCTGCTCCCTTGCTACAAATTGGGAGGCAGTTCTTTTAGGTTGACCAAGAGTTCAGAGGAAGATAGAAGCTTATCTTTTGTTGTTTTACAGTCCAGATCAGAGAAGCCAAGCAAGCCCTGTTTGGTGGTCCAGACCAGGGCCAGTGCTAGCATTTTTGCTGCCCTGTGTGAACAATACTGTGCTGCCCCCTCCTCATTTTTTTAACACAGAATACCCCACCTCAATTAAACATGCAGAACACAAACTCACTCTCACCAAATTCAGAATAAAGAGGTTATAAACAGAAACTGAACCAGAAACCGCAAACCGTAATGAGCCAGACTATGTATGCAATGCAGAATTGGAGAAACAGAAACATCACCAGTCCTCGTAAATCATTCATCAAACAATAAAATCAAGGAATATAAACCAATCATATTAGTAAAACTATACTTGGAAATATTATTTTTATAATGATCTAAGGAATAAAATAACATCCAATAATTAAGAGCTCATACAAAATTTAAAAAGTTTCCCAAACAATAAATTATTTCAAAATGGCAATCACAGACATCCAATAAGTAAAACTAATAAGGATGGAAAATTTACCGCTCTTCATACCTGAAAACTTTTTATTTCTAGTCATCTGAGTAAGACATGGATTAGTGAGGCAGCACAAATTTTCTACACACACACACACTCCCCCTAAGCAGGCTCCCATTCACACACACAAACAACTCCAGACAGGTTCCCATTCACACACCCACCCCCCCCCCCCCCAGACATGCTATTATACACATAAACACACCCCAAACATGCTACTATACACACACACACACCCCAGACATGTTCCCATTCATTCACACACACACACAAACACCCCAGACAGGTTCCCATACCCCCCCACAGACATGTTCCCATTCATTCACACACACCCCAGACAGGTTCCCATTCACTCACTCACTCACACACACACACACCCCAGACAGGCTTCTATTCATACACACACACAACCCCCCAATCAGGCTCCCATTCACACACACCACATCCCCACACCCCAATAAGACTCATTCACACACAATACATTCCCACACCACAATAAGATTCTCATTCATATACACCACACCCCCAGATCCCAGTAAGATTCTCATTCATTCATTCGCGCGCGCGCACACACACACATACCAACGGGAGCCATTCTGCTGCTCCTCCTCATGTGCTGGCCCGTGTGCACAAGCCTAGCACTTCCTCTATGATCGTGAGATCAGCAAAGAAAACATGCTAGCTGCACATGTTTTGGACAGTGAACACCGGCACCAAGAAGAAGTAGGAGAATGGGCTCCTTCTTATTTCTTCGGCCGTCACAGGCGAGATGGGGTCCACCAGCGGCCTCGAGGGCCGATTCCTTTTTCGGGCTGCTGGTGAGATGGGGTCCACCGGCAGCCTCGAGGGTCTGTCCCTGCTGCTGATGCTGCCCCGTGCAATTGCACATTTTGCGCACCTGGTGGCACTGGGTCTGGTCTTGACCAGGGTCGGAAAGGGTTTTTTCTTTCTAGTCCACCCTCTGGCTGATTTGGATTTTTTTCCTCTGGGTACATTTATTGAATTTAGCCTTTTAAGTGGTAGGAGCATTACTGGAGCCTGTTCAGCTCCTGGGCCCAGGGAATGGGGAACCTGTGTTTGGGGCTATGCAGGTTAGGGAAGACCTGCCCTCTGTACCCTCCATGAGGATGGAGGTGCCAGTGACCTGCTGTAAGGATACACTCCGGTGTTATTTACAGTTTTTGGAAGATTTGCTTTTCAAGATCCAGGAGGAAGTTCTGACTGCCCTTCCTTCCTGACTGAAGCACGATAAAATAGTTACATCTTTTTGAAAAGCAGTAAATGTTAGGCAGGAGGCGCGAGACCCTAACATGGGTCCTGAGGCTCCTGCCTCATATTTAAAAAGCCAGCTAAAATTTTTTTAAAAAGTCACAGCAAACAGGGAACTTGAATGGGGGGTCAGTGCTAACCCCCATCTCAACCCAGTGCCATCAGTCAAGGAGGCCCTGTCTCCTCTCAAAATGTAAAAAATTAAATTAATTCACCTGTGTGGTAAAGGCCCCGGCTCACCCACTCTCACAAGTGATAGGCAAAGTCCAGCCATCCCCACCTCACCAAGTTATAGGTAAAGTCCCTCCACCAATAAAAGACAGATTTCTGGTCTCACCTGCCCGTACTCAACTTTCTCCCCCCAGAAGCCACAACATGGAGGATGTGCAAACGGTTGCCGGTATATAAAACAAAATAAATAAATAAAATAAATAAAATAAACATTTAAAAATAAGGGTTCAGGACCCCACACTTCCCCCCCAATCCCCTTGATGCACCCCCCCCTTTGAACCTTCCAATGGATCCCACATTGGGGCTATGTGTACCCTCACATTCAGGGGGGTCAAAACCATTTTTCAAAATCATGCTGACCTGACCCTACCCCAGGCCATGTGACTGGGGTAAGGTCCAGAGATCAGACCTCAGCAATGTCCAATCCCTGGACCTTACCCCAGTCACATGGCTAGGGCAAAGTCAGGTTGGTGCCATTTTGAAAAATGGTGCCAACCGGGCTGGATGCGTGGGTACACCCAGCCCCTGATGTGGCATCCATTGGAAGGTTTGGGAGTGTGTGGGGGGGGGGGGGGGGGAGAGGGGTGTAGGGTCAGAGAATGGAGGTGGGGACCTGCACCCTTATTTTTAAATGTTCTGGCTTCTGGGGGTGAGGGTAGTATGTGTGGTGGGAAGGGGGGGCCTGGGAACTTATCTTTTACTTGAAGGGGAGTGGGGGGACTTTGCTTATCACCTGGGGTGAAGGAGAGAGGACCATTGCTGCACAGATGCATTAATATTTTTTTTTACGTTTTGAAGGGTGTCGGGGCTGGCTTGACTGGTGGCTCGGGGTTGAAAAGGGGGTTCAGCACTGACTTCCGCTCAATCTCCCCTTTTGTCACAATTTATTTTTTGGGGGGGCCAGTGGCCATTTAAGACAATTGCAGTCCTGTGAGGTTGGGGCCACCATCACTTTAAAGGGCCAAGCAACGCATTCTTTTGTCCTGTGGTATTTGGCTGTGAGACAAAAGAACGCACCATCCAGCAGCAATGCTTTTTGGGGGGAGGGGCCCTACTATCACAGCAATACCCCTCTCCCATGATAATGGGACCCTTCCTGCAATAAAACATTGCAGCTTAGTGCCTCTAGGCCATAGTTTCTAAGTCTTTCCACTTGGTATTGCATATCATAATTCCTAGTTTTCCATCAGAAAAAGTTTGATTTTTGTACATCATTAATTCCTTTCAGGTATTTGAAAATCTGCATCATAACTCCCCTGTCTGTCCTTTTCTCCAGGGTATACATATTTAGGTCCTTCTGTCTCCTCTCATAAGTCTTCCACACCATTTTGGTTTCCCTTCTCTGGACCACATCAATATTGTCTCTTTCAAAACTAATGACCTGCTCAGTGGTCTTATCGCTTCTATTTTCCTCTCTGTGCATTCCAGCATCCCTCAGCTCTTACATAGAAACATAGAAATGACGGCAGAAGAAGACCAAATGGCCCATCCAGTCTGCCCAGCAAACTTTCGCATTTTTTTTCTCTCATACTATCTGTTACTCTTGGCTCTTAGTAACTTTTTTTTATTCTATTTCCCTTCCACCCCTTGTCACATTGCATTGCTACCTTCAGATTGTCAGACACTATCCCCCTGTGGTCTCTCTCCTGGTCCATGAACATCAGTCTTTCACCCCCTATCTTGTACATCTCCTTTGGATTACTGTTTCCTAAATGCATGACTCTGCACTTCTTGAATCAGAGCTGCCAAACCTTCGACCATTCCTCGAGTTTTCGTAGATCATTTCTCCTTTTCTCTACTCCTTCAGGTTTGTCTACTTCGTTGCAGATCTTAGTGTCATCTGCACTATCGCTCATAAAGATATTGAGGAGGGAGGCTATACTTCCTCCTCCACCTGGTCTCTAATCTCATGGGTCAGTCCTGCAGCTGGTCTGCATCATTTTAAGAAAGTAACTAGCCAGTTTAAAAAAAAAAGAAGTTTTTTTTTAAGTAAAGTTGCTTATTCAAAAGAGCCCTCTCTCTCTCTCCCACCTTTCCTCTCCCAGTTAGACAACAATATCTTCCTCAGAAAAGAAAAAATACACACTTCCCTCTCCCTTCTAGTTAGCCACCAGTTGATCACTTCTCTCTTTTCCTCCCCCATCCAGTCAGCCACCAGCTCATCATGAAAAAAAAAAAAGGTAAGAAACTCCTCTCTCTCCCCTTGCCAACCAATAACATTACTACAATTAATATCAATGCCCTGTGGAACTTTTCCCCCAGTTGGGTCCAGCCCCGAGGCCTGATCTCTAGGAGGAGAGCACCTGCAGCTCTATGTTAATGCGCCAGCGTGAGACTGAGTCAGCGTTTGCTCCACTCTCAGGGGCCTCATCCCCTTCTGACTTCTGTTCGGGAGGTGGGGCCTGAGAGCTGAACAGATGCTGACTCATTGTCATGCTGGCTCATTAACATTCAGCTGCCCCCCCCCCCCCCTCCCAGGATGGGGCCTCAGGACTAGCCTCAACTGGGGAAAAAAAAAAGACCTGCAGGGCGGTATAGGGAAGGGACTGTTAGGAAATGTTTCTGCTGGCTATGGTGCAGGGAGTAGTACTGCAGAGTGTGCAGCTGCAGAGCAGGTCTTGCGTCCTTTTCCTCCTCCTGAAATCACCACTACAGAAAGGCTGCTGGAACCACTGTCAGTCCATGGACTGATGTTTGAGAAACACTAGCCTATAGGACTCAGCTGATAGGCCTAACTGATCTTGAAAAGCGGCTTTTAAAATATCACAGTCCAGGGCTTCCTCTCTACCTAAGGCTCAGTATGCCACATGAGCATCTCTGGATAAGTAAGGAGCCAATCCTACTGCACCAATTATTCTTGGGGCCAACCTACCTCCTCTGCCACTCACTCAAAGGTGGTAAGGACGGCTTTGGGTCAAACACTTCTGTCATCTTAGTCATCGTTTAACCCTGAAAATTCCATTACCACCCCCCTCATCTGTCATTACTAGACCCCAAGTTTCAGTTTCTCCATGAAGCCACTGCTGCTTCTGCTGGGCTATCAATGCCCCAGTTTCCATGGCTTGTTCCTCAATAAGACTTATCAGGGATTGTTGTTGCTGGGTTTATTATGATAGCATCTGTTGAATAATAGTATGGGTGATCTCCTGCTGCTTTTGGATTTGCTCCACCATTCATTTTAAAATGTATTCTGATTCCATAAAGATCCTAGAACAAAACACACAAAAACCAATGGCACCAAAGCAAACAAAAAAAAAAAATTCTTTCTGGCACACTGTTGGTTACTTTCCCTTCCCCAGAGTGGACACTATTAACTACACAATCTGATTTTCATTGCTCAATCAATTTCTCAGCCAGTGTACAATATTGGCATAAGACATATATAAATTCTACTTATTATAAGTCATATTAAAAATTACTCATGACAGCTCACATCACACCTACTGGAGAAGATCATTGTCCAGAGTGAGGCTCTGAATGCTTATAAAGGAAGTTCATGGCTGGAGATCATGACGATATCATCACATTAGTGCAATCAGGACAAACCAAGATAAAAAGACAAGAAAGGCAAAACACTGTTTGTATGTTTTAAGGCTACAGCATCATATTTACCTAGCAAAAATAGCATAAAATTTGTGAAAAAGGGGCCATTTTAATTTGGATTGTGAAGTCATTTAATTTGTGACAGGTCCTGTTTCCTTCTAACATCTTAAAACTGGAAGAAAGAAAATGGTCCAGAAAATACTACTTCACAATTTATTGCCAAAGTTATAAGGAACAAAATAAACTGAAAAACAACAAACAAAGAAGATAACTTTCAAAGCTATTTGTGTTACTGCATGTATGCATGTAAGTGGACACACAGAGATTTATTCTAGTATTTTATAAACTGCGTATTGGAAGCTGCGCACTTTATAAAATACTAGGTATTTATGCTCTGAAAGCAGGCATGTAAAAACATAAGAACATAACAAGTTACCATACTGGGTCAGACCAAGGGCCCATCAAGCCCAGCATCCTGTTTCCAATAGTGGCCAATTCAGGTTACAAGTACCTGGCAAGTACCCATGTTGTGGGAGTCTCAGTTTAGTGGACCCTTGGGCCGACCTGCTGGAGACTAGGAAAAGATGGACAATGCCTCTGATGAAAAGCGGGCCGGGAGGCAGATGTTCAGGCGGGACGTAGATGCTCTTCATCCTGGAAGCTGGTGCTCCCCCGGGAGGAGCCCGTAGGAGCCCAACCACTGGGACTTAGGTGGCTTCACCCTTGGAAGCCGAAGCCCCCCCGGGAGGAGCCCGTAGGGGCCCGGCCACTGGGACTTAGGCGGGTAGTGGATCAGGACAGGTAACTGGAACCAGACTAGGACAGTAGAGATACTGTAACTGGGTACGGGTTCTGGAAACGGGCAGGAACTGTAGCAGGACTCGGGTACTGGAACCAGGTAGGAACTGTAGCAAGACTCGGGTACTGGAACCAGGCAGGAACCAAGCAGGTACTGTAGCAGGAACGGAGCGACATAGCCATGCAGGTCACTCCGGGGCGCAACGCAACAGGAAACCAGAATGCTAACCCGTTGCAAGGCAAAGGCTGGATGGCTGCGGCTGGCTTATCAAGGCCGCGGCATCTGACATCAGGAATTGGGCGGAGTCAGTACTGGCAGCAAACGGGCTACAAAGGTGCCCAAGTGGCGTGCGCACACGCCTAGAGACAGGGCGTCCACCGGAACCTTCACGGCGGCGCTGCCCCAGCGGGGACGCCGCCAAACAGGCCGCAAGCCAGGACTCTGGAGGCGGGAGCAGGTCCGGGAATCAAGAGGTAAGGGCCTGGCCGCGGTGCTTGCGGCCAGGACCGCAACAGTACCTCCCCTCTTACGCCCCCTCTTAGCCGGTCTGGGTTTACTGGGGTGGTTCAAATGAAACTGCCGTAATAAGTCCTTGTCAAGGATATTACAGGCCGGCTCCCAAGAGTTGTCCTCGGGTCCGCAACCCTCCCATGCAAGCAAGTATTCCCATCAGCGTTGATGGAACCGGACATCCAAAACTTCACGTACTTGATACGTAACCTCGTCCGGTACTGAAGGGTCCGAGGGTTCAGGAGCCCTGGAATGGTATCTGGACAACACAAGAGGCTTCAACAATGACACGTGGAACACATCATGTATGCGCATGGAGGCGGGTAGGCGTAGACAGTATGAGACCGCTCCCACTCGTTCGGCGATTCGGAAAGGCCCACAGAATTTCGGGGCTAGTCTTCGAGAGGGAATTCGTATCTGTAGATTTCTGGTGCTAAACCAGACACTGTCTCCTGGGAGGAAGATAGGTGCTGGTTGACGATGCCTATCCACCCACTTCTTGGCGGACAGGGCGGCTTTACGGATCTTTTCCTGGGTAGAGTTCCACAAGGCACGGAGCTGGCGAGCTGAGAGTTGCACTGCCGGAAGTGCACTAAGTTCAGGTGAAGGTAGAGGCGGACGAAGTTGCTTCCCATAAACAATGAGGAACGGGGAACTTCCCATAGCAGCATGCGTGTGATTGTTATACGAGAACTTCACCCAAGGGAGTAGCTTGGCCCAATTATCACGGAGAAACGTCTTCAGGGTTCGATTGGTTCGTTCCATTTGCCCATTGCTCTGAGGATGGAATGCAGATGAAAGACTAAGTTGCACATTAAAGCTCTTACATAGGGCTTTCCAATAGCGGGCTGTAAACTGTGGTCCTCGATCGGAGACGATATCCTGCGGAAGATCGTGAAGTCTAAAGATGTGCTGAGTGAACAGACCAGCTAGGTCAGGGGCAGAAGGAAGTTTTGGCAAGGGAACGAAGTGCGCCATCTTGGAAAATCGGTCCACAGTTACCCAGATGACCGAATTACCTCCTGAGACAGGAAGATCCACAACGAAATCAGTGGAGATATGTGTCCAAGGCTCCACCGGGATGGGCAATGGTTGCAAAAAGCCCCTGGGCTTCCCGAGGAGCGGTTTTTGAACCGCACAAGTAGGGCATGAGCCCACAAAAGCTTGGACATCTTGTCTCACCGTTGGCCACCAGTAGAAACGGTTTAACATATCTAACGTCCCTTTCCAACCAGCATGGCCCCAGTGAGGGAGTCATGGGCCCAAGCGAGGACTGCTCTCCTGGAGCGACGTGGAACGACGGTCTTCCCTTGGGAGGACACCAAGGTTGCAGCAAGGCTGACTTTTTCAGGGTTCAAGATATACTGAGGTGTATCAGGGGTCTCTTTGACCTCAGAAGAGTGTGAGAGTGCGTCAGCTTGAACATTCTTAGAGCCGGGTCGGTAGCGTAAGGTAAAGTCAAACCGATCAAAAAACAGCAACCATCAAGCTTGTCTTGGATTCAGGCATTGGGCTTGCTTCAAGAATGGTAGGTTTTTGTGATCGGTGTAAATCGTGACCGGGTGGTTGGCTCCCTCCAACCACTGTCTCCATTCTTCCAGGGCAAGTTTCACGGCCTGCAACTCTTTGCCACCTACACAGTAGTTGCTCTCAGCCAGACAGAATTTCTTTGAGAAATTAGAACAGGGCAACAGCTGTCCAGAATCAGAGTACTGGCTCAGTACGGCCCCCACGGCCACATTGGAGGCATCAACCTCCACCACGAAGGGCCAGCTGGGATCCGGGTGACGAAGGCAGGTATCTAATAAGAAGGCTTCCTTGAGGGCCTCAAAAGCTTGGCAGGCAGAAGGAGGCCAATCCACCGCGTTAGCCCCCTTTCGGATAAGGGCAGTTAACGGAGCCACAATACGGGAGTAGTTGGGGATAAAGTGACGGTAGAAATTAGAAAAGCCGAGGAAGCGTTGCAATGCTTTAAGACCCCTGGGCTGGGGCCAATTCTTAATAGCTGCCACTTTCTCAGGATCCATTAGAAAGCCTGCTGCAGAGACTATGTAGCCTAGGAACGGCAGGGAGGTCTTCTCAAAACTGCACTTTTCCAGTTTCGCGTATAGACCATGCTCCCTTAGTATCTGGAGCACTTGGCGGACATGTTGACGATGTGACGGCATGTCCTGGGAGTAGACTAATGTCATCGAGGTAAACAATTACACAGGTGTTCAGAAGGTCCCGCAACACCTCATTCATCAGGTGCTGGAACACCGCCAGGGCATTACATAAGCCGAAAGGCATCACGAGGTACTCGTAATGCCTGTCTCGGGTATTAAACGCGATTTCCCACTCATCTCCGGGACGGATTCTGACCAAATTATAGGCTCCTCGTAAGTCCAACTTTGTGAAAATCTTCGCTCCTTGAAGCCGATCAAGGAGCTCCGGGATTAACGGGAGCGGGTAGCGGTCTCTCTTGGTAATCGAATTTAGGCCTTGATAGTCTATACACGGCCTCAGTGAGCCGTATTTCTTGCTGACAAAAAAGAAGCCCGCCCCTGCAGGTGACTTGAATGGGCGGATAAACCCGTTGGCCAAATTCTCTGCAATGTACTCGCACATGGCCCGGGTCTAAGGTATGGATAAGGGATAAACCCTTCCTCGAGGGGGCATGGTACCAGGTAGCAAGTCAATAGCACAGTCATACAGACGGTGCTGCGGAAGGATCTCCGCCTTGGTCTTGGAGAATACATCGGTGAAGTCCTCATAAGTTGCAGGGGGACCCACAGCAGAGTGCATCAATGGAAGTGCGGGGGTCCTAGGCACCTTCATACAATTAACTAGCCAGAAGGGACTCCATTTAACAATCTGTAGCGTATCCCACTGAATCGTGGGCGAGTGTTTCTGTAACCACGGCAACCCTAGCACCACAGGGTAGACAGCCTTATCCAGTACTAGGAAGGCTATCTCCTCTGAATGGATCGCCCCGGTGTGGACCGTAATGGGCGCCATGGACAGCTGGATGGGACCAGGAAGCAGCGTCCCCTGGATCGAGGTAATTCGTAATGGGACCTCCCTTCTATGTGTAGGGATTCGCAACTGGGAGACTAAGTCATGCAGGATGAACTTACCTCCGGCTCCAGAGTCCAGGAACGCCATCGTCTCAAAGGAACCTCCGGGGTATTCCAGAGTAACAGGAACAGTGCATTGAGGAGCTGTAGCACAGCCTAGGAGGAGCTCCTCCCAACCTCCTAGGCTTTGGCGTTTTCCGCATGCTCCTAGCAGCGTGCCAAAAGTGGCCCTTCTGGCCACAATATAAACACAACTTCAACGAACGGCGATGTTGTCTTTCTTCAAGAGAAAGCGAGGCCCATCCCAGCTGCATGGATTCGCTGGTGGGGACGTGTGGATGAGAGCTCTTAGGAGAGGGCGCAGGTCTTGGCCCACGAGCCGGACTATGGCGAGAAGAGCGCTGCTCCTTGGCCCATTGTTGTAGACGGCGGTCTATGCGAGCAGCCATCTCGATCAAGGCGTTGAGGTCTTCTGGCAAATCTCGAGCCGCAATCTCATCCTTAATGCGTCCGGAAAGGCCTTCCAGGAAGATGGCCTTAAGACTACCATCCTGCCAACCTACTTCCTGGGCTAAAGTCCGAAACTCCATTGCATAGTCTGCCAAGGAGCAAGCCCCCTGACGAAGTTGCAGCAGATCAGACGTAGCCGTAGCTACTCGGCGGCCTCATCAAAGGCCTGGCGAAAGTTCGTGATGAACAATTGTAAATCCGTTAGTGAAGAATCACTGTTTTCCCAAAGGGGAGAAGCCCATATCAAGGCTTTCCCATCTAGCAAGGACAGGATGTATGCCACTTTCACCGCATCCGAGGGAAACTGCCGAGGCACAAGGAGAACCGTACAAAACATTGGTTCAGGAAGCCGCGGCAGGTCCTTAAATCACCAGTGTAGTGGGAGGGTGCTGGTAACTGAGTCACAGAAGAGCCGTGACCCTCGGGGGCCCTGCCAGAGGAAGGCAAGCACTCCAGGCACGAGGATAGCTGTTCCACCGTGGCTGCCAAATTATCAATGCAGCTCTGGTGCTGTAGCATCTGCCGGGCCACCCTGGACATATCCGAGGGAGCGGGTGCATCCGCCGAGTCCATGGCCTTGCAATCTGTTGTGGGAGTCTCAGTTTAGTGGACCCTTGGGCCGACCTGCTGGAGACTAGAAAAAGATGGACAATGTCTCTGATGAACAGCGGGCCGGGAGGCAGATGTTCAGGTGGGACGTAGATGCTCTTCACCCTGGAAGCTGGTGCTCCCCCGGGAGGAGCCCGTAGGAGCCCAACTGCTGAGACTTAGGTGGCTTCACACTTGGAAGCCGAAGCCTCCCCGGGAGGAGCCCATAGGGGCCCAGCCGCTGGGACTTAGGTGGGTAGTGGATCAGGACAGGTAACTGGAACCAGACTAGGACAGTAGTGATACTGTAACTGGGAACGGGTTCTGGAACCGGGCAGGAACTGTAGCAGGACTCAGGTACTGGAACCAGGCAGGAACTGTAGCAAGACTCGGGTACTGGAACCGGGCAGAAACTGTAGCAAGCTCGAGTACTGGAACCAGGCAGAAACCAAGCAGGTACTGTAGCAAGCAGGCAGGAACCAAGCAGGTACTGTAGCAGGCAGGCAGGAACCAAGCAGGTACTGTAGCAGGAACGGAGCGACGTAGCCACGCAGGTCACTCTGGGGCGCAACACAACAGGAAACCAGAATGCTAACCCATTGCAAGGCAAAGGCTGGATGGCCGCGACCGTCTTATCAAGGCCATGGCGTCTGACGTCAGGAATTGGGCAGAGTCAGTACTGGCGGGAAACGCGCGCCTAGGGACAGGGTGTCCACCGGAACCTTCACGGCGGTGCTGCCCCAGCGGGGATGCCACCAATCAGGCCGCAAGCCAGGACTCCGGAGGTGGGAGCAGGTCCGGGAATCAAGAGGTAAGGGCCTGGCCGCATTGCTCGCGGCCAGGACCGCAACAACCCAAACATTAAATAAATCCTATGCTACTAATGCTAGTAAAAGCAGTGACTATTCCCTAAGGGGCAGATTTTCAAAGGCTATGCGCATAACCTGAGAAAATCTGCCCCTGCATGTGCCGAGCCTATTTTGCATAGGCTCGGTGGCTCACGCAAGCCCCGGGATGCGAGTATGTCCTGGGGCTTCAAAAAGGGGCGGTCCGGGGTGAGGCAGGGGGCGGGGCCGGGGGCATGGTGGTGGTGCGGGGGCGGTCCAGGGGTGAGGCCGAGTGTTCCTGCACAGTGGCCTGTGCTAGGGCATGGCACGCCGGCAACTAGCCGGTGCGTGCAAGTTACGCCTGCCTCGGGCAAGTGTAACTAATGCAACAAAAGTAGGGGGTATACGTAGGGCTGGGGGGTGGGTTAGATAGGGGAAGGGAGGGGGAGGTGGGGGGAGTAGAAGGAAAGTTCCCTCCGAGGCCGCTCCGATTTCGGAGTGACCTCGGATGGAATGGGGAAAGACATCAGGGCTACCCTAGGGCTCGGCACGCGCACGGTGCACAAGTGTGCACCCCCTTGCGCGCGCCGACCCTGGATTTTATAACATGCGTGCGGCTGCGCTCGCATGTTATAAAATCGGGCATAGGTTTGTTCGCGCCGGGTTGCGCGAACAGATCTACGTCTGCACATATTTTTTAAGATCTGGCCCTAAGTCAACATGATTAATAGAAGTTTATGAACATCTCCTCCAGGAACTTGTCCAAACTTTTTTTAAAACCCAGCTACGCTAACTGCCTTTACCACATTCTCTGGTAATGAATTCCAGAGCTTAATTGTGCATTGAGTGAAAAAGAATGTGCTTTGATTTGTTTTAAATGTGCTATTTGTTAACTTCATGGCATGTCTCCTGGTCCTTGTATTATAGGAAAGAGTAAATAACTGATTCACATTTACCCATTCTAGTCCTCTCATGATTTTACAGACCTCTATCATATCCTCCCTCATTCATTCTCTTCTCCAAGTTAAACAGCCCTAAACTCTTTAACCTTTTCTCGTAGAGGAGCTGTTCCATCACTTTTATCATTTTGGTCACTCTTCTCTGTACCTTTTGTAGTACAACCATATATTTTTTGACATGCAGTGACCAGAACTGAACACATAACTGAAGTTGCGGTCTCACCATGGAGCAATACAGAGGTATTATGACATATGTTTCAGAGCACATGCATTTTTACTGCAATAAAAACACTTACTTTTCCTACCTAGTTTATAAACATTCATGTGTATATTTTAGGTGTGTATAATAAAATAGAGCATGTACTTTAAAACCTGGTATTTTATAACATATGCGCATATAAATACTTTTTTGCACGTGTATTTGACATCACCAGTTCGCTGATACCTCTGCCAGTTCACCCAGTCCATTTCCAGTTCACCTAGATCCTCTAGTGCTTCATTATGAACCCCTACAAGGTCACCCAGACCTCCCACCCAAAAACTGCAGACCATAGATAACTCTGATATAAACTGTGCTGGTTAATTAGCAGGTCTAAAATTTCACAAATACGTTAAGATAATTTATACATAAATATCTCTTATAAAATAACAATTTCTGCATGTACCTGTTTACCCTGTCCCAGAACACCCCTAGACTGCACGCTATATGTGCATTCAAGACCAAAAAAGCACACAAATGTTTGATGTTTATTAAATAGCAAGTATGTAAATACAGGGTGCTTATGCAGCATATATTCAAAAGAGCTCTTTTAATCCTCCATTTAGCCAAAAGTAACATGTCTGCTTAATGCGATGAAACAAGCAGATAATAAGTGGATACAGAAGAAAGTAAGTGGAAGGAAATTAAAAAACATTTTCTGCAAATTATATACAACTCACTGGAGCAGGAGAGCTGAAGCTACAACAGATCCTGTATTTATTTTATGTATTTATTCATTTAAAAGATTTCATCAAACAATGTTCAAGGCAGATTACAGGCTCACATACAAAAGCAATACATAAAAATCCAAAACAGGATAAAGCCTTCATTAAAACATATGGTGACTACTAATTAATCTGATGAAAGATACCTGCTAAAAATGGTCTAACATTAAATTAGCAAAGTCCTGCATCACTGAAAGCTTTCAAGAATAAGTATGTTTTTAGCATCTTCTTAAACTTCCTGGCGCATGTAATGAAATAAAGTTGGTCTGGAGGACAGTTCCACAGTTTAGGCCCAACCACTGAAAAGAACCTCTTCCTTGTTAACTTGATTAGTCTTAAGGGAAGGAATCTCCAACAGGTTCTTAATAGCAGACTTTAACGCATGGACAGGTTTATAAATACATAGAACAGAGTTGAAGCATGGTATAAATTCTTTATTCAATAATCTATGTATTAATGAAAGTATCTTGTATTGAATTCTCCAGTATAATGGTAACTAATGCAAGGCTGATAATACCGGAGTAATATGTTCATGCATGTTTGCACCGATTAACAGCTGAGCCACAGCATTTTGAACAATTTGAAGAACACAGATGGTATTAGCAGAGATACCAACAAACAGAGCACTGAAATCATCAAGACCTGCTAGGAAGAGTGCTTGGAGTACCGAGCGAAAGTCTTGAGGATCAAGAAAAGGTTTTAAATGACTGAGAAGGCACAACTTATGGTAGGAATTTTTGGCTATGGTATTGATATGCTTCTTCATTGATAGATTGGTATTAATGAACACACATGCATTTTTATATGTTGTCTTATTGGAATACTGTGACCACAAAAATGGAATGATGAGGAAGCATCAGACGGAAGGGTTTTCATGGTAGTAAGAATAATGATTTTAGTCTTCTCCACATTTAGTAGTAATTTATTGTGAAATAGCCAGAATATAGCACAATTTGTTTGAAAGTATGTGACCATGAGAATGGATATGGGATGAAAAATTGAATATCATCAGCGCAAACTCAGTAGTTTATGCCGAGACCTGCCAATACTTTACATAATGGAATAAGATATATGTTGTTGAATAAAGCTGCCAAAAGGAAAGACCCTTGTGGTACCCCGGTGGTTACAACTTTCCAGTTTGAAACAAGATTGCCAAGCCAGCATCGCCGCATCTCAAAAAAGATATAATTGCAATGGAGAAGGTACAGAGAAGGGCAACCAAAATGATAAAGGGGACGGAACAGCTCCCCTATGAAGAAAGGCTGAAGAGGTTAGGACTGTTCAGCTTGGAGAAGAGATGGCTGAGGGGGGATATGATAGAGGTGTTTAAAATCATGAGAGGTCTAGAACGGGTAGATGTGAATCGGTAATTTAGTCTTTTACATAATAGAAAGACTAGGGAGCACTCCATGAAGTTAGCATATGGCACATTTAAAACTAATCGGAGAAAGTTCTTCTTCACTCAACGCACAATTAAACTCTGGAATTTGTTGCCAGAGGACGTGGATAGTTCAGTTAGTATAGCTGTGTTTAAAAAGGGATTGGATAAGTTCTTGGAGGAGAAGTCCATTACCTACTATTAATTAAGTTGACTTAGAAAATAGCCACTGCTATTACTAGCAATGGTAACATGAAATAGACTTAGTTTTTGGGTACTTGCCAGGTTCTTAAGGCTTGGATTGGCCACTGTTGGAAACAGGATGCTGGGCTTGATGGACCCTTGGTCTGACCCAGTATGGCATGTTCTTATGTTCAGATCTGGTTGGAATAAACGGTTAGATAAGAGGAGAACAAATTCAGTATAGTGCCAGAAATATTCAAAGACCAAAGGTAACATAAAAAAATAGTTTGTTTCAGTGAATTGAATATAGAAGTCATATCCAAAGAATTATAACAAAATCTGTCCTAGTATCAAAAGACTGAAGATAGTGTCAAAGCTGGACCAAATTGTTGGAATAATTTGCTTGATGAGATTTGTGTAATAAAGTGTTATGCCATACTTAGGAAGCAAGTTAAAGCTTTCTATATTAACTAGGCATTCACATGTATCAAGGAGCAGTAGCCTAAGGCTCCTGAAGATTTAGATGCTGAGTGACAATGATTTTATATTTTTTATCTTTTTATGTTATAGTATTATTTTATGTTTTTATTTTATGTATTAGATAGTGTATTGATCTGTTTTAGGATTATATTTATTTATAATATTATGACTGTGTATGTTCTTGATGTAACCTGCCAAATACATTGCATTGTCAAGGCTAAAAATTTGATTAAATAAATAAATATAACCAAAGTCACACTGCTAAAGTTTTCCTAAACCCAAATTGAAACTGGTGAATAAGGATACTTTCGTCCAGAAGGTCATTAAGGAGGATAGAACAATTGAGTCAATCACTCTTGTTAGAAAAGGAAGAGATGAAATAGGATGATAATTTGCTAATTTGGCCAGATCACTATTGTTCTTCTTAAGGATTCACAACACTGATGCTTGCTTCAGGGATGCTGGGAGCATCCCAAAGGACAATGAAAATTGATTGTGTTTGCAATAGGTGTAGCAATGTTTTACTTGACCAGTTTCAAGAGGAAGGTTGCACAGTAATTGAGAGGTCATGAGGATGAATTCATTTTGGAAATGGTGTTAATAACTGTGTCAGTGGAAACTGGTTTGAACAAATTCCAAGTTGGTTGATCGGTAAATCAATGAGAGCAGGACTTAAGTCAGCTGGAAAATTAGTACAGACTGTGGACATTTTTAAAGCAAAACATTTTACAAATTATTTGCAATGTGCCATGGATATAGATCCAACACAATAAGGACTATTAGTATCAGAGGGAAGCAACTTTACAGTATGAAAACATACAGCCAAATTATTAAGCTAAAGAGGCTCTAAAATTTCAACCAACATTAATGTCATGTTCAGCCCGATGCAATCTGCGTTTTGTTCACCTACTTCAGTAATTCCAGAAACTGCTACAACATAAGATGTATTTTGTCCCTGAAAAAGGCTAACAAAATGCTAATTACATCGGGCTGAACATGAAAGGAACGTTGGGTGACATTTGCTAAGTGAGATTTTCATTAAAGATAAGTTTGCCACCTGCTATTATATTTATTGCACTTAGTTTGCGTGCTTAACACGTGCACCAAAAAATTGTCTTCAAAAAAGTGGAGAATAGATTGTTGAGACTGATGATTAAATATGTCAGAGCAAAAGTGACTTCTAAGCTGAAGTTGCGATGCTTTGATGTGATTTCTCTGCTATGCTTCTATGAAGGTCTCTTTTCCTCGCTCTTTCACCGGTATTAAGAAAAACATTTTTGGGAAAAGAGAATACAAAACACGGTGCTCTGGAAGAGAAAAAGAAATCAAAGGAGAAACAATAGATCTGACACCATCAGGAATGCTGGCTTGAATGCCTAGAACCCTGCAAAGCATGGCAGCTTGTGCAAAGAAGAGTTCTGTTTCATATGGCAGACATGGACGAGCCATGTAAGCAGAACTCTTTCATTAGCTGATAGGGTACAAAGGAGGAAACATGCTGACCACATTCGAAAGGGAAGATGCAAATGTGGATCCCATTCCAGAAAAAGAAACAGTGTGGCTTTCTGAGCACTACTGTGAGCCAAGGAGAAAAAGAAACTGTAGAAAAGTAACTTTTTTTTCTTACAAGACAGTAGGAATCAGGAGAATCAATATGTAACTATGTCACAAATGTTAAGATAGGAAGATAGAGCAGCAATTTTTAGATTAGCATACAGCATTTACTACTTTTTGTATCAGCTAAGATTATTTGTCCTGGCCTGACAGTCTGGATCTTCAGGCTTTTATCAACACTTATTTATTTATTTACTATTTTTATATACCGACATTCGATCTGAGATATCACATCGGTTTACATATACCGACATCAGTTTACATTCACTTATGCATTCAAAAGGGGGATTAGAGTAGTTCATAATCTCTCAAGAAACGAGTTTCTTGCATTTTGTCAATCGAATAATTACCAGCATATGGTAAGCACGTCTCTAAAGGTAGAACAATTGTAGAAAGAAAGATCTGTGATAGGTGAGCACATGAAAACAGATACCGGGGAAAGAACTTACTCTTCTAAAAGTGGAAAGGTATCTCAGAAGGGCCAGAGCACGTACACTGAGCAAAGATGAAAAGTAAAATTCAAAAATTTCTGGAGTAAAGTGATACCTGTAAATCCTGTGAAAGCAAGCAACAGAGGGAGACAGCGCAGCCACACAACATCCAAGGCATGTCATGGACACAGGTTGGAACAGAATTTTCAGTATAAATGGAAATGATTACATGTCCAAAACAGACAATTTCTGCAAGACTGATATTCCGGAACATGCCAGATTTCAAATAGTTGAGTGGGCCCAACCGGAAGTTGGTCGAGCAGGGAATCAAGACAGATTTTCAAGCAAGTTATACTGTACACAGCCAGTACAACAGATCTATGATTCTTTGATAATAATTCTACATCTATTACATACTGAATCTGATGAAAGGCATCCTGCCAGCAATTTACATGGGCTCTCTGATTAAATTAAAACAACTGATCAATTATCCCTCTTTCCTGTGTGTATTTATCTCTTACCTATGTACTCTGTCTGATACATTTAGTTTCAGCATGTCTCCCATTTTCCAAGTTTTATAAGTGGCTTAGTCAAATGAGCTAATTGCACTGCTGTGGTAACCCATCATAAAATGAGGCTTATCGCCCCCTGGTCTGATAATCCTTTTAATATGTAGAGGAATTTAATCAACAAAGGATTGTTGGAATAAATCAAGGAATTAGCATATTTGGTAGCCTTGAAGAAATGAAAGAAAGAAACAAGATATTCCATCCAGAACTAAAGGAACTTACTTTCCAGGATGCGTGCATCTGCAATCTGTACACATTAGTGTTTCCAAAAAACCCTACCCCTGTCAGTGTCCTTGGGACCCTCCTGATGTGTCCTAAAAATTTCATGTGGATAGACTCTCAAACATAGGATGGGGGCGGGGCAGACAGACACACAAGCACATAGGCATACTGAACTGATCTCATAAACCTTTACTTTTAGAAAGCAGGAGAAATAAATATGATACTTACAAGGAAATTTCTATATGATTTAGATATCTCTATTTTACCACATCTCCCTCTTAACTCATGGGATCTTAAAAAAGAACAGAACTATGAAGATCCATTACTGCTGAGACTGACATGCCAGATCAGCTCCCTATGGTTGGTTACCAGAATTGCTTTTTCTAGCCTGGCAGATGTACGTTTTCCTCTGGAAGTTTTTTTAGTTGCTCAGAAAATTCTGTTACTGAGAATTGGACTGGGTTGGGAACATCAGCATTGACTTTTGACAGTCAGGGATTGGTCTTGTGATGGTACGTAAAGCAGCTGTGACTCTGAGTTTGAACTATTGGAGTCTTGATTCTTAACTATATGATGTTACCCAGGTAGAGAGTCCATCAAGTTAGGTTGAGAGAACATTGCACAAATCTCATCTTTGGGTGAGTTTCCTCACTCCGAAGGTCATCAAATCTTCACAAGAGAGCACTGTTCTGTTCGTACGTCTCACTTTGAATGTCAAAGTGGCTCCTAACCCCTACACTAATACCTAAACCTCACCTCGAGTTACTAGGTGGGCTTCCCATAGAGATATAAATACCTATCTAAGCGTGAGACCATTACGGCTGGCTGGGTAGGCAGCCTCAGCCTCTCTCTCTTTCTTATATCTCATTCTCATTTGCATCACACCAAACATTATGGTGCTTTCACATGCAAAAACACCATATAGCACTTTGATAAATGACCCCTTAGTGTCTTCAAGATGATGTGAAATTTCTGCAGCAGAATACAATGGTCTGAATCCAGTAAGACAATGATTGGATCTTTAAGTTAAAAAACAGCAATTTTATAGCATCAAAATTAAGTAATACGCGATAAAACTTCATTGGAAAAACATTAGGCTGCTTGATCTGCTAGAGAAGTTTAAAGATGATCACACTGGTTCTATGCATGAGAAAATATCTGCTTTACTATCAAAAATCTTGGATTCTGTTTCATCATATATGCCATATTGATAAAGCATATGGCATTCCTAAGTTTAATTCTTTAATTACAGCCAATCAGCAATTGAATTGAGGTTAAAAATATCTGCTCTATAGGTTCCACATGAATTATATCTTTTTATACTGAATCCAATAAAGATCTTATCATATCCTTAGTGACAAAAAACAGATTTCTAACTTTTGTTATATATTCCAACTTTTGGAACACTTCAAAGTGGATTATATTCAAGTATTGTATGATTTTCCTATTCCCAAAGAGTTTATAATCTGTCTTTATGCCTAAAACAATGGAGAGCAAAGTGATTTGCTCAAAGTCTGAGGGAATGCCAATAGGATTTGAACACTGCTTGTTGTGGTGTGTAGTTTCTTTCTCTAACCACTAAGCTATTCCTCCCATTCCACTATGAAGAATAAAAATTTCACATATTTACAGTTTTAGCAATAATAATCCATATGCACTAGAGATGTGCTTCAGGTAAAAATTTCATGTCAGGCTTTGTTTCGGGGCCCCCCCTGTGGGAATTTTGTTTTTCCCATTGGTTTGGGGTTTTTTTTTCAGGGGTCCCGATTTTCGGGTTAGTGCACACTAACTCAAAAATGAATTTTTCCAGAAATTTTGGAAAAATTCAATCGTTTTTCGGTTCTCCTGAACCATTCCAATTAGGCAATTTCATTGATATTGCCTAATTCGGGAAAAACGATTGCACATCCCTAAAATGCATCACAAAAAAATTTTGAAATGATTTCTTACTCATGTATGCCTTTGTTTCCAACAAATCATTGCTATTTTTACTGGATTCCCTGTGTTATAAATGGAAGGGACCCCCCTCCATGTTTTACATGTCATCTTTTGAACATTCTAAAGTCATCTGGCAAGTCACTGGCTCTAATGAGATACAAGTCAAGCTGCTGAACCCAGCTACATGACAATATGTATTCATAGCCTCCAAAATCATCTCTCTTTCTATACTGTCATTTAGACTTCTCTCGCTCACGCAGTTTTGGGTCAATACCTGAATTTGCTGGTGGAAACAGACAGTTCTAGATGTCTTCCAACTGTCAGGTAGGGTGGCCCCATCCCTGTAGTAACATGATGATTTGTTCAATCATTCTGCTGCACAATCCACAGTACTATTTTATGAGATAACTCTTTTGCTGGGAGAGCTTTCATCCACTGAGTGCACTACTGAATATTTAATCGTTAGCTACTCAGTACTAAAATGTGGAGGTAAAGTGACAATGTCCTCAGATTAATAGACACTGATTTAACTAGAATGAGTAATTATTAGTAATCCATGTATGAGGCATCCCATCTAAGAAACAAGCCATTGAGTTTTGTTTTTTTGTAAAACTACCTCAAATGTGATAGAAACAAAAAATGCTTTTAAGTCCACTTTATACTTTGTTAAAATATTTTCCTTTACAAATAGTACAAGAACGTATATAGACATGAATATGTCAGTGAAAGAATATCAATTTGTTTTCAGTTATTCATATTCAATAGTAAATATCAAGGATCACAAGATGGTGTCTTCATGAATAATTCCCTCACACCATTATTAGCATTATTTCCTTCAATCGATTATTAGCCCATATAATCTCTCATGTCTGAATGACTAGAAGTGATATTCTTGTCAAATAAAAAATAATTATAGAAGAAAAAAGAAGAAAAAAAAATAGCACCAGAGAATAGAAAGAGGAACAGATATCAACCAGTCATTTTGGTGCCAAATGAGCTAACAATGCATTCATTTATAGTCACACATAATGAACTGGTAAGGTCTGCATGCGCTATAGAAGGTTGCCATTGATTGTTACTAAATGTTTAATGTATTATAGCTTATTATTATTGTACAACAATTTGGAACCAAGTTCTGGCATCTGATGTGATTGCAAGAAGAATGGCCATAAGCAAGATGGCAACCTTCATGCAATGCTCTTGTTACACTTTCTTGGAAATGCAGAATGGTGAATCCAGCGAAAACGGGGGCGGGCCTGCAAAAGCCGGCAGCCATCGCACCACTGCGGTGCGCCAACTGCCGGCTTTCGCACTGAATAGCGACACCATAAAAGGTGTAGTTATTCGGCGTGCTACTGGTGACGATAACGTGTCTTACCTTATCACCGCCAGCGAAGACATCACGGAGTCCACCCTGATGACGCCCCGACTCCTCCCCTCTCCATCCCTAGCAAGCTATCGCATGTGATAAGCAATAGAAAATGACCCCCCTGAGTTGGCAATCTACAAAATGGTCTTTCTCATAACCATTAGAACAACATTGATATAGTAGAGTTATCTTATATATCTGAAGTTCATATTCTTAATCTGTACATCTTTGTTCTATGGCACCTTAAATCAGTCAAGGAAAGAGCATGATTGGCAATTGTTAATCTGTTTGGAATAATCTGAATACAGGTATGTAGAGGTTAAGCAGCCAGGTATTAAGTATCCCTTTCTTCACATAAATATAATGGTTACCTCCAGAAGACTAACTTCTTCCAGATGCTAACTGTATAAAATACACTAATTAACAAGCAATACTAAATAGAAGTGGGGAGGGGGAAAGCATAGTAGAAAGATGTTATTTTGCTGGCATTAATATTTTAACTTTTAAAGGTAAAAACCACAGAACACAATTTTCTATTGTGTGACTCATCCATAAAAGACAGCATACAAGCTAAATTGTCAAACCCTTCATTGTTTGACTCCTTTGACATCAATCTATGATTAGATATCAAATATCATGCTCGAGCCACTTAATCTCTTTGTCTGCTTGTCTATTTTGCTAATGGAGCTGAACAGCAGCTTTTACTGTGCATGTCGTGTAAGCAGGCTCTAAACTGTATAGCTATCTGTACGGGACTTCCAGTCATTAGGTTGAGACTTTAAGCAAGTGACAGGTGCCGTTGGCTTCCATATGTCTGAATCTTGCTTCCTTTTTGCCCTACATTTCTCCAGCCTCCCACCTGCATGCAGGTTGTCCTGAATTGTGTATATGCTGGCTCTCGCTATGGGGGCTGCCAACCGGAAGCCAAATTCCAGTTAAAGGCAAAGCTTTAAATAGAAATCTTGTCAGACTGTGACCCTAGAAACACTACCCTACAATTCAGGCCAAAATGATTATTTTATCTCTTATAAAGATCTAAAGGATTAGATGAAAAATTTGGTGAAATTAAATCCCATTCACTTCCCTGAAGATATCCACCTGAGCCACGTGACAGGGTCCTGCTGGACAAAGGATGATTGAAGGAGAGGATGGCATGTTCTGAGCATATTTTCCAGCAATCCCTTGATAATCAGTTGGTTCGCCATCATGCAAGCAATTTTGGAAGTTTATACCTATTCTTACAAGAACACAGTTACATAAGTGATACCATGTTATTAACATAGTACATTGCTCATGATTTTTAGGTTATCATGCAATGAGACAGTAAAATTCTGTATCTTTTTAAATAACTGGCATAAGGGACTTGAAAGCTGCAAAACACTATAGCTGTACTACCTGGAGTGAGTATAGCATTTTGCAGCATTTTCAAAATCAAGAGTAATTTACTAGTGAATCCTACATAATCTGAACTTTATACTGATTAATAGATAGGTATCATCTTTGTTTTGATTAATGACATTCTATACCCGACATTACAGTCTGCTACTCTCTGTGAGTCTCCAGTCTTATCTTGCACAGGAGCCTGAGTTCTTGATAAGTGAAGGAATTAAGTAGATTTTTTCTGGCACAAAATAATTAGCTACCTGAGATAAGAAATATTTAAAGAAAAACTTGTTATATTTTAATGTCACAATCTTGAATTTGATATTTTTTTTCTGGTCCATTGCAAAAGCTGGTTTTTAAAAAGTCCAAAAACAAATTGAAAAGTGTCCAGCATTACCATAAAATAAACAAAGCTGCAAACACCTAGATATGGGTTCTTACTAAAATGCAAGCTATGTAGATTTTCAGGTTAAAGAAAACTAAAATTTTGGCTCATGCCCTCAATAGACAAATGCCATTAAAGATTTGAAAGTCAGCAAAAAATGATTCCATTATTTACCCTGTGGTGAATAAAACTTTGATTGATTGGCATGGTGACCCCCCCGAACAAATGGAGTAAGATGCTTCTGGGAGAAGGGGAAGAGATGGGGGTGCGAGCAGGCCTAAGGGAGACTTGGATTTTTTAAATTTGGCAACACTGGGGTTTTTCAGCATGGGGCATGGGGGAGGACCAGGGCTGTTGCTGGAGCTGAGTGGGAAAGGGAGCGGGGACTGCAGCACAACTGTGTCTCCAGAAAGTACACAGTAGCGGGAACTGAACCAAGACCCTTGTCACTGACATGCCTTGATCCAATTTAAAAGTCATGTACTTATACATAGAAGTAAGTGCCAATCAAACGTGCTCTCATGAGGTTTCAGCCGCATGGTACCCACACTGTTCTCAAGATGACTGCCAAGAAGCATGGGAGTACAGGCACCGTGTGGATCAAAGTGGCTGAAAGTTGTGTGGTATTTTAAGTTGGCAGGAAAGCTGAAGAGAAGGATTTTTTACTTTTAAAATACATTTATTTTAGTACAAAAGCAAAGTTAGTCTGTTTACCAGAGCTTTTGAAAAAAAAGCATTCGGTTGTTAAAGTTGATAAGATCTCTTTTCTTAGGCAATAGTGTGATAACAGCTATTCTGTGACTTAGAGGCAACTCTTTTTCTTGGATGCTTTCTTCAACCACACTGTATAGGAGTGTACATGGGACCCTCCATAAAAGTCCACCTTAAGACAGCTACGAGGGAATCCTGGCTGTAGGGTGCTTCCCCTGGGGAGAGGGATAAGACTCCAGGGCCCAGAGGGAAAGGGAGGACCTAGATATGAGGATAAGGAGGCAGGAGCTTTGTTAAAGGAAATTATCTGAAGGCTACTACATTTTTGTTTCCAGCACTGCTTTGGTAAACAAAACATGGTCTTGTTCGTTTGATTTTTGCCTATAAATAGTAAAAGTCTGAGAAGAATATTTGAAGTCCAATCTAGTCTGACATCCGGCAGCCAAAGATGGCTCATGCTGTTTTACATATGGTGTTGCATGGGAGAAAGAAAGATAAAAAGACATTGCTGCTGGTGACGGCTGAGGGTGTAAACCACTCCCTTCTTCCCTACATGGGAGCCAAAGATTTGCAGGACACTGCTGGACCACCAGGGACTTTTGGCAAGTCTTGGGGGGACTCCTGACCTCCCCAAGACTTGCCTAATGTCCCTGATGGTCCAGAGGGGGTCCAGAGCGATCTCCTGCACTCGGGTCATCGGTTGCCAGTATTCAAAATGGCACCGATAGCCTTGCTCTTACGATGTCACAGGGGCTACCGGTGCCATTGGTCAGCCCCTGTGACAATGCTCCTACCATGTGACAGGGGCTGACCAATGGCACCAGTAGCCCCTGTGACATTGTAAGGGCAAGGCCATCGGCGCCATTTTGAGTCATAGCAGGCCTGACAGCCCAACGGCATGGAAGGAGAGATCGCTCGTGGGACCCCGCTGGACCACCAGGGACTTTTAGTAAGTCTTGGGGAGGGATCGGGATGGTGGGGGGGGGGGGGGGGTGTAAGAAAGTAAAATTGAAGGGTTGGGGTGGGTTTGTTTGTTTGTTTTTTTTTAATAAATGTGCCCCTCCCCCCGCACTAACCCGAAAAACGAATTTTCCCCGAAGCTCAGGGAAAATCCATTTCGTGGTTCAGGTCCCCCCGAACCACAACAAATTAGGCAATTTCAACAAAATTTCAACGAAATTGCCTAATTCATTATAAACAAATGCACATGTTTACTATATAGGGCCCAGTTTCCAGTCCTTAGTTGCCTTTGAAAGGAGTTAGTTCCTTCTCCAGCTCTTCTCGTCTTCACTTCTGCTGGTATTTCCTGTTCTTCGTGGGATCCCTAATTGTTCTTCATGTTCCTGGTCTCTTCTGGATATCCCTTGTCTTCTCCTGATGTTCCGTGGTCTTCCTGATGTTCCTTCCTGATGCCTCATCTCCGCTTCTGCTACTTCTTCTGGCATGCCATGTCATGTCTCGTCACCTCGTGGCATGAGCCTGTCTTCTCGTCTGCAGCGCAAGCCTCTGGAGGGTTATCTTCACCTGAAGCCAAGTCTCACCTTGGTCCCGTGTCTCATGGCTGAAGCCAAGTCTCGCCTTGGTCCCGTGTCTCATGGCTGAAGCCAAGTCTCGTCTTGTTCCCCTGTCTCATGTTTGAAACCAAGTCTTGTTTTGGTCCCCTATCCTGAATCTCGTCTCGGCCCTCGGATGTTCTTGTGGCTGCTCCGTCCATGCCTAAGTCTCTGACTGAACCCGCTCCATTCCAGCGTGGTCCATGACCAACCATGGGCAGCTGTGTAGGGCACATCTCGGTGCAGGCTTCTACTGAATCTTCACCATGTTCCGGCTTCAACTTCCACGTATTCGTCTGGAGTCTGTTTCGTACTCAAGCATAGTCTGCGACCAGTCCCGTGGGTCCGCCTTGTGATGGGCTGTGTAGGGTGCACTGCGTCGCAGCCTCAACCCAGTACTTAACTTTGTTCCTGAACCTTGATCCTCAGTATTCATGCTCAAGCCTCTCGTCTGACCCTTCACGTCCCAAGCTCCTCGTCGGTGTCTTCACGTCTCCAAGTTCCTTGTCTTGAGTCTTCATGTCCTAGAGCCTTCATCTGCCCTTGTCTCCTGTCCGGCCTGCTGCCTTTGCCGTTCCCAGTGGCAGGTCTGAAGGGCTTGGAGTAGTCTGAGGACCACTCAGAGACCAACCTTGCATGGTTGGTCTCACTCAGGCTGTGCAGATTGGCAGGGGCCTGGGCTTGGTCTCAGCCCAGGCTTGGACATGTCTCACCAGCCTCTGCCTTGGAGTCCTCTGGGGTTGTGCTGAGGTCAAGGGCACACAATCTCCCTGGAAATGGGATCGTCCTCCTAGCGCTCCCTAACAGATTGCAAAGGCCTCTGAGCTTTCCCATGCTCAAGGTCTCCATCTTCCCTAACAGCTCCAAGATAATGCTTTCTCCGAAAACAAAACATAGCGATTGACTGAGCATGTCCAAAGACATCATTTCCTATGAGATCATAAAACATGGCTACCTCAGCATTATCTGCAGTAATGTTCACTGAACATGAGTGGCCTGTGTATACTTGGCTGCGATGTAATTTCCTACACCCATACTCCCCTGGCGCCGCAGCACCTACACAGACTGAAAGGACACAACCTATAGTTGAAACTGTTCAGGATGCTTTGCCTCACTCACAATGCCATTAGGTGTTCTGGCCACTCTGGATGGCTGCTTTGCCCCTTTCATGGTGCTTTGGGATGTTCATTCCACTGCTTGTGCTGCTTTGATCTTGGGGAATTTCCTACCATATTTATTTATGTATAACTTTTATATACCGAGGTTCAATTAACAGGATTAATTATCACTTCGGATTACATTACAACCAGCAAAAAAACAACAGTGACAAAGTCTTGTCTTACATTGAACGAGGTAGAGAAACCTGGATAACATAACTAGGGTGAAAGCAGGTATAGAAACATGGGTAGAAATAACTTGGGCGAAAGCAGGGAAATTACATATGGGAGGACTATGCTAACCTCTCATAAGGGAGACAGTAAACTGATGATATGGACTAAAACCATGGCAGAAAGGAGTGGTTATGGGAAAGCTTGGCCGAACAAAAAGGTCTTAAGTATTTGCAGTTTCTTTCCCTCTTTCATGGGACCTTTAGCTGTTCATGCCACCGTTACTGCTGATTTGTTCTTTGCACCTTTTTTGATGCACTGAGGTCTTCATACCACTGTTGTTGGCACCTTTCCTCCTCCTCTGGAACCTTGGGGTATTCGTTGACACTATTTGTGCTGCTTTGTTCCCCTCATGGAACCTTGGGGTATTCTTTGACACTATTTGTGCTGCTTTGTTCCTCTCATGGAACCTTGGGGTATTCTTTGACACTATTTGTGCTGCTTTGTTCCTCTCATGGAACCTTGGGGTACTCTTTGACACTATTTGTGCTGCTTTGTTCCTCTCATGGAACCTTGGGGTATTCTTTGACACTATTTGTGCTGCTTTGTTCCTCTCATGGAACCTTGGGGTATTCGTTGACACTATTTGTGCTGCTTTGTTCCTCTCATGGAACCTTGGGGTATTCGTTGACACTATTTGTGCTGCTTTGTTCCTCTCATGGAACCTTGGGGTATTCGTTGACACTATTTGTTTGTTCCTCTCATGGAACCTTGGGGTATTCATTGACACTATTTGTTTGTTCCTCTCATGGAACCTTGGGGTATTCTTTGACACTATTTGTGCTGCTTTGTTCCTCTCATGGAACCTTGGGGTATTCGTTGACACTATTTGTGCTGCTTTGTTCCCCTCATGGAACCTTGGGGTATTCTTTGACACTATTTGTGCTGCTTTGTTCCCCTCATGGAACCTTGGGATATTCATTGACACTATTTGTGCTGCTTGTTCCTCTCATGGAACCTTGGGATATTCGTTGACACTATTTGTGCTGCTTTGTTCCTCTCATGGAACCTTGGGGTGCTGATGCCTCTGTTTGGGATACTTTGCCCTATCATGATGCCTTGGGCGAGTCTTGTCGCTCTTGGTGCCACTTTGACACAGTCTCGATGTCTTGGAGTGCTCTTCCCTCTGCTGCTGATGTCTGCCTGCGTGTTGCTCTAAATTTCTATAGGAAACCCCTATTTTGCAGCCCAAAATAGGATACATTGCTTCCCTCATTGACTTTAATGGGTAACAAATGACATGAATAAACAAAAAACTTTTTTAAATTTGAAACGACTGAAATAAACTATGGAGGCAAGTGAAACAAACTAACAAACAACAAAAAAAAATTCTACATGAAGTGGCAGTTACAATCCTAAACAGCAGTGGTATAATTGCACCGGGCCTCCAAGAAGGCTGGGGAACCAAATTGAAGGGACTATGGTTAAACCCAACTTCACTGAGCATGGGAAGGCTGAATTGAGCATGGGATGAGGGGGAGGATAAGGAATCTGGAATGGGGAAAAGGAGGGAGAGAGAAGGAAGATCTAGGATTGAGAAAGGGGAGGAGGATGTTGGCGACAGATCAGAGAAGAGAGGATCTGGGATAAAAGGTTTTGGGGGTGCGGTTCCAGGATCTGGGGTGAATGGAGCAGTCAGAAGGCAGGGAGGTTCCAAGGTCTGGGGGACAGAATCTGAAATGAAGGGAGAAAAGATATGAATTGCAAGTGAGGATAGAGGGAGGAAGGAGGTGTTCCTACCCTGCTCCCATCCTGCTCACCTTGCAGCCACAACTCCAACCCTTCTCAAATTCCCCATCCAGCCTGGCGCACAGACACACACACACACACCCCCAGCATTGATTCTTTCTTTCTCACGCATACACTCATTGACTCCACTCAATCCCCTCACTCTCAGACACACTCTCTCAGCTAATCTCTACTCACCACCCAGTCCCTGTCCTAACGCCCAACTGTTCCTCTCTTAGCGCTTCCTAAACTCACCAAAATAATCCCCTTTGCTCTCCCAGTCCCTCCTCACCCTAGCTGATTCTCCTTCTCACATTCCCCACCAATGATCTCTGTTTGAACACCTCCTCCCTACCACAATAATCTACTCGTTTCTCCACTTCCCTTCTCCCACAAGGATCCCCTCCTATCCCCAGCTGATACTCTGTCACTATGTATGAACTACAAGAGAAGAAGAGAAACTGAAGTGATAGGTCAGGAGGGGAGGAGCTGGATTAGGGAGCAGGGTGGCTTCCTTGCTCTGTGCTTTCTGCTCCAGCCTCATCCCCTTCTCCTACACTTCTCTGCTTGCTGCCTGGAAGGGGAGGCTGGAGTCAGAAGCAGAGAATTGCTCTCTGCTAAGTGAGATTCCAGCACAGCTAGGAGGTAGCAGTTTCTGGATCCTTATCAACTGCATCCTGCTGTTGCTGTAAATGTGCCTATGAAAGTTATCCCCTAGGGCAAAGGAAGATGTGCCTACTATGCTTCTGTGAAATGGCCGAGCAAAAAACAAAGGCCAGTGAAATGTAAACCAGTTTGGCAGTATATGTGTAAATAATACACATTTACCATTTCAGAATCAGGCACATTTTGCTTTGTTGAACAGTTTCAGAAATGTTATGGAAAGCTGCAATAGTTCTTAGTTATAGCACCAAAAATTTACTAATATTTATTTTTTCCTGTTTTGGCAGAGTTTTAGCTCAAACATACATCTAACATTGATTATGCCTATATATAAATGCTACTCTTTGTTTTGTTTTGTTTTTTAACCATCACATTATTTGTTAGCTTTAACATATCTGATAGGGGTGTGCATTCGTTTTGAACTTAAATGTAAAACGCTACTTTTTTTTTTTAACTTAAAAAAGTGATGAGGCGAAAACGATCGGATTTCCAACTTATTCAACATAGCTATGTTGAATACGTTGGAAATCGCGATTGTTGATCCAAAATAAAAATTTAAACCCCTCACCTTCCTTAATCCCCCCCCAAAGACTTACCACAACTCCCTGGTGATCCAGCGAGGAGTCAGGACGCCATTTCTGAACTCCTTTGCGAGGAGCACGTGACGTCGGCGCCACGTCGGAGTGACGCGGCGTCACGTGATTCCCCGCGGGTCCGCTCCGGGACCCTCGTTCGGCCCAAAAGGAACTTTTGGCCAGCTTGGGGGGGCCTCCTGACACCCCAAGCTGGCCAAAAGTTCCTTTTGGGTCGAACGAGGGTCCCGGAGCGAACCCGCGGGGAATCACGTGACGTCGGTGCCACGTCGGAGTGACGCGGCGTCACGTGATTCCCCCGTGCGATCGCTCCGGGGGACCCTCGTTGCACCCCAAAAGGAACTTTTGGCCAGCTTGGGGGGGCCTCCTGACCCCCCAAGCTGGCCAAAAGCTTGGGGGGTCAGGAGGACCCCCCAAGCTGGCCAAAAGTTCCTTTTGGGCCCAACGAGGGTCCCGGAGCGAACCCGCGGGAATCAGCTTGGGGGGTCAGGAGGCCCCCCCCAAGCTGGCCAAAAGTTCCTTTTGGGCCCAACGAGGGTCCCGGAGCGAACCCGTGGGGAATCACGTGACGCCACGTCACTCCGACGTGACGCTGACGTCACGTGCTCCTTGCAAAGGAGTTCAGAAATGGCGTCCTGACCCCGCTGGACCACCAGGGAGTTTTGGTAAGTCTTTGGGGGGGGGGGGGGATTAAGGAGGGTGAGGGGTTTAAATTTTTATTTGCACGTATGGACATAGACTCAACTTATGGAATTCTCCATATGTCCATATTGACCGCAAATGACCCCCCCCTTTCAACTTATGGACTTATGAACATAAACGTTTGCTCTACACATCCCTAATATCTGAATGCTTCCTCAAGTTTGGGGAATTTGTCCTAAATAACTTGCATTCAGCAGATGTTTCCTATTTAATTCCAGTTGCTGCTATCCCAAAATTCACGATTTACATTTATGTGCATTAACCATCTGTTATTTTATTTTAGGTATGAAGACAGTCTACAGCAGGTCCTCCTGCACTTGACAGTGGGGGCATCACAACTTCCTGCTTCTACCACTCTGTATATTTCTGCTAGCCTCAGTACCCAAGTTCTCAGCACCTTCTCCCATCTGTTCAATTTGAGTTGAATTTGCATAAAAAAGCTAAAGTTCTATCAAAACAAAACAAAATGCCTGTTTTTGACAAAAATGTGATTTACAACCTTGTCGCTTGGAAACAGCACTTGTAAAACAAGTCTATTCTAACCAATTTCTGTTGGGCAGAGTGCTATCCAGCTCTGCCTACAGCACTTGCATTTAATACATTTCTAGTCTAAGAAACATTATAGAAAGTCCAAATGCATCTTTCTCTGGGGCTTGTATTTCTTCACTTCTTCTACTTCTATTTTGATCCCACCTCTTCTAGGAAGGTGTAATTAGAAGGCAGCTCAACCTCCCCAAATGCTAATGGATTTGGCAGAGATGAGAAGATTAGTTGGAAGAAGAAGAGACCAGTGAACAACCCTTTTTTTTTTTTTTTTTTTTTTACAGTAAAACATGTTCCCTGTTGTTCAGTAGAGCTGTATGTTTTGGCTCCTATTTCCTGATAGTACTACACTGTAAAGATAACTACTTAATAAATACCAAATAATACTTAAATAGTAAATACATGTGTAGTCCTACCCTAGGGTACATAAAATGATAGGAGTTTTTTCCCTTATTGAGAGAAGGGTCTGTCTCTCACATTTATTTAGTGGGTTCTGATTTATGGTCATGCAGATGCACCCAGATGGAGACAGCAGAGACAGCTTACAATTCTCTGGACTGGATAGGGAGACCACCACCATTCTCCCGTCCATGAACCCTAACCCCAAAGCTATTCCATAGTGCCAGCACTCATAAGACATTAAATAAGTTACACCAATTTTAGATAACACAACCCTTAACTTTATTTCTGTTTTTTTTTTTTAAGCCACTACATACAGGAATATAGTTGGTAGGCGTAAATACTGACTACTTAGAGATCATGGAATACGAACAGTACTTCATATAGTATTCAGTAGAATAAGTGTACCAGTCACTCAGCCTTCACTTGGACATCAAATAGACTTCCAAACATCATGAGGTCCATACTCAGAAGCATTTAGCTGGCTAACACAAGTCACGGTACACTGCAGCTAAAATGACGGCTCCTATGGTGCAACATTTGAAGGAAGCAGGACATGGTATAGCAGATTTAAAATGGACCATATTGGAACAAGTTAAAGTTTCCCCATGTGGTGGGGACCTAAGTATACGACTGAACTATCGTGAATCATTTTGGATTTACACACTACAGTCATCACATCCAGCGGGGATGAATGAAGAGTTAAACTTGTCTACAGTTCTGTAACATCAGCATTTCCCGCTGGTTTGTAATACCTTTAGCGCAAGCTGGTCCATATCATTCCTATCAGGTCCGTTCGGATACAAGTGTTTGCATTTGAAGCTGAGCAGTTTGTTCTCACTGAGACTGACATTATAAACAAATAAATGACTGTGTTACCATCTAGGTCTGTTGGATCTGATAGCTATGTAAACAAGGAGGCGTGGTTAATTTTAAAAGCCCTTATGGTTAAAACCCTTTGCAGAGTAGAAATTCCTAACATGGCGGATTTCCATTGGCTCTTTGGATCTTAAAAATCGTTGGATTGGTTTAAACTTCCATGCCGAGGTGTGGGTTTATAAGGAGTATGCTCTGGTTATTGGTTCAGTTGACATCCAGACCGGGAGAGACTCAAGATCTGGACATCCGTAGAAACAATGAACCTTTGTGGAATCTAAGGAAAGCAGTGAAAGCGGGAGAGACTCAACATCAGTACATCGGTTAGAAATAATGAACCTTTGTGGAATCTAAGGGAAGCGGTGAAGACTTTTAAGTTAAGTTACAGTGAGTTTGAGAAGGACTGTGTGGTAATGATCATCTGTTTGCATTTTCTGCTGTATAGTATATTCCCCTGAAGAAAGACAATGGCATCTGAAACATTACGTGTCGGAACTTTCAAGCATCTATGATTTATAGCAGATGTATTTGAACACACATTACATTATTAGAGTGATACATCGCCGTGGGAAAATATATTGAAAGTTTTGGAGTCCTTCAAGAATAAGAAGTTTTGGAGTCCTTCAAGAATAACTTTATTGGATGTCACATATATAATAACATTTTAAAATATAAGCACAAAAGATTGTTTATAAAAAGCTCACATAAGGAGGAGGTTGGAGGTTAATGACTTATAACATGCATATATGGTGCAGGGATGCCTACACAATAAATGAAACCTTCAACCAAGTCCTATAAATATTTCAAAAATATATTTAATGATCATATCACTACTCACAATTACATTTTGTACCACAGTTGTGTAGGTTCCAAAAAGTAGTATATTTTTAAAAAAACCACATATTTAGTATTAATAGCAAATATATTACAGTGGAGTTTTTTTAAGAAATCTCTTTCGTACAGTGATTGAACAGTGTGTTCATTTTGTGATAGAGTATAAATTATATATCACTGTTAGGTGGCTTTGATTTTTTATAACTCAGAAGTTAGTCAGCTAAATTAATATTTGGGCACTTATCCAGCTAAATTCTATAATTTAGCCAGCTATATTAGGGGCATTCCAGAGGTGTAACTAGGAGGAGCTCAGTTAGCCAGCTAAGTTAAACAGCTAATTTCGATATTCAGAGTCAGCTGAATAACTTAGCTGGCTAAGTCTAGTAGGCCTATGGACCTGCCCTACACTTAACTGGTCAAGGTTAGCTGGCTAACTTTAAGATAGCCAGCTACAATCAATGGTTCAGCTGCACTCTTGAATATGCCTCTAAAGTTAGCCGGATAACTTTAACTGGCTAATTTTGCTATCCAGACTATGACTGAATATGGACATCCACACTCCCAACATTTCCTCGGAATATATCAATTACATTCCCCACTTTATAGTTCTCCCATTATCACATCATTAAGTACTTTTTTCATATCTCAAATCCACTCAAAACCACTAAAGGCGTGGACCACGCTCCCAGATCCCTCTTCATTTTAATCAACTGTCTGAAACTTTGTGGGAAATGAGGTTCAGCCCTTAGGATTTATGCACTGAACTCCCTCTTGCTTGATATTTCCCCCCTCTTATTTCTTCACTCTTCCTCTTGCCAGCAATGTGCAAGACTCCTGGGCTCTTCACTCCTCCTCGTCTCAGAACAACCCCCCTATCCCTTCCTCTAGGTTATTTCCTTAGGGGAGGAATCCCCTATTCTCTGCCTTCAACTCCTAGTTTTTCCTCAAGGGGAGGAAATTCTTTTCCACTCCATAGACTTGGGCCTCTTCCCTTGCTGGGCCCCACTCCACCCTTGGGTGTTCTTTAGGTCCACCAGCCTACAGGCTGACTACTCTAGGCCACTACGTCCTGAAAGTACTTCTCACACCCACTCCATCTCATGCCTCCTGCTAAACCCTCTTCCACCAATCATATGAACCCATATCCTTAAGGGGACCAACACACCACCCTCACTCACACCATGAAGAACACTGCATACCTACAAGAAGAGAACATTTTAGAGCAACTGCAACCAATCAAAGTCCTGGGCTCTCCTCCACCCAGAATATTTTGTGCACCTAGAAGAGAAAAAGAGCACAAATTGGGGGGGGGGGGGGTGTTTCCAAAACAAAATATGACAGAATAGACGAAAGTAATTCTGTTGCTGGGTCTAGGTATCGCATGGACAAAATGGAAAAAGAAGGGGGAAGAAGTCGCTCATTAAAACAGAGAACTCTAGAGACAAAGGTGACAAAATTATAAAAAAAAAAAAAAAAAGAGTAGAAAAATAAGATGTTCCTAGAAAGGAGCCCAGGAAGGAAGTAGAAGGGAGGTCCAGTCCTCCCTGTAGGAACCACACTCCAGGAAGAGGGACAGAAAAGAGGTCAGGGAAGAATCTTGGGCAGGAGAAGAAAGCTGAATCCTGTAGCATCATGGATACAAAGAAAAGGCTTAAGACAGTCCCTCAACTTTCCACCTGGGACCTTAGGACAGTCTCTTTTATATGAAATAGTTTTATTAACACCATAAGTGTTATGACCGCCGGCTGCCGGACACTCACCCGCGCGGCAGGGCCAGGCTCGACTTCGGGGTCGGCATCAGCAGCCCGCCTCAGCGGCGGTGCTGCTGCCTTCAAGATGGCTGCGGCGTTCCCTCGGCTTGGTTAGCCACGCCCCCTGAATTTTACTAGGGCCGCGCGGGCAGCTAGAACCTGGCCTTAAAGGAACCCCTACAGGAAGTAGGGTGTTCCTTCCTGCTTGACTCCATCTTCAATCATCTATTTAAGGCAAGGTCTGAGCCTTCAGACCTTGCCTTGGCTTCGTGGCTCTGGTGATTTCCTGCTATTGGTTCCTGATCTTGTTCCTCCGTGGTGTGATCCCTGGATTGGCTGTCGTTCCTGCTTGGCTCTTGAACTGGCTACGGAAGTATTCTGGCTCTCGACCCCTGGACTGGCTGCAGAGGATTCTGGCTCTCGACCCCTGGACTGGCTGCGGAGGATTCTGGCTCTCGACCCTTGGACTGTCTGCGGAGTGTGCTGGCTCTTGTTACCAGGACTGGCTTTCGTTTCCTCTTCTGTTTCCACGACCTGCTGGAGGCGCCAGCTATCTGGATTAAACGACCTGCAGGAGGCGCCTGCATCCAGATTGTCATCAATTACCTTCAACGAATTTCGTGATTGGTCTCGCCTTTCGACAAGAGGACTTCACTCCTCGCCGGACCAAGGGTCCACCTTCCAAGTCAGAACAATAAGAAAATACATTCACAAATACAGAAAGCCATAAAGATACTCAATTTCAGTTTTACAACCCCCATGCCCATAACAAAGACTCGAATATACCAGATAATAAGCTTGATGTCACACTCTGGCACCGGGGGTACTCTTTTATTCTAGTGCTGGAGGTTTATTTTCTTGGTTGTGAATGTCTGACTGAAAGTGGAGCCAGGCCCAAGCCAGAGAGCTAGCCTAGCCAGTGGACTGGGCAAGGATTTAGGTTCTGTCGCCCCTAGGCATTGTTGGTGGCATTTTCTATACCCGCCATTACCCACCACTTAAGGGTGGCGCAAACCTATTTCTCGGTCCCCACTCCTCTGTCAGTTCCCACTCTCTCTACCAAAAACACTTCAATCTCTTGGGTTCCTCCTTCCCCTCCCCTCACCCCTGCGTCCTCAGCTTGAAGACGGCTCCTCCAGCCTTCCGGGCGCTTCTCTCCCATCTCCCCCACCCATTTCCCTAGCTACAGGAGGAGAGCAGGGCCAGCGGTCAGGTGAATGTTAGCCGTTCCTGCAAGCTGCCGGCTCCTCTCCCTCTCATGCTGGTAAGATCGGGCTGTTTGACTGGCGGCAGGAGGAAAAGAAGCCCATGACGGCAGAAGCCAGCTAGAAGACCTAATCATCAGCCCCAAATCTCCTCTGTGATTCTGCCTCTCACTCTGGTGGCTCCAGCAGACTGCGTACAACAGAAGCAGCAGCAGCAGCAGTGCTGTGGACCCAATCAGACAGGCTGAGAAGGGAAAGAGGCACCAGCAGTAAATTTTAATTTTGTACTGGGTCACACAGGGAGGAGGGGGTTGAATGTAGGTGCAGAACCATCTCCCTTGTTTAACCCCCTCCCCACCCAAAATGATGGGGGGGGGGGGGGGGGTACAGGGGCAATGGAGTAGACAGTGGTAGGTGGACAGAGTGGATGGTGGTGGAACCAGTAGTTTTGTCTGAACCTACTGTGGACTACACCAGGCGATGAGAGGGAAGGGAAGAAGAGAAGAGAGGACAGCAGTATTGACTGTCGCTCCAACTGCTCTGTTTGGCCCTGCTTGAGGATTGGATAGGGAGCACAGGGTGGCAAGGGCTGTTCTTATTTTACTGTGGACCCTATCAGGCAAGTGGTGGGCAGCTGAAGATCTCCTTCAGTCCCTCCCCCCACATCTGCTGGGAGGGCAGAGGTTCTTTCTCAGTTATGCCACGCAAACATCAAAGGGGCAACAGAGCCTTTTTTTTTTCCCAAAAAGAGGCAGAACATTGTTTGATCTACCTTCTGCTCCCCATCCCAGATACCTGCCACCCTAGGTGCAGGCCTACTGTGCCTGTTGAAAAATCCAGGCCTGCACTAGATAGAAGATAGGAAAGTGGAAAGAAGAAGGGACAGAGAACCAAGTAGCAATCAAAGGGAGATTAAAATTTACAGAGAGTTCTGAAGAGCCACAAATATATGTACTCTTTTTGTAAGCATTATCTAAATGTCCAAGCTTAGGGATAGAGGTACTAAGAAGTTTAGTACATGTTCATCCATGGGAAAAATTGATTTATTTAGCCCTTAATGGGTAAAATAAATATTAAAATCTGATTGCATTGAGTCACCAAATAAGTTTCAGGTATGATGTAGTGAAAACACAGAACGAAACATTATATGCAAGAAACACAAGACATGGGGGCTCATTTATTAAAGTTTGGCCCCACTTTTGCTGTGCTGTAAAAAAACTGCACTAAATTTCTCAACAAAAACATCCCATCATTTTCATCTGAGAAAACCCCAGTGCAATTTTTGCTCCAGATACTTTAATAACTATGAACAATAGTTGCATAGTTGGTGCGAAAAAAGATCAGAGAATTCCACTACAAACCTGAGCCTGTATTTGCTATGGATTTTTGCCCAAGGCAGAAATCTTTTGAAGATATTTACAACTATTTGGGATCCAAAAACACTAAGTGCCAGACTTTTGTGCAGAAATTCACTGATCCATACATATGAAATTTTATACAATATCATCTAGCCCTTTCAGCAAATGAATGCAATATTGACCTCATTATCCCTAATAAGAAATGCTACTGTATATAGCTTGCTGATTAATTCTCTATAAGCGCTAGATTCACCCACAGTCAGGACTTTAGAAATATTTAGGGGGGGGGGGGGATTTTTACTTGACTATGGAAAGAAAAAATAATTGGATTCTATATTAAAAAAAACACCAAAATACCCAATATAGGTGCATAAACATTATGTAAACCACCCTTTGCATGGTCTTTTAGATTGGACCCTGCTCTGAGTAGTGTAATGCATCATCTTACTTATGAACCCCATTATCCTTATCCTAATATACATTCTCTTGACATCACCAACATCTGGAACTGTATAGAAAAAGGGCTCTAAGCATACTATCACCATGGGTAAGAAACTAGAGACACTTGTCAAATGCTTCAGTCTGCTTCATTTAATTATGATTAAAAACGCTTATGCAGCTCAACTCTAAGGGAATCAACGGGCAGGTCTAGCATGCTGAATCCTCTGCTGTGAAACCTTAAAAGCTTTTCAGTGCAGATAGAGCTAGACTCTTTTTTTGCACAGATCAGGCAGCTTTGCCCTCCACAGTTTTGCTGCCGTTCCCTTTCTCGTCTCTTTCCAATTTCAGGCTGTGGCACCACAGGGAGAATGAGTTCAGACAGCAAGTCCCTGAGCCATCTTCCCTCCTGCTTCTCTACTACCTATGCTTCTTCTAAACCAGAAATGCATGGAAAGATGAGTAAGAGCAGCAGCCTTCCAAGATCCTAAGCTCACCTGCCCTCTCCTTACAGTGCCTGCATGTGTAGTTTATTCCTCAAGCTGCTGGCAGAGCAAGGCCTGCTCCACCCACTGCTTGAAGCATGGAGCCTGCTCTTCTGCAGCCAGTAACACTAGCTCTGTCCTTCCTCCTGTCAGCAGAGTGGGGTTTGCTTCTCTTTCCATAGGCACAGTGAGATCTGCTCCTCCTGTACACGCCTGCACCTCTTACTGCCTCTGCAGTTTAGTAAGTAATGGAGATGGAAGGAGTTGCAAAGGGAGATCAACAAAGGGTGAATAAGGGTGAGACAGATGGAAGGGAAGCTAATAAGGAAGAGATATATGTGCAGGAGATGTTAGGGAGAAGAGGAACCTGGGGGTGGGAAGAGAGGGAGAGGTAGCTTTGGGAAACAGAAACACTTAGGGGGAAGCTGGGGAAAGACAGAGAGACAGATGATGGTAGGAAATGGTGTCAATGGGGAGAGCTGGGGGGATGAGAGGCAGAGAGGAGAGAAAAAGGGAAAACATGGAGGAAGAGATGAAGGGAGAGACAGATGAAGCGGAAATTGGGAGACAAATTAAGTTAATAGATAGAACATTTAAAACAAATCAGAAAAATTATTTTTGCATTCAGTGCACAATTAAACTCTGGAATGTGTTGCCACAGGAGGTGATGAAAGCAGTTAGTGTAGCTGGGTTTAAAAAAGGTTTAGATAAGCTCCTGGAGGAAAAGTCCATAAACCATAATTAGCCATATAGACTTGGGAAAGCTATTGCTTATCCCTAGTTATAAGATAAAAGGACTGGCTCTATTCTTTGGGATATTGTTGGATACTTGTGATTTGGATTGGTCATTGTTAGAGACAGGATGCTGGGCTTGATGGACCTTTGGTATTCTTATGTGAGGAGGAAGGAGAGACATAGAGGGTGTTGGACATGGAGAAAGTTGGAGGGGAAGCTAGAAGGAGAGAGCTGGAGGGCAGAAGCAACAAAGGGGGAACTAGGAATGGACAGAAAGATGGAGGGGACCTGAGGATGGAGAAGCTGAATAAGAAGGTGCTAGTGGGAGAGAGATGGAATAGGAATTTGAGAATTATTAGGGCAAAGAGAGTGAGGCTGGCTCTGACATGGGGGTCTGCCTGATTTAGGACTGGTGCGCTGCGTGCAAAGCCACAGAAAGGCTCTGACGAATCCAGGCTCAGATCACTGATAGCCTTCTTGTATGACCCCACACCTGAGGATTCAGATTGATCTTCAGGGGATTCAAAAAGAATGCTGGGCTACTAGGAAAGTGATCCTGGCATTTAGAAGGCTCAGAGGCCAAGTGATAGCATGGGACCCCAGTGGAACATCTATGAGCTCTTCTTCTTTTGTATACTGACGTTATGTGTTGTAAAGGTATTGAAGCTCTATGTTAACCTTGTTAGTAGAAGTTGTGGCTCAAGTTCTTACTGTGTCTGCCCATGGAAACGAATTACTGTGGAAATGAAATGGACCTGCTCTGGAATTAAGCTTTACTCCAACTGTGACTGTTTGCAATCTTGATTGATGTTATCTGTTTATTGATACCTGCACTGCGTTATAAGTCAGACAATGCTTATGTTCTCATCCTATCTATTAATAAACTAGCACTAGGACACCATCCTCAGTGCGGGTAGTACTACAGGGGCTTCCAGCCTGACAAGGGAAGACAAAGACGGCGAGCTGGGATGAGAGGCTGGAAAGAGAAAGAAGCTTGTTACAGAAAAGGGAAGAAGAAGAGCGAGACTGTGAAAAGAGAGTTTGTGAAAGGAGATATGGAGAATAAAACCATGAAAAGCATGTGGGAAAGAGGAATGACAGAGGGCGAGATGGCAAATGAAAGGGTGAAAAGTCAAAAGGGGAAGGCTGGAGTGGAAGGGAGTGAGGTTGAGAAGGGGAAGGGAGGACACTGCCAGAGAGGAAGAGAAGATTAGAAAGGAGGCAACAGAGAGATGGAGGTGAAAGATGGAAAAAATGGAAAGAAGATTAGAAAGGAGGCAACAGAGAGATGGAGGTGAAAGATGGAAAAAATGGAAAGGTGGATGATAAAGATTTGAACAGCAAGGGAAAGGGAAGAGATGAATAATAGGGGGAAGAGGAAAAGATGAGTAATATGGAAGACAAGATGCTGGGGTAAGATGAAACAGAAAAGAAGGATGTAAAACTGGAGAAGAAAAAGAGAGGTGTAGTTACGTCTCTTGTACCTGAAAGACTGGAAGAGAAAAAGAAACCTATTTAGAATGAAATGATACAACTGGAGAAGGACCTTCTTTGCTAACTTATCTAGAAATCATTTGCATCTTAAAAAATGACTACCATCTTCATTGAATTAACATAATGCCAACTAAATTTAAGATCTTGATTGAGGATGAAGATTTTTATTTTCATTGTCTTCAAAGGGTGGTAGTAACTGAGCTTTATTCTGTTTGTTGCTTTATGCTATGTTATATGTTTTTACTCTTAAATCCATTGCTTCAGGCAATCTAAAGTGGACCGGGGAAGTGGTATATAGATCTTTTTAAATAAACAAACATACCCCAGACTTTGAACTCAATCAGCAAGAAATGACTTGCTGCCTCCATATCCTGGTTCTCTACCATCCTTATGCTTTAAGACAATGTCCCCCAACCCAGTCTCGGGTCACACCTGGCCAGTCAGCTTTTCAGGATATCCACAATGAATATGCACAAGAAAGATTTGCATACAATGGGTGTGGAGCAGGCAAATATCACATGCAGATTCATTGTGCATAGCTTGAAAATTTGACTGGCCATGTGTGTCCTGAGGGCTGGGTTGAGAACCCCAGCCCTATTTTTATATATTCATTTTTTTTTAAAATATTTTTATATTCCGCCTAATCCTGCACTTGACAGTGCTAAGCGAGTTACAACTTAAAACCATAAACAATCTTAGTTAAGTGCGCTAATTTGAAATTAAAGCCAGCCAGAGGCTTGTTCAAAGTGCAAAAGCACTTAAAATCATCTATACCTGCTGGCCATGGCCTCTCACCAGGGCCCCGTGCCCTCGCTCCCGCATGGCCGGTGCTGACCCATCGGGGTCCCGGAGCCCCAGAACCCCTGAAACCACCTCTGGAACTGCCGGACCACCTCCCTGATCGGCCATGCGGCGATGACCCGCCCACCAGCGAACGCATCATCATCTGAGGCCGGAGGGATCTTTAAATCCCCGGCCTCGACTTCTGGCATCGTGCACCAGGCGTCACGCGCCGAAAGAGTGCGACTAAGGGGCCTGCCCCTTAGTCACACCCTGACCCATCGGAGTCCTTTCTACATGCCTCTGCTCACATCAAGAACTGCAGCTCTCCTACAATAAGTAATACACAGCAGTCACCACTGACTGAGAGATCTACCTACTGTACCCTCTGTGTTACATTAATTACTTGTACTAATTACTAATTTGCCTTTTAGTTTAGTTAGCTCTGTTATTTGCTTATTTAGTTGTAGTTTTCGCTTATTATTTGCTTATTATAGCTCTGTTATCTGTAGTTTAGTTAACTCTGTTATTCGCCTATTTAGTGTGTCCCGCACCCCTGCAGTTTCTTGCACCTCTCCCCTCCCCTACTTCAGCTCCATCTTAACTGAAATGTGTCGCCTGACTATACCTATTTTGCACCACCCCTCCCTGCGCAAAACACACCAGCACACCCACATCCCTCTATCTCTCGCAAATCTTTAGTGCCCATTGATCTCACCCCTCACACCCAATTTCTAGGCCTAGCTATGCTAGCCATCTCCTTATTCAATGCGCAATCCATCCTTTAAAAAGCCCCCATCTCCATGACCTGCTCACAGACTCCAATCCCGATATCTGTGCTATCACTGAGCCCTGGCTAAAGGATCAGATCATGTCTTCCTTAACCAGCTCCCTCTACAGACCTATGACATCTTCTCCATCTGAGACCTAAAAAAAAGGTGGAGGGTTACTCTTGGCTACCAGAAAACACCTCAACCTCAAACTCCAAACCCCCCCCCCAGATTAGAAATTGGGCTATTTAAATATAACACTCTGCAGGTCTGCCTCATTTATGCCCCCCAGGCCTACTCGAACATGACCCTTCCCCCATCTTCAAATATATTGCAGACAATCTTAAACCAGACACCCCTGCAGTTATACTTGGAGATTTCAATCTCCATGTTGATGTCCGTCCTGCCACACCTGCCTGTGAAATCCTTCTTGACACCTTCAAGGCCTTAGGCTTCAGACAGCTTATCTCTGTGCCAACACATAAAGCAGGTCATACCCTTGACCTCCTCTTCGTTAACTCCTACATTACAGCACCTAACACCCCTGTAGCCACCCTATCCCTTGGTCCGACCACTTCCTCATCAACGCCCACCTCACTACTAATATCCCCTTTCCCGCTTCACAAACACATAGTAAGACAATCTCTTTCCGTAAACCTTGTTCTTCAGAGGACCTTACTCTAGTGTTTGACAAAGTAGCCAAGAACCTTGACCTTACTAATCCAGATGCTGCCCTACGCTCCTGGAATTATATCACCACCATTGTAGCGATGAAATCTGCCCCATAGTCCATAAAGAAATACCTCTATTGCGAACAGAAAGAAAACCATGGTACACTATTGAATTAAAAAAAGATAAAACAGGACCTCAGAGCTAAAGAACACACTTGGTGTAGACACCCCTCCCCCACACACAAAGCAGCTTACTGCACACTTACCGACAAGCCACTCTACAAGCCAAACGAGATTTCTACTCAACTAAAATTCATGATTATCAATTCAACTCAAATGCCCTTTTCTCCTATGTTGCAGATCTCACAAAGTCCACCCCCCCCACCTACCACGAAGAAAATGCTAATGATAAATGCGAAGAACTAGCAAAGTACTTCCAGAACAAAATCGCCAACATTCTCCTTCGCTTCCCCACCAAGCCTTCCCCCTCCTCTCCGCTCCCTAATAACAATGGAATCAATTTTGGGTCCCTCGACCTTACAACAAACTTGGAGATTGAAACCATCTTGAAAAAGATGAAACCAGCCACTCACATCTAAGACACAATCCCCTCGAAAACCCTCCTCTCTATCCCCACTGCCATTGCAAAACCCATAGCTGACATAATTAATTGCTCCCTTACATTTGGTAAAGTCCCAGATTTTCGTAAACTTGCTGTCGTCAAACCTCTCCTTAAAAAAACCTACCCTCGACTCCACTGACCCAGCAAACTACCGGCCTATCTCCAACTTGCCTTTCATCTCCAAAATCCTTGAAAAGGTAGTTAACACGCAACTCACTGACTTCCTCGAAGACCATAGTATCCTACACCTATCGCAATTTGGTTTCCGTAAAGGTTGCAATACTGAAAATCTCTTACTAGCAATTACAGACATCATCCTCATAGGCATGGAGCAAGGTAAATCGTATTTACTTGCCCTCCTAGATATCTCGGCAGCCTTTGATACTGTCAACCACCAAATCCTCATTTCCCGTCTGGCAGAGATTGGTATCTCTGACACAGCACTATCATGGTTTTCCTCCTATCTCATCCACAGAGAATACTTAGTACCCACAGAGAATACTTAGTAAAAATTGATAAGTCTGAATCCTCGCACATTCCCCTCACACAGGCTCCTTTGAGCAATGCTCCCAGTTAAGGTTTCAAAGATAAGCAGGAATCAATAATCACGCCTAAACTGCACCCAGTGGAGGACACAGAGCAGATTACCATCACTATCCAAACTAGCAGGTCCATCGACTAGGGAAGAGAGGATCCATGACTCATACATAATACTTCCAATTTGGCAACATTCAACATCAGTGTATTCTGTTTGAAGCAATACTTAATATCACAAAAACAGAGCAATAGGGTCTCAACTACAGAGGCCAAATTCCTTGATAATGGGCAGAACAATTGAATATCATGTGTGTAGATTTTAAATTCCACAGTATGTGCAGAGATAAATATTAAATAAAATAGGTGACAGCGACGAACCCTGAGGACCTGCCAACTTTTAGGGCTGCCAAACAGATTTTTGATTAGCCAGTGTCACCTACTGTTGTTGATTCATTAGGAAAGATGCAAACCATTCTAAGACTTTATCTCCCAGCCCGAGCAAGTGCAAATCAGTCATAAGAACATAAGAACATAAGAAAATGCCATACTGGGTCAGACCAAGGGTCCATCAAGCCCAGCATCCTGTTTCCAACAGTGGCCAATCCAGGCCATAAGAACCTGGCAAGTACCCAAAAACTAAGTCTATTCCATGTAACCATTACTAATGTTAGTGGCTATTCTCTAAGTGAACTTAATAGCAGGTAATGGACTTCTCCTCCAAGAACTTATCCAATCCTTTTTTAAACACAGCTATACTAACTGCACGAACCACATTCTCTGGCAACAAATTCCAGAGTTTAATTGTGCGTTGAGTAAAAAAGAACTTTCTCCGATTAGTTTTAAATGTGCCCCATGCTAACTTCATGGAGTGTCCCCTAGTCCTTCTACTATCCGAAAGAGTAAATAACCGATTCACATCTACCCGTTCTAGACCTCTCATGATTTTAAACACCTCTATCATATCCCCCCTCAGTCGTCTCTTCTCCAAGCTGAAAAGTCCTAACCTCTTTAGTCTTTCCTCATAGGGGAGTTGTTCCATTCCCCTTATCATTTTGGTAGCCCTTCTCTGTACCTTCTCCATCGCAATTATATCTTTTTTGAGATGCGGCGACCAGAATTGTACACAGTATTCAAGGTGCGGTCTCACCATGGAGCGATACAGAGGCATTATGACATTTTCCATTTTATTCATCATTCCTTTTCTAATAATTCCCAATATTCTGTTTGCTTTTTTGACTGCCGCCGCACACTGAACCGACGATTTCAATGTGTTATCCACTATGACACCTAGATCTCTTTCTTGGGTTGTAGCACCTAATATGGAACCCAACATCGTGTAATTATAGCATGGGTTATTTTTCCCTATATGCATCACCTTGCACTTATCCACATTAAATTTCATCTGCCATTTGGATGCCCAATTTTCCAGTCTCACAAGGTCTTCCTGCAATTTATCACAATCTGCTTGTGATTTAACTACTCTGCACAATTTTGTGTCATCTGCAAATTTGATTATCTCACTCATCGTATTTCTTTCCAGATCATTTATAAATATATTGAACAGTAAGGGTCCCATACAGATCCCTGAGGCACTCCACTGTCCACTCCCTTCCACTGAGAAAATTGCCCATTTAATCCTACTCTCTGTTTCCTGTCTTTTAGCCAGTTTGCAATCCACGAAAGGACATCGCCACCTATCCCATGACTTTTTACTTTTCCTAGAAGCCTCTCATGAGGAACTTTGTCAAACGCCTTCTGAAAATCCAAGTATACTATATCTACCGGTTCACCTTTATCCACATGTTTATTAACTCCTTCAAAAAAAGTGAAGCAGATTTGTGAGGCAAAGACTTGCCCTGGGTAAAGCCATGCTGACTTTGTTCCATTAAACCATGTCTTTCTATATGTTCTGTGATTTTGATGTTTAGAACACTTTCCACTATTTTTCCTGGCACTGAAGTCAGGCTAACCGGTCTGTAGTTTCCCGGATCGCCCCTGGAGCCCTTTTTAAATATTGGGGTTACATTTGCTATCCTCCAGTCTTCAGGTACAATGGATGATTTTAATGATAAGTTACAAATTTTTACTAATAGGTCTGAAATTTCATTTTTTAGTTCCTTCAGAACTCTGGGGTGTATACCATCCGGTCCAGGTGATCTACTACTCTTCAGTTTGTCAATCAGGCCTACCACATCTTCTAGGTTCACCGTGATTTGATTCAGTCCATCTGAATCATTACCCATGAAAACCTTCTCCATTACGGGTACCTCCCCAACATCCTCTTCAGTAAACACCGAAGCAAAGAAATCATTTAATCTTTCCGCGATGGCCTTATCTTCTCTAAGTGCCCCTTAACCCCTCGATCATCTAACGGTCCAACTGACTCCCTCACAGGCTTTCTGCTTCGGATATATTTAAAAAGGTTTTACTGTGAGTTTTTTGCCTCTACAGCCAACTTCTTTTCAAATTCTCTCTTAGCCTGTCTTATCAATGTCTTACATTTAACTTGCCAATGTTTATGCTTTATCCTATTTTCTTGTTGGATCCTTCTTCCAATTTTTGAATGAAGATCTTTTGGCTAAAATAGCTTCTTTCACCTCCCCTTTTAACCATGCCGGTAATCGTTTTGCCTTCTTTCCACCTTTCTTAATGTGTGGAATACATCTGGACTGTGCTTCTAGAATGGTATTTTTTAACAATGACCACGCCTCTTGGACATTTTTTACTTTTGTAGCTGCTCCTTTCAGTTTTTTTCTAACAATTTTTCTCATTTTATCAAAGTTTCCCTTTTGAAAGTTTAGCACGAGAGCCTTGGATTTGCAACACTGTTCCTTTTCCAGTCATTAAATCAAATTTGATCATATTATGATCACTATTGCCAAGCGGCCCCACCACCGTTACCTCTCTCACCAAGTCCTGTGCTCCACTGAGAATTAGATCTAAAATTGCTCCCTCTCTCGTCGGTTCCTGAACCAATTGCTCCATAAAGCTATCATTTATTCCATCCAGGAACGTTATCTCTCTAGCGTGACCCGATGATACATTTACCCAGTCTATATTGGGGTAATTGAAGTCTCCCATTATTACTGCACTACCAATTTGGTTAGCTTCCCTAATTTCTCTTAGCATTTCACTGTCCATCTCACCATCTTGACCAGGTGGACGGTAGTATACCCCTATCACTGTAGTCTTCCCTGATACACAAGGGATTTCTACCCATAAAGATTCAATTTTGTATTTAGTCTCATGCAGGATGTTTATCCTGTTGGACTCTATGCCATCCCGGACATAAAGCGCCACACCTCCTCCCGACTGCTCCTCTCTGTCATTGCGATATAATTTGTACCCCGGTATGGCACTGTCCCATTGGTTATCCTCTTTCCACCATGTCTCTGAGATGCCAATTAAGTCTATGTCATCATTTACTGCTATACATTCTAATTCTCCCATCTTACTTCTTAGACTTCTGGCATTAGCATACAAACATTTCAAAGTTTGTTTTTTGATTGTATTTTTATTCTGCTTTTTAATTGATAGGGATAAGTTAGAATTTTTTAGCTCAGGTGAGTTTTTAGTTACAGGCACTTGGACTACTTTTTCTAATTATTGGAACCTCACTGTCGGGATGCCCTAATTCTAATGCATCATTAATATCCTTTAAAGATACATCTCTCCGAACCATGCGCTGCTGAGCGACTGTCGGCTTTCCCCTTTGTTCTAGTTTAAAAGCTGCTCTATCTCCTTTTTAAAGGTTAGCGCCAGCAGTCTGGTTCCACCCTGGTTAAGGTGGAGCCCATCCCTTCGGAAGAGACTCCCCCTTCCCCAAAAGGTTCCCCAGTTCCTAACAAAACTGAATCCCTCTTCCTTGCACCATCGTCTCATCCACGCATTGAGACTCCGGAGCTCTGCCTGCCTCTGGTGACCTGCGCGTGGAACAAGGAGCATTTCAGAGAATGCTACCCTGGAGGTTCTGGATTTAAGCTTTCTACCTAAGAGCCTAAATTTGGCTTCCAGAACCTCCCTCCCACATTTTCCTATGTCGTTGGTGCCCACGTGTACCACGACAGCCGGCTCCTCCCCAGCACTGTCTAAAATCCTATCTAGGTGACGCGTGAGTCAAGCAAAATGCTGTGATTCACTGAATCGAAAGTGGCTGAGACATCAAGAAAAAGCAGAATCACACTGCCACCACTTCAAGCTCGCATAAAGCACGATCCGATGTTCCAGTGCTCTGACCTCTTCTAAAGCCACACTGTTGAGGGTTCAGTGCACGGTGATTCTCTAAAAACTCATCCATAGTTTACCTGATGCGTCTTTTGTGATTGTTCAGTGTTTCTCGTTGCTTCTCAGGTTGGTGCTCCATGCACTTACCAGCATGTTTTATACAGCTGTTGGATGTAATAGCATAGCACAGAGGGGATGATATCCTGGCATAGATGATAGTACAGACGATACAAATGTGTATTGGATTCTTTTTTGTTTGTTTAAAAAGACTTCAGGAAAACAACTAATGTTGGGAGACTTCTGCTTTGTGTGTGCTACAAAAAAACTCTCCTGAAATGAAGCCCTAGTACCATCGCTTGTGAAATCTGAGAATGAAGATGTAGAAGTACCCAAATGGTCACGGGATTTAATTTACTTCTGCTTCACACAGTCATCCCCACGGTAGAGTACAATGAAAACAAACACAAACAATCCAGGAAGGGCACTGCACAGCTGTGGTAAAGCTCCAGCCAAAGTTAATTCAAAGATTATGCTAATATTTGAAGGAGGGGAGGAAAAACTGATTGAGTTACATGACTATAAATAAGACGCACGCTTTAAGACAAAATAAGAAAGGTCATTTACCTTAGTCTAATCATGTCATCATCAACAGGGAAGGCTCATTTTCTACAATCTACATCACCATGTAGTGGTTATGTTGCATTAATAGAGAGAAGCTGAAAATCTGATTACGGATTCTTATAGGGCAACTACTCATCAAGCTTAATCAGCATTTCAGCATAATCAGCACTACGGGAAAAACATTAGTAATTGCATTTTACCACCAACAACTTGCATCTACTGTTATAAGCCTAATGTGAACACTTAGCATCAAATCTCTGGGTCTGACTGGAACCGGCAAGGGCCCTCAGCTGCGTGGAAATCACCGTGCAAGACAAACTGAAAAACAAATGCACTTTCCTGTCTTTCACATAAGCACTCTTCATACAATATCGTCACAACAGGGAGGCATCGCAATTTACTCAAGGCTTGGCGGCATCAACTGTGGTACGGCAACACTGGAGAGGGATTTTGCTGATACTGAAGCAGGTGGTCACCCTGTTCAACTTTGTTGAGCTATGTGTACAGTGCTCCAGTACTTTACTACACCTGTGAAGCAGGTACACCAAGATATTCAGTCCACCTGTGTGCTAAAGTCATTCTTCTGTTTTAACTATGTACAAGATCTATTCATTAAAAATAAAGATCAGCCAACATTAAGGCAGCCAGGTACTTTGCAATGAATTTATAGCTGCTAATGCTTCCAGTTCATTAGACTATGCAACAATAGAATGCTGGTCCTGAGCAGTTCTTAGGATGCAAAAGATCAGGTAAGACTCCTGTTTTTCATATAGTCTGAGGAGCATTAAAGATCAGTTGTTTAGGGGTGGCCTGGCGGTTCCATACCAAATGCAAGACTTGGGTTTGATTGCTGGCACTGGTCCTCCACAGGCTGGCTAGAGATGCTGCGGCGGTAATGGTCACAGACCCTGGGGGAAGGGAGTCCCAGGCATTGTGCAACAGTAACACCCAGTGGCTGGATGTAAGGCCCAACATCGCGGGGTGCCAGATGAAGCCCTGGCATCCACAGACCCAAGCCAAGGACTATCGTGCAAAGACTGGGATCAGTAAGTTAGGAAGGGATTCGAGGAGTTGTGAATGAAGGCTCCTGGCACTGGATTCCAGCACCGGTTATTTATTTATTTAGCGTTTTTCTATACCGGCATTCATGATTAGAAACCACATCATGCCGGTTTACATAAAACAAGGGGTGAGAACAAGAAACGAAAAACAAGTGCAAGGAGAACAAAAGTTACATTACAACAGGGTCTTAAAACTGGGAAGAGAAATTAGAATAAGAGAGACGAACGGAAGGGATTAAAATATTTACATTATTTACATTATGATATGAAATCTATTGTATAGTTTGCTGTCTCTTGTAAAATTACTATCATTTAGATCGGGTCTGGGAAGGCTTGTTTAAATAGCCAAGTCTTAAGCCTTTTTCTAAAAGTCGGTAGGCATGGTTCTTGTCTCAGCTCCGGAGGGATAGAGTTCCATAATGAAGGGCCGGCTGTGGAAAAGGCTCGGTCTCTGAAAGTTAGGTAGTGAGTGGTTTTGGTTTGGGGGACATGGAGTGATCCTTTGTAGGCTTCTCTGATGGGCCTGGTGGAAGTGTGTTGTCTGAGAGGAATTTGTAAATCGAGCGTTGTTTGGTGATGTATGGCCTTGTGGATAATAGTGATGGATTTGTGGATGATTCTGAAGTGTATAGGCAACCAGTGCAGGTTCTTGAGAATGGGTGAGATGTGATCTCTTCTCCTGGTGTTGGTCAGAATTCTCGCAGCTGTGTTCTGGAGCATCTGAAGGGGTTTGATGGAAGCGGAAGGAAGACCAAGTAAGATAGAGTTGCAGTAGTCTATCTTAGAAAAGATAACTGCTTGAAGTACCGTTCTGAAGTCTCTAACGTGCAGGAGCGGTTTGATTCTTTTAAGTACTTGGAGTTTGTAGAATCCATCTTTAGTAGTTTGTTTGATGAACGATTTTAAGTTGAGATGGTTGTCGATAATTATTCCTAAGTCCCTTGTTTGGGTGGTAGGTGGGTTGGTTGGAAGACTCAGAAGTGGGTTACTATTGTCAGGTGAGATGATCAGAAGTTCCGTCTTAGCCGAATTTAATATCAAGTTTAAATTCGATAAGAGGAGATTGATTTCTTTAAGACAGAGTTCCCAGAATTCAAGAGTTTTGGCAATGGTTTCATTGATAGGGATCAGGATCTGCACGTCGTCCGCGTATAGGAAGTGGATTAGTTTCAGGCGGGTTAGTAGTTGACAGAGCGGAAGGAGGTAAATATTAAAGAGTGTGGGTGAGAGGGAGGAACCCTGAGGAACTCCTAAAGATGAGGAATGTCGGGAAGATTCCTTGTTGTGGATCTTTACCTTATATCCTCTGTTGCTGAGGAATGAGTTGAACCATGATAGGGCAGTTCCTGATATTCCTATGTTCGACAGTTGGTTGAGGAGGGTCGAATGGTTGACAGTATCAAACGCAGCCGAAAGGTCTAGAAGGATGAGTAAGAAGGATTGGCCTTTGTCTAGTCCCATGATGATGTTGTCAGTCAGGGATATGAGTAGAGTTTCCGTGCTTGATGCTTTACGGAATCCATATTGAGAGGGGTAAAGTATTTTGTGGTCTTCAATGTAGTTGGAGAGTTGAGTATTGACCAGCTTTTCCATTATCTTGGCAATAAAAGGAAGGTTTGAAATCGGGCGAAAGTTGTTGGGGTCTTTATGGTCAAGATTGGGTTTCTTTAAGAGTGGTTTTAGAGAAGCTAGTTTAAGTTCTTCTGGGAAAATTCCCTGGGATAATGAGCAGTTTATGATATCTGCCAGGGTTTTGGAGATTGTTTCCGGTATAAGAAGGAGGAGCTTTGTAGGTAAGTGATCGAAGGGGTGGGAGGAGGGTTTCATTTTCTTAAGTAACAGAAGGATGTCAGAGGCTGTGATGGGTTCGAAAGATTCCAAGGAGGTTCCTTTGTTTAGTATCTGTAGGTCAGCGGTGATAGGATTGTTACTAGGGGTCAATCGCTTTAGTAGGTTAGATATTTTATCTTGGAAGAAAGTAGCTAATTCCTCGGCTTTGGACTGAGCTAGGTCTATGGGTATATCTGGAGTGTTGATGTGAGTCAGGTTGGATACGTAAGCGAAAAGAGCTTTTGCATCAAATACAAGGTCATGTATTTTGCTCGCATAGTAATCCCTTTTTGATTTTAGTGTGGAGTTCTTGTAGTGATGTAAAGCGAGTTTGTAAGCGGCTAAGGTGCTGGGGCTTGGGGCCTTGCGCCATTTGTTTTCTTTGTGTCTAAGGCTCTGCTTAAGCGTATGGAGGTTGTTTGAGAACCATGGTTGTCTTTTTGTTGAGTTTGTGTTTAGTTTTTTTGCTGAAAGAGGACATAGTTTGTTTGCTACTGTCTCGGTGATGTTGTTCCAGGATAGGATGGCTGAGTTAGGGTCAGAGAGGTTAAGATGGGGAAGCTCTGAGGTGAGCTGGTTGTTGAGGTCGTTAGAAGAACAGGATTTTCTGTAGAGAAATGAGGATTTCGGTGGGGGATTTTTTCTGAATTGTGTCAGGTTATGACTGAGCAGCTCGCCCAAAGCAGCAGGAGGAAACCCCCCTGCCCCTTCCCCCGTTCCCCACCCCCAAGATCAACTTTTCAACCTCAGTAATAGCAGCGCTGCTGAAAAGCTATTCAAGTGTTTACAGTACTAAAAGGATAATGCTATGCACCCTTAATAGGGAAATATTTGCCATTTTTTCTGTTATTCAGGTGTTACCACAGAGAAAGCAAAGATCTGTTCTCTCCTGGGCAGCATAATGACCACCTGCAGTGCCTAAAAGGCAGTCTTGTGCCCAACAGTAGCTTCTCAAACGGCCCAGCGTGAGGTCTGAGAGTGAATGGGTGTGCACCACATGCTAGAAAGTCCAACAATTTGAGCCAACTACCGTATACTGAAATGCCTCTCAAACATTGCGCTACCTTGTCCATGCAGTTTCTGTGTGACTGAAAGTGTGCTTTGACATAAGTGTCTGGTATATGCTGTTGTAATGTTCTTGATGGCTATAGTTTACCTTTTTTGCACACTATATGCCTGCTCCTCACATCTCTGTCCTTGGCGCCTGTGAGTGTGCTGTGTCACGGTTTCAAATCTGTGTTTACTGCATGTAAAGGAGAAAGCATGTGCTCTTTATATCGGAGTGACTGTCAGTCTTCACGTGGCTGCAACCTGATCTAAGTTGTGTTAGACTGGCTTGCTTTTCCACGAACTCTCATTTTTCTGTTTTAGTATAGGATCGGAGATGTAACAATTTTCAGCTTTTTGTCCTTTGCATTTTCTTTTGTTCTGTAAAGTCTTTTATGAAGTCTTACCCAGACCATGCAGCTGCCTCGCTAAAGGGACCGCGCGTCTTCCCGTCCAGCTTTCCCAGCAGTGGATACACTCACTGGCACAAAACCCGGAGTACAACTGATGTGCTTTTCAAATGTCCAGCCCCCATGTGGTAGGTACCTAATGTCTTGTTTACCAGTTCCTGGGTCCGTTATCTGTTGGGTTTTTTTTTTTTTTCTGAGCAGCACCATTTCTGATGAGCCTTTTCTCTCTCAGCCCCACCATGGCATGCACGCGGGTCCTTTGGTGAGAAGATTACTTGAAAGAGGGACCATAAACAATGCAAAAAAGGATGGTGTCCACTTACCTCCTCCTTCTCCCCAAGAGATGCCAAGAGGGACCCTTGTAGTTCCACCTGGCAATAGCACTCCTGGAAAAGACAATACATTAAAAAAAAGAAATGTTAATATATTTATTTTAGATGACTGCATTTTTAAAAAAATATTTATTTATTTATTTATTTATTATTTATAGAATTTTCTTTGCCGACATTCGTGAGGCACATCATACCGGCTTACATTGAACTGAAAGGAGGAAAATACAATGAACAGAATAACATGTCTTAGTTAAATGCAAATGGTGTAAGATATAAGCATCGTAAAAACATTCTGAGATTATATATAATAACAAAAGAACTAAATAGCTATAAAAAATATTTTTTTTTAAATAAATATTGTGTGTGGCTATATTTTCTTCTAAGTATAGTTGGGAGAAAGCATGAATAATGGGTGCAAGGTCAAGAGTATTTATTTATTTATTTATTTAACAACTTTTTAATATACCGACGTTCGTATGGCACATCACGCCGGTTTACAAGTAACTCAAGTAAAGGAGGAAATTACAATGAACAGGGGGTAAGGGATGGGAGCAGGCCAGAAAAAGGAGAGGGCTGAAGGGAGACAGGAGAAGAGAGAGAAATGATAGGTAGCATGAAAAAACAACCGTCAAAATAGAAAGGAACTTATTTACAAAAAATCTATATACAATAGTTGCAACTAAAATAATTTTGATAATCTCTGTTTAACTGAACAAATTTGTGAAATTGCAGAACGATACTATAAGGGAAAGCGGGGGATGGCAATGAGGTATTGCCTTAGGTACACCTAGGCACAGTGTTGACACAATATAAGGGGCTCCTTGTGGCAGAGCAAGGGCTGTGATTGGACTGGCTGTAGTGGTTCTCTCTCTTACACACCCCGAATCTTATTTTTGAGCCAGGCTGAATATTTTCTTCACCACCCTACAAAAACTTTCACGATATACCTGTTTACTGTTTGTCAAAACGCAATTTTCCACAGACACTCACTCCCCAGAGCCCAAAAAAGCCTTGCAGTGAAATCGACCATCATGACACTAAACTATAACCCAAGTGCCTGGTTTTCTCTCAGTAGGTCTTGGGTAAATTTATGTGCTGAGAGAGAGAAAATTCTGTGGCACATTTTGGGAGATTCTGTGGCAATTTTGCAGCGCATTTGTATAACTGTGCACATACTTATGTTACTTAATGTACGCAAAGGCCATTCTTTAGTAAAACTCATTCAAGTTTTAAATATTTTCCTTAAAATAATAACATAGCATTCCAACCATTTCTTGTAAGCACAATCAGCCATGATAGGGGAGAACAGGAATCCTAAATTAAATGAACTTCTGCCTCAGTTTAGTTGATCAGCTTTTTCGGTTTTCTTTTACCCTTCATTTTCTTAACGCTCTGTCAGTGGCATGCAGTGGATCTCTGGATCCCAGGAGCCAATCCTTGCATTTGTACCCCATCCCACAGTCCTTCTTGTAGCCCCCTCAAGAATGGGAGGAGGGGGGAGTGCCCCCTCTCAGAGATCTCATGAATTGGTGAGCTGGGGAGGGACATGCAGAGTGTCCTCTGCCTTTCCCTGCTGCTGGTAGCAACAGCAGAGGGAGCTCAACATGGGGCCTGTGAGCCAGTGTGTGCTCACAGGCCACATGCGGTGGCCTCGCTCCTCTCACAGGCTTCTTTAGCAGCAGGAATCCAGTGCAGAAGGAAGGGGCAGGCTGCCACAGGGTTCTGAGTGCACACTGGCTCAAAGCTGCTCTTCACTGATCACCGCCAGTGGGTAGGCCTCTGCTTTCCCCAACCTCTGGGTGAGCCCACAGACCATGACCCGTGGGCTGGCGTCCACACCCCCACCTGAAGTCAGGTGTCTGGGGTCTAAGGCCCTTGTCCCCTGGCCTCCTTCAGTATGCCACTGCTTTCTGTACTTTATTCTCTCTCACATCTTTCTTGTCCCATCATCTCTTGCTGCAGTCTGTCCCCTGCCAAAGCTGCTTCTTGTCCTCTCACCTGCTTGGACTTCCCAGTTACTCCCCCCCGTCAACTTTTAGTCTTTGCACCATCCACTCCAGTCTCTTACTCTTCCCATCTTTCATCTTCTCCTCTAGACTCACTTCTTATCCCCTTTCCGCCTCCCTCTTCTTTCTTCCCTGGTCTCTGCCTCATGTACCCCTCGATATTTCATACTTCTCCTCTCTCATCTTGTATTATCTCATTGCTTCACTCCCCTTTCTCATGCTGTCTTTCCTTTTTTATCACTTTTCTCTCTCACCTCTTCTGTCTTACTGCCTCATCACTCACCTCCTTTTCCTCTTTTCTTCTCTCCTGTTTTGCCTGTAAGCCCTCCACTTGCCAGGCACTGAATGCTACCTTCCACATACAGCTAGGATTGCCAACTGGCTGATCCACTCCTGTTCCCCCCCCCCATCCCCCATGTATTGACTTATAATCTTGCTTTTCCTAGGGAAGTCAATAGGGACGTAAGAACTACAAATCCCTGCAAGCAACAGGGGGAAACCTCCTAAAAATATGGAGCCAGTTAACAGCTCCAAATTGAGCTGAAGCTCAAATATAGGCTAACCACCCTTCTCCCATCTCCCAGAAATGGCTAAATACATTTGTCGTGGACACTACCTGTTATGTTACCAGTAAGTCCTGGGTGTTAAGTGTCAGCTAGATAGTGTAGGATGGTTTGGTGGGGAGGATCCATTCAAATACAGCCCCTCCTTCTGCGGGGTCTGGAATGGCCGTTCTCCTGGTGAACTTATATAGCAGTGCTCTGGCAAGAGCTGGGGAGGCAGTCCCTTCAGAGGGAGATAGGAGCCAAGCAAGCCCTGTTTGGTGGTCCTGACCAGGGTCGAGAGGGGGTTGTCCTTTCAGTCCACTCCCTGGCTGGTCTGGATTTTTCCCTCTGGGTACATTTTTTTTGGAATTTAGCCTTTTAAGTGGTAGGAGCCTTACTGGAACCTGTTCAACTCCTGGGCCCAGGGAATGGGGAATCCTGGGGCTCGGGCTGTGCAGGTTAGGAAGGCGGTGCCGGTGACCTGCTGTAAGGATACACTCCAGTGTTATCTTCATTTTTTGGAAAGATTAATTTCAAGATCCAGGAGGAAATTCTGCCTGCTCTTCCTTCCTGACTGGAGCACAGAGGGTTCTGCTTCAGGGGATCCCTCCCATCAGGGAACGCAACAACAAACAGGGACTGCATCAGAAACAGAGAAATATTGAAATCAACTAACTGTGAGTAAAAGGCCCGGCCTAACATCTTGGAAGTCACCCACCCGGTGCTGTCAACCCCTTGGGGAGAGAAAGAGTTTCTCTCTCGGTGCAGAGACAGTAACATTGTGTTTTTGCCAGCTGGAGGGGTGACCTGCCCATGTAAAGAACACCCTCTCCACCTGGGGACACTATTTTTCCAAAGCCCTGGAGAGTGGAAATTCCCCTGACTCTGGCAGCCGATGTTCCTGTACAGAGGAGGAGACTGCAAAGAACATGTTTTGTGTAGTGCTGTGGATCAGTATTGTGCCATTTTTCACACATTTGCAACAGTAAAGATTTATTTGGACAATAATACAGTGGCTCCAGTAAACTTTATCTGGCACCTCCAGCACCCACAGGGGACATGAAATTACCCCTCCCCAGGGATAAGAACAAAGGACACGAAGGGTCCACCTTTAGTGCTTGGGATTAATCTCCCTCTGCCCCCACTTGGCAAAGAATGCAGGCCTTGAAAAGAAGAGATCATGAAACAGCTAAGCCTGGGAGGGTACCAGCCCCGAAGAGACAAAACAAAGACTTTTACGGCTCTACCCGGGCAATACAGGCACACCGGGGTGGGGTTACACATTTCTAAACCCAGGCCAAATTTCCTACTTAACTCAGTTCCTCCCTCTATGAAAACCTCATAAAAACCAAGTGGATCATAAAACCTATAACATATTATGAGTCAAAGGCATGTAAAAACAACCAAGGTTTCATCATTCTCCGAAAGGTTGCAAGATAATCTGTTATAATCAAGTCTCTGGGGGAAGAGAATTCCAGCATGTTGGGGCCATGCCAGAAAAAGCAACTTCACGGGTCCCTGTTAATTTCAACTCTGTAGGGGATGGAACTTATAAAAGAGCCACCTGGTCTTTAATTCATTTAGTAATTTATTAATTACATTTGTAATTTCCCCAACTTCAAGAAACCCTAAGCAAGGAATAGCAATTTACACGAAATACAGTAATAAAACAATTATTGCGTGCAAAATAAAACAGCATAACAGCAAATGTAAAATAGCATAAGTTTTAGACTGCATCTGCATAGCCACATTCTGCTGACCACAACCAATAGAAGATTCCCATGGCTAATATTTCAGCCACCAAGTGGTGAGATTAAACAACAAATTAAAATCGTGCTGTCAAAATTCCACACCCTGCCAGATGATAACATTTCTTTCGCTCATATAAACAATGAGCCCTAAAAAAAAAATCAGGAAAATAAAACGAATCCACAGTGGGGAAAAAAAGGAGAATATCAAATCTTATTCCCTCAAAAGCTAGAACAAACAAAAATGTTTTAACAGACTTGCGAACATTCAAATAATCCTGAGTCTCCCTAATATCCTGGAGAAGATTACTCCATAACTTCGGACCAATGTAAAGGAAAGCACAATAACGAGTATATTTGAGACATGCATCTTTAAAAGAGGTCATAATCAGAATAGGACTTTGGCAGGAAGCCTTTACCCGCTGTCCCGGCGAAGTGGGCGCTGGCAGCTGGCCGGCACGCTGAGTTTACTTCTGCTCTCAAGAAGCAGTAACTATGAAAATAAAAAAAATCGGGGATAGGTAGTGCTAGTGTCAGGGTCGGGGAGCAGAGGGGAAGCGGGAGATAGGATAGGTTAGGGGTAGGGAAGTTCCCTCCCAGTAGCGTCGGCGCGCATTTCTTTCTAATATTCCCCCTGTTGCACGCATTAGAGGAAACCCGCGAACGCGTATTTTAAAATCCGGCACATGTGCGTGTGGTAATTGTGTTTTATAACATGCGTACGCCGACGCGCGCATATTATAAAATAGCCGTGTCCATGTGCATGCGCCGGGAACCATGCGCACATGGACTCATGCATGGATTTTTTAAAATCGACCCCTTAATGAGCCAATCTGAACAGGGGTCCGGAGGACCAATTGAAATACTTAAAGTGCCCGTAAAAGTTTCAATTTCTTTTTGGTTACACTGGCAGATGGATTCTCAAATGAATAATTCCCCGCCATCCATGGGGGGAATTCTTGCCTGCATAATTGTTTAGAACAACTCACTGAGATTAGTGTTTTTTGATTCCATTGTCTTTCTAATAATTGTGAATTCATTGTAGAAAAATGTTATAAAACCCTCACAATGTTCTGTGGTTGCCACCACCGTAGAACTCTGCTTTTCAATTCAGGGGATGATTTGACAGTAGCAGATAGTTGATGGGGCTTGTTTAAAGCTTCTTCTATCTGTTCATTTAAAAACTTCTGCTGCCTAATTCTTATTGCCTCTTTTTACATTATTGATTGTTTCTTCCAAAGAGTTTCTGCAGACTGTTTTAACTTTGCCTCTTTAGACATCTCACATTTCTTTTTCATTTCTCTAAGTTCTTTCGTAAACTATGGAGATTTTTTTTTGTGATTTAAAATGCATTCTGTTTTACAGGGTGTGAGACAAGCTATACTCTCAGTGATCTCTGAATTCCACAGATCAACCATCTCATCTACAGATTTATTTTCAAAAAGGTTCCTCCAAATCTTTTATTCATACAATTTTCTGTCTTTATCAGATGGGTTGGGTGACATTTTTTAGGTTTGGTAAGCAGCAATTTAATTTGAGTCCCACTAAATAAATTAAAGTTAATAATAAAATGGTCTGACCATGGGACAGGAATAATTTTAATACCATCGGTATATATACCATCTTTATCTAAATCAAAGATAAAGACCAAATACAGATATATGACCAGATTGGTATGTTAGGGATGCTATCATCAGTTGAAAATCTAGAGATGAAAGAGCATCCAGAAATCCATCTTCCAGACAGACCATAGGTTTGACATATCTTCATGAATGTTAATCTCCTAAAATAAGTTAATTATTATAATTTAGAGAGACATCTATTATTAAGTCCAGTAACATCCATAGCAGGGCCTCTTGGGTTCCTGGTGCTTGGTAGATCAATAATAAATCCATTTTATCTGCACCTTCAGTTTGTACTAATATACATGCAACTGCGTCAATCTGGGAAACAGATACCCATGAGAAAAAATTGTATCCCTAAAATTAACCAGACTCTCTCATGCCTTTTCCCAGTCCTAGGTTGATACATCACTATAAGGCATGAGAAATGAGGATCTGGCTCTTGTAGACTATAGTTTATTTGTAAAGGTGCTTATATTAAAAACTCAAGCCTTCTAGAGTCAGGGGACTACTTACAGTACCTGCAAAGCAGAATATAAATCAATCAAATAAATAAACAGTGATCTTTTATACTTTGCTCTTAGTTGCTAATCAGCAGAGAAACACCCCTTCTACAATACTACTGGGATTTGTCTATCTTCAGTAAAAGTACCATATGATCCTAAACACATAAAGGGTAATTCTGAAAGGTGTTACACGTGTAAATGTAACATACCATTATAGCAATTTTAAAAAGCCATTTTCTCACGTAAAGTACACTTACATGTGAATATCCTATGCAAATTCTAAGGCAAATGTTGTAGCAATTTTCAAAAGTCCACTGACATGAGTCAAGTATAAAACCCAACCTTAAACGTGTAAAAGCTTTTGAAAATCAGGACCATAATGATATATCAAAGTCAAAGAATTTACAATTAGAGAATTAAAACCACACTCACACAATAAAATTTGCGAACCAAAACATTTTCTCAGTACACCAAGACCTTCATTAACAGCACAGAAAAACAAAATGACTAGACTCGCTAGTTCCTCACTGGCAAACAAAAGGGTGAACAAAGAAGCAATTTAGGGATCTATTTAATTCTATGGCCACCCAAGGCCACTTCTCATGGCAGCAATGCTCACGGGGCACCCTGGATGGACTGCTCCTGTGCTGAAACTGAGGGTAGGATAGGGAAGCATTCCCTATCATGGAATCTAATGCTCAGGAATGCTGTTCAGCCAGATGCTGGGTTAATAAAATTTCATGGCACCAGAGGACAACTTGGGTAACAATGAAGATGTTCAAAGTTTGTTTGGTCAAATTTCTTTGGGATGGGGTCTCATTAGATGTAAATAACCAGCATGCAATTGTCTATAACAAGTCATGGTATCAAAAGTTTGAACCTCAGGCAAATCTGACAGCCTCAGTGCCTGTTTTCAGCTCACAATGAGCCCCTCAGTGCATCATGATGGTGAAGCCTGACTCTCCTGCAGTCCTCAACTTTGCTGAACTGGCATCTTGGCTTGATTAGTGCCATTTTGAATACTGGCAGCCAATGGCCCGAGTGCAGGAGATCGCTCCAGGACTGCCGCTGGACCACCAGGGACTTTTGGCAAGTCTTGGGGGGGGACTGGCAGCCAATAGCCTTTGCCCTTACTATGTCACAGGGGCTACTGGTGCAATTGGTCGGCCCCTGTTACATGGTAGGAGCACAAGATGGCGCCAACTGTTCATCGTTCCTACCATGTGACAGGGGCTGACCAATGGCACCGGTAGCCCCTGTGACATCGTAAGGGCAAAGGGCCATCAGCGCCATTTTGATTCGTAGCAGGCCAGACAGGCCGACGGCACAGAGAGAGAGATCACTCGCTGGACCCTGCTGGATCAGCAGGGCTTTTAGTAAGTCTTGGGGAGGGATCGGGATGGTTGGGGGGGGGGGGGGGTTGTAAGAAACAAATTTTCCCCGAAGTTCGGGGAAAATCCGTTTCGTGGTTCAGGCCCCCCGAACCACTACGAGTTAGGCAATTTCGCGGTCTCGCTTGGGAGTGAGCACATCCCAAGCGAGACTGCGCAGAATGAAAAAGAACATAGAAGCCAGAAATTAAAGAGCTGAATTACAGAGGATGTTCTTGGATGGTTGCTGTGCGGATACTGAAGTGAATCCCCTGAGGCAGGATTCTGTCCGAAACACGATCGTGTCGGGATTGGAATTCTTACTGGATGAGTATTAAATTTCTTCTTATATCTTGCAATATAGTGAACTGCGAGCTAAAGTTGGTGATTAAGAATTAGGTTTTTCAGCAGCACGTTGGAGATAAGGATTTTATTAAATGGACAAAAAATCATAAAAAAGTTGTTGTAATGAAAAGCAAGGTGACCCTATACCATATTAGAGTCTGTGGTCAAATATAGACCCTTAGAGTAAGGGGCCTACATATGCAGTAAGAACATCTCAGCCATAGTTAAAAAGTATTTTTTTAAATTGCAAATGTTAAAAAATACTAAAGCCCCTGCTATTTCCATCTGATTTTCACTCAGTTATTGAAGCATTGATATTGACAAATTTAGACTATTGTAATTCCTTATATCTAGGCTTACCCATATCATCCATTCATCCACTTCAATTTATACAAAACACCACAGCCCGGATATTATTCAACGCGAAGAGACCATATTACCCCAGTATTTCAGCATCTCCACTGGTTACCTATATCTCACCGCATTACATATAAGATACTAATAATAATCCACAATCTCCTATACAATACTGATTCAGTTTGGCTCTGCTCATTATTACGAATATATAAGTCAACAAGATAACTTTGATCAATGGACAAATGTATCCTGGAAGTACCATCCATAAAAACAGCAAGTTTAGCGTTAACACACAAACAAGTATTCTCTGTTGCGGGACCCATCCTCTGGAACTCTATTCCCGAAGAACTTCGATTGACAGTGAATAAGAAAGAGTTCAAAAAATCCCTAAAAACTTATCTCTTTACCTTGACTTACAAAATCAGTTGAATTTTAAAGTAACACTCCTGCTCACTCAACAGTCCCTCATTAGTCAATGTTGGAAACATAGTATATGTTATGTTTTATTTGTATTGTTTTTTAATTATGTATGTTAATTGTAAACCATCTAGAAGGTCAGAATTCTGACCAATTCACGATATATAAAAACTTTAAAATAAATAAATAAATAGTCATACAATAAAGTGAGGAACCTTGGTTTTTAGGCTCTGTTACATGAGAAATAGCCAATGACAAGCTGACTGTGAAGAAATTAGAGTCAGATCAAAAGCCAGACCTGCATACTGCAGGAACTCCAGTGAAATCCATCACCTTTCTTATAACTGCAATTGGTTAGGAATGACTATGTGATAAACCTCCCTTGAAGCCAAGACTCTGTTGAGCCCAAGGGGTGTGGTACCCAAAAGAACATTTTTTTTTCAATATATCTTTATTGAAGAATACTGCATCAACCAACATAAGAAACATAGAATGAATGTATAATGGAACAACACGGCAGCATCCCTACCCAAGTTTTCCCCCCAAAAATACCCCATTCCCTCAACCCCCCAGATGCTGGAACAGGAGTCCAGTCTACAGAAGGAAAATTATTTGGGTAAATGTCATAAAAAGTCCAAACTAGCAAACTTTTTTAGATGTCCAAGGGAAAGAGCTTCTGCATAGTCACCGGCAGGGATTTGAAAAAAACCAAACCAAATGTCCTTCAAGAAATGTTTCTTCTTATGGGAAAAGCAATGATAGAGGAATCCATCCTCCAGCTGATACAGTTCTATCATTAGGGATCTCCACATTCACCCAGTAGAAGGGGTGGGCTCTTTCCAGTTAAGTAGAAGGCAATTTTTGCAATCAAGCATATCTTAGAAAAGAACAAAATATTATCTGAATTTATACACTCATCCCAGTATCATTGTTTAAGATACAAAAAGAGCAGGACCACTGAATATCTATACCAAAGAGAACAGAAGCCTGGCTACAAATAGATTCCCCAAATCCCTGAATGGGCTCGCAGCTCCACAGGCAATGCATTAATGTTGCCTGAGAACTTCCACATTTTAAACTGGATGTAAACACTGGATGTAACAAGGCCCAGCTTATATGCACGTGCTGGCGAATATACTGTTCTGTGAAAAATCCTTACTTGCATTTCCCTAAGATTCACTTTGTTAGTTAGCCTTGCTATAGAAGTATAACATTCACAAAGCATAAGGACATCAATATCCTCCTGAAGGTCAGGCTGCCACTTTACAAGCAGATTAGCGTAGATACAGTATGATTTAACACTTTGGCAGAAAGTATATAGTCTGGAAAGAGATCCTTGTTTAGCCAAAAATAACTTGAGTAGACAGGTATAAGAAGGATTGTCAATTGCCCCTTCAACCCCCTTTGATAGTAGCAGATAAAAAGCCCGCAACTGACGATATAGATAGAAGTGAGTGGGTTGAAATCCCAACTTCTCCTGACTGTGTAAAAGAATAAAATGTGCCCGATGCAGGGTCTACAAACTCTTTTAGAAGCCAATTGGCAGAAACAAGGAAATTATGTCGTCTAGGCAGTACAAAATAAGGAAACCTAGGGGTCCCCCGAAAAGAAAATCGTGGGGAAAAGTACTGGCAATTGCAAAAGGTTACATATCATCGCCCAAACTCGCTGTAGAGATTTCACTAGCCCATGATACAGGTGAGCTTCCTGTAACTCCTGTGTGGTAGCATGCAGAACAAAATTAGGGTCAAAAGGGGCACACAAGGTAGATAGATTGCTGTCAGTATAATCAGAGGTATTGTGAAGCCAATCCCCAAAAAATCTTTAATTTGCCACCCAGGAGTGCAGTTTAAAATCAGGCACACCAAGCCCCCTCCCCCCTGCTTTCTCAGGGCACTCAAGGTAGCATAAGACAAACAGGCCCTCTTACCCTGACATAGGAATGCCCCTATAGCTTGCTGTTATCACCATTGGTCTTTCAATTATAGAAACAGAGACAGCATAAGAAAGAGATATAATATTTTCGGGGCTATAATCATTTTTATTACTGCTATACGGCTCTGCAACGTCAAAGGGAGAGATTGCCAACTCTCTTACTTCTGTCGCATTTTCTCGATAAGCGGGGGGATGTTAATTTGATACCACTGTACTGGATTCCTATGAATGTGAATACCTAGGTATTTGATGGTATCTCCAGCCCACTTTACTGGAAAAGTACGCCAATTGTGTTTAAGCATGCCAGATAAGTCTAATGCCTCCGTCTTATCAAGATTTAACTTGAACCCCGAGACTGCCTGATAATCCAGAAAAATTTGTAATGCAGCTGGGAGTGCTCATCTAGCATTAGAGAGAAGCAGTAAAATGTCGTCAGCAAACAAGAGAGTCTTATTCTGCAACGGTCCCACAAACAGTCCTGTAACCTCGTGAGCATGGCGTAGCCTTGTAACTAGGGGTTCCATGGTCAAAATAAATAGCAGCAGAGACAGAGGGCAGCCCTGTGTCATCCCTTTGCCCGGGGGGAACTCCTCGGATAATAGGCCATTTACCAAAACCCTTGCTGAGGGATTGGAATACATTAGAGTGATATATTGATACATTTTGCAACGCAGAAAGGGCCAAGCCACCCTGTCAAAGGCCTTTTCTGCATAGCAGCTTACCAGGAGAGGCTCGGTAACAGAGTTGTAAGTTCAGCACTCCAAGACTGCCTGAACTTTGTGAATATTGACCGTAGATCTCCTCCTATGAATGAAGTTAAAATCATCAGAGGTATTAAAGACATCAAGATATTTGCCAAGATTTTAGCATAGATCTTAAAGTCTAGATTGAGGAGGGATATGGGCAAAATGGCTAAATGCTCTCATCACAGAAGACATGGTTCACCTCAAAACAGATGGTAAGAAACTATGGGAGAGAACAGCCATAGTTACTAAGCAACATAATTCACTGAGTTCTTACTTGCTCCAGACCTCAAACAGCACAATAATCAGTCATTAGGCATGTGCATTAGTTGAAAATTAAATAGAAAAATGAAACGAATAGGGGCCCCAAAACAAACTGTAGGGGGCCCATGAATTAAACAAATCCTATTTGTTTCATTCATTTTACATAGAATGATTTCTATAAGCCATTATAGTCAACAGACTCATGGAAATCATAGGAAAACAACAGGTGCATGTGTACAGTTAGAAAACGATCCAGTGTAGAGCAGGCAATCAGCAGAGAAGGGGAGGATAAGCATGTTGTCAAGGAGACAAGAGGAATGACATATCACAGTGAAGCAATTTGCCAGTCTGACCTATCACTGCAGACTGGATACAGTGATGCTGTCATGCTGATATTGAAGACTGAGCAGGTCAGAGATTTGCTGTACATTGCTTCTCAAGACATTGTCTGTGTGAAAACATAGCTCTAAGCTCTCTGAGTTCTTGCTAAAGATTTTTGCTGCGGCACATTTTATAGTTTGACTGTGGCAGCAGCAGTCACTCAGTCAGTGCTGCGTCATAATAACTGTGTCTCATAGTAGATTTATGTTGCTTCACTTGTAGTTGCTGTTCTATTTTTCCTTTCTAGTGACTGAAGCCTTAGGCACACTTGAGATTAATCATTTATTCTCTGTTTGCTTGGCAGCAGGCACAGTGGGCAGTGGGAATTAGGTGGTGGGCATAGGTGAGCAGTGAGGGCAGGGCAGAGTGTGCAGCATAAAAGGCTGTGTTGTGAAGCCTGTCTGTGTCAGAGAAGTAGTGCAGAGCAGACAATGGACTCTCACTTAGCAGTTTCTCTATGTTCTTCACACAGCAGACTGGTACTGGCATGGACAATGAGCATTACAATACCAATGCAAAATAATAAATCATTGTTGTAATCTTCACATCCCCAGTGACGTATAAACAATAATGTCAGGGATATGGAAAGGCAGAGCAGATAAAATAAATGTGTGTCCAAAATTGGCTAGGTTGCCACTGGCACAACAAGAACCCTAAAAGTAGTCCCAGTATAGCAAACCAAGAAGAGATCAAGTGTAGGAGGAACACCCCAAGAGGTTAACACCTAACAACAACAATGCCATAAACCTTTGATGACATCTCAAGTGGCAAACTGGCACCAAAAGTGGCATTAGCAATACAAGTCAACATGAAGGGGGGAACAAAGCAGAAAAGGTGTCAGTAAAACTTCCAAGGCAGGCACTGATAAAGGGGCCAAGCAGCACAAAGAGTGACTTCAAGGTTATTTAGACAAGCCTTTCCCGAACCCAACTGACCCACCTAACTTTCTCAATAGACAGACTGCAACTACCTATACCTGTCAGCACTATGTAAATAATTAATTCCTCTCATTGTTATTGGTTAAACTATTCCTTCTTCTCTTCTTCTTCCCCTATTTCCAGCTTCCCCTGCTTTATTGTAACTTTTACTTTTTTGCTTCTCACCACTTGTTAATTGTTCAAAGTTATCACTCCCCCTGTTACCTGTAAACCAGCATGATGTGACTGTATCATGAATGCCGGTATAAAAAAATGCTCTAAATAAATAAATAAATAAAGATGTAAGGTCTGGTTATTATCACACTTAGCACATCACAAAAGATGCTCAAGTCAGGAGGTGAATGAGACTGATTGGTTCCTTTGCATATTGCTCCTGTAATCCCAAACGATTCTGACTAAATCAAGACTGCAGGTAACACAACATTCTGCTAGTTGGAGGTTTAATCCTGCATTACTAGAAGATGAAGACTTTAAAAATTCATAGATTTATCCCTGAATTTTATCATATAAATAACTCAGATTTAATTAACACTACAATGTTATGGGAGGAATTTAAAGTCACAATATGTGGTGAGATCATTAGTCATGTATCATACAAAATTAGAGCAAACAACACAATACTGGCATCCTTAGAAAACAGAGATAACCAAATTAGAATCGGAACAGTTTATGAGAGGTACTCCAAATACACTATTAAATCTCACTAAATTGAAATACAAATATAATACACTACTTAGTTAAAAAACTGGAAGAGAAATATTTATGAAGCAGTATCACTACTATGTTGGCAATAATAGATCTGGTAGGCTTCTTGCACAATATTTGGCCACAAAAAGAAAGAGCACATATCTATGCCATAAAGAAGTTAGAAAACACTGTATATATATATAAAAGATTCGGACATAGTGCAGCAATTTTTAAATTATTATAAAACATTATACACTACAGAAATTCCAGATAAAAACCAAGCAAGTTGGACTGTGATTCTATCCTTGCAAAACTGAATTTTCCCAGTCTATCAAAATCTGATCAAGATTACATAAACTCATCAATAGAAGGAAAAGAAATAATATGATCTATAGATTCACTTCCTTCATGTAAATCGCTTGGACCTGATAGATTTCCTTTACAATTTTATAAGCAAGAGATAACCTCAAGATTACAATCATTATACTTTTATTATTCTTTGAAGGGGAAGGCTTCTGGAAATTTTTTAGAAGCTACAATAATATTATTAGAAAAACTGGGCAGAGACCTTATGCAAGTACAAAAGTACAGGCTTAGTTTGCTATTGAATGTGGACTGTAAAATATTTTCTAAGATTGTGGCATCTAGGCTTAACTCCATTTTAGGAAAGCTTATTCATGATCCTTGGAGTGAGGAAACTCACTCAAAGATGAGATATGTGCAATGTTCTCTCAACCTAGCTTGATGTTAACAAGGTAGAGAGTCCATCAAGCTAGGTTGAGAGAACATTGCACATATCTCATCTTTGAGTGAGTTTCCTCACTCCGAGGGTCATCAAATCTTCACAAGAGAGCACTGTTCTGTTCGTACGTCTCACTTTGAATGTCAAAGTGGCCCCTAACCCCTACACTAACACCTAAACCTCACCTCGAGTTATTAAGTGGGCCTCCCATAGAGATATAAATACCTATCTAGCATGCAGCCATCATGGCTAGTCTCTCTCGCTCTCTCTTTCTCTCTCTCTCTCTCTCATAATAAACATGGTCCCCCCAGTGGTTGTATGTAGAAAATGGCACTTATCACACAATTTGCAGTAACTTAGCTCTTTGCATAAACTGCCTATTACCATAAAACACACCCCTTTTTGTATAGCAGGCAATATTAAGTGCATTTTGATAAATCCAGGCCTATATGTTTATGATAAATCTGTTTTTATTTTTTAAAAAACATACAATAATGAACATTATAATATATATATCTGATTACATACAGCATATTTTTTCTAAAACTCATGTTCATTTTTCTCTTCCTAGTCCATTTAACTCCCATCCCTTCTCTCAAAACCCAAAACACCCCTACATTCTATTCCTCCCTCCAAAACCCAAAACCACCCCTCCATTATATTCCTCCCTCCCTCCCTCCCTGCACCAATGGAGTTCTTAAATAAAAATACATTAAAGATCTTAACAAGTCCTTAATAAAGTATATTAAAAATCATGTTAGATATCTATACGATTAAGGAAAATACTTTTTGAGTCATGTGGTAATGTTAGTATAAAGGGTAGCCAAATTGCATTTATTGCTCTTCTAGTTCTAATTGGCAGAGTGGTATTGGTCAGAGTTTCCATGGTTAATAGATTTATTATAGAAGAATGCCAATATATTATAGAAGGATTTTCTGATGTTATCCAATTTGTCAATATAGCTTTACAAGCCAACAAAAAAACCTTTATAATCCAAAGAATCGAGCTCTTATTTCCTTTGAAAGATTTTGGAATAATTCCAAAAAGTGCCACTAAAGATGAAAAAGGAATTTTAAATCCCACAACCATATTAGCAAAACGGTAAACTTTCTTCCAAAAAATTTGAATTATTGGACAACTCCATAAAGAGTGACCCAAGTGCACTGAAGCTCCTCCACATTTGATACATATATCTGAATTAGAAAAACCTGCTCTGTATGCTTGATGTTGAGATATGTACATTCTATAGATGATTTTATATCGAGTCTCACGTAGAAGCATATTGCATGTAATTTTTCGTGTCATGACAAAAGCAGCCTTAAGCGCTGCAATAGATAATGACTGTTTAAGTTCCGACTGCCATTTAAGTTGTACTTCTTCCAAAGACCAACTCTTTAATGAGTCCTCCAAATGTTTGTATAAATATGAAATGGAACGTTTCTGAGGATCATCTATATCAAAACAACTTGTAAGAAATTGCCACTTGGGATCCGTGAAAGTTGGTGAGCCTATTGATATCACATATTGACTAGCCTGAAGATATTGGAAATAATCAATAGGTCGGAGTTTATAAAGAATACGGAGTTCTGAAAAATTAAAAATAGATCCATTTATATTAAATATCTGTCCAACGCATCTGAATCTAAAACGATCCCAAAAACGGTAACGTGAAGTAGATGAATTTTTGGATAGCATTGGATTACCATAAAATGGAAGAAAAGGAGATATTTTGTCAGAGAATGAATTCTTATTTAATAACCATTTCCACGTTTTTCATAATGGTTGCAGTAGGAGATCTGATTTAATTGTGCTTGACAAGGAAGCATAAGGAACATGTAGAGCATAACGAAGTGATATCGGAGTAAGTAGTTGTGCTTCCAGGCAAATATCAGAAAAATATTGTGTGTTCATCAACCAATCTCCTATATGTCGCAAATTAATTGCATGGTTATAAAATTTCAAATCAGGTAAACTCATTCCACCCATGGATAATGGTTTCATAAGATTAGATTATTTAATTCTTGGTTTTTTTCCTCTCCATATGAACTTAGTGACTACTCTCTGGTATTTAGGAATTGTCATTTGGGTAAGAAGTAGAGGTAGAACACTAAGTACATATATCCAGCGTGGTAATATTGTCATTTTTAATAGATGTATTCGTCCAAAAAGAGATAGTGGAAGTGAAATCCATGAACTTAGAAAAAGATCAGTTTTTTGTTGTAATGGTGATATATTCAAATCATATAAATTAGTAAGACACTTTGGAATCCATATACCTAAGTATTTGATTTTATCTACTGCCAATTTTAAAGGGAATTCTCCAATCCAAGGTATAGTAGTATTCAGTCCAATTACCATAGCTTCCGATTTGTCCAAATTTAAGCTAAAACCTGCATAAAGACCATATTCTGCTATAACTTGAAGAGCAACTGGAAGAGAATTTGTGGGGTTAGACAGATGTAGTAAAAGATCATCAGCAAATGCTGCTAGTTTAAATACTATTGAACCCATTTTAATTCCTTTTATATTATGATTTTCTTCCAGAATACGTAATAAGGGATCCAAGGATAAAATAAACAGGAAGGGAGATAATGGACAACCCTGTCTAGTGCCTCGAGATAATGTAAAATCTGATGATAATTCCTCATTTACCCAAATATTAGCTTGAGGATGACTATATAAAGTTTTGAGAAAGGAGATAAAAGGACCCTGAAAACCATAGTGATGTAAGGTTTCAAATAAAAAGACCCAGTTCACTTGATCAAAAGCCTTCTCAGCATCAAAACTAACCAGAAGGGAATTTAAATGTAACTTTTCTGAGTAGGCTATAGATGCCAAAACTCTTCGTACATTTATAACTGCTTGTCTGCCTCTGACAAACCCCACTTGGGAAAGAGAAATAAGTTTAGCAATAAAAGTTGCAAGTCTGTCTGCCATTACCTTAGCCATTAATTTAAGATCACAGTTAATAAGTGATATTGGTCTATAAGAACCAGGTAATTCATGGTCACGACCTGGTTTAGGAATGACAACTATAGTGGCTTTATTCTCCTTCCACATATTAAATTCCTCAGAAGAAAGCTTGTCATATACACACCGGATTGGATCAATAATTAAATCAGACATTATTTTATAAAACTCATATGAAATTCCATCTGGGCCGGGGGATTTACCCAGAGTAGAACCTATATGTTTAAAGTACTATCAAGATATGGTTTAGGGGAGACATTTATCAAATATGTAAAGGTACTATATAGTGATCTGCACTCAAGAATACTAGTCAATAACATGCTTTCAGAGAGTTTCAATTTAAGAAGAGGCACTAGGCAAGGATGCCCTCTATCTTCTCTACTCTTCATGCTAACTCTTGAGCCTCTCCTTATTGCAATTAGACAAAATGAACTTATTAGTGGAATTTTTCTTGATGGACGAGATTATAAGATTGCTACTTATGCTGATGATGTTTTGTTATTTATAACCCATTCAAATAAATACTTATTGTCCTGTTAGAATTAATGGGAAAATTCTCAGCCTTTTCGGGTTTTAAAGTAAATTTGGAAAAAAACAGAGCTAATGCCATTGAATTACCTATGCACTCAATCATCCCTTTCTAATTTTAATTTCAAATGGTCACCTGGAGGCTTTAAATACTTAGGTGTATTATTTAATCCAGATTTGGAATCTGTATTGGAAACCCTCATGTTAACAATTACAAATATTTTGAAAGAAACTCAGAGATGGTCTCCACTTTACCTGTCCTGGAGGGGAAGGTTAGAAGCCATCAAAATGGTGCTAACTTCACAAATAAATTACCTTTTAAATATGTCTCCTTCCCTCTTACCTAAAACATTTTACATTACAATAGACAAAATGTTGATGTCATTTCTATGGAAGAGTAAGCTTTATGAAAATTGAAACAAAAACAAGAACTGGGAGGGGTAAGATATCCAGATTTTTTAAAATATCACCAAACATTTCTTCTTCGCTATGGGGCCCAATGGATTTTAGACTCAAAGGACTTGCATTATCTACCAAATTGGTTAGCATTAGAAAGGTCTTTGGTGGCATCAATACCATTAAACTTAATACCTGGTTTAAAAGCACCTCAAATTGTCAAAACATTTCAAACTTTGAATGTTACTTTCTAGTTTTATGTGCTTTAGATAAATCAGTAAATAGTCAATGGAATTTTAGCAAGTGCTCTCCAATTTGGTCAAATCCATGTTTACTTATTAATAAAAGACTATCAACTGAAAAGAATGGCAAGTGAAAGGAATTTGGCAATGCCAACAGATAATCGATGGCAACCGTATACAAACTTTAACGAAGCAGAACAAAAATATTAACTAACTCGGTCTCAGGCATACAAATGGGAACAAATATATCACAGTATAAAAAATTCCATCCCTGATTTTGCCACGTTATCTGAATGCCCAGAATTATATTCATGGTGTCTTAAATTGAGTATCAATGAGCATGTAGCATCACAATTTTATAAATTCCTTAGTGAACAATCTGCTTCTAAATGTACTGGTTTAGGCAAGACTTGGGAAAAGGAATTATCACTTAATAATGATCATTTTAACTGGCAAAAATATTGGACACAATTAATGAAACTTTCAGGTTCAGCTAGTTTAACTCAAAACATACTTTTTACACCACCGCGTCCTTTGGACTCCAGTAAAGCTAAATAGAGCGGGATTGCGTGACTCCACTATCTGTTGGCTTTGCGATTTAGCTGTAGGTACTCTGCAACATATGCTATATGATTATATCAAGATACAACCCTTTTGGTTCAAGTGTAAGATATCAGCCAGATTTTCTTTATACCAATTCCCATTTCTTACAAATTTATCATTTTGCGATCTTCCATCATAAATGATATGCTCACAAATAATCAGAAGTAATTATTAGATATCCTTATTGCATATGCCCTGCAGATGGTACTTAGCAATTGGAAAAATAGTAGTCTTCTAAGTAGCGCTTATTGGTGGAACACCATATGTATGGTACATAAATATGAAGTTGCAGTTGCGTTGAAATTGCAACAACAAAAGTATATCTTATTTGGAAACCTTTAATAGAATACAATCTATGCTTACAAATTTAATTTATTAGTATACATGTACTCTACTGTATTTTGTTTTATTTAATTGCTGCTTTATTAAAACTTCAATAAAAAGAAAAAAAAAAAGAGAAAGCATTTTGATGTACAAATGTGACAAAACTTAGAATAGTCCCAGAGATGTCATGCAAAACCAGAAAATCAGGAAATGGAACAGGCTGAGGGCAGCTCAGTGATGTGGGAAATGGTCTCCAAATAAAGCAGCCCTTACTGCTTTCCTGGAAATCCACCCCACAATCATTAGCGAAATCTTTGGGATGTACTAATTGTGATAATAACCTTTACATTTGACAAACCCATTGTACAAGAAAATCTACATTCCACCCTGCACCTTAGGGGCCTTTGTTTCACTCAGACTTGCTTCCATGCCCAGACATCACACCTTGGAGTCCCTTTGCCACTGTGCCTTGCTGTCATCCACAGAGCTAACATCTTGCCAGTCTGGGGGAGCTGCTTTGCACCTCTCATGCGGGCCAATACAGTAAAAATCGCGGGACAGCGGGCGAGTGCCCGCTCTCCTGGCACGCGCACAGGCCACTCTCCTGTGCGCGCGATTCAGAAAAAAAAAATATTCAAATTAGGGCCCGCGGTAAAAAGAGGCGCTAGGGACACTAGCGCATCCCTAGCGCCTCTTTTTTGACAGGAGTGGCAGCTGTCAGTGAGTTTGACAGCTGTCGCTCAATTTTGCCGGCGTCAGTTCTCAAACCCGCTGACAGCCGTGGGTTAGGAAACCGGACGCCGGCAAAATTGAGCGTCCGGTTTTCAACCCGCGAGCTGATTTAAATTTTTTTTTTTTTAAATTATTTTTAACTTTTGGGTCCTCCGACTTAATATCGCCATGATATTAAGTCAGAGGGTGCACAGAAAAGCAGTTTTTACTGCTTTTCTGTGCACTTTCCCGGTGCCGGCAGAAATTAACGCCTACCTTTGGGTAGGCGCTAATTTCTGAAAGTAAAATGTGCAGCTTTGCTGCACATTTTGCTTTCTGTATCGTGCGGGAATGACTAATAGGGCCATCACCGTGCATTTGCATGTTGCAGGCGCTATTAGTTTTGGGGGGGTTGGACGCACGTTTTCAACACGCTATTACCCCTTACTGAATAAGGGGAAAAGCTAGCGCGTCGAAAACGTGCATCCAAATGCGGGTTAACAGTGCACTCCGCCGGAGCGCACCGTACTTAATCAGCCTGATGGTGCTTTGGAGCCTTCCAGCCACTCTTTGTGCTGCTTGGCCCCTTTATCAGTGATTGTCTTGGAGGTCTGACTGCACCTTTTCTGCTTTGTCCCCCTTCATTCTGCCTTAGGTTGTGCTAATGTCACTTTCGGTGCCAGTCTGCCACATGAGATGCCATTACGAGTTTATGGCACTTTTTTGGAGCCTTGGGATATTCTTCCCACTTTTCCTGATTCTTTGCTCCTTTTACAATGACTTGATGAAATCCTGCAAATGCTGGTACCCCTTTGCCCTTTTATGGAGTCGTAGGCTATTCATGCCACTTTTGGTGCCACTTTCTCTCCTCAATCTTTCTAGGTACCTTGGAGTTCTTTTCCCCTTCTGTTGATTTCTTCCCACAAGTTTTAAGACAACTGATTAGAAAACCCCTATTCTGAAGCCGAATATAGGCTGAAAATTACCAGTAATGCTTCCCCCATTTACTTTAATGGCACACAAAAATAAATCAAACTATAAAATGAATTTTTTTTTTGCTTTGAAACTAAATAAATGAATTAGGGTCCCTATGAAATAAATTTTAAAATGAAACAAAATTTTTCCTGCCGCATATGCCTATCAGTCATAGTTCACTGAGAAAACAGATCCTGCACTGGTCCAAGAGACTACCGGACATTTCAAGCTCCACAACATGTTGTGACCACCAGATCAGGTCAGATAGTGAAACTCATTATTAGAATGGATTTATAGCTTGCAGCTGGACAGCTAGGGTAGAATAATCCCTGTCTACTTCAGGGCGACAGTCGGCTCATTGCCCCTATCGTTGTTCAGAAATGCTCATTATTTTTCTAGTATGTAGAAGTTTTCACAATAGAAAAGGAGGAAGATGTGATATGGAGTGTAATATTCAATAGTTCAGCATATGAAATGCTTAGCCAGATGCTGTGTTAGAGTTTTCAGCAAAGGTCATAGGGCATCAGAGGGCACCCTGGGTATTAATAAATCATTTCACTGTTCCCGATAAGCCTGAGTGGTAGAGTCTCTTTGGGATGGGGTCTAGTTATACCTAAATAACCAGCATGTAACCATCTATAACATGACAAATAGTACTTTTCCTCCAAATATATACTCATTCAGGATTTTTAAGAATTAATAAAAGAAAAATCTTTACATAGGAAAAACAATCTCCTCTTTTCTAGTCTCAGCAGATAACCTCTTGTTCTGTAGCTGTTTTTTTCTGACAAAGAGATACTACCGCTGCTTCCTCATATTGTCCACATGTGTGTTTAAGCAGGATGATCAAATCTCCCTCGAGCCTCCTTTCCTCTATTCCAAACAATACAAAATGAAGTCATTAAGACTGTCTGACCTTCCTCGCTCCTTAATTTAGCAAGCTTCCTTTGCAAGTTCCCTGACTCCTTGATGTCTTTCTTAAATGAAGGCATTCAAAACTGTCCTCTTTCTCCAGATGCAGCTACAGCTGTTATGTAAAATACAATTATTTTGCTATCCTTGCAAGGTATTATTTTATCTCATCTAGCAGTACAACAGAGTTGATACTATGAGTTTATATTTATTTAAAATTAAATTCTAACAACATTTTTGGGGAAAGAACATTTTAATTTGCAAACGTGATATTATGTATGAATGTGTGTTGTGGGGTGGACTCCTCTCCCGAGGTGGTGTTGGTGCCACCTGTGGGGGAACCCCACCATCGGGAGGCAAGGCCAAGCAGGAAGTGGAGGCTGACAGGAGCTTCGCCAATACCAGCCCTCGTTCCCCACAGGTTGAGCCTGTTGTATCCGGTCTCAGACGGCTTCGTCCGACATGCCTCCCCTCTTTTTCAGCCTTCTCCACCAGCCTTGGGAGAATGGCGTCTGTAGCGTCTCCTTGCCGCACCCTCCAGCTTTCCTGGAGCAGCTCTGGCGCCGCGTCCCGCCATGTTGACCTGAGGCCTCCTAGGGCGCGCACACGTGCACACCTCATGTCTTGTAGCAGTGTTGGCACGAACCTTGGGGGGCATCCCCCTCGAGTGACGTCACTGCTTCGTTCTTCATAAGGTTGCCCATTTGCTGACTCTCGCCGAGTTAGCAACAGATTGGATTTGTTCCGGTCTGAAGCTGCTCTGCTGCTTCTACACTGCTGGAAGCCACCTTCACCCTTCGGGGTTCTACTAATCTGGGTACCCGCTCCTTGGGGGCCCTTTGCTTATTTCCAGGTGCCTATCCTAATTACAGGTACTCGCTCCTCGAGGGCCTGTGTGTCTATCCTGGTGCCTGCTACCAATTCTTCAACCTGCTGGAACACTACCTATCAGCTACAGAGAGTGAGTACAACTTCTCCCAGTCTGTCCATCTTCAGCTCCTCGTTGCTCATCTGCATCGGGCCCTACACCACCATTATGGAACGGGTCTCCTCTGCCGAGGATTGCAGACTGTTAATACCTATCCTCTCTCTACTGCTCATTGGGAACTCTATCTACTCAGCTACCAGGGAGTGTGTTATAACATCTGCCAGTCTGTCTCTCCTACAGTGCCTTACTGGACATCTGCATCGGGGCCTTACACCAACATTGTGGGACGGGTCTCCTATGCCAAAGATCACAGACTGTTGCTATCTGATCTACTCTCTACTGCCACCTCTGGTGGACCACACTAGATGTATAATAAAAGATATATTCTCTGTGTTTGTGCATCTGAGTCTAGCCCAGTGCTTCAGTTTCCTATGGGGCTCCTCCCCGTAGGAGATACCATCACTGTTTCCCCTGAGAATCCACCAAACACCTCGATATCATAACAGAGCCCTTGGGTACCGGGGTCGGCTGGACTTAGGTGGGCCTCTGCGTGGTTGATCCCGATGGAGGTGTCCAGAGGCAGAGTGCCGGGAGGCAGCGGAGACGGAGGGTCCCAGTAGGGTGAGGCGAGAGCCGAAGTCGAGTCCAGACAGAAGGTCGAGGCTGGCGGCTGGAGACAGGGTCTGGTTCAGTTGAGTAGTTGAAGACAGGCGGCTGGAGACGAGGTCAGGTCCGAGCAAAGGGTCGAAGGCAGGTGGCTAAAGGCAAGTTCAGGTTCAGGCCCAGGTCAAGCCAAGGAAATCCATCCGAAGGTAGAGCAGGAACAGGAACAGGAGCAGGAACTGGAGCTGGAGTGGGTACTGGATCAAGAACTGAAGTGGAACAGGTACTGGAACAGGAACTGGAGCAGCAACAAAGCACACAACAGAGAAGCATGGAGACTTATTTCCAAGGCAAGCTATGAGCGCCTGAGTCTGCCTTAAATAGTTGAGCTGGTTGACATCATCACCTGGGGCTGCGGGAGGCTTTCCCACCGTGGCCCCTTTAAATCCCAGAGAGGCGTGCATGCGCGTGCCTAAGGCCAACAGGCTGGAGAGGAGGAAGTAGCGGCGTCTCCCCGCACTTCATGTGGGGAAGCCCGGTCAGCCCCGGAGGAACTCGCAGCAGCACAGGAGGGTCCTGGGAACATGGAGGGAGCACGGGCGCGGAGGCGACTGTCCACCGTCACCAAGGAGGTTGGGTCAGCTCCGGGGGCCCGGTGTCGGGGGTGAGTGAGCCTGGCTGCGGCCTGCCATGGCTGGGGAGTGGAACAGTACCCCCACCTTACACCTCCCTCCTAGAGGTCTGGGCTTACCCGGATGGGTCGCATGGAATTGCTGGAGGAGACCTTTATCAAGGATATTAGTAGTAGGTTTCCAGGAGTGTTCTACAGGCCGTATCCTTCCCAAGAGAGGAGATACTCCCAACGGCAGCCTCTCTTTTGGACGTCCAGGACTTCTTGCACCCGATAAAGGGTGTCAGTTTCAGAGACAAGGTGTGAGGACTCAGGATATATTTATTTATTTATTTATTTAAGGCTTTTATATAGCGACTTTCTTGATACAGATCAAATCAACTCGGTTTACATCGAACGAAGCAGAAACAATAACCAACCATATAACAAGACAATTTGAAGGAGCATAAAAGTTACATTCTAACAAGGTTGCCTTAACTGGGAGAAGGAAAAAAAGTAAACTTTCGTTATTATCTATGTGTCATGTATATAGTTTCACCCCCTGTTCCTCCCCCCTGTATCTTCAACTCACTGTTTAATTCCACTCTTCTCTCTGTAAAGCATATTTTGCTATTGTTATGTTTTAATGTAAACCGATGTGATGTTTCTAATGAATGTCGGTATAGTAAAAACTTGAAATAAATAAATAAATAAATAAATAGATAAATAAATAAGTAGGAGTTCTGTGAGAAGGCCAGGAAAGCACCAATGGCTTGAGTAGGGACACATGGAAAGAGTTGTGTACTCCCAGCATGGGCGGAAGACGGAGCTGATAAGTCACTGGGCTGATGAGTTGAGTGACTGTAAATGGACCAATATATTTGGGGCAAAGTGCTGTGAAGGAAGCTTCAGACGAATATGGCGTGTACTCAGCCATACCCTGTCGCCAGGCTGGAACTCTGGGGCTGGTCTTCAAAGAGCATCTGAAGATTTATTGGCACGTGCAGCCGCTTGTTGCAGACTTTGGTTAGTGCAGGTCCACAGAACATGAAGGAAATTCGCAGTCGCTTGGGCTGCTGGAGAAGGGACTGTGAGTGGTATCAGTAGAGGTGGCCGTGTTTGTCTCCCATCTACTACGGAGAAAGGGGAGGCTCCTGTGACTGTAGAGACATGTGAGATATGAGAAAACTCTGCCCATGGGAGCAGTTGAGCCCAGTTATCCTGTTGGTCATTGGAATACGAATGCAGAAACAACTTGAGAGAGTGATTCATACGCTCAGCTTGGTCAATGGCCTGAGCGTGGTAGGCCGTAGTCAATCCAACCAATATACCACATTTCTTGCACAGGAAGCACCAATAGTGGGTAAAAAATTGAGGTCCTCTGTTCAAGGTGATATGTTCAGGTAATCCGTGGAGATGGAATATGTGCAAGAAGAACAGGCGTGCCAGTTCATGTGCAGAGGGCAAGCTAGGAAGTGGGATAAAGTGAGCCATCTTGGAGAACCTGTCCATAAGCACCCAGCTAATGGTATTACCATTAGATGTAGGAAGGTCCACCACGAAGTTGTGGACAGGTGGGTCCAGGGCTCCCTGGGGGCTTAAAAAAGCTGTAACAGCCCCCAGAGTCGATCCACGGGTGGCTTTTGCTGCGCGCATGTGAGGCAGGAATCCACATAAGCTCGAGTATCCAAGAACATGGTAGGCCACCAATAGTAACGCTGAAGAAGGGGCAATGTCCATGCATGTCCAGGGTGTCCAGCGACTCAGGAGTCGTGTGCCCACTGAAGCACCTTTTCACAGAGTCTGCAGGGTACCACCATCTTCCCTGCAAGCACGGTCACGGCGGCAGACAGGTAAATACAAGCCGGGTTAATAATATGCTGAGGCTCTTCCTGGGAATCTTCGGGCTGAAAGGAGCAGGATAATGCGTTGGCTCGCAAATTCTTTTCTGCAGGGCGATAACGTAAATCAAAATTAAACCAGGTGAAGAATAATGTCCAGTGGGCCTGGCATGAATTCAGACACTGGGATTGTCGGAGGTGCTCCAGGTTCTTATGATCTGTAAATATTGTAAACCGATGTTGGGCGCCCTCCAGCCAGGGGCACCATTCTTCCAGGGCAAGTTTAATCACGAGGAGCTCGCAATCCCCAATTCTATAATTTCATCCAGTGGAGGAAAACTTGTGCGAGAAGAAGGAGCACATTTGCAAGGTGCTCTTAATGGAATGTTGACTTAAGACTGCTGCGATGGCAGAAGCGTCCACTTCAACTATAAATGGATGACTTGGGTGAGGGTGCCATAAACAAGGTCCATGTACAAAGGCCTCTTTCAGAGCCTGAAAGGCTGCAATTGCTTCTGGAGTCCAATTCTTGGTATCCACTCTCTTAAGAGTAAGTACAGTAAGGGGGGCTGCGACAAGGGAGTAATTTGCTATAAAATGTCGATAATAATTTGCGAAACCTAGAAATTGCTCGTAGACCCGTAGGCCAGGGCCAATCTTGGATGCTCTGCCGTTTACTAGAGTCCATCAAGAAGCCGTGTCTAGAAAGATATACCCAAGGAAAGACAGGCTCTCCTTCTCAAACAGACATTTGTCCAACTTGGCGTAAAGGCGATTGTCATGTAGGCATTGAAGCACAGCGCGGACATCCTGGCAATGGGTGGCGATGTCTTTTGAAAAAACGAATATGTCGTCCAAGAAGGTGATGACTTTCGTATACAGCAGATCACAGAATATCTCATTTATCATGCACTGAAACATCGCAGGGGCATTACAAAGGCCAAACGACATAATGAGATATTTGTAATTCTCGTCTCTGGTATTGAAGTCGGTTTTCCAGACGTCTTCTGGGCATATGCGAATCAGATTGTAAGCTCCTCGCAGGTCTAATTTAGTAAAGATGGTGGCCCCTTGAAGATGATCAAATAGTTCATTAATTAACGGTAGAGATACTTGTCCTTATGAGTTATGGCATTTAGGCCATGATAGTCAATACATGGTCATAAGGACCCATCCTTCTTAGTAACGAAAAAGAAGCCTGCACCAGCAGGCGACATGGAAGGGTGAATAAATCCCTTTGCCAAGTTCTCATGGATATAATCTGACATAGCTTTGGTTTCCAGTACAGAGAGAGGATAGCTTCTGCCCCTGGTAGGCGATGTTCCAGGCAAGAGGTCGATGAGACAATCAAACTCCCGATGCGGAGGAAGGATGTCGGCCTTCTGTTTGGAGAAGACATCTCAAAGTCAGCATAAGGTGCTGGAATGTCTGAGATGGTAGCAGCCAGCGGGAGCATGGAGGGTGGTTCCACCTTTCTTAAACAGGAGCGGTGGCAGGAAGGACTCTACTCCGACAGTTGCAGAGTTTCCCAATTGAACTGTGGAGTAACACTGAAGCTAGGGTAGGCCTAGACCCCCAGGTGGATGGATTTGTCTAGTATGAAGAATTCAGCTTCCTCCTCATGCAATGTTCCAGTCTGAAGATGAACAGGAACGGTAACTTGTTTAATCCTCCCAGGTAATGGATCGCCATGAATAGAGGTGATGAGTAATGGTATCTCAATTGCGTGAGTAGGGATACCCAAGGGTATGGCTAGATCCTTCATTGGGATGTTTCCACTGGCTCCTGAGTTAACCAAATCCAGGATAGGAAAACAGCAGGAATTCCAGGACAGGGTATCTGGAAGTGTCAGCTGGGGGGCCTGGCGAAGTAGCACCCAAGTTCAGGACCCCTTCTGAACTTAGGCCAGCAAGTTTCCCGGACGGGTGGAACAAGAAAACAGACAATGTCCTGCAGCCCTGCAATTCAAGCACAGGACTGAATGCCTCCTCCTGAAGCGCTCTTCCGGGGTAAGATGTCCACACCCTAGTTGTATAGGCTCCTCGAGTTGGTTAGGAGGTGGAGCTCCACTAGTAGCAGACCCCTCAGAGGGAGGAGAACGGGAAGTTCCACAGCTGGGCAACTCAGGCCTCCCGGTGGCATTCCTGGAGGCAATGGTCTATACAACCTGTGAGGTTGATGAGGGCCTTGAGACAGGTCAGTAGTTCATGGGCTGCAAAGCTCATCCTTGAGCTGCGGCGAAAGACCGTCTAGGTAAATGGATCAGAGGCAGTCTTCTTGCCAGCCCAGCTCAGTCATTAGGTGTGAAATTCAATAGTATATTTGTTAAATGCCCTGCCGCAGGTGCAGAAGGTCCGAACTTGCTGTTGCCTGCCTTCCTGAATCATCAAATGTCTGTCGGAAGGAGGAGATGAAGCGCGGTAACTCTTGGAGAAGAGAGTCCACTCGCTCCCATAAGGGAGAAGCCAAAGCCAATGCCTTGCCTTCCAGGCAGAAAGGATGAAGGTTACCTTCATGATGTCATCCTGGAATATGGAAGGCTGCAAATTGAATTGCATGTAGCATTGGTTTATGAAGCACCTACAAAGACTCGGGTCCCCATTAAAACAGGGCGGAGCAGGTAGGGAGAGTGACCAAAGTAGCCGGTGCTGGAGAACTGGATGAGACTGACATGGAAGCCACTGGGGCTGGATGAGAGTCCAGATGAGCACTGAGGCACTCTATGTATATAGCCAACGCCTCAAGGAACCACTGCTGTTCCTGGATCTTCAGAATCAGGCCCAGAATGGCCTGGAGGGCTTATGGCTCTGCATGGTCTGTGGCCTTGGCAACCTGTTGCAGAGCTGGACCCCTGGCCTGTGGTGGTGTTGGCGCCACCCATGGGGGAAACCCCACGGGTTCCCACCATCGGGAGGCGAAGCCAAGAGGGAAGTGGAGACTGACTGGAGCTTCGCCAATACCAGCCCTCATTCCCCGCAGGTTGAGCCCTTGGATACTGGGGTTGGCTGGACTTAGGCGGGCCTTCTCGTGGTTGATCCCAATGGAGGTGTCCAGAGGCAGAGTGCCGGGAGGCAGCGAAGACGGAGTGTCCCAGTAGGGTGAGGTGAGAGCCAAAGTCGAGTCCAGGCAGAGGGCCGAGGTTGGCGGCTGGCGACAGGGTCTTGTTGGCTGAGTAGTCGAAGGCAGGAAGCTAGAGGCGCGATCAGGTCCGAGCAAAGGTTCAAAGGCAGACTGCTGAAGGTGGGGTCAGGTTCAGGTCCAGGTCCAGGTCAAGCAAGGAAGTCCATCCGAAGGTAGAGCAGGAACAGGAACAGGAGCTGGAGCAGGAACTGGAGGTGGAACAGGTACTGGATCAGGAACTGGAATAGGAACTGGAGCAGCAACAAAGCACACAACAGAGAAGCATGGAGACCTGTTGCCAAGGCAAGCTCTGAACATTTGAGTCTGCTTTAAATAGTGGAGCGCGCACCTAAAGCCAACAGGCCAGAGAAGAGGAAGTAGCGGTGTCTCCCTGCGCTGCACGCAGGGAGGCCCCGAAGGGAGCATGGGCGCGGAGGCAACTGCCCACTGCTGCCAAGGAGGTCGGGTTAGCTCCGGGGGCCGGCGTCGGGGGGTGAGTGAGCCTGGCCGCGGGCCTGCCACGGTCGAGGAGCGCAACAATATGTAATTGTTAATAAACATTAATAGCTTTTAACATTTTTTGATAGATAAATTTGTTGAAATGAAAGTACTATAGAATAAATATTTATGGATAAAACTGTTTCTGTCAAAAAATATTTGAATGCCACAACAGCTGATGTCCAATTATGTTTTCCTTTTCAAACTTCATATTCTAGAAGCAATAATACTCAAGTAGGAATGTGCAGTCCCAAAATTTTCAGTTCAGTTTGTTTTTAGGTTGGTTTTTTTTTTTGGTTCATTTGCCAAAACTAGAACATAAGAAATTGCCATGCTGGGTCAGACCACGGGTCCATCAAGCCCAGCATCCTGTTTCCAACAGAGGCCAAACCAGGCCACAAGAACCTGGCAATTACCCAAACACCAAGAAGATCCCATGCTACTGATGCCAGTAAAAGCAGAGGCCATTCCCTAAGTCAACTTGATTAACAACACTTAATGGACATCTCCTCCAAGAACCTATCCAAACCTTTTTTGAACCCAGCTACACTAACTGCACTAACCACATCTTCTGGCAACAAATTCCAGAGCTTAATTCAACGGTGAGTGAAAAAGAATTTTCTCCGATTAGTCTTAAATGTGCTATTTGCTAACTTCATGAAGTGCCCCCTAGTCCTTCTATTATCCAAAAGTGTAAATAACCGATTCACATCTACTCGTTCAAGACCTCTCATGATTTTAAAGACCTCTATCATATCCCCCCTCAGCCGTCTCTTCTCCAAGCAGAACAGCCCAAACCTCTTCAGCCTTTCCTAATAGGGGAGCTGTTCCATCCCCTTTATCATTTTGGTTGCCCTTCTCTGTAGGGCATGAAAACAACTCCTCAACAAAAAATCAAACTGGCTGGGCCTTCAGGGGCCAAAACACTGAGCTGGGGCCTGCCTAGTGCCAGGGCCATGATCTCTACTGCTAGATAACTGTCCAGTTTGTAAATGAGATGTCCTGAGCCACAGACAAAGTCATTAGCAAAGTCAAAGGCAAGTGGGAGTAGAGCCCTCAAGGACCAGGGGCTTATTGCTTTCAGAAAATGGAATTGAAATACACTAAAAATATAATCTTGGATGTTTATGGAATTAAAAAACTGGATCAATATTCAGATTCCATAGGCTTCTGGTGCCAGGTAATGGCTGCTAGTGTTTGATGACAGCTGAATGAAACATTTGGTTTTCTAATTGGTAGTAGAGCCTGCAATCACAGAAACCTCCAGGAACCCTATTATCAAAAACATTGTACTATGAAACTGTTTAGAAAACATGGCTTGAAATCATTTTTTAATTTCATACTTTCTAGCATCCTTTCAAATTGAATATTGGATTGGCCATTATTGTGATCTATGTTTATTATGCATCTGTTCATATTTTGCCTGATCTAATAATTAAGGACCACATTTTGAACAGCATCCAAAACTTTGAAATCCTGCATTTTGCTTTCTGTATACTAACTAGAGATAGGTGAAAAATTATCAGTGTTTCAGATCCCGACACAAAACCACATTCATAGCCTAAGTATTTCCCACTGGAAAAAGATGAAGAGGAATACAATCTGACATCAGATAAAGAGATTTAAGAAATATCCAAGAGTGGTTCACTCAAAATTTTGTAGTTCCAGAGGTCAAATAGTGTCCAATATCAACTGTCAAAGAAGAATATTTGAAAGATATTTGAAAACAAAACTGGCATAACTGGAAAAGATGTGTGCTCTGTATGAGAAGGGGCCACCAGTGACACCTTCAACTGCACCCAGAGACACGTCCATCAGGTTGATTCATCTTCCTACGGACAGGCCATATATTCTCCTTCCAGAGCCCCTGACTCAAGAGGGCGCTGCTCCGGTGCAGTTTCCTTTCAATTAAAATCGGATCTTATATTTTCTCTTGCTCTACCCACAGATTACATCTTTCTGTATTCATCAAAGCAACACATATCTTTCATACACTTCACTAATTTTAAAGACTCCCTTATTTTCAGCCTGAGTAAGCCACTTTTAGAAGAAGCAAGCCACATTTTTCTGCCAAAATATTTCTTCCTCTGCTTAAAGATTCTAGTGTCACAATATGCAAAATAATAGTACCTGTTCTTCTTTCTTCAATCTCCTTTACAAAATTTTGAAAATGTAAGTGCCTTTCTAAAGATTCCTTAAAGTGACCTTCACACTTTCATGGATCACACTTTCTAAATGGATATTAATCCCATGACTCTTAATACCTATCGGCTAGTGATCCAAATGCACATTTTTAAAGGGAATAATCTATTCATTACAAATGTTTTCATGAGTTACTACACCCATCTATTTTCAAACAACCATAATTATCTATAACTATTACATACTGCAGGAGAGACACAAGCTGCAAGGAGACTTCTATGAATTAGCTTACTTCCACAAAGTAATTTGGTCTATAGACTGCATTCACGTAGGTTTAGCAATATTCTAGATCCCAGGAAATAACCTATTGTACCAGTAAGCATTCTTGTGGTCTAAATATGCATATGTGCTATGACCAATTGACCAGCAAGATGTGGATCCTATCATAAACCCTATATTTATCTATTTATTTAATTATTTATTTATTTTAAGCTGATGTCACAATCCAAAACACAGTTGCTTAAGGCAATGTACTTAATCATGTATATTGAAACAGGGATCCCTGCAAGAGTGCATGCATGGACAAGATCCATGAAAAATTATTCTCAAAAGTAGATATAAAAGAGTATGGCTCTTGGACAGCATGGATTTGTGTGAGAATGAGTCCACTGGAGCACAGAATGGAAACCCAATTGGGTTACTGTTTCAGCATCAGTTGAACATGAGGAAGATGTCTCTAATTTCTTAGTCAGGTAGGCGTCTCTTTCCCCTTTGTCCCGGTCACCCGTGACAGTTATTTCTGTATGTGCATATCTAAAATAGTCAGTGCATCCTACCATAGAAGAGTTAGTATCGGGCATGCCATTTCTGAGTTATGCAATAAAGACATGATATTTCTGAAGGTAATTCTCTTTTTAGATGTGCTTTCCTCTTATTTTTATTTAACACTTTTCTATACCGACCTTCATGGTGGAGACCATATCAGGTCGGTTCACATCGAATAGGGGAACTGAACCAAGAACAGTAACCAAAAACAAAAGGTTGAACATGAAAAAGCAAAGTTACATTTAACAGGGAAATTAAACTTGGAGGCATAGACTGCTGGAAGGAAGGAAAGGCTAGAGATAGCGGAGAAATTATTAGAATAAACAGAGCAGTCAGGAGGCTCTTATTCTGGGCTTAGGGGTAAAATGGAAATCCATTGCTCCTAAAGGAAGTTCTGTCGACTATTGTGTGTCATGGGTATCTGAGAAGGCTTGGCGGAAAAGCCAGGTCTTAAGTTTTTTCTTGAATGTTGGTAGGCAGGGCTCCATTCTGAGGTCAGCTGGGATGTCGTTCCAGATAGTTGGGCCTGCTGTTGAAAAGGATCGGTCTTTAGTTGAGATGAGGCGTGTGGCTTTTGTAGGTGGGGTCTGTAGGGTTCCTTTATATATTTCTCTAGTCGGTCTGTTGGTGAGGTGGAGATTGAGGGGGAATTCGAGGTCCAGATGCAAGTGATTGTAGATGTGAATATGTGCAATGTAAAGTGAATATGTAGATGTAGATGTGAATATGGGCAATGTAAAGTGTTAAAGTCTGCTGTTTAGTATTTCATTCTAAAAAAAAAATATTAAGACAGGAAATATAAACCATGGGCTGATATAGAAAGGGCGTTAAGAGCTTGATAGCCAGATAAGTAAGACTTATCCGGCTATCTAGTGGGCCACTGAAAATCAGCGGCCACTAGTTAGCTAGATAAGTCTCTTATCTGGCTCTCTCTTAACCGGTGTGATAGTGGGCAGGCAGATGGTGGATCCGGGCAGTGCTACTTAGCTGGATAACTTATCTGTCCAAGTAGTGATATTCAGTAGGGATGTGAATCATTTTTCTGAAGAATTGAAATATCGTACGATATTTCTAAATTCGTTAATATATCGGGTAAAAAAAAAGAAATAATCACTTTTCCCCCCGAATTTTCATAAAAATCATTTTCGGGTTAGTGCGCGCTAACTAATGTTAGTTTGCACTAACAAAAAACTGTTTAATTTTGGGTTTTTTTGTTACTTTTTGCTATTTTTGTTAGCGCGCACTAACATGAGTTGTGTCTATGGGAAAAACCCTTAGCGAATCTCTAACTCCCGTTAGCGCGCACTAACCCGAAAAACGATTTTTCACTAAAAAAAAAAATGGGGATCTGCGGGAAAATGAGATTTTCCCACGGCCAGATGATCCCGAAAGTGGGAATGATTGGGCACCCGATTCACATCCCTAATATTCAGCCTTAGCGGATAAGTTATGTGGGTAAGTTATACCCAACGAGCAAGTTTAACTTAGCCAGGTATAACTCATATCCAGCTAAGATATTTGAACAGCCATCTTTCAATTTTGGGCCCCATGAATCTAAAGCAGCTTCCAGATGACACTGGTAAAAATATAATTTGTGCTACAAATAACAGATTTTAATTTTTTATTTTGCAATGATTTCACTGAAGTCAAGTGGCTGAAAATGGTTTAAATGTTTTTCTGAAGGATATGTTTAGGATTTAAAGTGTAGGCAAATTTTCTCAAATTCATGTCCTTCATCTGCCCTAACATTAGCATACAAGCAAGCTCAAAGTGGTCCCTATGCTCTTATTACAGATGGTGCGGATGTCATGCAAAAGACTAGGGCCAGATTCATTAAGGCTGTTCTCCTGTTTTGTGTCTATGGGAAAAACCCTTAGCGAATCAAGTACTAAGATAGGAAAAGGAATAATGAGGTTCGTGCATAGTGAAATGAGGATAATAATGTATTGCACCATGTGGAGCTGAGGTTGAGGAAAAGGTTTTTCTATTACTTTGTTAAGAAATATAGAGCTTCTGAATCACATTCTTTAATAGAGCATGTGAATTGTTTATGTGCTAAAATTGGTAAATATCTTTCTGCTAGAAATTTTTCAAAGTCACAAATTTGAACAAGCTTTATGACTCAATTAAATTCTGTTGTATTACCTCATACTATGAGAGTGTGACAAGTCCATCTTAGAGTCAGAGGCCCTCTTTGCTGCAATCCTTTATCTATGAACTTTATTTATAGAGCTTGAGTCACCTGAATTTGTGATGTAGAAAAATGTATTGCAGGACGTTATTTGATGATTTTGGTGAATAAAAATAATCACATCCTTGTTTCTGTTATTTTATGTATGCCATATATTGTGCAAAACTGTATATGCAAGACGATATGTGATACACACCTGTTAAAAAAGACATGTCTATGAAATATATATCTAAAATGAGGTCAATTTTAAAGCCATTTAGATGAATTACTCACAAGTTATCCATCTAACTCCAAGCTATCAATTTCAGTGTTCCAACACTATAAATAAGTTTCAGTGCTAAAAAGTGTAAAATCATGCATTTTGGATGCAAAAACCCGTTAGCTATGTATCATTAGAATGAAGAACCGGAAACTATAAAAAAGGAACAAATTTAGGAGCAATCATCTCTGTGACTTCAAGGTTACCAGTCAATGTAATAAAGCAACTGGGAGAACTAGCACTATGCTTGGTTACATAAGAAATGGTATTAACAGCAGAAAAAAAGAGGTAATATTCAGGGATGGTGCAAGGGAAGGTACCTTAGGTGAAGCTTCAGTCTTGTGCCTCCCTCTCTTATCATTACACACTGTAACATACTGCCAGCTGGACCATACACTGTCTGCTAAAAGTTCTTTGGAGTAGACCTTCTAAAATCTTCGTTGCTCACATCCAGCACACGTATATGGGCATTTTTATTATTTATTTATTTTATCGGTAGGCAGCTTATACCAAGGCCTGAAACAGGTTACAGTAAAACACACATAATAAAATACATACCATAACTCCACAGACAGTAAAAATACAAAATTCATACATATAAATATCTGGATAAAAATATACAATCAAGACAACTAAATGGCTAAAATTAGCAGAATGCTTGTTTAAATAAAACAGTTTCTGAAAGAACTTTGAATTTTTTTTGGACATTCCACCTCTTTCAATTCATAAGGAAGAGTTTTCCAAAAAACAGGAGCAGCAATTGAGAAAGCACACTCTCTAGTCTCGGAAAGCCTACCTAATTTCTCTGAGGGAACATCCAGAAGAGCCTTCTGTGAGGTGCGCAAGGTTCTGACAGGGTTGTAAACCTGCAATATTGCGTTGATGCAGGGTATCGAATCAATGAACAACAATTTGTGTGCTAGCATTGCTATCTTATACTTGACTCTAGCATGAATAGGTAGCCAATTTTAGCGTGAGCAATGCTTTTAAAATTGACCCCACCCTTTTGATTTTTCAAAGTAAAAGGAAAGCTTTCAAATAACACTGCAGTCGCATATAAGCGTGTATATGGCTGTGCAGAGATCTATAATAGTTATTTCATAACCCAAGGGTATAAGATACGCACATATTATAAAATATGCATATGTTGACCCCCCCCAACATACGTTTGTATGTATGCTAATGCGCAAATACATGCAATGCATTGAAACCAAATATTTCGATGCATTGAATGAGCATACTTTTCCTACCTATTTTAAATGCAGATGTGCATATATTTTGCTTGTAAAAAAAAAACAAAAACCCTTGCTGGCATACAATTTGATTTATGCATGGAAGTCGGTATATTTTAAAGCATGTGCACGAAATTGAAATTACCAGTTTTCTGATTCCTCTACCAGTTAACCCAGACCTTCTCCAGGTCATCAAGACTCTCTTGGTTCTTACGCCTGAACTCTCCCAAGTTCACCCAGACCTCCTACTCAGCCAATAGTAGACAATAAATAACTCTGATACCAATTAAGTAAGATAATTAAAAGGTGTAAAATTACATGAGAATGTAGCCTTACATGCGTAAGTCTCTTATAAAAAATGAAAACTTACATGCATAGCTGCAGGCCCTGCACCGAAATGCCCATAGACAGCCCCCTTTAACTCTATACTAAATAGCGATTACATGAGTAGAAGCTACTAATGTATGTATATGCTAATTTTACATGTAGATTAATTTTTCAGAAGGCGTTTGACAAAATCCCTCATGAGAGGCTTCTAAGAAAACTAGAAAGTCATGAGATAGGAGACAATGTCCTTTTGTGGATTGCAAACTGGTTAAAAGACAGGAAACGGAGGGTGAGAAGGAGAGAGAGGGTTCCTGGAACATCGAGCTGTGCTGTGGGGGCAGGGAGGAACTGCACCAGCACAGCTGCTGTGACTTTGCCTGACGGACGGAGGAGGGACCGGAAGTGGCCTTATCATCGGCCCTTCACATCCTCACACTTCGAGGGTAAGAAGGAGAGAGAGGGTTCCTGGAACATTGAGCTGTGCTGTGGGGGCAGGGAGGAACTGCACCAGCACAGCTGCTGTGACTTTGCCTGACGGACGGAGGAGGGACCGAAAGTGGCCTTATCATCGGCCACTCTGCGGCGCGCAGCAGAGCTAGCGCACCGCTAAAGCCGCACGTGCTCAAGGGGCGCGCGGAGATAGCGGCCTTTGCCTGCCTTCACCGAAATTCGCCCAAACGGACAAAGACTCAAAGTAAGTTCCCTCTCTTTCGTAATTTATATTCTAACTCTCCCTTTCGGGGTCAACAGTTCAAAGATTATTGGATCTAGCTGAGTGGCAACGTAGTTTGTATTGGTTCTTGATATATCTGGCTTTAGGCAATATGCCTCCTAAGAGGAAGGGAAGAGTAAGAGTCTTTCCCTCCCTCCCACTTCCATCACCCATACAGCAAGAAATTACAAACCTTTTGGTCGCTCCTACACCATTAAATATAGGAGCTGAAGAATCTAGTGTGCCAAGAGATCAGTGAGGATCTCTTGTGCCTGTAGAGGAGGCATCCTTAAGCCCTAACATCGGGCTGCCACCACTTCAGAGAATGAAGGAAGGTGACTCTGAAAGTGCTTCTAATGTGTTTAAAGGTCTCGAGCTTAATGCGGGAAGTTCTCAATCCTGCTTAAAAAGCTCTGATAATGGAACTGACCTAGCCACCTCCTTGGATTTCAATCGAGGGGCAAGCGAAGTGATCCAAACGGCTAAAGATCAGCTGTTGATAATGGAGCCGATAGAGATCCCAACCCGACCTGAGATGGTGACCATGGACACATTGTGGGATATGATGGCAGGTGTGACAGTCAGTATTAAAACCCTTGAAAGGAAAGTTGACCAGATTTCTGAGAAAAATCAAAAAGATCTCTTTATGACACAGAAACAGATTAAAGACACTAATGAAAAGATTAAGTATTTTGAAATGCAAGAAAAGAAAAATATAGAATTTAAAGCAGCAATTGTTAAAGATAAAGAATTGATGTCTAGATGGATAGAAATGCTACCGTAGAAAATAATTCTAAACACTTTAATTTGAGGTTTCTAAATTTTCCCAGGATTCTTGGTGAAGGTCCAGTAATTACTTTGAAAAACATTTTGGTAGATATGGATTTACTCTGGATCGCTACCAAAAAACATTTTGGTAGATATGGATTTACTCTGGATCGCTCACCAACCATCAATACTTGCTATTTTCTTCCGGATTCGAGAAATGTTGAAAGAATGGATATGTTCCAGGGGATTTTGTCTAATTTTTTAGAGGATTCTTCGGCCAGTATTATCACCTGGGGTACCTTATTAGCTTCTTTCTATTCAATAGCTGACATTAACTGTATAATGAAAAAATATTTTAGTAGATACCCAGTAAACTTTGGGGCGGATTTTAGGAGCCCTGCTCGCCTAAATCCGCCTAAATCCGGGTGGATTTAGGCGAGCAGGGCCCTGCGCACCGGTAAGCCTATTTTACATAGGCCTACCGGCGCGCGCAGAGCCCCGGGACTCGCGTAAGTCCTGGGGTTTTCTGAGGGGGCGTGTCAGGGGCGGGCCCGGTCGGCGCGGCATTTTGGGGGCGTGTCGGCAGCATTTTGGGGGCAGGCCCGGGGGCGTGGTTACGGCCCGGGGCGGTCCGGGGGCGTGGCCGCGCCCTCCGTACCCGCCCCCAGGTCACGTCCCAGCGTGCAAGCGGCCCGCTGGTGCACGGGGATTTACGTCTCCCTCCGGGAGGCGTAAATCCCCCGACAAAGGTAAGGGGGGGGGTTTAGACAGGGCCGGGCGGGTGGGTGAGGTAGGGGAAGGTGAGGGGAGGGCAAAAGAAAGTTCCCTCTGAGGCCGCTCAGATTTCGGAGCGGCCTCGGAGGGAACGGGGGTAGGCTGCGCGGCTTGGCACGCGCCGGCTATACGGAATCGATAACCTTGCACGCGCCGATCCAGGATTTTAGCTGCTACGCGCGATTCTACTAAAATCCCGCGTACTTTTGCTTGCGCCTGATGCGCCAGCAAAAGTACGCCAAATCGCGCGGTTTGAAAATCTACCCCATGCGTGTGTCAAAAATAAGACGGTGGAAAAGGGACAGGGAATGGGCAGGACCTGGGCGTTTGCGGCAGGGCCAACAGTTACAGGCTTAGCTCTGTATTTTAAAGCCAGAGAGCGCAGAGTGCATCGGCATGTTAATCGCGTCACTCTGCTGCTGCACCAGGCGACGAGTAAGTCTGTAGATCTTGAGCTTTAGAGCTTAACAAAGGCAGAGTAAAGGGTCTGGGTCAACTGTGGGGCTTGCAGGATGAAGAACCAGAGGAATCTTAAAGACCTCGATATCAACTGGGCAAACTGGTGGACTAACTGGAAAAGCTAGGATGTCTCTCATGCAAGCTTTTTTTTAAAACTGCGTACATATGCACGTAAAAGTTGGCAAAGTCTTAGGAAAGATACGTGAAGTACATTTTCGGGAGCAATCTCTTAAGATTAAGCGTTGGAGGTTTATTTTAAAAAATACGAGTGAAAGTGCGTGCAAAATTTAAAATTGCGGCATATCTCCGCTCGCATGTCAATACACAATATGTATGGGCGCACGCGCGCTCATTTTAAAATTATCCTGAAAGTGGGTAATTTTCAAAAAGATTTACATGCTTAAAACTGGGTTTTACATATATAAGTGCTTTTTATGCATATAAATCCGTCCCTGCGCACGCCTAGCCTATTTTGTATAGGCTCAGTGGCGCGTGCAAGCCCCGGGACGCACGTATGTCCCGGGGCTTGCAAAAAAGAGACGGTCTGGGGGCGTGGCCAGGAGCGTCGTAGTGGTCCGGGGGTGGTCTGGGGGCGGGGTCGAGTGCTTCGGCACAGTGAGCCAGCAGCCTGCCGGCAGGCATAACTTTTGTAGTAAAGGTAGGGGGAGATTTAGTTAGGGATGGGGGTGGGTTAGATAGGGGAAGGGAGGGGAAGGTGGGGAGGGGGCGGAAAAAAAGTTCCCTCCAAGGCCTCTCCGATTTTGGAGCGGCCTTGGAGGGAACGGGGAAAGCCATCGGGGTTCCCCTCTGGCTCAGCGCACGCAAGGTGCACATGTGTGCATCCCCTTGCGCACGCCAAGCCCAGATTTTATAACATGCGCGCGGCAGCGCACGCATGTTATAAAATCAGGCGTAGATTTTAAGATCTGGCTCTATGTGCTTAAGTGCAAACCCCCTGCCCTAGCCCTAGCCCTGGGACGCCTCTCCCTAACTCTCTCCCCCTCATCTTAACCATTCTCCCTCTCCCTAACCCTGGCCCCTGGGAATGCTGTGCAGGTGGTGGCACTGCGTCAACAAGTTTGCCCACACAGAGGAAGAGAGTTTTCTAAAAGCAGCAGCAGTGCTTTACTCTCTGTAATGACTCTTAAAATTACCCTTCTTGGCCTCACGGCTTAGTGTATTTATAGTTTTGCATTTTCAAAAATATCCATGTAAATTTTCTTGAATATTTCCCGTGCACACACGACAGGTGTAATTGTGTGCAAGTTAATTTGGTGGGAAAGTTTTCAAAGCGAACGTACTCATGCCAGGTGGCTTTGAAAATTGGTGTAGCTGGGACTTCTGGTTATGCTCTGGGGTAGCGGCTGCCCAGTTCAGCTCTTGTCGAGTGCCAGTTATTTCTGCTTAATTTCAGCTGTTTTGGCTTTCAGGGTCCTTAATTACATATTTTATGATCCAATCCAAGTGGAAGATTTTTTGCAAAATAAATCTACTGAAGCCGGTTTAAACGCTGTTGCTTAATTGGTGTCCTAATGTTCAAAAGATTTTGTTTATTTTTTGTGATTATTTCCTTTTGAATCCCTCCCTATATGTGGTCTAAATTTCACAGTATGTACTGTTTATCATTCTCTTGTTCAAATTCCTGCTTTTGTTTGCTTGCAGTAATACTGTATATGTTTCCTATTCAAACATGTCTTGAATGTAATTGTTTGAAAATAATAAACAGAAAGTTAAAAAAGAGAAAAAAGAAATCCAATCCCAGATCTCAGCCTGCCTGTCTGACATTGCTGTGTATAACAAACGAACTGTATATATATATGATGTACAATCGTAACTTAGATTCAAAACAACATCATATTTGTAGAAATATCAATAGCTGATACCATGTAACCTCATACAAAATGGCGGGCTTTGTATCCGATAGCCCAAAATGCCACTAATATAGTTGTGCAGTCACAGGTAAATTTTCGGACTGTCACTATCATTTAATCATCGGTTTCTCTATAGTAATTTTTTTAAAGTTTTTGCATTTTTTAGTATGGTTAGATTACCAACTTTGAGGGCAGTGTGGTTACACTTATCGTAGCAGTGGATATGCAGCAAGAATATCAAGCTGGCCCTGGCCCCAGGGCCAGGAGGTTGAAGGTTGAAGGGAGGAGGTGCCAGACAGACCACTGAAGGGAAGGTGCAAAACTAGCCATGCAGGAGGTTCCCCCGGAAGGCAGCCGTGAGGGGCAGAGCTTGTGCAGCATAGGGAGCATTGATGCAAACATGCAGGCCAATCCGCAGGGCAGGAAAGCCCGAGCCAGATCTCTGCTGCAGATGTAGGCAGTGCCCCGGAGAGCAGGGAAATGCTGGCAGTTTAGAGTAGACATGACCCCGAGGAGCGGGGACTGAGAGCACAATCCCGAGGAGCAGGGGAAGCTCTGATAGTCTCTTGATACTTGTAGGCGTAGCCCCAAAGAGCGGGGAGGTGCAAAAAGTCTTATGTAGAACATAGGCGCAGCCCCGAGGAACGGGGAAGCCCTGTCGTGGAACTCACAGGTTGCCGTGGTGTTCCAGGGAGAATTCCGCATAGTAGAAAGCCTTGCAGGATAGAACCCAAGAGGCGCAGAGCCAGTCCGAGGAGCGGGATAGGCTAGGGGAGCGAGTCCCCGTAGGCGTGCACACTGTCCCCCGAGGAGCGGGCACCAGACAGGGTCCAGGAGCAAAGGCTAGGAAGTGTAGTCTCAGGAACTCGAAGACAGGAGATGCAGACATGTACAGAACTTGTTGCCAAGTCGGCTAGCTGAGGGCAAAGGTGGAACTTAAATACAGCAGTCCTGTGACATCATCAAACAGGGACGCCCCCCAAGGTTCCTGCTGAAGAAGCTTCAAAGGCGGGGTTGGTGACACACTCGCCTAGGAAGGCCCGAAGTCGTAGAGGGTGGTTGCAGCATCCATGCCGCCATGAGGAGTTCTGGGGAACGCGGCGGTATAGACTGGCCCGCGCCATGATCAGACCAGAGAAGGGCAGGAGAGTGGTGCAAGAAGTAAGTACACGCGGTTGCAGCCGTCTGCGACCGACAGGCATAACAAGAAGAAAGAATTGCCAAAGAGGTAAAGGAAGGAGACAAAACTTTTTTCAGATATATCAGAGAAAAGAGGAAGGCCTGAGGTGGCAACATAAAAAGGAAAGGTGATAATGAGCAATGTGTGGAGAAAGACAACAAAATAGCAGAAATATTAAACAAATATTTCAGTTTGGTGTTCACTAAAGAAAACCCTGGAGATGGACTGCTGCTGGTTGACAAGACCATGGATGGGAGTTGGGTAGATGTAACCACATTTACAGAAGAGAAGGTATGGAAAGAGCTAGGAAAACTGAAAATAGACAAGGCCATGGGGCTGGAAGAGGTTCATCCTAAGATACTAAGGGAATTCAGAGATGTGCTGGTGTGTCCACTGAAAGACCTGTTCGATAGATCCTTTTTCTACGAGATTGGAGAAGAGCAGTTGTGGTCCCCCTTCACAATAATGGTAGCAGAGAGGAGGCAAGACACTACAGGCCAATTAGTCTCATCTTACTGGTGGGAAAATTAATGGAGACTCTGCTGAAGGAAAGAATAGTGAACTATTTACAATCCGGTGGGTTGCTGGACCCGAGGCAGCATGGATTCACCAGGGGAAGGTCCTGCAGCCAAATCTGATTGACATTTTGATTGGGTGACTAGAGAACTGGATCAAGGTTGCGCGCTTGATATAATTTACTTGGATTTTAGCAAGGCTTTCTTTACAGTCCCACATAGGAAGCTCATGAAGAAAATGAGAAGCTTGGGTGTGGGCATCAAGGTGGTGGAGTGGATTACTAATTGGTTGACTGACAGGAGAAAATGTGTAATGGTAAATGGAACCCACTCTGATGAGAGAACAGTGCTAAGTGGAGGTCCTCAAGGAATGGTTTTGCGATGAGCTCTCTTTAATATCTTTCAGGCCGATTCAGTAAAGTCCGCGGGAGAGCGGGCGAACAGTGGCCTGTGCACGTGCTCTCCCGGCACGTGCACAGGCCACTCGCCTGTGCGCGCGATGCAGTATTTAAATTAGGTCCGGTGATAGAAACAGGCAAAAGGAGGCGCTAGGGATACTAGCGCATCCCTAGCGCCTCCTTTTGCCCCAGAGCAGCGGCTGTCAGCAGGTTTGAGAGCCGATGCTCAATTTTGCCGGTGTCGGTTCTCGAGCCCGCTGACAGCTACGGGCTCGGAAACCGGACGCCGGCAAAATTGAGCGTCTGGTTTTCAACCCGACAGCCGCCAGCCGACTTCAAATTTTATTTTCTGGGGGTTTTTTTGGTTTTTTTGTTTTACTTTTTTTACCCTTTGGGACCTCCGACTTAATATCGCCATGATATTAAGTCGGAGGGTGCACAGAAAAGCAGTTTTTACTGTTTTTCTGTGCACTTTCCCGGTGCCCGAAGAAATTAGCGCCGACCTTTGGGTAGGCGCTAATTTCTGAAAGTAAAATGTGCGGCTTGGCTGCACATTTTACTTACTGAATCGCGCGGGCATACCTAATAGGGCCCTCAACATGCATTTGCATGTTGAGGGCACTATTAGGTTCAGCGGGTTGGACACGTGTTTTCCGCCCCTTACTGAATAAGGGGTAAGGGAAAACGCGCATCCAATGACTGTATCGGCCTGTTTGTGAGCAACATTGCGGAGGGCTTAGAAGGAAAAGTTTGCCTTTTTGCAGATGATATAAAGATCTACAACAGAGTAGACACACCTGAAGGAGGAGAGAGAATGAAAAGTGATTTAAGAAAACTTGTAGAGTGGTCAAAGATTTGACAGCTGGGATTCAATGCCAAGAAGTGCAGAGAAATGCATCTGAGTAGTAATTCAAAAAAGCTGTATGTGATGGGGATGAAAGACTATAGCACACAGACCAGGAGAGGGTGTCTGACAAGCTGAAGACAGCGAAGCAATGTGACAAGGCGGTAGCTAAAGCCAGAAAGATGCTGGGCTGCATAGAGAGAGGAATAACCAGCAGGCAAAGGGAGGTAATAATAGTCCTTGATAGAGACAAGATGGAAACCATCCAGAGAAAGGCAACCAAAATGGTGTGGGATCTGTTTCAGAAGACCTATGAGGAGAGGCTGAAGGATCTGAATATGTATACCCTGGAAGAGAGGAGGTGCAGGGGAGATGTGATACAGACCTTCAGATACTTGATAGGTATTAACAATGCACAAATCTTTTCTACTGGAAAGAAAACAGTTGAACTAGGGGTCATTATATGAAATTCAGGAAGGGACGACTCAGAACCACTTTAAGGAAATATTTCTTCACAGACAGGTCGATGCAATATAGTGTGCTTTGCCGAATGCATGGCTTTACAGGCACTTGGATGAGCGTTTTGGACACGCATCCAAAACCCCTCATGCAATAAAGGGATCAGTGCATGCAAAACGCACGTCCAAATCAGCATGAAGCTAATAGTGCTCATCACATGTAAATTAATGTTGATGAGAATATTAGCTATTACACCCCGATGAAAAAAAACAATGTACGACCAAAGCGCACATTTTTACTCTCAAAAATTAACGCTTGCCCTGGAGCAGGCGTTAATTCTTGAGGAGTCCCAAAAGTTTAAGAAAAGCAGAAAAGCTTTTCTGTAGTTCTTCTGACTTAATATTGTGGTGATGTTAAGTCGAAGAAACCGAAAAAATAAATAAATAAATAAAGTGTCGCTGGCAGTCAGGTTAGGAAAACGGATGCATGGAAAATTGAGCGTCCGTTTTCCTAACCCACTGACAGCCACCTCTCCTAGCTGCCCGATGCCAAGCAGGTGCTAGAGAGACAAAATTTTCCCTAGCGCCTCCTTTTTACTGTGGAAGCCCATTTAAATATTAAATTGGGCACCCCGGGCTAGGCGGATCAGCACTCGTTAAGAGAGTGGGCACTCAATCTTGAGCACCTGTTTAACGCGTGCCAATAATGCATCAGTCTGAGAGAGGGTGGTGGATGCCTGGAATGCCCTCCCAGAGGTAGTGGTGAAGACGAGAACAGTTAATGAATTCAAAAGGGCATGGGAGAAACACTGCGGATCCCTAAAGGCTTTTAAGTTGAAAAAGAAGAAAGAGGTGGTGTAACATTTCTGCACTGGGTAACCTACACGAGGTGGTAGTTACTACCCTTAACAGAATACATGGAAGTAACTCGCATAGAACGGCAGTTACTACCCTTAGCAGAATGCATAGGGGTAACCTGCATGGAGCAGCAGTTACTACCATAAGCAAACTGCTGGGCAGACTGAATGGATCACTTGGCCTTTATTTGCCATCAGTACTACGTTACTATGGTTTACAAAATAAACATATATAATAAAATAAAATAAAACAAAACAAATGTAGAAATAACACACAGCTGCTCCAATTCAAAACATTGCTAAAATATGCCATTTCTTTCTTTATAACATCACCAAAACCTGTCACTTCCTTTATGAACATACTATCAGAACCCTTATTCGCTCTCTCGTTCGCTTAAACTATTGCAACCTGCCTCACACAGCTCTCCCACTAAACCATCTCTCTCCGTTACAATCTATCCAAAATTCAGCTCTGCAACTTACCTTTCACCAAAGTCACTACAGCCATGTAACTCCTCTTCTCAAGTCACTACGTTGGCGCCCTATCTGTTTCCACATACAGTTCAAGCTCCTCTTACTCACCTATGTAACTCTTAGTGGGGGTGTGATAAATCCCCAAGGCACACAATCTAACTTATTTCTTCGGGGCTGCTCCGGCTAACTGTTCACTCCCACGCTGACTCATAATCCCTGGGAGGAGTCATTTTTATGGGGGGAAGCTCTCATTTATGGCCCAGGCGATGAAAGAAGGTCGCCAGTTTGTGCAGTACTTTAAATGCTTCTCATGAGGTAAGAGGGAGCAGCAATAATCAGACAGGACCAGGACTGGGTGTTAAAATAATGTTTACTGATTATTAAAGTTAAATTTAAGACCATTTGGTCCAAATTGATGAGAATACATCTGAATGGTGTCACAGATTAGTTCTGGGCAGGTAGGAGGCTTTAATCCAGACCTCTGGGTAGAGCCCATGGCGATTTTCAGTGCGCATAACTCTCCCAGTGGTAATCCTGTACTGTAAAATATCCTACCTTTAGACCTTTTTTTCACCCAACCCAGTCTGTCATGGTCCTGCAGATGATAGAGGAGTCTCCTTCTTGGTTCTTCCTTCATTTTATTTTATTCTTCAGGTGATTTTTCTTGTGGAAAAATCTGGGGACCAGGCTAGATCTATGGACTGAAATCCCTGTGGGAAAGGAGGATCAAAAAAAATCCTCCCCACTACTCTTAAATTCCAAAAAGTACTTCAAATCTTAATCTGGATAGCTTCACTACTGTCACTGCCTCTCGCAGCGGGATCCATCACTGGTGCTTGCCTACCTCGTGAGTAGAGTGGGCTCACAGGTCTATGGTCCATTCAGAAAAGCCCTTTTGTCCTTAAAGGGTATCAGGCTTAAAAGTGTATCTCACTGTAACTTAAAGTGAGAGGGACCCTCTGGCAAGGAGTGCACAATGAGGTATCTCCTCTGAAAGAAAACTCCTTAAGTGAAGGCTAGGAGGCCCTGCCAGAGTGAAGAAGAAATATATATATATGTACTCTGCACTGCTCTCTCTAACTGAACCCCCTGAGTGTTAAAATGGCTGGGCTAAATAACACTGACTCACCCAATCCAACGCCTCCTGGTGGGAGGGTCTGAAGGGATGGATTCTCCTACTAAGTGTGTTCTAAACACAGGGATAGTAGGATCTAGTGGCCAGGCCCAGTAGGGGGTGCCACACTCCCCCCTTCCCCACCTAAAAAAATGGTCTGAGGAAGGATACTTACTCACACAAGCAACAGGAAACATTTACAAATAGTAAGCAGGCTTTACAGTAAATCTTGCCACCAGGGTGAGCTCTTACCCTGTGGAGACTATGGCCAAGACCCCAAACACAGATAAAGTACTATACAAACATTCACATATCCTGTGGCCATTACACCTGTAACTGAATAGTGATCATTATGGAAGATCATGCTGGAAAAGTAGGGGTGCTGCCACCACCCAAGCTGTGGTAGACTCTCTCATCATCAGTATGGTTTACAAAGAGGTTAGATAAATCGCAACATAATCATCCACTATCCCTGTAATGGAAAGCCAACTTAACTTCTTGTTTGTTCAATAATTTACCCAGGATTATTAGTGCATCCCAAGGAGGGGGGTACTACTCAACCTTCAAATACATTGGAATACTTTATTACCCATTCTTATCCTTCTAATATACTTTATAGCTTCAGATTAAATTGTCCTTTTTTTTGACTCCTTCTCTCCTTTCCCTCACATAGAGACAGGCAGAAATCTCTCTCAAAAGGCTGGAACACAGGATCATCATCGTTCTATTAGCAGTGCATCTCTTCTGTAAATAAATAATGAATTAGCGTGCAAGGTGTCAAATCTTATTAGGAGACTCCACCTGAGAAGGTAAACAATTGTTAATCACAAAATTGACATAAATAAATCAAACTCCCTTTTAAGGAAGTTTTTTTTAATAACTTTATCAAGCTCTAAAAAGGATAAGAGCATTTAAATATGTTACATTGAAACATCTTTAATGAAGGCAATTTTGGTATAAGATTCTCCAGTGAAAATGAATTTTAAAAATGTCTCTTCCCCAAAGGGCTTAGCACAGTCTATAGCTGTAAAACACTCTTCTTAGGTGAAAGCTGGCCTCTGATGAAAAAGCAGTCCACCCTCTTCATCCTCCCAAAGAGGATAGGCTAGCAGTCTCTATGCCAGAGTAGGAATTTTCACCCTCCCATGGAGGGTAGGCTAACAGTCTAATCGAATTGGAACCCCAGCAGAATTCTCTGTGGCTGGGACAGCACAAGCTGACTGGATGTCCTACAATAAAGCACATATGTCAGTTCTATAGCTGAAACAGTAACTGGAACAGTCTTTAATTATGGATGAAGTCACCCCCTCCTCACAGGGAGAAGAAGTCCTTACTGGAAGCATCCTCGGCCCAGGAGAGAAAACTGGGGTCTCTGCTTGCCCCATCCATTGGGAGTCTTCCGTGATGGCCTTCACCACTACATCTAGGGCATTTCCACTTTCAGGCATGAGACCTCACCCTGGCTCGGCCTTTGCTGCTGGCGCTGTTTCAGATGTTACTAACGCCAAAGGTGAAAGAAGCTTTTCCAATGGAGAAGTCTTGACTCTCACTGAGCTACTCCCATTAGTCTCAGACCTTTCTGGCAAAACAGGACCTTCATGTTGAGACATCGCTAAACAGTGGAACGCACTAGACACAGATGGACCGGCTTGCCATCCAATGGCAATCCTGGGCCTAATCCGATGTCCTGGAATAGAGGTCCCTTGCAGCAGTAACAATGTGTGAATACGTGCTCGAGTCGTACCGCATTGCAGTCGATGCATTTGACAGTGAGAATAGTTCCGGTGCCAGCAAGCAACATTCTGAGGCCTGCATGGTACTGTACTGTTTGCACCACTTACGTAAGTCCAAAGCATTGACCAGGCCCTCCTATGGGAATAATGGCTTTGCTTACCCTCTGCCCGCCAACAGTCTGTACTATGGTGTAGGCCTCCTCAAATGGCGACTTGGGAGGGGTACTGTTACTGGAACCAGAGTGCTTACTAGCCAGCATGTCGGTCAAGCTGGTGAAAACGTTAATGGTTTAATCACCGCTCTGCACACAAAGCGTAACTTGATCAAAAAGTTTTAATTTCTTCAAAGTTGAAACGTCCGTAACTTGTTCCACAAACAGCTGAAATTGTTTATGTTTGAAATTCGATTGCTCGCTTGGTTATCTTTTTGACTTGAAGTCACGACCTAGCTCGCTGATCGCTTAGCACCACATCCGCTCCATGTATTCCCTCATGATAAGGGAGATGTCGACGAGCATGCCACCACTTTTATACTATTTGATTGGTTGTACACCACATATGCTGAGGTGACAGAAGCACAATTCACATGTGCATTCTCTTCAGCGCACCCCTCTCCCTGGTGCTGCTCGAACACGGGAACGGGCGCCATTTTGTTACATATGTCGCAGTTAATTTTCTACTTCTTTGTATATTGTATGAACGCCAAACTTCACATTTCACTTCAAAACACATTGCACTTATTTTTCCACCGTGATCAAAGCCCCACCTTCTTTGGGCATCAAATTATATAACCCCTTAGTGGGGGGGGTGTTAAGTCCCCAGGGCACACAATGTAATTTATTTCTTTGGGGCTGCTCTGGCTAACCATTCACTCCCATGCTGACTCTTAATCACTGGGGGGAAGCTCTCGCATATGCCCCAGATGATGAAACAAAGTAGCCAGTTTATGCTATAATTTAAGCGCTTCTGATGAGGTGAGAGGGTGTAGTAATATTTAAACAGGACCAGGACTGGGTGTTAAAATAAAGTTTAAAGTTAAATTAAAGTCAATTTGTTCAAATTGAAGAGTATACATCTGAATGGTGTCACAGAATAGTTCTGGGTAGATAGGTATCTTTAATCCAGACCTCTGGGTAGAGCCCATGGTGATTTTCAATGCACATAACTCTCCCAGCAGCTGTGTGGTAATCCTAGTGGAGGTATTTTGTTTTATTTAGTATCCCCCGCTGTACTGCAAAAATCCTACATTTAGACCTCTTCTCCTCTGACTCCCAGCCGGTCCCAGGGTCTCCTTCTCAGTTCTTCCTTCATTTTATTTTATTTTTCAGGTAATTTTCTTATGGAAAATCTGAGGACCAGGCTAGATCTATGCACTGAAATCCCTATGGGGATGGAGGATCCAAAAAACCTCCCCACTACTCTTAAGTTCCAAAAAGTACTTTAAATCTTCATCTGGATATCTTCTCTGCCCTCACTGTCTCTCGCAGCAGGATCCATCACTGGTGCTTGCCTACCTCGTGAATAGAGTAGGCTCACAGGGCTTTGGTCCCTTCAGAAAATCCCTTTTGTCCTTAAAGGGTATCAGGCTTAAATGTCTCTCTCACTATAACAAAGTGAGAGGCAGGGAATGCAGGATGAGGTATCTCATCTGAAAGAAAACTCCTTAAGGCAAAGCCGGGAGACCCTACCAGAGGTAGGGTCTCCCGGCTTTGCCTTAAGGAGTGAATTAAAAATACATTTGTACTCTGCAGCTGCTCTCTCTAACTGAACCCCCTGAGTGTTAAAATGGCTGGGCTAAATAGCACTGACTCACCCAATCCAAAGCCTCCTGGTGGGAGTGCCTGAAGGGATGGATGGCTCCTACTAAGTGTGTTCTAAGGACAGGGATAGTGGCATCTAGTGGCCAGGCCCGGTAGGGGGTGCCACACCTACAAGAGCCTTTACTCTGCAGTTCCTCACTACCTCTCTCTTCTCCTCTCTCTCGCTTCACCCTTCCTCATGCATACTGCTCATCAAGCAAGTCACTCCTATCTGTGCCCATCTCCTCTACTGCCAATTCCCGACTCTGAGCTTTGCACCAGGCTGCACTGTAATCTTGGAATAGTCTTCCTGAACTGGTGCACCATGCTCCCTCTCCTGCCTTATATAAATCCTGTCTGAAAACCCACCTTTTATGAGGCTGCTTTTAAATCTTAACCTCTGATTGTCCCGCTTACAGCACTGCATACGCTGAGTAGCACTACAGAAGTGTTAAGTAATAGCAATAGTAGAAGTAGTAATAGAAGGTGTATTGCCACGAAATGCTGGACTTTGCAGTCAGAAAACCTCCTGGGGAAAAATGGTTTCTTCAGTGAAGAAATAAATTCTGTCAATCCTCATGATGACGGCCAAATCCATGACAGAGAAAATAAGAGAAAACCTAGATTAAGTCATTCAACATTTATGAAATTGGAAATGTAATACTGCACAACTTAATTCAGTTGTCTCAATGCCACAGAAGATGAATTTCTAAAAAAATGCTGAAATTATGATATAAACGGTGAAGTCACCAATGAATATATGTCAAGATTGTTGCAATATGAATTTCTCGGGTCAGATAATGGCTGTGCAAGAGAAGGAAGCATGGTCATTGAGCTTTGATCCCCCTGTGGTGTGAACTCCTTTGAAATTCTAAAAAGCATCGAGCAGTTTGTCTAAAAATAACTGCTGTATTAACGCGAAGGGTTATAGAGTTGAATTATGACATGCAATGTCAGGAAATCAACTACGTCTAATAGAAAAATGTCAATAATCTGTGAAGAGAAGGAATACATAGCTTACTAGCAGACTTCCTGTGGACCATGTTTGCTGCTTATTTGGGATCTGAAAAAAGCCGTAGCTCCACAGATTCACATTTAATCGGTGCTAGAACAACAAAGAAAGCACAACTGCCAACAGTTCATGCAAGAGATTAATGAAGGGCTGGCAGGTCTGATCAGTAAAATTGATGTTGTCAGTATAAATTGGGGAACTAAGAAGAGATCTAGGAGTGTTGTCTTGTCATGTCGCGGAGATGAAGGGGCACACAGAATGTATGGAGGATCAAATCAAACTTTAAGAAAATCATTGCATAAAATGTAAAAAAGAACTGGAAATACAGAAGCCAGAACTTAATGACTAGGAAAACAGAGCCCGAAGTAGCAATGTACCATTTCTAGGTTTGTCAGGTTATACAGCTGAAATGTTCAAAGATAAGTGCATTAATTTATGTCCTGCAAATATGGGATCTGCTAATGTAATACTGGAAAGAGCACATAGAATCCTGACCTGACTGCTTCCTCCAGACAATACGCCTTATACTTCTGTAATTAGGTGCTTAAATTTCAGAGACAGAGATAAAATCTTAAAACAAGCTCATCTGATGTGGGATATACAGCATGAAGGGGCTAAATAGCCTTTCTTTTCAGATTTCAGTCCTGAAGAACAAAAGCAGAGGAACTGTTTTAACATGGTAAAAGGAAGCCATGAGGAAGAAGCAAATGAAATATGCAATGCTTTCCCCTACATGCTTAAGAATTGAAAATTTTGGAAGATGGAACTTTTTCCTGGACCTGGAGCAGTCCTCAACCCAGTCCTCATGTCACATCTAGCCAGTCTGGTTCCCAGGATATCCATCATGAATATGCATGAGATAGATTTGCATGTACTTTCTCCATTGTATGCATATCTATCTCATGCATATTCATGGTGGATATCCTGAAACCAGAGCAGCTAGGTGTGTCCTGACAACTGGGTTGAGAACCCCTGACCTGGAGGAAGCTATGCAATAAGAGGAAAGACTTCGTGGAAAAACCTAATAAATATTCACAATAAATAGATAGACAGATAGATGGATAGATAGATATAAAGACAGATAGACAGATAGAAATATAAAACACACACATAAGAAATCTTGAAGTGTGGAGGTTTGACAACTTTACAACTAGTGAAGGGCTAGACAAAAAAATATAACTTTTTTGGAATTTTTCCCAGTTTTAGATGCATTCTTTTTCTGGGATGATCAGTGGTCTGACCAGAAGGTAATGGTACAACATAGGGGATGCAGCGGCTATGAATAAACAATTTACAAAATATCCTTTGGTAGGTGAAATGTTGAGTATTAGTTTTTTATCTTACACTGAATGTAACTCGTGTAGCTAAACATGCTCTATGTATGTATAATAAGATTGCTGATGCATTGCCTCAGCTGCAGCAAGGCCGATTCAAGTCATTAGTACCAGGGGCAGACAGGTTTCTGGCACTAATGCCAATCGCCAGTCTTGCCAAGCAAACTCCTGAGGCAGCCTCTTGCAAATGAAACCTGGGAAGCCTATGACAAGGTGGGAGCGTTTCCTTATTCATCACTGCAGGGCTGCTGTTTTATTTGATCCTATGATGTCTTCACAGGTGACTGATGTAATTTTATTTGCAAAATGGGATGGGCATTTGGCACAGTCCCTTCTTCTTTGGCAAATATCACCTTTTCCTCCAAGATACATGGTTTTTTTCTGGACCCAAATAAATCATTTTTGGTAAAAATATTGGTATAGGCTTTGCCCTCTCAGTTATACCTTCTTCAATGAAGCCTTCCTTTAAAGTAACCTATTCTGCATGGGTAACTCCCCCTTGAAGGACCGGGGGGGGGGGGGGGGGCGCAAACTCCCCAGCTATGTGAGGCATTGGACCACTCATTGCATGGTGGGGACTTGGGTTCTCTTAATTGGGGACAGGAATACACCTGCAGCGTCACACATAGGAATATAGGATGTGCCGTAGCAGTTTATGGACTTCTCCTCCAGGAACTTATCCAAACCTTCTTTAAACCCAGCTATGCTACCTGCCTTAACCACATCTTCTGACAATGAATTCCAGCACTTAATTGTGTGTTGAATGAAAAATCATTTTCTACGATTTGCTTTAAATGTGTTACTTGCTAACTTCATGTATTGGCCCCCCCTAGTCCTTGTATTATCCAAAAGAGTAAATAACCATTTCGCATTGAACCATTCAAGTCTGTTCATGATTTTGTCGACCTCTATCATATCCTCCCTCAACCGTCTCTTCTCCACAGGAATAAAACAGTTGTGTTCCAAAACAGAAGGAAAATTTCCTAAATATAAATTGTCAAAGTTCCAGCAGATACAAGAAAAAAATGCAAAGTCAAAGTCTCACAATGCAGAAATCAGAGATTTGTACAATGTTCTCTCCACCTAGCTTGATGTTCCAATTTGCGTTATGGGCACAGTTTAACACTAATGAAAAAAGTGTAGTATTTTTGACGTTGATATCGTGTGTTATGGCTTTGTGAAGCCAGCCCACCTTTACAAAATTCCCGCCCCCGACTCCACCCCATCCCTCCCCTTTAAAAATTGGCATCGCATCATGCGTTATGGTGCTTTTTGCATGCGATAAAGCGTTTTCGCATGCGAAAAACGCCTTAACGCGTGCGAAAATGCCATAATGCGAGTTGATAAATGACCCTATAAATGACAATTGTTTATTTGTAAAATATTTCTGAAGCATCACATTTTTATCCCATTCAGCACAAAAAGAGACTAATAAAGTAGTCATCCAAAGATGATTCAAAAAAAAGTAGATATATTAGGGCTAATTGCAAAGTATCTAACACATCTTCTTAGATTCTCATTTCTTTTAAATTTAGGGACATAATAAATGTTTGAGATGTTACTTACCTTCCCCCCAGGTAAAGATAAAATTTCTCTAGTATATTTCTTAAAAAGCTCAAGAGGACACTTCAAATGAGTAACTGGAACATTTAACACAATGCTACTTTATATGATTGGTAGATATAGGAATTTGGAAAAAAGAATTTTTAAACTGAGCACTTGGCCAATACAGGGGGAGGAAGGTGTTCCATAGTGTTCTATTTTGTAACTTCTGGTATTATATTTGGTGCTTATATTCTAATTTATAGTACAAATTAGAAAGTAAGCACCTTGTACTGTTTTATGAATGTTTATAAAACTGCGGTCTACATTCCTCCACTTCCAGTCTGTCTGTGGTCAGTTCTGTGGGTATGTTATAAATAATTGCTTTATAATCTATAGTGGGTGCCTACCTAGTTTCTAAAAATGAATCCTACATCTATTAGAGTACTGATGAAAATGCATAGGGGCCTGATTTGCAAAAGCATTTACACGCTTAGAACTGGGTTTTGCATGTGTAAATGCTCTTTACCCATGTAAGTGGGCTTCTGAAAATTGCTGCAATATATGCAATTGAATTCTCCATAGGTTTTACCCACATTAAGTGCACCTACATGGGTAAATGGCTTTTGAAAATTGCTACAATAATATGCAACATTTCCATGCGTAACTCCTTTGAAAATTCACCTGTAAGGTTATGTCAGTCAAGCAGCAGGGTGACTCTATCATGAGGCAGGGTGAGGCACACGCCTCAGGCAGCAAAATTTTGAGGCAGCAGAAAGTACTCCCTCTAAATACCCCTGCAGTGGCCGTATCACTGAGAAGGTAATAACTTATCGGGTAAAATTTCGCCAGTGAGAAGACCAAGAAATTCAAATCTTGGGGTTTGTCTGTCTAACTCCAAAAGTTAGCCTGGACAAATCCTTTGAATATCAACATCATAGGGGCACCTTGATTTACTTTGATTCATAATGGCTAAAGTGGCTAAATAAAGAGGAGCTTTCAAAAACCTTAACACTCTAATATTCCCTTGGGAATGAACTATAAATCAGAATTTACCAATAGGATCTTAATTTTATTGGCAGTTAAAACAGATATTATCCCAAACATTTTTGGGTAATACTGATATTTCAATATCAAGCCTGTGACAAAGATGATTGTTTTCTAATCAGTTACAACTGCAATAAGTTTTATTTAATAGATAGCATGAATATTATCTATAGTATATGAAAATGCAGTTCTCTTAGCTCTGTGTGTCCCTACTGCATACAGAGAAAACAATGACAGCAAAACATAGCTTCTTTGTCGCAAGAGATAAGATGTAGTGCCCTCTGCAATTCTGATAAAAAAAAAAATTATATATATAAATATACACCCTGTTATCTTGCTTACCGTGGTAGAATCCACTCATGGAAACCCAAATTGGGTTACAGTGGTCTCTACATGCTTTGGGTTAAAGCAGGACTAAGTGGGATGCCATGTGCTACAGTTCTTTGATAAGAATGAATTCCATTTCATCTTCTCCCAGGTACAAGCTGGGAGAAATAGCTGAGTGAATCTTTAATGCAAAAGAACCTTGAGGGGTCTGGCAACACTTCTTTCCTATCATCACATGTGAGGCATAATTTAATCGGCCACCAAGAGATTTTTCAGAATTTTCTCTGTAGTGTTTTTTCATGCTCTGTGTTATATACTTTACTGCTTTGTGGATTTGCCCATAACACACAGTTTTCCTAAAGCAATAGCACCATCACAGTGAATGCTCTGTGACTGTGGTTATGCATTTTAAAAGTATTTTTGGTGTTTTAATTTGCTCTTTGGTATAGTTTACATTGAGTCCTGCTTCCAGAGCTTTCACACCACAGGAGATCTTTAAGCAAAATGTCTGGCTGTTGAATTCAAGCTTGGGATTTCTAATTAATCAGGGTTCAAGTACCTCCCGTATTCCAGAAGAGAATTTGAGTTCCTGATCGTGATTAAGCATTTTTGGATTTGTAAAGCATTTTTTATTGTTTTAATCTACTCCTTGGCTATTTTGAATCTGCTTTGAACTTGGAATAGTTAATTTTCCCACCCATTCTAATGTACTACCTCCCACCTCATTTTTAAATACTCTTATATCCACTCTCCTAACTGAAGAGGGCGGGCCTTCCTTCCTGCAAAGTTTTTCAATTTGCATTTAGGGATATCTGTTCTTAATTTCTTCTTGATTCTGGGAGATGGCAGAACTCTTCTTTCTCAATGGTTTGCAAGATAAATCCATATAATTAGGGTAAATTGCTTACTAAGGCCTAGATTTATCAAAATGCAGTAAATATTACATGTGATAGGAAAAGAGGCATGTTAATAACCTATTTATCACAAAGTGCACATAATTGCATTTTCCTACCTGCAAAGTGCTCATTTCACCATAGAGAGCGAGAGACAGAGACTGAGACTATCTACAAGGTCCTTCTAGTAGTTAGCTATTTATGCTACTATAGGAGGCCCACCTAGTAATTTGAGGTGAGGTTTAGGTAGTAGTATAGGGGTTACAGGCCACTTTTACATGCAGAGTGAGACATACAAACAGAACAGTACACTCTTGTGAAGATTTGATGTCCTTCGGAGTGAGGAAACTCACACAACGATGAGATTTGTACAATGTTCTCTCAATCTAGCTTTATGTTACCACACAACAATGAGATTTGTACAATGTTCTCTCAACCTAGCTTGATGGACTCTCTACCTGGGTAGAGAACATTGTACAAATCTCATCGTTGTGTGAGTTTCCTCACTCTGAAGGACATCAAATCTTCACAAGAGTGCACTGTTCTGATCATACGTATCACTCTGCATGTAACAGTGGCCCCTCACCCCTACACTAATTCCTAAACCTCACCTCGAGTTATTAGGTGGGCCTCCTAAAGTAGCATAAATAGCTAACTACTAGCAGGGCCTTGTAGATAGTCTCTGTCTCTCTCCCAGCCTAAAAACACCATTATGGCTTTGCACTTTGTGAAGCCAGCTCACTTTTAAAGAATTCCCGCCCCCGACTCCTCCCCAATCCCTCCCCTTTTAAAAATTTGCCTTGCACCATGCATTATGGTGCTTTTCACATGCGTTAAGGTCCTTTGATAAATGACCCTGTAAGTGATTCTAACTACGTTATTTTTCTTTAAAGATGGTTATTGCTAACATTTCTTTCTGTTTTGTTTAAGAAAATTTTACCTGCCTGCCATTGCTAGTTAACATCTGTTAAATTTTAAATTTAATAGCATGGCTGTATATAGCTTAATTGAATTATGATCCAAATTACTCTTTACAAAAGTGCTCCATGTCACTTAAAAATGCCACCCACCCCAATTCCTGCTTTTATTATATACTGTAGTCTTCCAAGGGCAGAGATCAGATCTTTTAGCAACTAAGTGATAAAGTAATAGATTTTTGGGGAATCCTTAGAAAAATATGGATATTCCACAAAGAAATAAAAATTTTACACAATTGGTTTTATTCAGTTTGATAAATGTGGAGATCTAGTCTTGGGGCAGACTAATAGGATGCTTAGGGTTTGCATCATCTGTCTGCAGTTTCCTGTAAAGAATAAGGAATTGTCTTAGTTTAAGGAAGAAATGATTAAAATGAAAGCTGTCTCCCCAAATATAGAGTACCCCAAAAAAATTCCCTCCATTCAGCAGAATCAGCAGTAGATGGGATACAGTGATCTCTCATAGGATAAGATCTGTGACCCAGAAAACCTCTCGCCCCGCTCCAAAAAACGGTTTACCCATACACAATACCCTCACAACAATGGAAACAGACGATGCTCGAGAAAAAGCATCTAAAGTGGTAACAGCTGAAGAAAGACACTCACGGTACACAAAATCTAAAAGCACTGACAAGAGATCCCATAAGAATAAGAAATTACTGCTGGGGGACTATATTATCAAGGGCATTAATTTAGGACTGCTTTTGGAAGCAAATAAAGTCAAATGCGTACCAGGATCCTCAGCAAGCACAAATACAAACCAGTTTCTTAAAAATGTACAAACAAACTGGCCGATGCAATAAGATGCATGGTAAAACGGGCGCTCATATCAAGCGCCTGTTTTCCTAACGTGAGCACAAGCACCTCTCCTGGGCCTCCGATGCTCTATTACAATGAGCTGTTGAGTTAAAAAGGATGCTAGGGAGAAATTGTGCATCCTTAGCCCTCAGATACCATTGGGCACCCAGGAGATGCGGCCGTGCACCCACAACTGCAACGGGCGCTCAATAGAAGCATCCGTTTTATCCCACATCAGTTGATTTACACACACAATATAAATGCACAATAGCAAGGGGCAAGATTGGCCTGAAGCATGTATATTGTGCATCCAGAAATATTTTTTTAATCAATTTATTATATTATTTTTAAATTCTTAATCAATGTGAGCAGTAGATGTATTTTTGTCTATGGTTCCTACTCTATGAAGGAAACATAGAGAGCAGCATTTTTTATTTTCTCAAGAACCTTTGACTCGTGGTATGACTTAACCCCAGCTTCAGGGCTGGAGTTAAATTTGCTGCATTAAAAAATGTGCGTTGGGTGGCCGGGATTTACTGCATCAGGAGGTTATAGCTAATAGCTTCATTTATATGGAATTTACATGTGATGAGTGCTATCATCTATGCAGTTTGTCCACGTGTTTTGGACGCGCTAATCCCCTTATTGCTTTGGGTGTTAGCCTAGTGCGTCCAACTGCTTGTTAACCTTGCGCTAGGCTGGACGCACTTTATTGCATTGGCTCCCTAAAGAGGGAACTCTGAAATTGATATCATTGTCACTTGGAACCAATGACCTAGAAATGGAATCAGTGTATGACAGGAGTTCAAGAATTTAGAATAAGGGCTAAGGCATGTTACAGAAGGGAGGGCCTTAGGAGGCCTTCACAATCTGTTACGCGCACGCAGGCTTTGGCTAGATGTAGCAGGAGATGCCATGAGCAGCTGTTGCATGAAAATAGAAGATGTGTGCCCTTGGACTTCGGTGAACCCAGAGAGGAGTTCCGGGGAAACACAGAGGCTGGTGAGACAAATCCGTGTCTGGTTCGAGACCTAGACCAGGCCCCTGCCGTCCTGCATACCTCAGTGAGACCAAGCAGCCTTGGTTGGTCTCTAAGTGGTCCTCCGACTACTCCAAGCCCTTTCGGACCTGCCACTGGGAACGGCAATGGCAGCAGGCCAGACAGGAGACGAGGGCAGACGAAGGCTCTGGAACATGAAGACTGAGACAGGAGACTTGGGGCATGCAGACTCAGACGAGAAGCTTGGGATGTGAAGACTCAGACGAGAAGCTTGAGCACGAAGACTCAGGATCAAGGTTCAGGAACAAAGTCAAGTACTGGGTTGAGGCTGCAATGCAGCACGCCCTACACAGCCCACCGACACTGGCAGACCCCATGGGCTGGTCACGGACCACGCTTGAGAGCGAAGTGGACTCCAGACGAATACGTGGTAATTGAAGCCGGAACATGGCGAAGATTCAGTAGAAGCGTGTACCAAGATGCGCCCTACACAGCCACCCATGGCTGGTCGCGGACCACGCTGGAATGGCACAGGTTTAGTCAGAGTCTTAGGCATGGATGGAGCAGCCACCAGAACATCCGAGGGTCGAGACAATTTCCATAGTAAGGGACCAAGACAATACTTGGCTTTGAGCATAGAGTAGGGAGCCAAGACGAGACTTGGCCTTAGGCATAAAACATGGGACCAAGATGAGACTTGGCTTCAGTTGAAGATGACCCTCCGGAGACTAGTGCTGCGAAGCAAGAAGGCAGGCCCATGTCATGAGGTGATGAAACACGATGTGACACGCTAGAGAAGGTAGCGTTGAAGAACCAAGGGTCCAGGAAGCAGAAGCGGAGACGAGGCATCAGGAAGGAACATCAGGAAGACAACGAGACACCAGGAAGACAAGGGATAATCCAGAAGAGACCAGGAACATGAAGAACAATGAGGGATCCCACGAAGAACAGGAAATACCAGCAGAAGCGAAGATGAGAAGTCCTGGAAAGGAACTAACTCATTGCGAAGGCAACTAAGGATTGGAAGCTGGACCCTTATATAGGTCTGATGATCAGGAGATGCCCTGGGAGGAGTCCAGGTGGGGCCAGGAGGCTGGCCCTTTAAATCAGTGAAGGGGGCGTGGCCCGCACACTAGGAAGCCGGAAACAGGAAGTTCAGCACCGTGGAGAGAGGCCATGCTGCCGCTGTGAGTAGCAGAGAAGTCGAGCAGGGCCGAGGAGTGGGCCCCAACGTCAGCAGCGGCTCCTGCCACTGCAGGAAGCACCAAGGGTGGCTCCAGCCACCAGGAAAGCCCAGGGACTGTGGCCTCCAGGCCGCAAAGTGAAGATGACGTTGGCGGCGGCTCCGGCCACATTGAAGTCCTGAAGTCTGCGGCTCCCTGCTGCGATGAAGAGAGGAAACAGCTGATTGCAGCTCCTGCTGCGAAGAATGTTGGTGGCTCCATGCTGCGTTGGCATGTGCAGAGTCATAACAAGGCAGATGGCAAGGACCAAAGTATTTTCAGATGTTACCTGTATATTGTAAGGGGAAGAAAATAATGTCTATGGCATATCACCAACTTCAATACATGGCTTAAAATCCGGTACAAAAAAAGGGATTTAATATATTGGGACTGAGGCTATACATAGAATAATAGGCTATAAGAGCATAAGAAATGCTGTAGTGATGGCCTACATCTGTCTATGAAAGAATAAATGATTCTAAGTGAGAGAGTCAGCTAATACCTTGACAGGAGTTTAAACTAGAGAAGGGCATGGTGAATGGAAGCCAACTGATTTGGGCTCGCACCCCAATGAACAATAGAATGTAGTGGAGGAAAACAGAAAAGTGAGGGTCTTGAGCAGCAGGGTAGACAAGGGAACTGATATTAGGCTATATGGAAAGTAGATAAGACAAAGGGAAATAACCAAATCGCTATGACCATAAATGCTCTTAATTTAGGTAACAAAATTCCAGATATGTAAGCCCTAATGGGAGAGACAGATCTAAATAATGTTATCAAAGGGATGGGGGTTCAAGATTAGGATGGCAGAAAATGGGGAGGAGTAGCAATTTATGTAAAAAAAAAAAAAAATCATGTCAAATGAAATGCAGTGAACTTAGCAAAAGGAGGTAGCGGTGAGTTATCTTTGAAAAGGAAGATGATACTTCAGTCTGTACTAGTGTAATATACAGATCTCCAAGTACTAGCCCAACTCTCATTCAAATAAACAGGGAAAATATTACTGATATAACTCCAGTCCCTAAATATGAAAATCAATAATAGTTATAGAAACTTGTATACATATATATATATATATATATACATATATATATATATATATATATAGAACCATCTTTTGAAAACCAAAGATCAATTAAATGCTTACATAGGTCCATTTAATCATACCAAAGATCGTTTAATACAATTTTTTTTTTAATTTCACTGTCCAATTGTTTTACGCATAGAATACTCTCACCTGTAGTATATAAGGCAAACAGATCCACATGTTGTGCAAGTGCATCAGATACTTACAGGTGGATTTTCAAAAACATACATGTGCAAAATATCACCCATCACAGTTACAGTTCACGTGAAAAAAGGGGGCGTGTTAGGAGTGTATTGGGATGTGGTTTGTATGTACACACGTAATGAGCTATTTTAAAAGTGATTTACATACCAATGTCATCAAAACTATGTGAATATATTTACTACTACTCATTTACACACACAGCTTCAAACTTTCATGCTGTTATGTTTGATAATCTAGGTGGTAAATTAACACAGAGGGTCACAATTATAAATACTCCCTGATTTGCTTATAGATATATCACACATTCACAATGTGTATAAACATTTATTGAGCAAAATAACACACTCACCTATATAGACACTCTAAAACTAAACTAGCACACTCATACAATCATTCATACCCATTACTTATTTAAAAACACCTTGCACATGGAATCCATGTGCAAGGTGTTTTTAAATAAGTAATGGGTATGAATGATTGTATGAGGAGGATAAGGAGAAAGTAGAGGAAGTACCCCTTACAGTGTGTATATAGGACTAGGGCAGTTTTTTGATCTTTCAGAAAAGCAAGTCATGCAGGTTCAGATTCAAAAAGGAAGCTATACTGTACCTATGCCACTAGTTAGAGCAGGACCTGCATTCTTCTACTCACAGAGGCTGGGACTTACCTGTACATATCAAGGCAACTACCACCCTGCATTTTTGGCCATCAGCACTTTCTAGACACCTCTAGGGGGTCATGGCTTTAGTAAACAAGTCTAGAACCTCCATGTGTGTAGATCAATTTCTGGCAACAATTCTCGGAACTGATAGCATCAGCAGCAAATAATGAGAGATTTCTACCAATTTGCATGCTTCCCCTGTCTTAAGGGCTATCAATTGCACTCACATCCCTATAAGGGCACCAGGGGACGACAAAGCCACCTAATGCAACCGCAAGGGCTTCTACTCCCATCAATATGCAAGTGGTCTGTGAGAGCCAAGGCCATCATCTTGGACGTCATGCCCAGGTTTCCTAGATCCAGTCATGATGCCAACATCCTCTCACAGTCAGGAGCTCATGACCGCTTCCACGAAGAGCACGTCACTGGGAGCTGGCTTCTAGGTAGGAATGCACTTACCACTACTATCACACTGCAACTAAACCTTCTTTTGGTCTCCCTCATATCTAAGTGGACTTACAAAATTGGCCAAGGAGGATCGCTCCAGCTTCACCAAGGAACTACCCTCTGCCCAGTACTAAAGGATATTTAACTCTGCTCTTTATGTTCTTCCCTACAAGTAATACAGGATATCCACTCGAAACCTGGCTTATGATCCCACTAGCTAAACCACATATTGCTACAGAGGCTCGCTACAATAGGGCCCACTAGCAGATCAGGTAGTCATTGAAAGAACATTTGGCCTACTCAAAACCAAATTTCTGCTGCCTGGACATATCTAGGGGATACCTTCTCTACAACCCCCCTTAAAGTCTGTGAGATCCTTCTAGCCTGCTACATGCTTCATAACTTGGCCAAAACCAGAGGCCTACCTACTCCAGAGGGACTACAAGATCATCTAGATGAAGAGCAGGAAGAGAAGGCAACAATCGGAGTCAGGAGGAATTGCAGGAGATTCATCACCAGACTGAACAGTAGGTTATACAGGGAAGGAACACTCTGATATAAATACATTTTAGACAGTAAAGGTGCATTTATTTACATGGTGTGCAAAAAATAATTAGAAGGTGATGGTACCTTAATTTTCATGACGTGCTCAATGTGATGATGAATTAAATCATTGATTTCTGGCCTTTCTTGGCCAGCCACTTTTTCAGGGTGGGGAAAGGTCTGTTACCTTGGCCGGGCCAATATTTGTGCTCCTCCGCAGTGGGGTTCATTCACAGCTTATGCTGCCTTTGGAAGGCCTGGGACATGGGAGCAGTGGCTCATCCGGATAGCTGCTTCCTGGGGTTTGCGAATTTCTACAGGCATTTTATTCCACATTACTCCCAGCTTGTGGCACCACTCACTGCCCTCACCAAAAAGGGGGTGAACCCCAAGCAGTGGCCTCCTGATGTCGTCTCTGCCTTTAATCAGTTGAAACAAGCCTTCCTCCAAGACACCTGCCTACGCCACCCAGACCCCACACGGCTGTTTGTTGTGGAGGTCGATGCCTCTGACACCGCCATGGGAGCCGTGCTGAGCTAGCATTCCAGCAAAGGAGTCATATTACCTTGCTCTTTCTTTTCCTGGAAATTCTCCCCAATGGAAAAAATTATGGTATCGGAGATAAGGAGTTACTGGCCATTAAGATGGCCTTGGAAGAATGGCGTCAGTGGCTAGAGGGAGCCCAGCATACTATTACCATGTATACAGACCACAAGAACCTGGAGTACCTTAAACTTGCCCAGTGCTTAAATGCCCGTCAGGCTCGCTGGTCCCTAATTTTTCAGTTGCTTTGACTTCATCCTGAGGTACAGGCCAGCTACCAATAATTTATTTATTATTTATTTAATTCTTTTTATATACCGACCTTCATGACAGGTGTCATATCAAATCGGTTTACATGTAACAAGGGGGAAAAAAACATTCTTATCAATCATTTAACAGTAAAATAATCAGAGGAGGTGAAAAAGTTACATATAACAAGGAGATCGAACTTGGGAATAGAAGAAAGAGAAGGACAGAGGGATAACCATTGTGATAAAAGGGTATCGCTAAGTAAGTTGTCTGGTAGGCTTGAGAACTGGAGTTCTGAAAGTGAATAGATTAAGGGAAAGCTTGGCTAAATAGCCAGGTTTTAAGTTTTTTTCGAAATGTTTGTAGGCAGGGTTCCTGTCTGAGGTCTGGAGGTAAATTGTTCCAAATAGTGGGTCCTGCAATCGAGAATGCTCTTTCTTTGGTTGCGGTGTGGCGTGAAATTTTGTTAGGAGGTACATGGAGAGATCCTTTGTATGATTCTCTGATGGGTCTGGATGAGGAATGAAGTTTGAGGGGGAATTGGAGGTCCAACGGGAGTTGCTTGTGGATCGTTTTGTGGATTATGGTAAGGGATTTGTGTAAGATTCGATAATTTATTGGCAGCCAATGTAGGTTCTTTAAGATGGGGGAGATGTGATCTCTGCGGTTTGTATTGGACAAGACTCTAGCTGCTGCATTCTGGAGCATCTGCAATGGTTTTGTGGATGAGAGTGGAAGCCCCAGAAGAAGTGTGTTGCAGTAGTCAATCTTGGCAAAGAGTGTGGCTTGGAGGACAGTCCTGAAGTCATGGAAAAACAGGAGGGGTTTAAGCCTTTTTAGGACTTGCAGTTTGTAGAAGCCGTCCTTTGTTGTGTTGTTAATGTATTTCTTTAAATTTAAGCGATTGTCAAGGATTACTCCGAGGTCTCTAGCATGAGAGATTTGGGCTGTATGAGGGGGCTGAAGTGAGGAGTCAGGATGGTCGGTTGAAATGATGAGCAGTTCGGTTTTGGACGTATTTAGGACTAAATTCAAATTGTTGAGGAGTTGGTTAATGGATTAAAGGCAATTTTCCCAGTATAGAAGGGTCGTTGATAGTGATTCTTTTATGGGGATTAAAATCTGCACATCGTCTGCATAGAGATAATGTGTTAATCTTAGATTAGTAAGCAGTTGACAGAGGGGGAGGAGGTAGATGTTAAAAAGGGTGGGGGATAAGGAGGATCCTTGAGGAACACCTACTGAAGATTTAATACTGGATGATTCTTTGTTGTTAATTTTGACTTTGTAGGTTCTGTTGCTTAAGAATGAATTAAACCATCTGTGAACAGAGCCTGAAATACCAATGTCTGAGAGACGGCTTAGTAAAGTGGAGTGATTCACCGTGTCAAATGCTGCCGAGATGTCAAGAAGAGCTAACAGAAAATCTTGACCTTTGTCTAGGCCTAAGATGATGTGATCCGTAAGGGAAAGGAGGAGGGTTTCTGTGCTGTAGGATTTGCGAAACCCGTATTGATTAGGATAGAGAATATTGTGATCGTCTAGGAAATCCGATAGTTGGGAATTGACCAATTTTTCAGTGATTTTTGCAACAAAAGGAAGGTTGGAGATTGGGCGGAAATCAGAGAGATCTTGTGTGTCTAAGTTGGGTTTCTTCAGAAGAGGTTTGAGTGATGCTGATTTTAGAGAGTCAGGATAAATTCCTTGAGATAAGGTACAGTTTATGATGTCTGCCAAGGGACTGGCTATGGTGTCCGGGATACGAAGAAGGAGTTTAGTAGGTATATTGTCAGAGGGATGGCTTGATGGTTTCAGTTTCTTTAGGAGGGATTCGATCTCCTTGGATGAGATGGGTTCAAAGGTATCAAATTTGGCTCCGATAATGGTCTGTTTTTCGGCAGTAGTCTGTTGTGTGGAGGTGTTAGGGGGGAGCCGTGCTAAGGTGTTTTTTATTTTTTTTTGAAAGAAAAGAGCAAGTTCTGGACAATAATGTCCAGGCCTATGCCCTCTCATGGGTTTATGAAGCAGAGGACACTCCTGAAGTCCAGGGGTACATCGTTGATCCTGCTCGCATTCTCCTGGCTGCTGCCCAGCCTGTTCCTCCTGGGAAAACCGTGGTATCCCTACAACACCGCCAAATGGGCCCATGACGCCCCTATCGCTGGTCACCTGGGAACCAAGAGGACCTTGGAGTTACTACAGCGATACTATTGGTGGCCGCAAGTCGGAAAGGACGTCAAGGCCTATGTGGAATCTTGCCCAACATGTGCTCATCAAAAACCCATGGTAGGGTGACCTTGGGGGTTATTATAGCTGCTGCCGGCCCCCAAGGAACCCTGGACCCATGTGTCCATGGATTTTGTATTGGACCTCCCCCTCTCTAGCGGCTGTCATATCATTTGGGTCATCATAGATCGATTTTCTAAAATGGCTCACTTTACGGCCCTCCCAGGGCTTCCCTCAGCTCTTGAATTAGCCCAACTATTTACTTCTCACATCTTCCGCTTACACGGCCTCCCTCAACACATCGCTTCCGACTATGGAGTGCAATTCACGGCCAAGTCCTGGCGCTCGTTGTTTCGCAAATTCAATGTCTGCTTGGATTTCACTACTGCCTACCATTCCCAGGGGAACGGCCAAGCTGAGCAAACTAACCAAACCTTAAAAGCCTTTCTTCGCTCCTTTGTAAACAAGCGTCAGGACAATTGGGCTAGTCTACTTCCCTGGGCCGAATTTTCGCACAATTCCCACATCAACTCAGCTACGGGCTCTTCCCCATTTCTCATGGTATATAACAAACAACCTGCTCCGCCACTTCTCATACGCCTGACTGTGCCATCCCCGGCAGCCCAGATGACTGCGCAACAGCTTAAGGAACTCTGGGAGAGGACCCAAGACATGATCTGACAAGTGGCATTAAGGGCTAAGAACATGACGGACAAGCACCGATGAGCGGTGCCCCAGTTCACTTTCGGAGACAAGGTCTGGCTCAGTACCCAGCACATTAAGCTTCGGGTACCGTTGATGCAGCTAGTTCCCCGCTACATTGGGCCCTTCTCCATCTCCGAAAGAGTAGGAACAGTCATGTACCAGTTACAAATATCCTCCTCCTTAAGAGTACATAACTCCATGTTTCCATGTTGAAACCTCTGATTTCATCATGGCCCCATAGAAAAACTCCAGAACCACAGAACCTGTCCTCCAAGGATGACCAAGTCTACCAGGTGAAAGAAGTCCTGGATGTCCGGCAGCGTAAGGGGAAGTGGGAATACCTACTCTCCTGGGAGGGGTTTGGCCCGGAAAAAAACTCCTCAGAGCGGCTTCTAATATTCTAGATAAAAGTCTCCTCAAACAGTTTCATTTGGCTCACCCCAAGAAGACCAGACCCCTGGGGATGGGGCGTAGAGGAGGAGGTTACTGCTGTGTTTGCCGGCCTTGAGAGACCAAGACCAGAAGCCCTACCTCCGGCCCCGGGAACCTGGCCTCCCATGCCATCTGCCGAGTGGCCTCTCAAGGCCCATCGGCCTGACCTGGCCGGCGCATCTGCTCCGACGCCGGCGTCCCTCTGGCCCTCCCAGGCACGCGCAATCCGCCCCACCTCTTAAAGGACCAGAGGTGGGAAAAGCACCAGCGGGCCCACTAATGACATCAGGGCTAGGGGGCTATTTAACCCTACCCCAACCCATAGTGTGCGTTGTCTGCTTCTGGTTCTTGCATTCCTGTTTCTTGCTTCTGCGTTCCTTCTCCTGGTTCCTACGTTCCTGTCCTCCGCTGCCGGCCTCCGTTCTCACTCCTTGCCCTCTCGGACTGATCTCCTGGCTCCGACTCTGCTTTGCCCCCGGATTCTGCTCATCTGCCGCCTGCCTCGACCATCTACCTGTTTCCGACTCTCCTTGTTTGCTGTCTACCTCAATTCTAGGACTGTGCCAGGTTTCCCTCATCTGCTGCCTGCCCTGACCTCTGGTACATCTGGCCTCACTCCAATCACCTCTCTCCTGGGAGGGATATTCCTGAGAGACCCGTGCCTATGTCCTGCTGGCCCCGGTACCCATGGGCTCAACTTGTGGGGAACGAGGGCTGGTAAAGGTGAAGCTCCTATTGGGTCTCCTCCCCACAGCCACCTTCTGACGACGAGGACCTACAGGGGCCTTTCCCCTGGAGGTAGCATCAACCTCGTCTCGGCCAGGGGTCCACCGAACAACACCCACCTTATCCTCGATCATCCTCTCCATCTCTGTCTTCCACTATTCCCTCCTCAATATATGCCCCAAGCCCTATTTTCTCCCTCCCTTCCAATCCTTCACTCAAATGCCACCATGGTGGTCCCCAGTCCCCAATCAACCCCTTAGGTCCTCTCACATATTCAGTCAATCTTTCATGTCCTTCTCTCATCCTCCACATCTGATATAACCCTCAAACGTCTTCAGCATATGATCCCTCCCTTAAAACAGACACATCTTTATAAAAGCACCACTTCAGGGTAATCCACAGTAATAAGTTATATCCCCAGGCCAAGGATGGATAACACCTGGAGAGAAGGACTGACAGGATGAGGATAGGAGCAATTTCTATAGAATCAGGAGGTTTTTAATGGTTGAGGTGAGAGGAGCCATGGCAATCTCCAGTAGCTTTCTCTCCCCTCATCGCTGGTAATAAGCCTGATGGAGATCTGCCAGTGCCAGCAGCTTCTGTACTGGAATTCAGCACTGGCCCTTTGAACCACTGCATGCTGTAAGACCCACAGTGACTCTAATCCCTCACCAAGCAGAGCATCCTGTAAACACAGAAACCCGTGCAAGGGCCTGGAATATGTAATGGTTCACAGACCACATTCTGATTTAAACAACTAGCATTGTTATGATTTAAAGCCGTCAGCCATCTGAGGCATTTATGGCCCCCCCCCCTTCCTTCAGGAAGGATTAGTGAGTCGATTTGGTATCCAGATATACCGTATAGGATAGCACGAGCTAAGAGGTAAATGGTAACTACAATCTCAGCTGTGTTGTGACCATTATAGGAATGTCTTTCAGGGGAGATAAGTAAAACCTGCAAACCATCTTAACTGTAGTTTACATGCAAGCAGCTGTAAGATTAAGTGAGTGAAGAAGAAAACAGTAGAGACCAGCATGTCTAGCTAAATACTGGGTAGTGTGTGGGTGACAGAGTAATTGCAAGAGGGTGTCCTGAAAGATGTTTTACTTGTGGTGGAAAAAGACCAATGCATGCATGTAAGAAAAAAGAGACATATGCAATACTGAAAATATAAATATGAAATTTCATAAAATATTAATTAACTTTTAAAACTTTATAAACTATGTATAAAAAATTTAAAAAAGAGTGGAAGAGGAAATCTAAGGAGTTAACTATTTACTCAAAAGACAAAAAAGGCCTAGAGACACCAGGATTGGTCCTGAAAGGCATAGGGGCTGGTGGATGTGGTGTGTGTGCTTCATACCAATTAGCTCATGAGCTCCTGTAATGGCCTCTTGAGCATCAGCGAGCTGCTCCAGTACTGCCTCCACCTTCCTCATGTCGGCTCACAGGCCACAAAGTTCCTCCACCATTATCTCCATAGTTCTGGGCTGGTGTACAGGGAGAGCCATTATAGAGTGAACCTGCCCCAAAAGAACTGGAAGTTCGCACCCATGGAAATACATACACATATGATTTGTAATAGTAAAGTGCAATTGTGCTTGCACATGATTTCATTTCACATGCACTTATACTTGTGTAAATGTCTACTGTACTCGCATATGTTTTATATACATCTTATGTGTATTTTATAATCTGTGCATGCATTTATGCAAAGATTATAAAATTGCTGGGTTCACGAGTGGGAGCCCATATACATACATATATGAGCTCATGTGCATTTTTTTTTTTTATTACCCTGCCTGTTTGTAATTAACTCCAAATTGTACAGAGTTTGGAGTTTGTGAACTAAAGTTTTTATTAAAAGCTAAGTATCTGAAGCACTTGCACAACGTGTGATTCTCTTGACTTTATATACTTCAGGTAGAAGTATTATATGCATAAAAATAAAACCGGACAGTGAACTTGTAATTTTTTTGTATTCAAAAATCTTTTGTATCATTAAATGGACCCATGCAAGCATTTGTCTTTGATATTTTCCAAAGACTTAGCATAAGACAGTCCTACATATATACATATAGGGATCCTGTGAGTCCACTACCAGAGTCAAGTAAAAGAATATACCAGTTGGTTTGGGGAGAGACTTAGTGTAAATTGTTGGGTTACATCTTCTCCATGTTCAAGCTAGCAACGGTATAGCTCTCTAGCTCTTGGAACTAAAGCATCATTTTGCCTTGTGGATTCCCCTTTTGATTTTGAAGAGGCATGTCCTGTACTGTTCGCCAGTTTCTATGTTAATTGACTTCTGCTTCTATGGAGCATTTGATTTGGATGAGAATTTTCTTTCCATCTTCTCAATACATCTTAAAGATGTTAATTGATTTATTTAAGTCTGTAGTTCCCCCGTAATGTGGGACTCTGTTAAGCTAATTTAAATTTTACCATACCATCTACTGGGAGAGGTTTGCTTCATGCAAGATGGAACTGAGTTCATCAAGATCCAAGGAAAGGATGACTTCCAGCCATTCTAAGGAGGGGAAGAAGGAGAGGGGTAGGAAGGAGGTGGAGTGGACCTTAATTGGGCCCATATACATCTACAATAGATAAACAGAAGAGAAGTGACAGGTATCTTCATGATACTGAACAGGAGAGAAGGAGAAGGACTTGTGCCTTTCAGGTAATGAGCATGAAACTAAGGAGTTCAAAGGAGAAGACTACAAGGAGGAGGTAGGGGATAAAATGACTGTTTAATATAGCTTTACCCACACTGGGAGGAAAGCCAATGACTTGTCGTATATCCATTGGGTGGGAAGATATAAATCAACTTCTGAAGTAAATTAAATTGTTTTAACATCAAAAACTTAAGAAAGACTAGGAGAAGTCAATAACTTAAAGAACTGAATTAATTGGCTTTAATATCTGAATTGAGAAAAAATGAAAGGAGTCAAACTTACTAGAAAGCATTTGTACGATCATAAAGTAAATTAATTCAGTTGTAAAGAACTCAATTTCATCAATTGCATCTTATCAGTAAAGAGAAATGTTAGAAACCATCCAAATGTATTGAGTAATGACTTTAATGATTATCAATGCTGAGGTTATTACTGCTGTAAGCAATGCATGGAATTAGGACTTAAATACAATGCAAAGGGTATCTTTCCGCCCAACAGGAAACCCTGGGAAAGTTCATCATACGGCATAACAACAATATTCCACCTGTAAGAGAAATGTGAAATATGGCCCCTGGAACCATTAACTGGGTTCAACCATCACAGGGTTTTCACACAATTTTCTATATCAATTATTGATCAACATATTCAGGGATTGCTATTATATTTATTTATTTAGTTGTCCAACTTTTCTATACCGTTATACAGAAATGAGTTTCTATCACTACGGTGTACATATTAATACTAAAAAAAATAAAAAACATAAAAATATAATAATTAGAATAAAATTACATAAACCATCCAATAAAAATAAATAACACTAAAAGATATCTACGTTCATTACTTAAAAGAAAGAGTAAAAATAAACAGTGAAATAACACTCATATAAAATAGAACTCATAACTCTCGACCAGTGTCTTAGGGATCAACCTTATACACTTGCTGAAAACACCATGGGGTGGATTTTAAAAGGGTTACACACATAACCCTTTTAAAAGCTTCCTGCGCGCGCCGAGTCTATATTGCATAGGCTCGGCAATGCGCGCAAGCCCCGGGACGTGCATATGTCCCAGGGCTTGAAACAATGGATGGGGAGTGGGCAGGCCGGGGGCGGGGCTGGAGCCTCCAGGCACAGCGGCCATTTGCCGCTGTGCCCAGGATCGCGAGCGGCCATCGCCGGCACGCACAAGCTACGCCTGTCCAGAGGCAGGCGCAACTTAAAAATTAAAGGTAAGAGGAGTTTTAGGTAGGGCTGGGGGGCGGATTAGGTAGAGGAAGGGAGGGGAAGGTGAGGGGGGTGGAAGGAAAGTTCCCTCCAAGGCCGCTCCGATTTCAGAACGGCCTTGGAGGGAATGGAGGAAGGCTGTACGGCTCGGCGCGCACAAGTTGCACAACTGTGCACCCCCTTGCGAGTGCTGACCCTGGATTTTATAACATGAGCGTGGCTGCACACGCATGTTATTAAATCGGGCGTAGATTTGTGCGCTTCAGGTTGCGAGCACAAATCTATGCCCGCGCGTAGTTTTAAAATCTGTCCCCATGTTTTTAACTCTTTTTTAAAATTTTCTCAGATCGGGTTGTAGTCTCAGCTTTTGTGGTAGACTGTTCCAGAGTTTTGGTCCTGCGATTGAGATGGCGCGGTCTCTCACCTCACTCAAGTGGGTGGATTTAACAGTGGAAACTGTAAGAAGACCCTTGTTGGCGGATCTTAATTCCTCCCAGACAGGTAGAAGAACTGGAGAGAGATCAGGCTGAAAACATGAAAAATGTGAAAATGAAGAGAGAGAAGTAGGTGGGAGATTTTAATCTGCAGGAAGTGAATTGGAGGATGCCAAATCAGTTAGAGGTAGAGAAATTCTATATTATTAAGTATATTCCTCCTTTCAGCCACTTCAAAGCAGATTTCCTTCAGGGGTTCTGCTCAGACAATTAGTAAAAGAAGCCATGAGGTAAGGGGCAATATTGGACCTGGTACTTATGAATAGAGAAAAGCACTTCTAAATGTCCAGGTCGGCTGCCATCTCAGCACCATTGATCTTCAGACTGTTACGATCCCCCCCTGTTGCTGCGCTACAGGAGGTATCTCACCTTCTCCTCCGGAGGCCGCTCCGAAGCCAGGGCCTCGCCTGTGTACCATCCAGGACTTGCTCCAGGGCCTGGGAGGCCTAGTTGTTCCTGAGGCCTGCCTGAGGCTTGCTTGGTTACGTTTGGACTTCCTGCTTCGGCCACGCCCTTCTCCCTAGGGGCTGGCCCGCAGCTCTCCACCTCAGTTATAGGGCCAGCAAGGGGCGGTCCTGGTGAACTCCTCCCAGGGAGTTGCCTGCATACTGCAGTATAAAAGGACTTTCACTTCACTTCATACTTGCCTTCGGATTGGGTTCTACAGTTGCCTGTAACCTCTCCTGATCCAGGTCCTCCGTGGTCTTGCCTGCTTTGATGGCTCCTTGTCCTGTCTCTGCCTTGATGTCTATTCCTGATGTTGCCTGATGTCTGTTCCTGATCCAGTTCCTGATCCAGTCCCAGATGTACCTGCCTTGAGCTGCCTGGAGTGCAGCATACCTGCCTTGAGCTGCCTGGAGTGCAGCAATCCGCCGCTTCTTCTTCCCAGTGCTCTCCCGATCTCAGCGTGGTCCGCGACCAGCCTTCCTGGGCTGTGTAGGGCACGTATGGGACGGGGTGGTCCGCGACTCAGTCCCGCGGGTGGGCTGAATAGGGCGCCCTGAGGGACAGTGCCCATGTCTTCCTTCCAGCCCTCATTTGTGATGTCTCTGCACCAGCCTTTCTCTGGTGTCTCTGCACCAGCCCTCGTCTACGATGTCTGCACCAGCCCTCGTCTAAGATGTCTTCCGTGTACTAAGGACTCTGTCTGCCCTCGTTCTCTGTCCGGCCTGCCTCCCTTTGCTGTTACCCAGCGGCAGGTCCGAAAGGGCTTGGAACGGTCGGAGGACCGTTCATCAACCAACATTGCGTTGCTGGTTGCCATGGGCATGCAGGTCCGGCTGAGGGTCAGACTCCGCTCCTTAACTCCTGCTTCAGTACCTGCCCGGCTCTCCATGCCTGCATCGGCTCACCTCTTGCGGTGTGGCTTGGGGCTCCTCCCTGGATCTCGCCGTGGCCCAAGGGCTCACACCACCTGCTCTAGAGACGGCCGCGCTCCTCGCGCCTACGATAGTACCCGAGGGCCTCCAAACCTTCGGCCCGTCAGCGGCGTGGTGGACGCGCCCGTAACACAGATAGCATGGTTTATATAACAGCCAAGATGGACAGGAGTCATGTACAAGTCACAGAAACATAGAACACGATGGCAGATAAAGACCATGGGATCCACCGCAGTAAGCTGCTTTAATGGACAACTTAGCCAGCTAGTTAGCTGGAAAACTTGTCCCATTTATTCAGCAGGATAAAAGTCCCGCTGAATAATATAACCAACCTAAAGTTATCCGGCTCCATATATGTTTGAATAAAGCCGGTCAAGTTTTTGGTATCTGGCTACGTCACTGACCTACAAAATAAAAGTACAAACTAGAGCGCAGCTAATCCACCCCCCCCCCCCCTTTGCCAAGCCATCTCCTATCCCCACCCCCCTTCCCCAAACCTTTTTAAAACGTGAGAAAGTGCCCGTCCCTGCTCCCAATCATTAAATACTTCGTTTGGCCGCCTCCCCGCCTTCCCCCCCCCTACCCATCCACAATGAAGAATCATGGCGCCTGCCTTCCTCCTCCCCACCCCCCCCCCCCACCCCATCCCAGCCAGGAGCGAGGGACTCTCTGCCTCACTCCCAGCGCTGCTCCGACAGCGGCAGCAAAGGGAAGCATAATCTTATGCTGCGGTTTACGTTTCCAGCGCTGCCCACTGTCAGAGCAGCGCTGGAAGCATCGGCATAAACAAAGATGTTGGCCAGGATGGGGAGGGGAGAGAGGAAGGGGGCTGGGGCAGGCTCCATGATTCTTCATTGTGGATGGGTGGGTGGGGAGAGGAGGCAGGGAGGCAGCCGGAGTAGGTAACTATCGGGACCGGGGGCCGGGCACATCTTCAAGGTTTTAAAAGGTTTGGGGAGTGGCTCGATAACTTCAGACCTAATTCAAATGATGGCCAGTTAGGGTTAAAGTTATCCGACTATATGTAGCCGGGTAGCTTTAAACTAGAATATTCAATGGGACAATTATCCTGCTGACAATCCAGTGGGAGCACATCCATCCAGTGGGAGCACATCCATCCAGTGGCTGAAAGGAATCAGTAAGTTTTAGCTTGGGAAATTTTCTTTGGGAATATTATTTAGTGTGTTTGTGCTTTTAATAGTCAGTAAGGCAGGGAATAAACTGAAGTTAGATTGTTTGTATTTTTAAACAGTCAGTCAATAAGGCAGCTAATAAGCAGTAGTTAGTGTGTTTATTTTTAATAGTCTGTAAGGCAGCATAAGTTAGAATATTTGTATATTTAAAAAAAAAAAAAAAGCAAGAAATAAGCCAGGAGCAGTGTATACCTAAGTAAAAAGGTTGAAAAGTTCAGCACTCACCTTGGAAAGGTGTTGAGGTAGTGTGATTTGGTTTGATTAGGTACCAACATTTGTTAATCAAGAGAGCAGTGAGTCACTCTGGCTGACTAACTGTTTGCATTTAGACTGTTTGTATTTCCCACCCCTTGCCCACCCACTCCTAGCTCATCCTTTAATTTATAGGCAGGTGTCACTTTCACAAAAAAAAAACCCCAAAAAGCTTTATTGAGAGTTTGATCATTCCCCTGTAGGCCACTACCAGACATATAGTGAAATCACTAATACATTTAAAGGACATTAATTAGACACATTCCTACTCCCATAGCAACCTAAAACTTAAGTAGGAAATGAACAAATTTCAGATGAAGGCAGCAGTCCAGCAGCAAGAGGGGGGCTTCCCAGTTTTTTGCATCGAGTGTCACATGTATGATTTTTTACCCGGCGGTGAGAAATTGTATGTGTGCATGCGATGCAAAGAGCTCCTGTCTCTCAGAGAACGAGTCTGATCTCTGGAGGCTAGAGTGGCAGACCTGGAGTAGCTGAGGCAGACAGAGAGGTATATAGATGAGACTTTCAGGGACATAGTAGCCAAGTCCCCACTTCAGACTGGCAGCCCTGGTGCTGTCTTGGAGGAAGAAGGTCTCATGATTGGAGAGAATGAACCTAGTGCAGCAGGAAATGATCCTGTAGCAAGGACCTGCTCTCTAGGTGGTGCATTGTCCTTTCGCACCAAGGATGTATCCCCAAGGCCTACCGCCCAGGAGGGAAGGGTTAGGTCGGCCGTCATAGTTGGTGATTCGATTATTAGGAATGTAGATAGCTGGGTGGCTGGTGGGCGTGAGGATCGCCTGGTAACATGCCTACCTGGTGCGAAGGTGGCGGACCTCACGCGTCACCTAGATAGCATTTTAGACAGTGCTGGGGAGGAGCTGGCTGTTGTGGTACATGTGGGCACCAACGACATAGGAAAATGTGGGAGGGAGGTTCTGGAAGCCAAGTTTAGACTCTTAAGTAGAAAGCTGAAATCCAGAACCTGCAGGGTAGCATTCTCTGAAATGCTCCCTGTTCCATGTGCAGGTCCCCAGAGACAGGCAGAGTTCCCCGCCCCGACTCCTTCCCTCCAGCTAATTTAAATCCTATCGTGTGCGTTAGGGCCTTATCGCATGCCCTAACTCACGCAATAAACGTTTAGAAAATAACCCCCTTAGACAGTAGTGGATTAGTGAGAGAGAGATTCATAAACTTTCTTCTCTCTCTCATAGATAAATATCTATACATACACATACATACATATGCTCTCTCCCTCATACACGCACATGTTTCTTTTTACATACACATGCTTACATGCACATGCTTCTTCTCTCTTATACATTCTCACTCACACATATGCATATAGATGCTCCCTCCTACATATACATGCTCACACACTCACACACATGTTCCCTCTTAAACACATAGACACAAGACCCCTTTCTCACATATACATGCTTAGACATACACACGCTCATAAATGCACGCCTGCTCAGACACACACGAAGAGAACACCCTATGCTTCAATACCTCAACCTTTCCTGATATAAACTGAAGAATTTACTGCTCAAATAGAACTTACTACTATTTAGACTTCTTATTCCATCATCCCTAGAGCTTGCATCTGTCTCAGTGCTTTCTCTTTTGCACATACACACATGCTCCCTTTTTCACATACATGCCTCCTCTCACATGCACCTGTTCAGACATCCACGCACACGCCAGTTAAGCTCAGACACCCCCCACACACTCCACTTATGCCCAGACACACACACATGCTCCCCTTATGCTAAGACACACACAAACACACACCACACACACACTCAGACACACATAGAGACGGATTTTAAAAGCCCTGCTCGCGTAAATCCGCCCGGATTTACGCGAGCAGGGCCTTGCGCGCTGGTGCGCCTATGTTCCATAGGCCTACCGGCGCGCGCAGAGCCCCGGGACTCGCGTAAGTCCTGGGGTTTTTCAAGGGGGGCGTTTCGGGGGCGTGTCGGATCGGCGCGGCGTTTCGGGGGCGGGCCCGGGGGCGTGGTTTCGGCCCGGGGCAGTCCGGGGGGGCATGGCCGCGCCCTCCGGAACCGCTCCCAGGTCGCGTCTCGGCGTGCTAGCGGCCCGCTGGCGCGCGGGGATTTATTTCTCCCTCCGGGAGGCGTAAATCCCCCGACAAAGGTGGGGGGGTCTAGATAGGGCCGGGGGGTGGGTTAGATAGAGGAAGGGAAGGGAAGGTGAGGGGAGGGCGAAAGCGAGTTCCCTCCAAGGCCGCTCCGATTTCGGAGCGGCCTTGGAGGGAACGGCGGCAGGCTGCGTGGCTCGGCGCGCGCCGGCTACAGGACATCGGCAGCCTTGCGCGCGCCGATCCTGGATTTTAGCTGATACGTATCTACTAAAATCAAGCGTACTTTTGTTTGCGCCTGGTGCGCCAACAAAAGTACGCGAAGGCGCACTTTCTTAAAATCTACCCCATAGGTTTCCTTCTGCTCATGCATACACTGTAGAAGCAAGGCCTCTCCCAGCAGCCCTGGCCCTCCACTTCTTCGGCAGGGCAGGTTGGAAACTGCCTGGTGGCTTGCTTTTTTTTCCTTCTGGTCACCTAAAGCATGGTCCTGCAGCTCATCCTGACCTTGCAGCTCTGCAACTCTTTGCTGCGCAGCAGGTTGGGAACTGCTGCACAGTCCTATGGCTCCTCCTCTTCTTTGCCTCGTGGCAGGTTGGGAACCACTGCTCGGCACTCGGGCTCCCCCTCTTCACTGCCGCACAGCCCTAGGGCTCTTCTAGTTCACTGCGCGGCACTATGGCTCCTTCTCTGCTTCGCCGCACAGCCCTGCAAATAGCAGCCCCAGGCTTCTTCTTCACCACGCGGCGAAGCAGAGGAGGAGCCATAGTACTGCATGGTCCTCCGCTGCCGCCTCATCCTTGCCGCGTGGCGGGTTGGGAACTGCCCCAGGGCCCTGCATGTTCCTCCTCTTCACAACTGTGGCTGCTTCTTTTCTTTGCGGGGTGGCGGCACCAGCGGCTGACTCAACCGAGTCGCGGCCCTGAGGCCGCCGCCCCATCCAGGCCGCCGCCCTGTGCAAGTGCACGGCTTGCATAGTGGGTTGCAGTGACCCTGGCCTTCATTCACAACTACCCAGAAAGGGGTATTCCCTATTTTACCACCCAACTGACAGTTCTTGGCCAAGAGCCACAGATGATGGCTCCCTCTGGAACCCAGTATGTGTAACCTAGGTCCAGCTACTGGATACACTTGAGTGATGGCTAAGACTTCTCCCCCCCCCCCCCCTCTAGGCTGTGATGCTGCCTTCACAACATCCCTAACTGACCCGGGTCCGGTAATCAAAGCTGGGCCTTCTGCACAGTAATGCATAGCTCTGCTGCCGAGCCATTAGCCTATTTCCATTCTTAAATATTTTCTGAAGGAAAACAGGAGCACAACAGGCTGAGTAAAATCTTCTCATGTCTGTTCCACAGAAAGCCAAGAAGATTATTAACATTTCAGGGTAGGATACAGGAAGACTAAACTCCCTAGTAATTTATGTAACTTATCCAAACAGCAGTTATAACCACAGAATTTTGGAAACATCTTTCTATGGTGAATTTTTTTTTTTTTTTTGTGTGTGTGTTCCGAGTACAGTATGGCTGTAGGGATTTGCAGTTCTCGCTGCAGAAATTTAGAAGATGATTATGTCATACAGGGACAGCAATAAATGATTGTTTATGGCTTGTAAAGCCATACACATTGAAATTCTAATTATTTTCACAGCAGGATGGCAAGGCACATTTTCTCTGTTATGTCATGTGTAAGCACTGCTCCCATGTGAAAAATAAATTCCGGCAACTTACGTGCATATTCAGTAACTCTCAATTTAAACCTGGTTTTGCATATGT